>NC_083593.1:21599267-22333017 GCF_027579695.1 Neoarius graeffei
GGACCATTAAAAAAGTTGCCCGATTATTTTGGCTCATCTATTCTATTAGAATCTAATAATCTACTGTAAAGTGTATTAACGGGATGCAACATCACTCCCTGTTACAGATGGGAGCCCAGGAATTAAATAAATGTAATAAAAAAATGTTTTTAATTGTAGGTATTGTATTTAAAGCTGTCTGGATGTACCAGAAGCCAACATAAAACCATGCATGCAGGTAATTCTCAGTCAGAAGGGATTAATGATCAATTAATGCAAGAATGTATTGCCATGTTTGTGTACAGCAAACAAGTTATTAAAACCAAGAAGTCTGCTCAAAAGAAGTGGATACAGAAACCACTCAATGGGATTAGATCCTTACACGCTAACAAAGAAGGATTTTTCCTACGAGTTGGAAAATTATCCATCCATTGTGTTCCCCGACATCTCAAACTGCAGACGTTGTTCTACAGGGACACACAGATGAAAACCTGGAAGAGCATGGAGGCGTACAACTTTTTATATGGCTGGGTTAAAGATCTGGGGATCAGGACACTATAAGATAGACGGTGGTAGACGGATCTAAATGCAGGAAGAGTCTTTATTAGCAGGTGTGATATTTGCAAAAGCAAAACGCAAGCAAAAACAAAGCAGCATTGTAAAGCAGAATATTTAAACAGCGTTATAAACATGGCTGGGCGGCACGGTGGTGTAGTAGTTAGCGCTGTCGCCTCACAGCAAGAAGGTCTGGGTTCAAGCCCCATGGCCAACGAGGGCCTTTCTGTGTGGAGTTTGCATGTTCTCCCCGTGTCCGCGTGGGTTTCCTCCGGGTGCTCCGGTTTCCCCCACAGTCCAAAGACATGCAGGTTAGGTTAACTGGTGACTCTAAATTGACCGTAGGTGTGAATGTGAGTGTGAATGGTTGTCTGTGTCTATGTGTCAGCCCTGTGATGACCTGGCAACTTGTCCAGGGTGTACCCCGCCTTTCGCCCGTAGTCAGCTGGGATAGGCTCCAGCTTGCCTGCGACCCTGTAGAACAGGATAAAGCAGCTAGAGATAATGAGATGAGATGAGATAAACATGGCTAGAAACAAACGTGACAGTGATGATGATACTTCGCAAAGTCAAATCAGTATCAGGTTTTTCCCATAACACGCTCTACGAGCAAACATGGTTGCTCGAACTGCACCAGACTCGAGCGCGCAAAGGCGTGACAGTGAAGTGTTCACCTGCTGTGTGACCACAACTTTTAGCTCACGTGTACAGTATATCGGCATGCATCGCCGTCAAACTGCCTCATTTTCATCGATAAGCCATCGCAAAGCATCGCAAGCTGTAGTGTGACTGTAGCTTAATGAGGCAGATGTGACACTGGATGCAACCCAGCAATTATACCCTACTACGAGTAAAAATAGCTTCAACTTGAAAAAAAATTTGCAGCTCAGTGGTTTACAAACCCTGGTTTAGAGGATGCCTTTGTATGCTGTAGTATTAAATACACTGCAACTAAGAGGCTCAAACCTGTCAATCCAGCATGATAACGCTCCTGTGCACAAAGCAGCGTCCGTGAATTTATAAGATATTTTGCCAAGCGTGGAGTAAAACAACTCGAGTGTCCTGCCCAGAGCCCTGAGCTCAACCTCACTGAACACTGACTGCACCCCAGACCTCCTTGACTGATATCAGTGCCTGAACTCACTAATGCTCTTGTGGCAGAATGGACAAATCCGCACAGCCCCGCTCCAAAATCTAGTGAAAGCCTTTGTGATGAAGTGTCCACAAACTTTTGGTCATATAGTGTGCATTGTACATTAAGGATGTTGGTTTTGAATAGTAGTTTTTGTGATAATCATATGAATTTTCTATCTTTGCATGTTTCTTGTGGTTTAGCAGCAGGAGGGTTTTGTTTTTATGCTGCGAAAATCTTTAACTCCATTGATATACTTTTAACTGTATGCGTGTCGATGCAGAAAACCCCTCCTCGTTCTCAGAGAGCAGTCGAACCGAGCGTCCACTGGAGGATCTGCCCCTGGAGTCCTCGCTGCCCCACACTGACTCGGGCATCGGCGAAGAGCAAGTGGGCGGCACCCTTAATGGCTCTGACCTGGGAGTTGTGGCCTCCGGTGTTGGAGGAGGTCCAGACGCAATGAGTGAGCTCCTGTGCACGCTTTCAGCAGAGGTGCGCAAGTCCCACGAGTCTCTGCTCGAGTCTCCGCTCGGTGCGGACACACTTAAACCGGCCACATCTATCTCCAGTATCAGCCAGGCCAACAAGGGCATCAATGTTAAGGAGATCCTCAAGAGCTTGGTGGCAGCGCCAGTGGAAGCCACTGAGACGGGTCCTGAACCTCAGCCGTACCATCCTGACCCGGCGCTGAAGAGAGAGGCAGCCGCCATGCTGCCCATGCAGTTCCATTCGTTCGACAGGTGAGGAAGCAGTAAGAGCATCATGCCTTATGTTGTTTGCGCTAAGGATGGCCCTGTATCTAGCATGAGGACTAAAGACATGAAGATAATGTGATGGAGGTTACTCTCAGGTCAAAAGTCCAGAGCAGCGTGGACAAATCCTCATTGCTTTAGCGCTGTTTGCTTAAAGGTGCAATAGATCTTTTTTTTTCTTTTTTTTTTCTTTCCTTACTAGAGCGGCGACTACAATTATCGACACCTTAAACGTCATAGGCAATGGTCGGAGGTGAAACGTAGAATATCAACTTTATTTTCTAGAAGAACGACCCAAAAAGCGAATTCAATCTTCCTAGTGTCTAATTTGCACCCTAAAATTGAATAAAATGGTTAAAATATACTGGTTTGCCCAATTTCCAAAGGTTTGTTTACATCTCACTTATGCGCACTTTCACCGCCAGGGGGCCATCGTCGTGACGTCATTCAAGCCAAACAGACTGGGAGCAGTTCTGTGTTTACTTGCGAACTGAGCACATGTATACAGACTTTGGTCGTGAGCAGTTGTGTAAAATGTCTGAAAGCGATAGCGATTTTGAAGTAGGAACTCTCCAAATTGAATATCGAGAGGTGAAAGTATGAACCTATGGCCGTTGCGAAGCAATCGGTGAATGTGGCTCACTGTTTTGACCGTGCGGCCTCGGAATCGGACAGCGACTCGGCCGACTCTGATTGCGGTGACCCCGGACCTCAACAAGACTCGCACCCAAACGATTTATCCTGGTAGTTATGATAAATTCTTACTTTCGTCGTAATACTAAATAAGAGCCCTTTTGAAGAATAATGAAACCGCCCTCCCTAGTGGATATAGGCAACAATTACTGGACAGTGCGCCGGTAGGCCACATTAGCCTGCCATCCACTGCATTATACCATTTATAGCCTACTCTAAGCGAGGAAATATCCCTTTGTCTCATTTCTACAATGATTCTACAGGATCCCTCAGGATTCTTGACTTGTCAATTGCAAGCAAAAGTAAAAATGTTTACCTCCAATCTTCTCCTTTTTGCTTGAGCATTGCTGCTCCGTTTCTTCTTTGACTGCTTGATTTTGTTTCACACGCACAATCCACTCTCTCTGCCTCATCTCCTCTTCCGGAAAAAAACAACCCTCTGGCTTCACACGCACAATCCACTCTCTCTGCCTTCTCTCCTCTTCCGGAAAAAGCCAATCCACTCGCTCCGCCTCTTCTCCTTTTTCGGAAAAAGCCAATCCACTCGCTCCGCCTCTTCTCCTTTTTCGGAAAAAGCCAACCCTCTTGGTCCGCCTCTTCTTCTTTTTCGGAAAAAGCCAATCCACTCGCTCCGCCTCTTCTCCTTTTTCGGAAAAAGCCAACCCTCTTGGTCCGCCTCTTCTTCTTTTTCGGAAAAAGCCAATCCACTCGCTCCGCCTCTTCTCCTTTTTCGGAAAAAGCCAACCCTCTTGGTCCGCCTCTTCTCCTTTTTCGGAAAAAGCCAACCCTCTCGCTCCGTCTCTTCTCCTTTTTCGGAAAAAGCCAACCCACTCGCTCCGCCTCTTCTCCTTTTACGGAAAAAGCCAATCCCCTCTCTCCATCTCTTCTCCTCTTCCAGAAAAAGCTTATCCACTCTCTCTGCCTCTTCTCCTCTCTCGGAAAAAGGTAAAAACTTCTTCCTAAACCGGTCCCGTTGTTACAGTTTGCTGCACAACAATAAGGCATGTTTTTCTTTGTAAATTCCTGAACGCACGTCTGCACTCAAGCCGAACGGCAATGTAAGTAAACGAAAGTGAACTCAACTCAAGCGGTTTATTTGGCTTAAATGACGTCACACGCCGAGTGTTCACGAAAATAGCCGAACAGAAATTCGCCACGATCCGCACTAACTTATTTTAATTATGAGATGAGACTTATTAACAATACTTCTTGGGACCAGAAGAAAATTACAGAGGGTTTTTTAACATATAAAGTTTCAAATGGGCATAAAATTAAAACCGTTGCCTATGAGCTTTAACAATCTTTTGGCCATTGCAAAAGTAGAAAAGACTTTCAGTACATAAATTGTGCATGAATAATTGCTCAAACTTCCATTGGAAAAAAAAAACCCCGAGTTGTTGATTCCCGATTACTTAGTGTATCAGATCACATGACACCGTTCCACAATTATCAACACCTTTGTCCACAGTTATCGACACCATTACACAATTATCAACACCCAGATGATTATTTATTTAAAAAAAATAACAGGTATGTGGTATTAACAAAACATAGTTTTTATTGACAGTTTGTTTTACATAGACTTATTTTTAGTACAAAATATATTTTATATAAATATATCGATGTCAGTGCTTACATAAACAAGGAAGTAATTCTAATCTTTGTAAACAAATGAACTGATCATGTTTAACCTGTGTCAGAAACTGTTTTTGTTCCACTTTTTTTTTTACCCAGTATTTCCGTAGATCACATTTTGTTAATAATTCGTCGTTGTTTGTATTCATTTCTAGTTTTGTAGTTTACCAATAAATATCAACAGGCAATTGACATCGTAACCACATGAAAATCCAGGTCAAAGGTTGCGTGTCATTCCTCAAACCAAAATATAGAATGTCTATTGATATTGTAATATGTGTTACAGTGGTGCTTGAAAGTTTGTGAACTCTTTAGAATTTTCTATATTTCTGCATAAATATGACCTAAAACATCATCAGATTTTCACACAAGTCCTAAAAGTAGATAAAGAGAACCCAGTTAAACAAATGAGACAAAAATATTATACTTGGTCATTTATTTATTGAGGAAAATGATCCAATATGACATATCTGTGAGTGGCAAAAGTATATGAACCTCAAGGATTAGCAGTTAATTTGAAGGTGAAATTAGAGTCAGGTGTTTTCAATCAATGGGATGTCAATCAGGTGTGAGTGGGCACCCTGTTTTATTTAAAGAACAGGGATCTATCAAAGTCTGATCTTCACAACACATGTTTGTGGAAGTGTATCATGGCACGAACAAAGGAGATTTCTGAGGACCTCAGAAAAAGCGTTGTTGATGCTCATCAGGCTGGAAAAGGTTACAAAACCATCTCTAAAGAGTTTGGACTCCACCAATCCACAGTCAGACAGATTGTGTACAAATGGAGGAAATTCATGACCATTGTTACCCTCCCCAGGAGTGGTCGACCAACAAAGATCACTCCAAGAGCAAGGTGTGTAACAGTCGGCAAGGTCACAAAGGACCCCAGGGTAACTTCTAAGCAACTGAAGGTTTCTCTCACATTGGCTAATGTTAATGTTCATGAGTCCACCATCAGGAGAACACTAAACAACAATGGTGTGCATGGCAGGGTTGCAAGGAGAAAGCCACTGCTCTCCAAAAAGAACATTGCTGCTCGTCTGCAGTTTGCTAAAGATCATGTGGACAAGCCAGAAGGCCATTGGAAAAATGTTTTGTAGATGGATGAGACCAACATGGAACTTTTTGGTTTAAATGAGAAGTGTTATGTTTGGAGAAAGGAAAACACTGCATTCCAGCATAAGAACCTTATCCCATCTGTGAAACATGGTGGTGGTAGTATCATGGTTTGGGCCTGTTTTGCTGTATCTGGGCCAGGACGGCTTGCCATCATTGATGGAACAATGAATTCTGAATTATACCAGCGAATTCTAAAGGAAAATATCAGGACATCTGTCCATGAACTGAATCTCAAGAGAAGGTGGGTCATGCAGCAAGACAACCCTAAGCACACAAGTCGTTCTACCAAAGAATGGTTAAAGAAGAATAAAGTTAATGTTTTGGAATGGCCAAGTCAAAGTCCTGATCTTAATCCAATCGAAATGTTGTGGAAGGACCTGAAGCGAACAGTTCATGTGAGGAAACCCACCAACATCCCAGAGTTGAAGCTGTTCTGTACGGAGGAATGGGCTAAAATTCCTCCAAGCTGGTGTGCAGGACTGATCAACAGTTACTGGAAATGTTTAGTTGCAGTTATTGCTGCACAAGGGGTTCACACCAGATACTGAAAGTAAAGGTTCACATACTTTTGCCACTCACAGATATGTAATATTGGATCATTTTCCTCAATAAATAAATGACCAAGTATAATATTTTTGTCTCATTTGTTTAACTGGGTTCTCTTTATCTACTTTTCGGACTTGTGTGAAAATCTGATGATGTTTTAAGGCATATTTATGCAGAAATATAGAAAATTCTAAAGGGTTCACAAACTTTCAAGCACCACTGTAAATATTTACAACAAACTTTAAAAAAAAAAAAAACTTTTCTGAATGGAATAGAAAAATCTGAGTATTTCAGTCATATTATTTTTTATATGCTAGGAATTTAATTCTGGTCTAATTCTATTTATTGCAATCAGATCCAAATACTCTATAGACATTACATTCTGTTATGGATCAGAAAACAAATTATTATAAATCACAGCACTTTTTTTTTTAAGTACTTCATCTACTTCAACAATGTTACACGAAGATCGATCCATAACAGTTGTAAATGTCACTTAATTCCACAGGGTGTCGATAATGGTGGACACCGGTGAAAGTGATCACTATTATCGACACCTCACGTGACTTCTCAAACGCAAGTTTAGATACAAAATGGCAACTGTCAAGTGACAGAGTAAGAAACAAAGTAGGTTTCAACAAGGAGATCATGAAATATCGGTGAATTTGATCAGTAAAAACGCGTCCATGATCTTTCCACCATGCTTCCCTGCGATGATAACGTCTGGGTTTTCCTCAAATTGATGGTCTTGCTAAAAAAATTCCATCTCAGGTAACGAGCTGCATCATCAGACGACAAGATCAAAGGGTGAGGCGGGTCTTCCGGTTGATTAATTAACTAATAATAACTGTTGTAACTGAAACTCGCCTTTGTAAAAGTGTTTTTTATTGGTAAACCTGAAAAGGTGTCGCAAATTGTAGCTGCCGCTCTAATACAAATAACCTGGATTTTAAAAAAGAACCATTGAAGCGATGACATCAGCACAAGTGGGTTATGTGGTTTTGGGAATACCTGTTTGGGAAGCTGCGGTCTGAGGCAGACTGTTTGTTTGTGTCTACTGTACATGGGCCTCAGTCTTTTTATATATATTTTTTTTCAGTCTTTTTATAGATGTTCCTCAACGCCTCTTCCCTCCTCCCCAACTCAGTCTGTTCAGAAAAGAAAATATGGCAGAATCCTGCACCTACCACTGTGAGCAAAAAACACGCAGTACTTCCCAAGAACAATAATTAGCATAAATATGCAGCTGATTATAGAAAATCTTGCGCGCTGATTGGTCGAGAAATTCAGACTATTTCTCAATAATCACCTCGAGCGACTCGGCAAAATGGCGGCCGATCACTTTGTCGCCGTAAGTGAGGAAGAATTACAAATGATGAAAGAAAACGCTGTTCCGAAAAGCACTAAAGATGCGACGAAGTTTGGTCTAAAACTATTCAAAGGTAAGGTGGGATTGGGGTTTATTCTGTCCATTTCAAAACAAAGTATTTTATGTGAGTCAGCTTAGATAAGTGACGCAAGTCTGTGCTGAGCCGCTATTACATTTGCATGCCGCTTTTAAAGTTTGAAATAAATGATTTTTTTTAATATGATTTTTTGGGGAAATAATCACCCGTGTATTTACTGTAAAACAATTATCTGCCTCAGGCTCAGTGAATAATATCCTCGACTTCATCTCGTTATTATTCACTGATATTCATTTCGCCTTTGGCAAATAATTGTTAATTATTAGGAACTTAATTACATTGTTCATCATGAACAGGTAGGTAAGCCCAAACGCTGTAAACAGTTTGTATTTCCAGTTTGCTTAATAAATCTAGTATATGGTGGTGGTTGTTTTTTTTTGTTTTTTTTCTTTTTATAAAATATTTTACCTGAATCACATAAGGTTTTGCTTTGGATGAAATCCCTTCATATATATGTAGTGCTGAATAATTGCATCCCAGTCAGCTGAAAAACACATGGAAGGTCTCGTACTTCACCTGCTTAACCACTAGAGCTCCAGCGTTGACTAATCTTGACTAATACCCTTTAAAGCTAGACGGCCTTTCGATTTCATAAAATCGGTGAAATTTAGTTCCCTCTGAAATGTGGTCATTGTGATATATGTTTATTTCTGTAATATCTCACAAAATATCAGGCCATTCTGTGGCTGGGAAGTTATTTAATTTGAGCGGATTCCCTAGCAAATAAAGTGCATGAAATCGCTTGCTTTGTGCAGTCAAGCAGACAGAGGAAGTCCGTCTGCGCATGCGCAGGTTTACCTTCTTTTTCTTCTTTTGGGTTTTACGGCAGCTGGCATCCACAGTGTTGCATTACTGCCGTTTACCTTGACCGTGCACTGATAGTTCCGTCATTCTGTCGCTAAACGAACAGCTGATCACACCGAGGTGCTCGCTGACCGCCGATATTTATTAGCTTGGTCCTGCGTTTCCTTTCCTTCGCAACATGACGCCTTTTCTTCTCGCTTTTCGTTACTGTAGTCGCTCTTTCACGTTTCATTCGCGTCCTCCATTTTTCTCTCCTGTTTCAAAATTGTATCCCACAATGCCTTGTGCAAACAGGGAAAGCCCACCACATGATGCATGATGTAGTATCTTGAATCGGGTCACGGTGAAACAGGAAAAAATATCGGAGAATTTAAGGCCGCATGGCCCTAAATTCATTAATTGTTATATTTTAAATAAATAAATTGGAAGTCTGTGATTTCAAATTCAGTAGCTTTCGGTCCATTAAACAGAAATAACTGCGTGTTGGGGAAAATTCTTTTTATGATCTACACTTGAAAAATCTGAAAGGCAGTCTAGCTTTAATTTCTGACACTTCAATAAGTATTTTTATGCCTCCGCCACGTTAAGGTGCAGGAGGCATTATGTTTTCGGGTTGTCCATTTGTCCGTGCATGCGTCCGTCCTGAAACCTTGTGAATGCGATATCTCAAAGGCTAATGAAAGGAATTTCACCAAACTTTCACCATTTGTGCGCTTTGGGACAAACATGAACTGATTAGATTTTGAGGTTAAAAGGTCACAGGTCAAGATTGCTGTGAGGTCAAATGTCCATCCCCAAACTTTGTGAATGCGATATCTCAAAGACTAATGAAAGGAATTTCACCAGACTTTCACCATTTGTGCACTTTGGGACAAAGATAAAATGATTAGATTTTGAGATCAAAAGGTCTAAGGTCAAGGTCACTGTGAGGTCAAATGTCTGTCCGAGAACCTTGTGAACACAATATCTCCAAGGCGAATGAAAGGAATTTCACCACACTTTCACCATTTGTGCATTTGGGGACAAACATTAACTGATTAGATTTTGAGGTTAAAAGGTCACAGGTCAAGATTACTGTAAGGTCAAATGTCCATCCCCAAATCACAACTTAAAGGATATGGGACATGAAACATAAAAGCACGCTACTGTATATCAGTTTCTTTCCATTAAAAATATGAATTAATTGCATCAACAAATACAAAATCATCCATTAAATTCAGCAAAATCGTTATATTCGTGATGATTATATGGCATTTCTGCTCGACTTCCGATATGCATTTTTTGCAACCGGAAGAGCCGCTGTCACGTGATCATACGTCACAAAAACTTTCGGGCACAGCACAAGCGGGTAGATGAATGGAGAAGTGGATGACAAGAAAATTGTTTTTATAGTCTTTAAAGTACATTGGACATCATGGTGTATTGTGCTGCTTATGGTTGCAATAATTCCAATGGGAAATGCCCTGGAGTAAGTTTTTTTGCATTCCCCAAGGACCCGAAGCTGAGGAAAGTGTGGGCTCACCTGCGCATGCTGTGCCCGAAAGTTTTTGTGACGTATGATCACGTGACAGCGGCTCTTCCGGTTGCAAAAAATGCATATCGGAAGTCGAGCAGAAATGCCATATAATCATCACGAATATAA
This sequence comes from Neoarius graeffei, assembly GCF_027579695.1. NCBI lineage: Eukaryota > Metazoa > Chordata > Actinopteri > Siluriformes > Ariidae > Neoarius > Neoarius graeffei. The sequence goes on from NC_083593.1 coordinate 21,609,594, forward strand.
CGATTTTGCTGAATTTAATAGATGATTTTGTATTTGTTGATGCAATTAATTCATATTTTTAATGGAAAGAAACTGATATAGCGTGCTTTTATGTTTCATGTCCCATATCCTTTAAGGCGTGTAGTCTACCAGGCAGAGGCATCCCCATCGACGCCGTTGGCGTCGAGTTCTATCTAGTTTAAATCTATTTTTGAAAAAAAAAAAGCTGATATTGTCGTGCTGTGTTGCTCGGACACTATTAGTCTTATGAACATTCAACTTTACTGTATTGAATTCATTCACAGCTGTGTCCTTTATTACGATAACAAATTGTGACTGTGCTGTCCTGAAATCCGTGCTTTAAATACATTCCACCTTCCACTTGTCCACCTCAGAGCGAGAGTGAGACGTCAGCATTTTTCCTGCATCTCGCATCTATTTTTAAAGCTGTTTCTGTTGCAGAGCACACAGCATACTGATGTATAAGGTACTTGGTCTTTTGTAGGCTGTATGTACTTCAGTCGACTTCAGAACATTAATCTGCTTCATTCTCTCTGATTAGGGAAACTCCATAAATAAAAAATGCCCTAGATTATACAGTACATCTTTTATGAGCTCCTTAAATATGAATAATTGATAATTAAAGGTTAATATTTTATCAGAAGGTCCTTTTTCAACGTCTGAGTTATATATGCGCTGCGATGACTCCTTGAGCGATGTGTTTTACTTCACTTCCTCACTGCTCGTCTGTTCAGGGCTGACCTGTATAATGAACAGTGTTAGCTATTGATATTCCTCATGTTGGTTTCTAGCTTGAGGTTGCGGTAGGCAGGCAAACTGCTGTTCAGTTTCAACGTTGCTATCGAGGAGGGAAAAAAAAAAAGATGCCCTCTTCTTCCAGAAGTCAGTCGTAAATGCTTATTGGATTTCGTTATCCTTAATACTTCTTGACAGCGTGTGCAGTTGATGTTAGATCCAATCCAAATGTGCTATATGATGTATGAAAATGTGTTCACTCACAGGAGCGTGGTTGTACCAGTGAAGAAGCCTCCACCTGGCAGTCTGGCAGTGAACACAGTGGGCACACCCACCAGCAGTGCCATACCCGCCTCCAGCAGCACTCCAAACATCTTTGCTGCTGCTAGTGCCACACCTAAGAGCATGATCAATACAACGGGTACACCACACACACACACACACACACACACACACACACACACACACACACACACACACACAGAGAGAGAGAGAGAGAGAACAGATTAACTCAAAACTCAGAGGCCTATGGAATGATGCACAATAGAGTCCTCATAGAAAAGTGAGAACCCTTAAAGGAGAACTGAAGTCATTTTTAAACTTGCTTTATTTCTTAATTAACGTGTTATTCAGTTACATTTTCGCTTTTAGTAACCTTATATTGTGACTCATATTGGCAACTAATTGCAATTAAACATTATACTTATCGGCCCATTTGGTTTTTAGCCATGTTGAATGTAGTTCGTTTGGTCCACGGCAGGCGTCGCTTATTTGCGCGATCTTCACAAGACTTGTGCAAGACTTCGAAACGTGAAGTGTCAGCCAGGTGTCAGTGCCGCCATTTTGAAAACTGTTTTCCAAACGAAATTTTGCACAGAAGCGAGTTTAAATGACAATTACTGCTTACTTTTTTCAAACTTTCCTGATTGCTATCAAAACAAACAAAACTTCCGGCTTGATTACATCAGCATTCGAAAGAGGGCGCGCGCATCTTTTGAGAACGTTGTCAGATGTTGGTCGTTTTGATCTCCGCTGTACGTTTTACTTCAGTCCTACGACGTCTCGCACAGGTCTCAACGAATCTCGTTTACGGCCATTGCTTTGACATATGGACTGATATATTCATCCATCCATTATCTCTAGCCGCTTTATCCTGTTCTACAGGGTCGCAGGCAAGCTGGAGCCTATCCCAGCTGACTACGGGCGAGAGGCGGGGTACACCCTGGACAAGTCGCCAGGTCATCACAGGGCTGACACATAGACACAGACAACCATTCACACTCACATTCACACCTACGGTCAATTTAGAGTCACCAGTTAACCTAACCTGCATGTCTTTGGACTGTGGGGGAAACCGGAGCACCCAGAGGAAACCCACGCGGACACGGGGAGAACATGCAAACTCCGCACAGAAAGGCCCTCGCCAGCCACGGGGCTCGAACTCAGAACCTTCTTGCTGTGAGGCAACAGTGCTAACCACTACACCACCGTGCTGCCCTGGACTGATGTACAGTATTACATAGCATATTTCAAACACTCATAACTTGCTATGACATAATATAGCAAAAATAGCTGTCAAAAATGCAGCTAATTAATAAAATGAGATAAATAGAATTTTGATAATAAAAAATTTGCCTTCAGTTCTCCTTTAAAGACTTTTTCTTTGAATGTAGAATTCAGCTTCTGGACTATTATGCACTCTTTATGGGAGTTTAAAAAAAAAAAACTTTTTTTTCCCCACATCAGTTATAAAGGTGTTCATTGTTAGGACTCTAGATTACCAATAATATTACATTTACATTTCCAGCGTTTGGCAGGCACCTTTATCCACAGCGACTTACAGAAGTGCTTTAAAGTCTCCATCGATATCGTGTTATTAACTTCCGCTTGTAATAACAAGGATGTGAGTTCAAATCTCAGTCCCAGCCATCACCAGTGGGCCCTTGAGCAAATTTGCTCCAATTTGTTCATTCAGACTGTTCGCTTTTGCCTGTAGTAACAGTGCAGACGTGTGTACACTGAGGACTGTGTGGCAGACGGAAGTCTACTGGTTATTCAGCTACTAAGGCAATGTGCAGTCCATGTCTTAAATTCAGTACCAGTCAAAAATTTGGACACCTTCGAATTCATTGATTTTTCTTTCTTTTTATTACTTACGAGCCACTTCATGTCTTAAAGTAATGATGGATGTCGTTTCTCTTTACTTACTTGAGCGATACTTGACATAATATGGATTACGACAGTTGTGGAATAGGGCTATTTACTGTATTTTTTGTTTACTGTTTGATCTCAAACACATTAAAAATGCAAAAAATTGCACTAATTACCTTTTGACGAGGCATAGCTGTTGATTGAAAAGCATTCCAGGTGACGACCTCATGAAGCTGGGTAAGATAATGCCAGCAGTGTACAAAGCGTCATCGAGGTAAACGCTGGATACTTTGAAGAATCTAAAATATGAAACATTTTGTTTTATTAGCACTTTTTTTTTTTGTCTACCACATACTGTAATTCCATCTGCATTCCAGATATTATTTCATAGTTTTGATGTCTTCAGTATCGTTCTACAATGTAGAAAATACAGAAAAAGCACTGAACGAGTAAGAAAGAAAGAAAGAAAGCCCAACTTTATTCATCACACACTTGTGAAATTTCTTCTCTGCATTTAACCCATCTGAAGCAGTGAACACACACGCACATGAGCAATGAGCACACACACATACCCAGAGCAGTGGGCAGCCATGCTAACAGCACCCGGGGAGCAGTTGGGAGTTAGGTGCCTCGCTCAAGGGCACCTCAGCCCAAGGCCGTCCCATATTAACCTAACCGCATGTCTTTGAACTGTGGGGGAAACCGGAGCACCCGGAGGAAACCCACGCAGACACGGGGAGAACATGCAAACTCCACACAGAAGCTTGCATGTTAGGGGTAGGGGTGTCCAAACTTTTGACTGATGCTGTGTATTTAAGCTGACCGTGAAAGTAAGCAGGTCAGCTCTTCACTGCATCAAGCCCAACAGGAGACGAATACGCTCTCCTGCTCTGTCTTTACGTTGGTGGTGATGGTGCCACTTTTGCTCCACATTTCTGACATCAGGAAGAGGCGTGCACTGACTTGTGAAAGAATAAGACAAAATCTGATTAAACTTGTCACAAGTCACATCTTTAACCCACATGATTAAAAAAAAAAAAAACTGTCAAATCGTTCCTGCTCAAATTAGATATGCCAAAAATGGAATGGAAAAAATGTCACAAGAGCAGTAAGTGCTCGAGCTCAAGAATTGTACAGCTTAATCTACAGCGTTACAAGTGGAAGTGAATAATGCAGTAACATTTCTAGTACTAATGTGCAATTACAGCGATAGAGAACACAACCATCAGAAACACTCTGATGGGCTCAGGGGGTCCGTTCATTAACATGAACGTGATCTTTTTAATATTTCCACAATAACCGAGTCTCCGGGTTGTTTATGAAGTTCATCAAGAAATGTGCTGTGAGCGAAGGTGTTACGTTTTAGACATATTCCCTTGTAGGTGCTGTTTAAATGGTAAAGATTACACTGCAAAAAAAATTGAAAACTGAATTTGAGGAGAAAGTTACTTAATACTACTGAACTGATCTTGGTGCATGGACAGACATTTTTACTTGATAAGACAAGTTGGTTGCAATCTAGAACTAGGTTTAATAATCTCAAAATCGGCGTCTTGTATTCTTCTAATAGGAAATGCTAGATCGTTTCAACTATTTTCACTTGCCAAGTGATTATTTTTTTGCAGCGTATGACGGTGTCGCTTGTCAGTGATGTCCTAGCCGTACGTCAGCGTTCGTCTAACCCAGTGTGTTTGGCTCCGTCGTGTCCTGCAGGTGCCACGGACTCGGCCTCGTCATCCTCTGCCTCGTCCTCCAGCTTTGTGAACGGTGCCACCAGTAAAAACCTGCCCGCTGTGCAGACTGTGGCACCCATGCCCGAGGACACCGTGGAGAACATGAGGTACGCCTCCCTGTTCCTCGTCTCTCCTCTTCATCTCCGCACACCTCCACTCATCCTCTCTTTGCTTTCACAACTCTTCCTGCTCTCCCTTTTGATGCACATTTGACTCCCTTGTCTCACTCACACACACCTCTGCTTGTTCATTTTCTCCTGTCGCTCTTTTCGTTTATCTTGATTTCAGCCTTTTTTTTTCTGTTTCTGATTCACTCAACTGCAAACGCTTCATGCAGTCACATTCTGATGAAAGCAAGACGGACACTTTGGCTGTGTGTGTCAGAAAGAAAGCCGTCAGACACTGTGGGCGTGTTGATGTTTTCTGCAAAGCGTAGCAGTCCGTCCTATCCTCCACTGGGTGGCGGACTTAACAACACCTCAGTAACGTGTGTGTGTGAGAGAGAGAGAGAGAGAGAGAGAGAGAGAAATTGTGTTGTGTGAATGGTTGTAAACTGTTTATAAAGTATATTTATAGTATAGCATATAATAATTATCTACATGTTGTAGAAAGCTGACTCCTCCTATATGGGCTCCATTACCCTTTAATTGATCAGAACAAAGCAAGCAGAGCTCATTAACCCCCTATTAATACGTAGTGTCTGACACTATAGCACCTGTAATTGCTGTGTGTTTGTGCCCGTTTGTATTGCAGTGCCTTTTGTGAGGTGGACCCATGTCCACTGCGAAGTGGGTTGACCCCTGCAGAGCTCAAATCCTTTAGCTCACTGGCAGGATTCCACACAGCCCCCAGAGATGAGGGACAGTTTCTTAGGCAAGGAAGCATCGACAACAAACCTAACAGTTTCCACCTCCTTCTCTTCCTCATTTTCTCATCCTCTCACTCTCTCGTATTCTCTCTGTCTCATACAGTAAGATCGAAGCTACACTACCCAGAACTGTTTTATATTTGTTGTTTAGTACAACTGCATATTAATACTTATTACTGAATAATGTACAGTACATATATTTTTTTTTTTTTACTCCTGATTCGAATATTTCAGATTGGAACTATTTGGGAGAAAGAAAAATGCATATCTGAATAAAACTCTTGTACAGGTACATTTTTATATCACAAACGATGTAAATTTATCCTCAAAATTACAATAGTTATATATTTATATAACGGGATTAACCCCTGAGGTCGTCTCACATGCCAGACGTGAAGCATTTGCTCGAGATTCTACAACGTTTCGTTAGAAGGACCTGCTTTTAAAGCAAGAAGCCATTCAACTGACGTTTTGACAGATGTTTCACCGCAGCTCCTGACGAACTAACTAACTAAAAGTCCATCATTTCAAAATAAGATGCTCTGAACATTTTGTCAATCCAGTGACTATATGTTTTTAGCATAAACACAGGTGATTATAGAAAATCGAGCGCGCCGATTGGTCGAGAAATTCAGACTATTTCTCGATAATCGCCTCGAGCGACTCGGCAAAATGGCGGCCGATCGCTTTGTCGCCGTAAGTGAGGAAGAATTACAAATGATGAAAGAAAACGCTGTTCCGAAAAGCACTAAAGATGCGACGAAGTTTGGTTTGAAACTATTCAAATGTAAGGTGGGATTGGGATTTATTTTATAGATTCCAAAACAGTATTTTCTGTGACTCGGCAACGATAAGGGGGACAAGTCTGCGCCACGCCTTTTATTATATTTGAATGCCACTTTTGAGGATTGAAATAAATGATTTTTTAAAAATAATCACTTGTGTATTTATACTAAAACAATTACCCGACTCAAGCTCAGTGAATAATAACCTCGACTTCTTCTCAGTTATTATTCACTGATATTCACTTCGCCTTCGGCAAGTAATTGTTAAATACTCTCGTTGTACATCGGTATTCAGAATGTTTTGATTTCCCACTTGAAACCACTGAACAGAAGGGTGCGTATGCACAGAAATGCAGAGATCCTGTATAAGTTAGCAACATTCATGATTCTGAAGCTTGTGGACAGAAAATTGTACAAGAGATAGAAGGCCCTGTGGGCTGAAGCTATGTTTTAGGATCCTATCCCACTGCCTAGCATATGTACAGAGCCCTATGTAATTATTCACCCCATTGAACCTTTCCACCATTTATAGTGTTAAAACCTGGAATTTTAAAATAGAATTTCCTTGAATTGAAATGGATTTAATTGGGATTGTCTTTACTATTTGATTAACAGAATATCTCTAACATTTTTCTCTAACGTCTGAAGGTGCATAAAAGTTTTTTTTTGTTTTTTAATTGAGACACAAAATGAATTGATTTAATTAATTTAACAAAAAAAGCAGACTATTCATAAATATTTATCCTCTGTCTGAGTAAGCACTTTTGGCTGCAGTTAGAGCTGCAGGTCTTCTTGGATGTGTCTCTATTAACTACACATATGAATCTGAATACAGTTTAATTTCATTTCAGTTTGCAGCACGACAAAATGTGGAAACTATCAAGAGAATGAATATTTATGCAGGGCACTGTACCTTACCTCTGGGCCACACCGGCTGCGTCACATGCACATGGCAATCGTGGTACATCTTGATTTTCATTTCGGCGCCCATGTTAATAAGTTAGAGCAGCCACACAGCCTGTGTGAGACATGGATCTCGGGCACGGCTCAAGCGTCAATGCAGCGGCACGTCATCTAGAGTTTTGGTGCAGCGCCTGTTTTTCCACACGTGTGGTAAATAGTACCTACTCGGGGAAAATACAGAGTAAAAAGATCCGTTTTTAGTCGTTTTGACATTATACCAGCAACATTACATAACTGACATCTTTTACGATACTTTCAGTGTCTCGGCTATATGTCACAGACATGGGGGGAAATATATACACATTTTTTTTCATACAAACTTTGTTATAGATTTCTATTTGATGACTTCTACATTTTAGAGTTCCAAATATTCATTTTCCAGCACAAAATTAAATGTAACAGAAAAAAGTTTGTATCAGAGCAGCATATTCCATAAGAGAGCACTTTTCAGATTAAAAAAGCAAACATAATGAAGGCTGCTGGGTTTTGGTGCAAAATTAAGAAGCGAGTGTGACAGTCAAAGTGTCCAGAAGAACTGTGGCTTGTTCTGTAAGATGCTCCGTAAAACCTACAGCTCATTTCCTTATCAAACTGCACTCATTGTACCTGAGACGACGATTTTTTTTTTTAAAGCAAAGGGTCGTCTCACACCAAATATTGACTTTGTTTCATTTATTATGCCTTACTGCTGTTTATAGTATTTTTTTTTTGAAACATTTCATTTCATTATTTTTAAAGCCATTTTTGGTCGACAGCATTTCTTTACATGTGCCTCAGAATTTTACACGGTACTCTCGGGGTGTGTAAGCGCCATTTGATTTACACAACATGCCTACAACTTTAAAGGTGAAAATTGTTGTTTTATTGTGACACAAACAATAATTAAGATGAAAAAACAGAAATCTGGAGAGTGCATAGGTATTCACCCCCTTTCGTATGAAACCCCTAAATAAGAGCTGGTCCAACCAATTCACTTCATAAGTCACATAATTAGTTGATTAAGATCCACTTGTGTGCAATCAAAGTGTCACATGATCTGTCACATGATGTATGTATAAATCAACCTGTTCTGGAAGGACCCTGACTCTGCAACACTACTAAACAAGCAACATGAAAACCAAGGAGCCTCCAAACAGGTCAGAGACAAAGTTGTGGAGAAGTATAGATCAGGGTTGGGTTATAAAAAATATCCCAAACTTTGAATATCCCAGGGAGCGCCATTAAATCCATTATAGCAAAATGGAAAGAATATGGCACCACTACAAACCTGACAAGAGAAGGCCGTCCACCGAAACTCTCAGACCGGGCAAGGAGGGCATTAATCAGAGATGCAACAAAGACACCAAAGATAACACTGAAGGAGCTGCAGAGATCCACAGTGGAGATGGGAGTATCTGTCCATAGGGCCACTTTAAGCCGTACACTCCACAGAGTGGGGCTTTATGGAAGAGTGGCCAGGAAAAAAATTAATGCTTAAAAAATCACGTTTGGAGTTTGCCCAACAGCATATGGCAGACTCCCCAAACACATGGAAGAAGATTCTCTGGTCAGATGGGACTAAAATTGAACTTTTTGGCCATCATGGGAAATGCCATGTGTGGTGCAAACCCAACACCCTGAGAACACCATTCCTACAGTGAAGCATGGTGGTGGCAGCATCATGCTGTGGGGATATTTTTCATCTGCAGGGACAGGAAAGCTGGTCAGGACTGAAGGAAAGATGGATGGTATTAAATACAGGGCAATTCTGGAGGAAAACCTGTTTGAGTCAGCCAGAGGTTTGAGACTGGGACGAAGGTTCATGGTCCAGCAGGACAATGACCCTAAACATTCTGCTAAAGCTACACTGGAGTGGTTAAAGGGAAACATTTAAATGTCTTGGAATGGCCTAATCAAAGCCCAGACCTCAATCCAATTGAGAATCTGTGGCATAACTTGAAGATTGCTGCACACCAACGCAACCCATCTAACTTGAAGGAGTTGGAGCAGTTTTGCCTTGAGGAATGGGCAAAAATCCCAGTGGCTAGATGTGCCAAGCTAATTGAGATATACCCCAAGAGACTTGCAGCAAAAAGTGGCTCTAAAAAGTATTGACTTTGGGGGTGAATATCTATGCACACACCAGATTTCTGTTTTTTGTTTTTTTCCATCTTAATTATTGTCTGTGTCTCAGTACAAAAACTATTTGCACCTTTAAAGTGGTAGGCATGTTGTGTAAATCAAATGGTGCTAACCCTCCAAAAATCCATTTTAATTCCAGCTTGTAATGCGACAAAACAGGACAAACACCAAGAGGGATGAATACTTTTGCAAAACTAAATATAAATTAAAATGATAATGAATTTAAACATTCTATTATTGATGGCCATTATCAAAGGCTAACTCAGTGTAGTGCTATGCTGGTGATGTGGACAAACGTACACATGAGTCGCAGCAGTTCAGCGACAAAGCCATCACGCACACGCAACGCAGCCAGTGTGGCCCAGGCCTTAAACACACTAATACGTTTATTGTGTGAGGAACTAATTTGTCATATTTTACACTTCCTAGCTAAAATGGTAAATAAAATTGTACTAGATCTAACAAATCACAGTGTATGATAATGAATCGGTAAATAATGGCCTCTGTGATATGCAAGATCTTTTTTTTTTTGTCCTATATTTAAAAAAAAATCATAATGCAATCTTATGTATTGTACTATTTGTCAAAAACAGTTCTTGGTAACTGATACACGTTATACATACACACTCTCAAAGATTCACACTACTTCCTTCTGCTCTGCACACTTTCTCTGTCCTGATCCTCTTGTGTGTCAGGGAGGTGGATGCTGATGGTGCAGTGCCACACTGTGCTGCCCTCTCATCTCTGAGGCAGTTCCACTCTCCAGTCCAGACAACACAACTCTACATGTTTGTGTAGAACAGGTGTAAACAACTCCAGTCTAGCATAACTGGGTGATTTTCCTGTCTGAACACACACACTCAATCTGGTCATTAAATGGTTAAGTTGAATGCAGTATATTTGTGTAAATGATTACTTCTGGACTCTGGCCCTCCAGGACTGGAGTTGTGCACACCTGACGTAGAAGAAACGATGAATTTTGAATTTTGTTGTGATATTTGTAGAAGATTATGTCACTCCAAATCGGGACTGGAGCATGTCTTTTCACTTCCTGCTTAATAGCAATGGCCACCTCTGTGCTCAGTAAGGATGCTCACTACCCCTGATGCTACTGACCCTTTCCTCAGCTTTGTGTCTCCTTAGAGCCCCTCAAGCCCCTGAGCCTCGTGCTGTGTGTATCCACTAGCTGTAGCATTAGCCTTAGTGTAGGTAAGCTTGTCGGGGTGTGAGTTCTGTTCTACGAGTTGAGTTATTGAAATATAGTCTCTGCAGAAATTGACTGGTCATCTAACTAAACCAGTTCTGATACTTTCTGCTCAGGGGACATATTTCAATAAAACTCGTGTTTTGCGTGTATAGCCTTTACCTCCTGTTGGTAATAGAAGCCAAGTCTGGTGCTTGTAAGCAGCATTAACACTACACCGACCCACTAACTCTCATTCTAACCAAATAGTAACGAAAGGTATGTGCTGTAGTTTTAATCATACAGTAGCATCCGAGACTCTGGCTCCACTCCCAAATGCTATTTTTATTTCTTATATGCACCGAATTATCCAAGACTAAGGCAAATCTGTGCACTGAACGACAACTAAATATCCTCAAACTATTCTCCTCTCTTCTTATCGTTAACTCGGTGACAAAAAGCAATTAATGGCAAGTCATTTCTGTAAGTTAGACCAATATTGATGTAGCCTCGTTGTCCAGTGCTGCTGATTTTCCCACATTGTGCCAATTTTTCTTGCTTTCTCCCAAAATTCAGCATCGAGCCTTGGAGCAATGGCAATTTGATCAATAGAGGACATTTTACATTAATTATCCTAAACTGTATCAAGCTAACACGCTATACTGACGCATTTTTTGTTTAAATTGTAGTATTCAACAAATTTGGAATATTCATGTTTCTAATGCATGCATTACCAAGGGTTATATTGTTACATAATAATCCGAATGACTTGCAGCTCCTCAGATGCTATCAATGCTAATGCTACTTAAAAAAATGTTAGAAATCCAGCTATATGAGTAAATATCAATAAATATTCATAAGTCCAAGCTTTTAATAAATATAGCAGCAGATTTTGTAAGGATCAAACATTGACGGAAAGTAAAATAATCAGTCGTTCTTTAAAGCTAGACGGCCTTTCGATTTCATAAAATCGGTGAAATTTAGTTCTGTCTGAAATTTGGTCACTGTGATATGTTTATTTCTGTAATATCTCAAGGGAAGTTATTTAATTTGAGGGGATTCCCTAGCAAATAATATGCATGAGGAAGACAGAGGAAGTCCGTGTGCACATGCGCATGTTTACCTTAGTTGCATTACTTCCATCTACAGGTTTGCAGTGACCGTTACATCATTCTGTCGCTAAATGAACAGCTGATCACGCCAAGGTTCTCGCTGACCGCCGATATTTATTAGTTTGGTCCTGCGTTTCCTTTCCTTCGCAGCATAACGTCTTTTCTTCTCGCTTTCCATTACTGTAGTCGCTCTTTCACGTTTCATTTGCGTCCTCCATTTTTCTCTCCTGTTTCAAATATGTATCCCACAATGCCTTGCGCGAACAGGGAAGGCCCACCCACCACGTGATACATAACGTAGTATCTTGAATTGCGTCATGGTGAAGCAGGAAAAAATAGCGGAGAATTTAGGGCCACGTGGCCTTAAATTCATTAATTGTTATATATATTTTTTTTAAATAAATAAAATTGGAAGTCTGTGATTCAAATTCAGTAGCTTTTGGTCCACTAAACAAAAATAATTAGCTGTCAGGGAATTTTTTTTTTTTTTATGACCAACTTGAAAAATCTGAAAGGCAGTCTACCTTTAAACTCCACACAAAACCGAACCTGTTATTGAAAGCTGCCACTTACCCAACTAAAGATGGGAAACAAATATGTAAGGAATAAAACATGACAGGGTTTTATTTTTTATGACAGCTAACACCCTGAAGCTCATTATTTTCCAATCATAAAGTGTGCTGTTCCTTTTATACCACAGCACTTTTGCAGTTTTTATCACGTCGTAGTTTTATTAATTTATATTTATGTTTACATTCGAGCTTGTCATGTTGGCAAGAAAGGTTAGAGAAGCAGCTTTGGGACCAAAAGGTCGCCGATTCGATTCTCTGGATCAGCAGGAATGGCTGAAGTGCCCTTGAGCAAGGCTCCTAACCCCCAACTGCTCCCTGTGGGTATGTTAGGGTCTTGTTGTACGTCACTCTGGGTAAGAACGTCTGTAACATAATGTAATAAAACCGTAAACTCCTTTGCCCTGAAGATTTCCCCGTGTCTGAAACCATGCAAAGCAATGACACTGGAGCCTCCATCCAAAAATCCTCTTCATAAAGATTCACCATATGAGCAGTCACGCACACATACACACAAGTCCCTGTGTAAGTTGTTGCTATATAAACAACCACCTATAAGGACGAGGATTAATATAAACCTTACAACCTAAAATGCAGAAAATGAATCAGCAATATCTGAACTAAGCATTCAGCAGTGCTGTGGTATAAGTGGAGATAAACCTTCTGGCGGTCTACATGATAAATCTAATGAGTGAGTGTGTGCGATTAAGGGTGTGGTTGATGGCCACAGTTACACAATTACATTGTAGAAATTATGGATACTGGTTCATACGAGTGAAGGTTTTTGTGTTATGTTTTGCATCAGATACCGTGTTCTTGTTATCAAAACCTTGGAATTATTAGGTTCTCGTGAACTTTTTGGCAAAAATGAGTTAACACTGCTTAACCAAAAAAACATTTACAGCCTAAATATCACTTAAGTATAGATATATTGCTGGGCTTCATGTGACGTCACATCCGCCTCATTAGTTATTCAGAACTTTAGCTGGTGGTCTACCAAAGCTCAGTTGACAAAGCGTTTGTACGGAGAAGGTGCATTGCTTGCATGAAAAATGCCTTATGCCTGTGTTGTTTTAGGTTGTTCAAATCGATCAAACCATGAAACTGATAAAAGTTTCTTCAGGGTTCCCCGTGAACTAATAAAAAAAAGGGTGAACGAACACAGGATTTCACAAAAAGACGTCGAAAAAGGTGGCTTTTGAACCTCTCGCTGAAATCGAAAGGAGCCAAGTCGAAGCATGCTCGAGTTTGCAGTGATCACTCCATGAAAGGTTTGTATATCCCTCTCAGCTATGTCCTTAGTGTTTTCCAAGTACTTTTCTTGCTGTGTTTTTTTTAGTCACAAAGCACTAAAGTCCCCAGCTGTTTCTTTGTTTACTCCTCACTCGATGTCCTCCATACTGAAAACAATGTGTGTCTCGCTTCCTTTAACAGGGTGTCCTAGCGGTCTTTTCAACGAGTCTTTCAGCACATGATCAAAACAACCACGGATAATAAAATCCATATGCATGAAGGCTGCAACAAAATTCTTACCCAGCCATACAGTTACAATGCGCCGTGATCACTTCTCCGTCTTGTTTAACTAAGATCCAGGTCTTTAAAGGGGTTTCTGATGATCTTTGTGAATGATTTACCTGAGAGATAAGAGCCAACACAAGTGAGAATCAAGCCAACTGTTGTTTGTTTCCACTTCAACTTGCAGCGCTTTGTTGTAAAGACGTGAATGAAAAGTTTTTAAAAAAAAGTACTTACACGGGCAAAAACAATACAGGATTCATTCGGCAGCGACTTGATACTGCGGTCCTTTACCCGGCCACATTCAAAAAAGTTGTAAGCCTCCATACTCTCCCACGCTTTCATCTGTTTTGCGGTGTAGAAGGATGTCTGCAACACCAGATAGTTCAAGATGTCGGGGAACTCGACTGAAGGGTAGTTTTAGAGATCGTATGACAAATCCTTCTTTCCCAGACTGTAGGGGTCGATTCCATTGCACATAGCAATCTTCTGAATATATCTAAAGTGAGCAGTGGCTTCTAGATTACGAGCATAATCTGAAAAGTTATCGCTAGTTGTTTGTACTACGGCAGCCGTTCAGACCACCAGCTATTTCACTTCCAGTAAAACCACTAAGAAAAGTCACGTGACTGAAACCCAGCAATAGGGGGTCAAAACTGTAAGTCTCAGTACCTGAAAAATTACAGAATTGTCAGATTGAGCCTTATTATACAAACCCATGGTCTTGTAATGAAAAACAACGTGATATAAATTTAAACAGTCGTTGATGGAGTGGACTCAGCGTTTCGGACCCGTCTGTATGTTTAGGCAAAGCTTACAGGATGCTTGTGTTTTCCTGAGTGTGCACCTTAACAACATTGCTGCCTCTCTGTCTGTCTTGCCCTCTGTTTCTCCTACAGTATAACCACTAAGTTAGAACGTGCGCTGGAGAAGGTGGCCCCACTCTTGAGGGAGATCTTTGTGGACTTTGCCCCCTTCCTGTCCCGGACCCTGCTCGGTAGCCATGGGCAGGAGTTGCTGATTGAAGGTACAGGTGCTGTATTGTGCTTCCTTTTTCCTCTCTAGCTGGCGTCTCTGTGGAGTCCCTCACTGTCTGCTGTCTGTGTGTGTACGTCTGCTGCCTCATACACACACAACCCCATGGGCCCAGGTATAAGGACAGGAGAGTTGCAGATGCAGGCTAGTGCTCTGTATCAAACAGAGAAAAATCTTTCATGAAGAGGGAGTTGAATACATTGTTAAATGTTGTATTCTTCACTGGGTTTTGGGGTTTTTTTTTTCCCCCCAGTTTATTTGTTTAAGCTGGTTTGAAATTGTATGATCCAAAATGAGGAGTTTATGATTAGAAAAAAGGACTAGGAAACAAGTGTGAGCCCATAACCTGCTATATCTATGTGTCTACAGGGCTGAACATTAACTTTTAAGCCCACTTGCCCTTGGGGGCAAGTGGGGGTTAATTTCCACTTGCCCCCCAGTATTAACACTCACCCCCCATTTTGCGAGTACTACTTTTTTTTTTTTTTTTTAGGAAAACCATAGAATAGTTGTGAATTGCAACATAAAATGAAGATCACACATCGAGTTGAAGTTTGGTTATTGATTAAGTTTATTATTAAGTTAGGTTATTGGTTACTTTTTACTTGTAACGGACAATAACAGTTTTAGCCAAAATAGTTTTTCCTGCCTTAGTTGATTTATTTCCATTTCGCATGCAGCTGTTGTAAAGTTCAGTGTGTTTGTGTAGAACTCTCTCAGGCTGTAGGTTCATTACTAGAAATCATAAAATAGAAATCTATAACAAAGTTTGTATGAAGAAAACAATAGGGTGCCAAGACTTTTGAACAGTACTGTGTTTGAGATATTTATATATCGGGGGGGTTGTTATATCATGCACCTCTAGGTTTAAAAAAAAAACGCGCTGCATGACAGACAGGATAATGTTGGAGTTTAAAATTATTTAGTGTGTAGATTGTGGATGTTTTATACAGACCTGGCAACCTGTAACTGAATCCGTGCAGCTGGTCTGTCATGACGCAGCGCGTTTTTTGTTTTGTTTTTTAAACCTGGAGGTGGATAATTTTTAAAAAATGATACCGTATATAAATATTTTGCACAGGACTGTGTTCCTCTGATAACAGAAACAAAGCTCCAGCTCTCTCTGCTCTTATTCTGTTCTGTTCTTTCAGGATTTATCGCGCATGTCACTCCTTGTTGAGTTTTTTATGCCCAAGTTGTTTGAAACCAATCTGGGTTTTCTGTGTCGAATAAGGAAGCGGCTTCACCTGTAAGAAAATCAAACACTTTCATGAAGAAGCTAACTCGAATGCAAGCAGAAAAAAATAAAACGAGATTCTTAAGCAAACTCTACTATACTCACTTCCGACTTTCTGTTTTTGTAAAATCCATTTTAAATACAATCGTGAATTTCTCTGGAGTTTTCAGGCTGAGCTCCTCTCTTCATATTCTTTAACCACTCATTTCCTCATTGTTCTTGAAGCATTTGCTTCTATTTGTTAACATTTTTCTTGATAGCGGGGAGACGGTAATGCCTTTTATCTATTTCTCTGTTTGAACAAGCAAAAACAGTGCAAAAATTAACCATATTGAAGACAGATTAAGCCTTGCTTGCATGAAAGACGGTGTCTGTCTGACCCCAGCTGTAATTATCACGTGATGCGTGGTGTCATGCACAAGGGGTCTATAAACAGTACGTGTACCATTCTACAACAGCGGGAATATATAAAATAACTTGCAAAGCAGTAAATGAAACTGAAACTAAGAAAACAGCCAAGACATATTGGCGGATACGTAGTGAGGGCTGTTTTTAGGAACTGAAATAAAAGACCAAAATCTAATTTTTGTTGTGCTTGTTTATAATACATGCTCATTCCAACTTGCCTGGTCGGGCATGTCGGGGACATATCCCACTTGCCTGAATGCATGTTTCACTTGCCCCGGGCAATCGGGCAGTCCTTAATGTCGAGCCCTGGTCTAAGTGCAGCTCTAAGATCAGCTTCACTGATCATTCCTATGTAAATAAATACACTAGTTAGTAAAAGGGGGACATATAGGTTTTAGATTAGCTCCTAGATAGGATTTGATCACAGGAAATTCAAGGAAGCTGGAGATCGCACATGTGTAGATCCCATTTGTTGTTTTCCCACTGTCCTTCGTCTTGATCACAATCTGTCTCTGTGTCCTCACACCTCCACCTCCTGCTTTCTGTTATCTTTCCTTTTTCTCTCTTTTTCTGCCTGTTTTTCACCATTATCAGAGTCCTCTCAGGCTGCAGTGTATGTGCTCCCATCCTGTTTGGAATGCCCCGTCCTGACTGTTTGTCTTTTATGGTGGTTTTTATGGTATATGTTACTGGAACACTGTTATAATATAAAACTATCTGTAGATCATAAGTAACAAACAATGCCCAGCTTTGTGTCCCAATACAGCATCAGAAATAATGGATAAAGTGGTGGCAAGTTAGTTATTCTGTGAGATCAAGACGCTTTGTTGGGCGTTGTCTGGTTTATACCATGGCCACTCGCCAGCGTGTAAAAAATAGAGGTTTTCTGGCCATTTTCAAAACCAAATAATATGAAAGTAGCAAAGTCATTATTTTATTTAGCTAATTTTCACACACCTTTTCCCATACAGTAGCCACAGGAAAAGGTTTTCATTGGACCAACACATCCTCCAACACATTTTGCAATCACATTAATGACCGAAGGAATGCAGCTACTGAAATGTATAACGCACAGCCGATACGCTCTGGAAAGGTGAGTGTGTATGTCAGTGTAGGTACACGAGTGTGTGTGAGGGATCAGGACACTTCATCCAGTGCCATTTCGTCCAATAGTTGAGACATTTCATCCAAAGCCTTTTTCATACGCACTATCTCGCGTCTGTCCCTTTGAGTTACATGTCAGTCCTGAGATCGAGATGCTGATCTCTTCTGCTCATCGGACCTGCCTGATCCATCCCGATGCCCTGTGTCTGGTCGGAGTCTCATCACAGCGCTCCTGTGGAGGACGGCCCCATATGGACAGTTGAAAGTCACACTTGGAAGATGCTCTGGACACTTACAGTAATGCTTTTATGGCTGAGGACTACAGTTGACTTGCTAACTTTAGGACTGCAGTTGTCATGAACAGTTTTGCACTCAAGTTTCCATCAATAAACAGTTTATAACATCAACGAAACAGACTTCATGTTAAAACTGTTAAAAATGTTATAATCACGTTGTCTGTTATCCCCCAAATGAGGATGGGTTCCCTTTTGAGTCTGGTTCCTCTCGAGGTTTCTTCCTCATGTCGTCTGAGGGAGTTTTTCCTTGCCACCGTCACCACAGGCTTGCTCACTGACTATTTCTGCCTACTTTTTTCAAACTTTCCTAATTGCTATCAAAACAAACAAAACTTCTGGCTTGATTACATCAGCATTCGAAAGAGGGCGCGCACGTCTTTTGACAACGTTGGCAGATGTTGGTCACTTTGATTTCCGCTGTATGTTTGTTTGCTACGACGTCTCGCACAGGTCTCAACGAATCTCGTTTACGGCCATCGCTTTGACATATGGACTGATATATTACATGGCATATTTCAAACACTCATAACTGGCTATAGCAGTGACAAAATAGCTATCAAAAATGCATTCTTATATTTAATAAAATGAGAGAAATAGAATTTTGATGATGATAAATTTGCCTTCAGTTCTCCTTTAAGACAGCTATCCTGGAGCTGCAACAACTCTCACAAAACTCTCATGATTTTATTACAACAATGGAAATTTGTCTGTGACCGTGAAATCACTTGCAAAAAATTGTTTGGTGTAAATGTAAACACAGGCTGAAGCCTAAATTGTCCCGTGTCCCCCCCCCTTGACACTATTGCAAGAACACTGATTAAAAACTGTCTTAATTTTTTGCTGGGATTTAGTGTTGTAAGTGTCCCAGTATAAGTAATTAATGTACACTTGTGAGTCAATCCAGAACTGGCACCTCTATGGCCATGGTATAGAAAAGAGTGTAATACTACTAATAACTTTTTCTAAAACAAATCTGTGTATCTACCGTGTGTGTGTGTTAAATTTCGTCTTTTTGTTCCTTTCCACCGCAGGTCTGGTGTGTATGAAGTCCAGCACGTCAGTAGTGGAGCTGGTGATGTTACTGTGTTCACAGGTAAGAGTGCAATCGCTATTGATCCCACTACCCATGACTTCACTGCTATTATTGCTCCACATCTAAAAATACAGCTTCTAGGATGCAAATAGCAAGTTTCCATCCTTCACGCACTATTATGGAGGAAGGCAATATTGTATAATTACCTCCGCCAAGGAGGATATGTTTTCGGTAGCGTTGGTTTGTTTGTTTGTTGGTTTGTCTGTTAGCAACATTACGGAAAAAGTTATGGACAGATTGCTCTGAAATTTTTTTCCAGAGGTGTGACTGGGCACAAGTAACAATCCATTAAATTTTGGCGGTGATCCAGATCACCTTCTGGATCCCGGATTTTTTTAAAGGATTCTTGGTGGAGGTCTGCGCTCTCCGAGTGCTTTTCTAGTTAATATTGCAACATTTCACACGTAAGAGTGATTTACACTGAATATCAGCACAGACGCATTCAGCTCAATAACTGCAAGCTTGCGAGTGCGATATTACTTTTATGCTACAGTTTCAAAAATAAGAAATTAATATCGAGTCACATTTTGGACACACTGTAACCAGATAATTTGTTTATTTTTTCTCCATGAACAGAAATAACTCCAGTAGAAGTCATACTCACTGATGGCTCGTCGGCCAGCTGGCTCGCTGCAATGACTTGCAAAAGTATTCATCCCCCTGGCGTTTGTCCTGATCTGTCGCATTACAAGCTGGAATTGAAATTCTTTTTTGGAGGGTTAGCACCATTTGATTTACACAACATGTCTGCCACTTTAAAGGTGCAAATTATTATTATTTTTTTATTATTGTGACAGAAACAATAATTTAAGATGGAAAAAATAAATCTGGAGTGTGCATAGGTATTCACCCCTTTTCGTATGAAACCCCTAAATAAGAGCTGGTCCAACCAATTCACTTCATAAGTCACATAATTAGTTGATAAAGATCCACCTGTGTGCAATCAAAGTGTCACATGATCTGTCACATGATGTTTGTATAAATCAACCTGTTCTGGAAGGACCCTGACTCTGCAACACTACTAAGCAAGCAACATGAAACCCAAGGAGCCTCCAAACAGGTCAGAGACAAAGTTGTGGAGAAGTATAGATCAGGGTTGGGTTATAAAAAAATATCCCAAACGTTGAATATCCCACAGAGCACCATTAAATCCATTATTGCAAAATGGAAAGAATATGGCACCACTACAAACCTGACAAGAGAAGGCCACCCACTAAAACTCACAGACTGGGCAAGGAGGGCATTAATCAGAGATGCAACAAAGACACCAAAGATAACACTGAAGGAGCTGCAGAGATCCACAGCGGAGATAGGAGTATCTGTCCATAGGGCCACTTTAAGCCGTACACTCCACAGAGTGGGGCTTTATGGAAGAGTGGCCAGAAAAAAGTCATTGCTTAAATAAAAAAAATCAGAAAACATGTTTGGAGTTTGCCCAACAGCATGTGACAGACTCCCCAAACACATGGAAGAAGATTCCCTGGTCAGATGAGACTAAAATTGAACTTTTTGGCCATCATGAGAAACACCATGTGGGGCGCAAACCCAACACCCTGAGAACACCATTCCTACAGTGAAGCATGGTGGTGGCAGCATCATGCTGTGGGGATGTTTTTCATCTGCAGGGACAGGAAAGCTGGTCAGGACTGAAGAAAAGATGGATGACACTAAATACAGGGCAGTTCTGGAGGAAAACCTGTTTGAGTCAGCCAGAGGTTTGAGACTGGGACGAAGGTTCACTTTCCAGCAGGACAATGACCCTAAACATACTGCTAAAGCTACACTGGAGTGGTTTAAAGGGAAACATTTAAATGTCTTGGAATGGCCTAATCAAAGCCCAGACCTCAATCCAATTGAGAATCTGTGGCATTGCTTGAAGATTGCTGCACGCCAACGCAACCCATCTAACTTGAAAGAGTTGGAGGAATGGGCAAAAATCCCAGTGGCTAGATGTGCTAAGCTAATAGAGACATACCCCACGAGACTTGCAGCTATAATTGTAGCAAAAGGTGGCTCTACAAAGTATTGACTTTGGGGAGTGAATACCTATGCACCCTCCAGATTTCTATTTTTTTTTCATCTTAATTATTGATGTGTCACAATAAAACAACAAATTTCCCCTTTAAAGTGGTAGGCATGTTGTGTAAATCAAATGGTGCTGACCCCTCAAAAATCCATTTTAATTCCAGCTTGTAATGCGATAAAACAGGACAAACACCCCTGGGGATGAATACTTTTGCAAGACACTGTAGCTCACAGTGATTTGTGCATTCCTGTTAAAGGTGCATCAGCTGAAATTAGCTTCGCTTCTTCCTTTACCACTTCATCTGGTCAGCTTTCATATTTTAAGTCCGTAGCTATATTCATGAAAAATGTCTCGTTTGCCATGTCCACTGATGATGCCACTAACTGGACTGTAGTAATAGTTTCAGTGGGATTTTTACTAGAAGTGGAATTTCATGTAGTGAACACAGACCAGTGGACTGATATGGTACAAACAGTGAAACATCCCAGTGTGGCAATACTAAAAATAAGCATTCTTGGAACACAGCTCATCCAGTTTCACCTTGGACAGTTTCAGAGGCACTTTTGTCTCAAATCTCTGTGGAAGATTTAAATATTACACAACTTGACTGACTCACACACACTACACACACTGCCATACACTGTCTGGTTTGGACAGAAATACTCCTGAATAATAATGAAGACACTAAGAATACAGCATACAGGGAATTATGTAGTGACCAAGAAAAGTGTTCAAAAAATGAAAACAGTTTTACATTCTAAAATATTAACAGTATTCTTGATGAAGCTTTGCACACACTTGGCATTTTGCCAACCGGCTTCATGAGGAGCTTCGCCCAGGAGCCTTTTCTTATGTTCTCAGACAGGCCGATCTTCTCGCTGTTTCTCATAAGTTCTAAATCCATACCACTTCTCTGGGACAAATAAATAAATAAATGAAGCTCTTTGAGTTAGAGAAGCCATGGCCTCATGGTGAGAGAAGCAGCTTTGGGACCAAAAGGTCACCAGTTCGATTCCCTGGACCGGCATGAATGGCTGAAGTGTCCTTGGGCAAGACACCTAACCTCCAACTGCTCCCTGGGCTGCTCTGGGTACGTTGTGCGTTGCTCTGGATAAAAGCATCTGCTAAATGCCGTAAGTGTAATAAGTTACTGTTGACTTCCTGTCAGCTGACCAGCCCAGCAGTCTGTTCATTCTCCTCTAATCTCTCACCAAAAAGGTGTTTCAGACTGTAAACATTCCACAAGCAAGATGTTTTTTGTTTTTTCGCACCATTCTGTATAAACTCTAGAGACTGTTGTGTGTGAAAACCCTGGGAGATCAGCAGTTTCTGAAATACTCAAACCAGCCCTTCTGGCACCATACCATACCACAATCGAAGGCTCAAAGATCACATTTTCCCTCATTCTCATGTCTGATGTGAACATTAACTGAAGCGCTTGCCCTGTACCTGCATGAGCACGTGTTCCTAATAAAGTGACCAGTGAGTGTGCGTCTATACACATATTTGAATAATGTAGAAGGACTGAATTTTACATCCATATACCAAGCACCTGAAGATTTGATAGGTTTAATGGGAACATTTCAGAAATGATGCAACGTTCCGGATTCCGAATGTGACGGTTATTTCCACTCGAGCCACAAATACAGCTGGAGATTTCCACATTCACACCCATTAGCACAATCTCTCCCAGTAACTTTAGTGGAACGAATTGGAAATTTATGTAGGTACAGAAGTGAGGAATGTAAATCTTTTGTGAATAATAATAAAACGTTTGCGTGTTCATAAGCAGCATAGATTCTTTTCTTACCTTGAACCGATGCCATCTTTCTCCCCGTTTAGCGCCTCGATCTATTCCTTAACTTAGACATGTTCTCGATAAAATCTTTACGAATACTACACCTCTATTTAAAGAAATGTGGAAAGTTATGCTTGTATAGCTGTGAACAAATCATAGCCTGAGATAGCCTTAAATAAATCCTAGCTCTCCAGTTCCCTCTCGGTTCTTGACTCTTGATTCTGCAGCAAGAGTTTAGAGCTATGATTCGTCCCATTACCATGTCCTCTCCCCTCCTCCCTTCTTTTCCCGTCATCCTTAATGCCTTCCTCTCCCCAGCAGATAGTGTTACACTGGTTCCACACTGGCCCTCCATTAGATTCTCTGGGGATGAAACTGAACCCAAAGTATTGATCAGCAGGAAGGGATGGTAACTAGAGCCTCTGATGTGTCCTTCTAGAACCATCAGCAGCCTGGGCTAAAAGCTTCCTGCCCTTTCCTGCCATTTCTCTGCGTCTGCTGCTAACCTGGCAAACAGCCATTCTGGACAGATTCTCAGTATGTCTGTTGTTTTACAGTGGTGCTTGAAAGTTTGTGAACCCTTTAGAATTTTCTATATTTCTGCATAAATATGACCTAAAACATCATCGGATTTTTACACAAGTCCTAAAAGTAGATAAAGAGAACCCAATTAAACAAATGAGACAAAAAAAATTATATTTCGTCATTTATTTATTGAGGAAATAGTAGTAGTAGTAGTAGTAGTAGTATCCAGTATTTGATTATACTGCTGTGGGGGTCCCTGACACAGGGGTAGGCAGCAGTTGGCTAGTCTTCACACCGCGTTTCCAGGCAGCTCTGTCCAGCGGATTCTTCACCGCTACATCCCTTCAAAGTGCCCACATTTAAAGAGCCAACCCTGAACTTCAACTTCACTGGGTGCTTGCATGATTTGCCTTGATGGCCGGACCCTGCCTTCCGCACCCGAAAGTCAGCCAAGCCCGAGACACGACCGGCGGCAAGTCCGTGACTGCTACCGGCACTGCCTATACTTTTATCTGTATGTCGACTTGCCATTTCAGTATATTGGATAAGGTTTTACAGCCAGAAAATGATCCAATATTACATGTCTGTGAGTGGCAAAAGTATGTGAACCTTTGCTTTCAGTATTTGGTGTGATCCCCTTGTGCAGCAATAACTGCAACGAAACATTTCCGGTAATTGTTGATCAGTCCTGCACACTGGCTTGGAGGAATTTTAGGCCATTCCTCCGTACAGAACAGCTTCAACTCTGGGATGGTGGTGGGTTTCCTCACATGAACTGCTCGCTTCAGGTCCTTCCACAACATTTCGATTGGATTAAGGTCAGGACTTTGACTTGGCCATTCTAAAACATTAACTTTATTCTTCTTTAACCATTCTTTCGTAATACAACTTCTATGCTTAGTGTCGTTGTCTTGCTGCATGACCCACCTTCTCTTGAGATTTAGTTCATGGACAGATGTCCTGACTTTTTTTTTTAGAATTCGCTGTTATAATTCAGAATTCATTGATCCATCAAAGATGGCAAGCCATCCTGGCCCAGATGCAGCAAAACAGGCCCAAACCATGATACTACCACCACCACCATGTTTCACAGATGGAATAAGGTTCTTATGCTGGAATGCAGTGTTTTCCTTTCTCTAAACATAATGCTAATCATTTAAACCAAAAAGTTCTATTTTGGTCTCATCCGTCCACAAAACATTTTTCTAGTAGCCTTCTGGCTTGTCCATGTGATCTTTAGCAAACTGCAGACAAGCAGCAATGTTCTTTTTGGAGAGCAGTGGCTTTCTCCTTGCAACCCTGCCATGCACACCATTGTTGTTCAGTGTTCTCCTGATGGTGGACTCATGAACATTAACATTTATTCCAATGGGAGCGAGGCCTTCAGTTGCTTAGAAGTTACCCTGTGGTCCTTTGTGACCTCGCCGACTATTACACGCCTTGCTCTTGGAGTGATTTTTGTTGGTCGACCACTCCTGGGGAGGGTAACAATGGTCTTGAATTTCCTCCATTTGTACACAATCTGTCTGACTGTGGATTGGTGGAGTCCAAAGTCTTTAGAGATGGTTTTGTAACCTTTTCCAGCCTGATGAGCATCAATAACACTTTTTCTGAGGTCCTCAGAAATCTCCTTTGTTCGTGCCATGATACACTTCCACAAACATGTGTTGTGAAGATCAGACTTTGATAGATCCCTGTTCTTTAAATAAAACAGGGTGCCCACTCACACCTGATTGTCATCCCATTGATTGAAAACACCTGACTCTAATTTCACCTTCAAATTAACTGCTAATCCTAGAGGTTCACATACTTTTGCCACTCACAGATATGGAATATTGGATCATTTTCCTCAATAAATAAATGACCAAGTATAATATTTTTGTCTCATTTGTTTAACTGGGTTCTCCTTATCGATTTGTAGGACTTGTGTGAAAATCTGATGTTTTAGGTCATATTTATGCAGAAATATAGAAAATTCTAAAGGGTTCACAAACTTTCAAGCACCACTGTACAGCACATTACTGAGGTCTTAGTCCAACTGTACTGCATGTGCATTGTTATAAGCAAAAGTAGTGCATAATAAAGTTTTTTTCCCGTATAATTAGCCAGTCTTTAAAAATGACCCCAAACTATCTCTTGTGTCTCAGGAGTGGCAGAACTCGATTCAGAAGAACGCAGGACTCGCCTTTATTGAGCTCATTAATGAGGGCAGGTGAGAGCACATGAACAGCGGAGGTTTTGTGATCAGTACCCAATGTAAAATCCTTTTTTTTCTTTTCACATGTATGTAGAAACCTTTTACAGTTGCTGTTTATTTTAGGATCTTCAGGCTGCCCATGGATTAATTTTGAAGATGATGAAATAATTATGCTGTTTTTTTTTGTTTGGATTTATTTACTCCTTAAATGTAAATACGAACCCTATGCTAGTTTCTTGTTCTTTCTATCTAACAGCATGTTTGTTTTCAGGCTCTTGTGCCATGCCATGAAGGACCACATTGTGCGAGTGGCCAATGAGGCGGAGTTTATCCTCAACAGGCAGAGGGCTGAGGACGTCCACAAGCATGCCGAGTTTGAGGTCAGCTGATGTGTGTGACTGTGTTTGTGCCTGTGTATATGAGTGTGTTGTGTCAATTTCTCAGTCTTGTTCTGCTATTGTGGGCTGTTGTAGTCAAGTCACTAAACCTCGAGTCCAGTCTCAAGTCCCCAGTGTTCAAGTCCAAGTCATTAAAGAAAATTTTGAGTCGAGTCCACTATTGATCCGAGTTGAGAGCAAGACTCCAACTCTACCATTTGATGGGGGCTGTTGCTGCCTTTATGTGAAAGCGTCTCTGCTACTATGTTGGACTAACGTTCCTGCTCGACTGCCCCATTTTAGTTAACAGGCTACAGATAAAAAGCTTGTTCATCGCTCAGCAAGCCCTGCCCACTATCAACAGGGCAAATAACATGAGAGAGGGTTAACACTAGCTAGTTCATCGCTCAGCAAGCAAGCCCCGCTATCAACAGAGCAACGAACACAGCATGTCACTTCCTTCTCTGGGTGGAGTCTTGCCAAATGACAATTGAAGTTCGAGGTTGTCTCCATCGTCTCCTCGATAGTTCTTCTACATATGGAACACATAGCAGTGCGTTTTTTCCACTGCACGAGAAGTCTATATGAGCAAAGCGAACAATCCTAGGGGCATTTTAGTGCCATTAACATTAGTTTGTTCCTGAACATGACTTATGAACAGGTGAATGTGCATTCTCTTTATCAGGGAGTGCAAAGTATTCTGTCAGAGATGGTTGAGAGATAGATGTAAGTGCAGAAAGTGTGTTTATTAATACAAGTGAAGACAGGTAAACAATCCAGAACGGCAGGCAAAATCGTAAAACGGGCAGTAGGTCGAGCGAGGCACAAACAGGCTATCGTAGAATCAAAGATGAGAAACAGGAAAACAAGCAAGGAAGGAAAAAAGGCTCGGTAATGTGTCAGCAACACAACTCAATACTTCGTAAAGTAAGTGTGCTTTCACAGTTTTTATACAGGTGCACCGATTGCACCTTAATCCTGTGCAGGTGCGAGGAGTTGTTTATGTCCAGAGCGTGCCCGAGAGTCTATCTGATGCACACGCCAAGGCACGCAGGTATGACATTCTTGCATGAAATTAGTACAAAATTAATGTCGATATAAATATCTTATGCCAAATTATTATGGCATGTTACAAAAAAATAAAGAAAAAAATCCGAGTCCTCGTCTCCAGTTTACAAGTCTGAATGCAGTTAATGCACGAGTCCAAGTCCGAGTCATCAGTGCTCGAGTCCAAGTCCGAGTCATCAGTGCTCGAGTCCAAGTCAAGTCACGAGTCCTTAAAATTAGAGCACGAGTCGGAATCAAGTACTACAAGCCTGTTGGGCATGCTGTACGTGCTTATCATTTGTGAACCGCAAAAAGAATCAGTTTGCAATGACATGTTTTCTAAGTCTTACAAAGAAAAAGGATCCTGAAGACCGATGCTGACACACCCTTCTTTGTCCTGCCTCCCTCAGTCCAACTGTGCTCAATATGCAGCAGATCGGAGAGAGGAAGAGAAGATGTGCGATCACCTGATCAGTGCCGCCAAGCACAGAGATCATGTGACCGCCAACCAGCTGAAACAGAAGATTCTCAACATTTTAACGAATAAACATGGAGCCTGGGGTACCATGGCACAAAGGTAGACATGAACACTGCTCATAGAAAAGGCTGGGGAAAGCAGCTGAGGAGATTTACTGCAAATGAACACAAGAATATTCATTATTCACACCAGTATTTAAAATATCCTTTCGAAAATGTTGAAACAAAGTAAAAGACAGACCCGGGGTGACATCAGACATCCACCACCATCGGCTTAGCCCAAGAAATTTACTGAATCAGTCATCTGGATTTCTTTGTTTCGTGCTATTATAAACACAGGGTGAAGCTCTTTGTAATAACGATGTTAACCATCTGCTTATAGACACACAACATGATCACACTTCTGGTATATTTGATATAGCAACGTTTGAAATGGTAAACTGTAAACAGACACACCAGGGAAGAGATGATTAAAAAAGACTTTATAACAAAAGGTTACTGAATCAAGTTCTATAACATGTATGCACTCTTTCCTGCCCTGGCAGCCATTTACTTGATTTCTGGCGTTTGGACTACTGGGAAGACGACCTGCGTAGGAGGCGGAGATTTGTTCGAAACGCATTTGGCTCCACACATGCTGATGTTTCACTCAAATCACTGGAGGACTATGGTCAGTGCCTTTATTTCACTGTTCCTACTTAACCTGTGCGTACTTTCCATAAATTACTTGACAATACATTTTGTGCGCAACTACCAGAAGTGGACAGTAACGAAGTACATTTACTTGAGTACTGTACTTAAGTGCACTTTTTGAGTATCTGTACTTTACTCGAGTATTTTTTTTTGGAAACTTATGACTTCACTACATTTGAAAGACAAATATCTTACTTTTCACTCCACTACATTTCTATCAAGGTCCTCGTTACCATGAAGCAGCTTTGAAAGTGGATGGTTTTTTCTTTTCTTTTCTTTTCTTTTCTTTTCTTTTCTTTTCTTTTCTTTTCTAAAACGTGATTGTTTTTTTCGCAGGTGGCACTGAGACAGCCTATCAGTAATCACTAGGGTCATGTCACGTCCATAGACTGTATAAAATCAAGCTCAGTGATTTCTCTGCAGCATTATTTGAACTCGATCAGTTGATGGCAGACCGGAAGGAGGCGGTTCTTCTGTGGAATGTACGCACCTGTGGCCCATGAACCCATGTTTCAGTTTTCTGAAAGGATTAAAGCTTAATTTCGTTTTAAACGTTTGCTTTGTTTGCCTAAAACGCACCAGATCACAGCCAACAAAAACTCGTCATCCAACCTGCAGAAGCATATTAAGATGCATTATTTTTTTCGCAGTCCAAATCCTGCGCTCTGATTAGCTGGCAAGCGAGTCCATATCCTACGGTACGGACCCCAGTTACGGACCCTGGTTACGGACCTCTGGCGACTCGCTCGTACACAACAACAAACATAGTAGCATTTTTTTTGTCAACATTTATCTTTTTTTTTATAAGATTTATTTATATTATCATCAAAAATGGGCGGCACGGTGGTGTAGTGGTTAGCGCCGTCGCCTCACAGCAAGAAGGTCTGGGTTTGAGCCCCGTGGCCAGCGAGGGCCTTTCTGTGCGGAGTTTGCATGTTCTCCCCGTGTCCGCGTGGGTTTCCTCCGGGTGCTCCGGTTTCCCCCACAGTCCAAAGACATGCAGGTTAGGTTAACTGGTGACTCTAAAGTGACCGTAGGTGCGAATGTGAGTGTGAATGGTTGTCTGTGTCTATGTGTCAGCCCTGTGATGACCTGGCGACTTGTCCAGGGTGTACCCCGCCTTTCGCCCGTAGTCAGCTGGGATAGGCTCCAGCTTGCCTGCAACCCTGTAGAACAGGATAAAGTGGCTACAGATAATGAGATGAGATGAGGTCATCAAAAATCTTATACATTTTTGCCAGCATTTCTCAGGAGAATAGCATTAATTTTACAGCATGGATAGTGATGACGACAGTGTTCACAGCGAAAGCGAGTTTTACTACCCTGAGGAAGAAGAAATAAAATAAAACATTTCAGGAGAAAGCTAAAACCTGTAATCTGCTAACACCGAACAAAAACATGGCTGAATCCTGAATGACTCAATTTTGTATACATAGAGGACTACATAGGCGGCAAAATGTTGCTCTTTAAATGTTGTTGTTTTTTTTTTCCTGCCATGGAAGTGCACTTCTATACTGAGGAGGAAGCAATTTGCATTACAGCCGTGAATGAGGATTCAAAATGGCGGCTGGGCTCGGTTTTCCCTTTCGGGCGCTCTCGGTTTCTGTTAGAATTTGGGAAAGAAAAAAATAAATATATTATTTACCAGCTTAAGGTCGGTCCGTATGGTGAATTACCGTGACCTCGGCCTTGAATACTGACCTCGGCCCAGAGGGCCTCGGTCATTACTTTCAAGACCTTGGTCACGGTATTTCACGATACAGACCTCCCAGCTGGTAAATAACATATATGTATGTAAACGTTTTATTCCAAGAGAAAGCTTGCAATGAAGCTGTCTGTGCTTTTAGAGCGAGCGATAACATTGCAATAGCTATGCAGTCTGGTTAGTCAACTGAATTTCTACAGATTTGCCCGCCAAGTTGCCCTAGCCGTGTCCATGGCTAACATTAACTTGAACACTGTTAGTTAGCATGTAAAAACGGAGTTATGCTAATGTCAAGTCAAGTCAAAGTCCTTCATAACGTTAATTTATCTGAAGTCCTTTCACAAATGTTTTAGCATAATCTTGCCAAATAAACAGAATGTAGAAATCTTTTCTAGTAACGTTAGATACCCAATATGATTTCAAGTTTGAAAAGAGTTTGCTAGCATGTCAGGTGGAGCTTCACTGACTAGCTAGCTTAACGGTAAACCACCATGATGGCACAGCATGCGTTCATTTTGTAAATCCAGTCGGTTGCTTCAGAGGCATTAGGTTTTGTAAGCATTGTAGCAATAATGCAACAATGCACTGACAAAAAATTTACTTTTAATACTTAAGTATTTTTAAAAACAAGTACTTCAGTACTTAAGTAAAAACTTGACTGGACAACTTTCACTTGTATCGGAGTGACATTTGACCAGTGGGATCTGTACTTTTGACTTAAGTAATGAAGTTGGGTACTTTGTCCACCTCTGGCAACTACCCTGGCTTTCTAGGGAACGTAAGTCTTGTTTTATCTGCGTATATAATGAACAGTGTATCATAGAGGTCTAGCACCTCTGCTGGTTCGTTGCAGTACAATTCTTAGCTCCGCCCATTCCCATGAGTTTCAGTGACAAAATAGCCTTTATTTCCATTTCTTTTCTCTTGTCTAAACTGTCTTTCCATCTACAGCGTCTGATTCAAACAATTACTTTTCCCTCTGCTGATATCTGCACATTTCTTATTTTCCCCCAGAAATGAAATGTTTTTAAAATGTTGCTCTATTATAAAGTAAGAAGGCATGGCTATACTTGACCGACACTGTTCCCGGAAGAGACCGGCTGCAGCTCAAGTATTGTGCTCTGTCTGTTTATTACATATACTTACTTATTTGAACTTTTCTGGACACATGCACTAATGCAAACTATTAGCAATTTCTATTAAAAAAAACTTTTGAAACATCAAGAGGCTTCGTAGGAAAATTGCGCGAGCTACCTAGCCATATTAAAGTAGAGTTCCCTCCCATGCCAGAACCTGGTCTTCCCAGGCAGTTTCCCATCCCGGTACTAACTAGGCCTTTAAGGCACATTGGGCGGTGCCAATCTCGGTTTGTATAGCCCTCAGCCTCTCGCTGATTACAGTGGGGGGCCAGTCCTCTGGTACCTACAAGAGTTTGACTCCCTGCTCACATCTGTTTTGTGGCCTGTCTCGCCAGATGGCAGCAGGTACCATTTTAATGATGGTCTTCGGTATGACCAGACCGCGAGTAGAACTACCTAGCCATATAGCGACCTTTATTTCAGTATTAACGACATCTGGCCAGCCAGCTATTGAAATTTGCACAAAAGCCATTTGTTTGTCACATACACTACCTACCAGTAACATTTGGATGGATTTTATACATAGGAGTTTAAAATAATGAGAGTAACTCACCCTGCACTGCCGACTGTGGTCTAATCCAGCTGCTCTTCCTGAAACCACAGTTAATCTGTCGGCAAATTTCCAGCTCATGTCCAAGTGATAAATATCCTTATTGGACGCATCTGTATTAATGAAATATCCATCCATTCATTATCTGTAGCCGCTTATCCTGTTCTACAGGGTCGCAGGCAACCTGGAGCCTATCCCAGCTGACTATGGGCGAGAGGCGGGGTACACCCTGGACAAGTCACCAGGTTATCGCAGGGCTGACACAGAGACACAAACAACCATTCACATTCACACCTACGGTCAATTTAGAGTCACCAGTTAGCCTAACTTGCATGTCTTTGGACTGTGGGGGAAACCGGAGTACCCGGAGGAAACCCACGCGGACACGGGCAGAACATGCAAACTCCGCACAGAAAGGCCCTCGCCGGCCACGGGGCTCGAACCCAGACCTTCTTGCTGTGAGGCGACAGCGCTAACCACTACACCACCGTGCCGCCCTAATGAAATATGTCTAATATAATAAAATAAAGAGAATGTGACCATTGTCTAATAATTTGTACCAGAGAAAGGGAAAGGAGCGATGTTGCCCCTCAGCTCTACTGTGTCGAATCTGACAACATGGCAGAGGGATTTCACCTTCATTTCTATAGAATGGGAAGCAATGGAGCCACGCCATCCATTCAGTATACAGCTGATGGTTACAGTTCACTTAGAATTAGTTAATTATTTAATTAAGAGCAACGTAGTTTATTGACAGAACGTTATTCAGACTTCACATAGCCCTGCTCTCAGCAGTATACATGAATGACAGACACGGAGGTCACAACTCCTGTTTCCTGTCTCTGCAGCCCCAGAGGAAGAGGAGGGCATGAAGTCGAAGAAGACGTTCAGGAGCCAGTCTGTGGTCAGTCAGAATCCTGAGATGGAGCTGATGCTGGAAGGAGACGATGATGCTGTCAGTCTGCTGCAGGAGAAGGAGATTGACAATCTCGCAGGTATCCGTCACACCCAGGAAAAGGGAAACAGATCGGAGTCCTGAATGGTGTTTTATGTATCCCTGATACAATTTGTGTGTTAATGTGTATAAATGTACTTTATTTCTAGTGCCTTTTCATCCTCGAGTATTTACCTCCAGAGGCAAGTTTCCTCTTAATTTATGGATAGTTTAACAAATCTGAGCAGCATTCGAACGGGGTTTCGGAAGGAAATCTTGAGTTCTTGCTGTCACAGCTGCAGAAACCTCCTGCTGATGAAACTCTTTGCATTTAAAGCCTGATTTACTAAATGAACTAATTAAAATCATCTAGATCCATCAACTCAATTGAACCACTGACTGTATAACATATTCAGCCCAATTTAGCTTCATTTGATCAAATTAATGAACTTCTGGATCTTTAATGTACAATATCGTTAACATAAGTGAAACACTTGATTTAGAAAATGACAGAATACAGGTAGCATAACTCACTGTGAGTACTGTGTGGAACTAATGTAGTAAATGGCTTGGTCTCTCTAAGGTCCTGTAGTTCTGAGCACGCCGGCCCAGCTGGTCGCCCCTGTGGTCGTTGCCAGGGGGACGCTCTCCATCACCACCACTGAGATTTACTTTGAAGTGGATGAAGATGATCAGGCTTTCAAGAAGATTGATGCAAAGGTGTGTGTTCTTCCTCCAAAAGCCGATTGTCTTGGTTTGTGAATGAGATGATAGAGGAATGTAGCTGATATCAACTCCATTGCTCTTATAGTGCTTCTAATGTGCGTGTGTGTTCAGGTGTTGGCGTATTCTGAGGGGCTGCATGGGAAATGGATGTTCAGTGAGATCAGAGCTGTGTTTGCCAGACGTTACCTGTTGCAGAACACTGGCTTGGAGGTCTTCATGGCCAACAGAAGTAAGAGCATGGTCCCATTTTATTAGAAATAGTACAGTTATGTCCATATATATTTAGACACTGACACAAATTTTGTTTTTTTACCTGTTTACAGAAACATATTGAAGTTGTAGTTATATAATGGACATGGACATAAAGTCCAGACTTTCAGCTTTCATTTGAGGGTATCCACATTAAAATTGAATGAAGGGTTTAAGAGTTTCAGCTCCTTAACATGCGCCACCCTGTTTTTAAAGGGACCAAAAGTAATTGGACAATTGACTCAAAGGCTATTTCATGGGCAGGTGTGGGCAATTCCTTCATTATGTCATTCTCAATTAAGCAGATAAAAGGCCTGGAATTGATTTGAGGTGTGGTTCTTGCATTTGGAAGATTTTGCTGTGAAGAAAACATGCGGTCAAAGGAGCTCTCCATGCAGGTGAAACAAGCCATCCTTAAGCTGCGAAAACAGAAAAAACCCATCCGAGAAATTGCTACAATATTAGGAGTGGCAAAATCTACAGTTTGGTACATCCTGAGAAAGAAAGAAAGAAAGAAAGAAAGAAAGAAAGAAAGAAAGAAAGAAAGAAAGAAAGAAAGAAAGAAAACTGGTGAACTCATCAATGCAAAAAGACCTGGACACCCACAGAAAACAACAGTGGTGGATGATCGCAGAATAATTTCCATGGTGAAGAGAAACCCCTTCACAACAGCCAACCAAGTGAACAACACCCTCCAGGAGGTAGGCGTATCAATATCCAAATCTACCATGAAGAGAAGACTGCATGAAAGTAAATACAGAGGGTTCACTGCACGGTGCAAGCCACTCATAAGCCTCAAGAATAAAAAGGCTAGATTATACTTTGCTAAAAAACATCTAAAAAAGCCAGCACAGTTCTGGAAGAACATTCATTGGACAGATGAAACCAAGATCAACCTCTACCAGAATGATGGCAAAAAAAAAGTATGGCGAAGGCGGGGTACCCCATACGAAAAAGAACAGTAAAGAACTTATAAGAGTTTACCACTGTATTAGTAGTAAATCCTTATAAATATAAGGATAAATCCTTAAGGATTTATAAATAAATATATATGCCATGTATGATTTACTCCTGAAAGTGGGCCATTTTGCATTTTCCTCATACAAATTTTTTATGAAAATCTAGTATGTATGAAGTGAACATTGTGCATGGTTTTTACAGATAATGTGTATGATGAATTACACCGTCTTTGTATGCTTCATGTAATGTTTGTAGTTTTAAATTATATTTTACAGTTTAAAATGTATATGCCTTTTATATGTAAATCCACATATGTTTGTGTTGGATTTACATATAAAAGACACAGAACAGAAGCAGCCGGATGAATTCTGTGGTATTCAGAGACGTACTGTGTGCTCAAATCCAGCCAAATGCAGCCAAATAATAATTGGCGTTTCATAATACAGATGGACAATGACCCAAAACATAAAGCCAAAGCAACCCAGGAGTTTATTAAAGCAAAGAAGTGGAATATTTTTGAATGGCCAAGTCAGTCACCTGATCTCAACCCAATTGAGCATGCATTTCACTTGTTAAAGACTAAACTTCAGACAGAAAGGCCCACAAACAAACAGCAACTGAAAACCGCTGCAGTAAAGGCCTGGCAGAGCATTAAAAAGGAGGAAACACAGCGTCTGGTGATGTCCATGAGTTCAAGACTTCAGGCAGTCATTGCCAACAAAGGGTTTTCAACCAAGTATTAGAAATGAACATTTTATTTACAATTATTTAATTTGTCCAATTACTTTTGAGCCCCTGAAATGAAGGGATTGTGTTTAAAAAAATGCTTTAGTTCCTCACATTTTTATGCAATCATTTTGTTCAACCCACTGAATTAAAGCTGAAAGTCTGAACTTCAACTGCATCTGAATTGTTTTGTTCAAAATTCATTGTGGTAATGGACAGAACCAAAATTAGAAAAATGTTGCCTCTGTCCAAATATTTATGAACCTAACTGTATATTTATATGATGAACATTGCTATAAATATGCCATGCATCCTGGAAAATATTTAAATGTAATGTCCCAGAGCTATGATTTCTGTGTATTATCCCTTCAAATTTCATTACCCTTTTTCAAAGGAAACTTGCCTGAATAAGTGAAAGTCTGAGTAGATTATTTGAATACAATTCTTGGTTATTACTTTGATCATTTGGTACACTGCCTTGCAAAAGTATTCATCCCCCTTGGTGTTTGTCCTGTTTTGTCGCATTACAAGCTGGAATTACAATGGAGTTTTGGAGGCTTGGCACCATTTGATATACACAACATGCCTACCACTTTAAAGGTGCAAATAGTTTTTGTATTGAGACACAGACAATAATTAAGATGAAAAAAACAGAAATCTGAAGTGTGCATAGGTATTCAGCCTCCAAAGTCAATACTTTGTAGAGTCACCTTTTGCTGCAATTACAGCTGCAAGTCTCTTGGGGTACGTCTCTATTAGCGTAGCACATCTAGCCACTGGGATTTTTGCCCATTCCTCAAGGCAAAACTGCTCCAACTCCTTCAAGTTAGATGGATTGCGTTGGTGTACAGCAATCTTCAAGTGATGCCACAGATTCTCAATTGGATTAAGATCTAGGCTTTGATTAGGCCATTCCAAGACATTTAAATGTTTCCCTTTAAACTACTCCAGTGTAGCTTTAGCAGTATGTTTAGGGTCATTGTCCTGATGGACCGTGAACCTCTGGCCAACTTCCTCCAGAATTGCTCTGTATTTAGTGCCATCCAGCTTTCCTTCAGTCCTGACCAGCTTTCCTGGCCCTGCAGATGAAAAACATCCCCACAGCATGATGCTGCCACCACCATCATGCTTCACTGTCGGAATGGTATTCTCAGGGTGTTGGGTTTGTGCCACATATGGCATTTCCCATGATGGCCAAAAACATAAATTTTAGTCTCATTTGACCATAGAATCTTCTTCCATGTGTTTGGGGAGTCTGCCACATGCTGTTGGGCAAACTCCAAACGTGTTTTCTGATTTTTTTTTCTTCAAGCAGTGGCTTTTTCTGGCCACCCTTCCATAAAGCCCCACTCTGTGGATTGTACGGCTTAAAGTGGTCCTATGGAAAGATACTCCCATCTCCGCTGTGGAGCTTTGCAGCTCCCTCAGTGTTATCTTTGGTGTTTTTGTTGCATCTCTGATTAATGCCCTCCTTGCCCGGTCTGTGAGTTTTGGTGGGTGGCCTTCTCTTTTCAGGTTTGTAGTGGTGCCATATTCTTTCCATTTTGCTATCATGGATTTAATGTTGCTCCCTGGGATATTCAAAGTTTGGGATTTTTTTTTTTTATAACCCAACCCTGATCTATACTTCTCCACAACTTTTGTCTCTGACCTGTTTGGAGTGCTCCTTGGTTTTTATGTTGCTTGCGTAGTAGTGTTGCAGAGTCAGGGTCCTTCCAGAACAGGTTGATTTATACAGACATCGTGACAGATCATGTGACACTTTGATTGCACACAGGTGGATCTTAATCAACTAATTATGTGACTTATGAAGTGAATTGGTTAGACCAGCTCTTATTTAAGGGTTTCATACGAAAGGGGGTGAATACCTATGCACACTCCAGATTTCTGTTTTTTCTATCTTAATTATTGTTTGTAATAATTAATAATAGAAAAAAAATTAATTATTGTTTGTTCTCCTGTGGGTTCACCACCCACAGAGGTAGCCGTAAGGGGCTGGTGCAGTGTGGATTGGGCGGCAGTCGAAGGCAGGGCCCTCGACGACCTGATCCCTGGACACAGCAGCTAGCTGTTGGGACATGGAATGTCACTTCGCTGGGGGGAAACAAGCCTGAGCTTGTGCGGGAGGTTGAGAGGTACTGGCTAGAGATAGTCCGGCTCACCTCCATGCACAGCTTGGGCTCCGGAACCCAGCTCCTCGAGAGGGGCTGGACTCTCCACTTCTCTGGAGTCGCCCATGGTGAACGGCGGCGGGCTGGTGTGGGCTTGCTTATAGCTCCCCAGCTCAGCCACCATGTGTTGGAGTTTACCCCAGTGAATGAGAGGGTCACCTCTCTGCACCTTCGGACTGGGGAGAAGGCTCTTGCTGTTGTTTGTGCCTACGGGCCGAATAGCAGTATAGAGTATCTGGCCTTCTTGGAGTCCCTGGGAGAGGTACTGAGAGGTGCTCAGACTGGGGACTCCATTGTTCTACTGGGGGACTTCAATGCTCACGTGGGTGACGACAGTGACACCTGGAGGGGCGTGATTGGGAGGAACGGCCTCCCCAATCTGAACTTGAGTGGTATTTTGTTATTGGACTTCTGTGCTAGTCACAGTTTGTCCATAACGAACACCATGTTCGAGCATAGGGGTGTCCATAAGTGCACGTGGCACCAGGACACCTTAGGTCAGAGGTCGATGATAGACTTTGTTGTCGTTTCATTGGATCTCTGGCCCTATGTCTTGGACACTCGGGTGAAGAGAGGGGTCGAGCTGTCAACTGATCACCACCTGGTGGTGAGTTGGATCCGTTGGCGGAGGAGGAAGCCGGACAGACCTGGCAGGCCCAAACGTATGGTGAGGGTCTGCTGGGAACTTCTGGCCAAGCACTCTGTCGGGGAGGTCTTTAACTCCCACCTCCGGGAGAGCTTCTCCCAGCTTCCGAGGGAGGCGGGGGACATTGAGTCTGAGTGGACCATGTTCTCTACCTCCATTGTAGATGCAGCTGTTCAAAGCTGTGGCCGCAAGGTAGAGCCCTGCACTCCCGCGGGAGTCCCGCGGGACCCGCCGCAAAGCAGTGTGGCGTGGGACAAATTTTGAAAGCTCATTGCGGGCACGGGCGGGACCGGAAGTGCACATATGCGGGTGCAGGCGGGAGCGGGAGTGCACATATGCGGCGCGGGCGGGAGCGGTGATAAGCTGCAGTCCCGCTAACTAAAAACATGTTTGAAATAAAATTTATAAATTATTAATTTACATCTATCATATATAATTTGTGCTGGATATTTTATTTGGCATTAATAAAAACATTTTAAGATGCCTAAATTTGCAGAGAGAGTCAGATTGCCAGATTGAGTGAGGAATGGCATCTTAAATTTGCCATTGATCACCCTAACGGGAAATCATTTGATCACTCTAATGACTCGCCGTTCACACCCAGCTAGCAAGAGAACCATGAGTGAAGTGATTTACTGCTTGAGTTAGTCTACAACTCTAATCAGAGAGACAGGTTACACAGTGACGGTAGGCTTGACTCAATGCTATCCCAGAAATCCTTCCTGTAATATGCAAATCTGGCCGCCTCTGATTGGACAGCCAAATTTGCATATTAATCAGAGGCGGCCAAATTTGCATATTACAGGAAGGATTTCTGGGATAGCATTGAGTCAAGCCTACCATCACTGTGTAACCTGTCTCTCTGATTAGAGTTGTTCACTCATGGTTCTCTTGCTAGCTCTGCTTTGCAATAAAAAAAAAAACATTGGGACAAAGCAAGCCCATTCACTTTTTTATGCTGATCGGAGAATTACAATGGTTTCTCATGTGACAAAAATGTGCGATTTGCTATTAAATATTTTAATCGCTTGACAGCACTAATTATTATTATTATTATTATTATTATTAGAGACACTACATGCTGAATTCAGAAACAAGGTAAATAATAACAAACGTGAACGTGAGCTGTAGATATTTATGCTCAAATCCACTCAAAGTAGGGGGCGGGGCACCATCACGCTGTGTCAAGACAAGAACTTTCCTGAGAAATAACATGAACGTCTGCATCATGCGGGATTTGCGGGCGGGAGCGGGACAAAATATGGCAGGCGCGGGCGGGAGCGGGACTGAAAATCATAATTCTTTGTGGGCGCGGCGGGAGCGGGACTGAAAATCATAATTCTTTGTGGGCGCGGGCGGAAGTGGGACTGCACAATGCCGGCGGGAGCGGGACTGAAAAATCCGACCCGCGCAGACCTCTACCGCAAGGTCTCCGGTGCCTGTCGTAGCGGCAATCCCGGAACCCGGTGGTGGACACCGAAAGTAAGGGATGCCGTCAAGCTGAAGAAGGAGTCCTATCAGGCCATGTTGGCCTCTGGGACTCCTGAGGCAGCTGACGGGTATCGGCAGACCAGGCATGCCGCAGCTCGGGCAGTTGCGGAGGCAAAAACTCAGAACTGGGAGGAGTTCAGTGAGGCCATGGAGGAGGACTATCGGTCGGCCTCGAAGAAATTCTGGCAAACCGTCCGGCGCCTCAGGAGGGGGAAGCAGTATTCTGCCAACACTGTTTACAGTGTGGGTGGGGAGCTGTTGACCTCGACTGGGGACATTGTCGGGCGGTGGAAGGAACACTTCGAGGATCTCCTCAATCCCACAGTCACGTCTTCCATTGAGGAAGTGGAGGCTGATGACTCAGGGGCGGACTCGTCCATTACACAAGCTGAAATCACTGAGGTGGTTAGCAAGCTCCTCTGTGGCAAGGCACCGGGGGTGGATGAGATCCGCCCCGAGTATCTCAAGTCTCTGGATGTTGTGGGGCTGTCTTGGCTGACACACCTCTGCAACATCGCGTGGCAGTCGGGGACAGTGCCTCTGGAGTGGCAGACTGGGGTGGTGGTCCCTCTTTTTAAGAAAGGGGACCGGAGAGTGTGCTCCAATTATAGGGGAATCACACTTCTCAGCCTCCCAGGGAAGGTTTACTCCAGGGTACTGGAGAGGAGAACTCGGCCGATAGTCGAACCTCGGATCCAGGAGGAACAATGCGGTTTTCAACCTGGTTGCGGAACACTGGACCAGCTCTATACCCTTCATAGGGTGCTCGAGGGTTCATGGGAGTTTGCCCAACCAGTCCCCATGTGCTTTGTGGATCTGGAGAAGGCATTCGAC
Source organism: Neoarius graeffei (assembly GCF_027579695.1). NCBI lineage: Eukaryota > Metazoa > Chordata > Actinopteri > Siluriformes > Ariidae > Neoarius > Neoarius graeffei. Next base: position 21,649,773 of record NC_083593.1, read on the forward strand.
CGTGTCCCTCATGGTGTTCTGTGGAGGGTGCTTCGGGAGTATGGGGTTCGGGGCCCTTTGCTAAGGGCTGTCCGGTCCCTGTACGAACGGAGCAGGAGTCTGGTTCGCATTGCCGGCAGTAAGTCAGACCTGTTCCCAGTGCATGTTGGACTCCAGCAGGGCTGCCCTTTGTCACCGGTTCTGTTCATAATTTTTATGGACAGAATTTCTAGGTGCAGCCAGGGGCCGGAAGGAATCCTGTTTGGGAACCACAGGATTTCATCTCTGTTTTTTGCAGATGATGATGATGTCCTGTTGGCTTCTGCAAACCAGGACCTTCAGCATGCACTGGGGCGGTTTGCAGTCGAGTGTGAAGCGGCTGGGATGAGAATCAGCACCTCCAAGTCTGAGGCCATGGTTCTCGACCGGAAAAGGGTGGCTTGCCCTCTCCAGGTTGGTGGAGAAGTCCTGCCTCAAGTGGAGGAGTTTAAGTATCTTGGGATCTTGTTCACGAGTGAGGGAAGGATAGAGCGAGATCGACAGGCGGATCGGTACGGCCTCCGCAGTGATGCGGTCGCTTTACCAGTCCGTCATGGTGAAGAAGGAGCTGAGCCAAAAGGCGAAGCTCTCGATTTACCAGTCGATCTACGTTCCGACTCTCACCTATGGTCATGAGCTTTGGGTAATGACTGAAAGAACAAGATCACGGATACAAGCGGCCGAAATGAGTTTCCTTCGCAGGGTGGCTGGGCACTCCCTTAGAGATAGGGTGAGAAGTACAGTCACTCAGGAGGAGCTCGGAGTAGAGCCACTGCTCCTCCACATCGAGAGGAATCAGCTGAGGTGGCTCGGGCATCTCTTTCGGATGCCTCCTGGACGCCTCCCTGGGGAGGTGTTCCAGGCATGTCCCCCGGGAGGATGCCCCGGGGAAGACCCAGGACACACTGGAGGGACTATGTCTCTCGGCTGGCCTGGGAATGCCTCGGTGTTCTTCCCGAGGAGCTGGCCGAGGTGTCTGGGGAAAGGGAAGTTTGGGCTTCCATGCTCAGACTGCTGCCTCCGCGACCCGGCCCCGGATAAGCGGAAGAAGACGAGACAAGATGAGAATTATTGTTTGTGTCACAATAAAAAAGAATAATTTGCACCTTTAAAGTGGCAGGCATGTTGTGTAAATCAAATGGTGCTAACCCTCCAAAAATCAATTTTAATTCCAGCTCGTAATGTGACAAAACAGGACAAACACCAAGGGGGCTGAATACTTTTGCAAGACACTGTATATTCATTGATGGAGATAGTTGAATTAAATTAAACTTCTAAACTCAGTCACTGCTGTCTAACAGTGAGTGACTCTGTTTAATTCCACTCTTATATTTAAATAAGAAAATCATCATCAAGGTTCTATTGGTCTGTGTCTATGTGTCAGCCCTGTGATGACCTGGCGACTTGTCCAGGGTGTACCCCGCCTTTCGCCCATAGTCAGCTGGGATAGGCTCCAGCTTGCCTGCGACCCTGTAGAAAGATAAAGCGGCTAGAGATAATGAGATGAGATGAGATGAGGTTCTATTGTCGACTAATGTGAAGGAGATACATTATGAACTGTTCTAAGATGATCTAAGATAAACCTCCATGAGAAACACTGTTCATAAAAAAAATCTGCAGAATGGTTTCCTTAAAAGAGATCTGCCCTTATTTTAAATATTATTTTAAATATTTATTGTTTCATGCTTTGCTGTACAAATTATCCATTCCTTGTCTGTTAAATTTCGTGTTCTCCTCCCCATAGCATCCGTCATGTTTAACTTCCCGGACCAGGCAACTGTCAAAAAGGTGGTGTACAGTTTACCCCGAGTTGGAGTCGGCACCAGCTACGGCCTTCCTCAAGCAAGGTAAGACATGGTCAGATATTCATAAAGAATCTCCACATATCCTGTAGGTACTGATCTGAGAACAGATTCACCTTCATTCATGTGAATATATTCAGATCTAGGATAGGTACTTTAATTTTCTCACTTCTTTAGTGGCATTTGCTTTTGAGCAGTTTGCCCTAACTAGAGTGTGCAACTTTTATCATCTCATTTGCAGACGAATTTCTCTGGCCACCCCTCGACAGCTCTTCAAGTCCTCCAACATGACCCAGCGCTGGCAGAGGCGGGAGATCTCTAACTTTGAGTACCTCATGTTTCTCAACACAATTGCAGGTGAGAACAGACACCACATGTCAGGAGTGAAGGTTTATGATGGTTCAAGAGCTGGAAAAACATCACTTCCAGTGCTCACAGGCATTTTGGGCAGCTTTGTGACTACTAAATGACAAAAATCAGTGTTCTCCCCAGGATTAAAATAAAGCCCTAACTTTTGGGTGGCGCTTGGGGAGAGAGTATGGGGGGGGTTCCCCAGAAAATTTTGAAAAAAGGGAGCCCATTTGGTGGCATCTGATGACTTTTAGGAGCATTTTATGGGAGTACTGACATGGTCACTTTTTACTGTTAACATGGTTGAAAAGGTTGCTACAACAAGTGGAGGTCTGTGATTCTGTGGTTTGCAGCATGGGGTTCACATAAGCAATAAATAAAGTCATCATCTGACAACAATGTAGTATATAATAATGCTGTTATATTACCTGAACCACTGCCAGAACACCACTAACCAAAAGTTTAAATGAGTTCTGTTGCAGTTCGAAAAAAAAAATAATACCCCCTGCAGACTGCATTTACTGCACAAATGCCACAATCTTGAGTAGCACCTTTTATTACTTAATACCTTAAACACCTTTCAGCATCTTAACAAAAGCACCTTAGAATAAACAACATGTTTGAGCAATAATAATGCTACTAGTACACTTACAGACAGTGTAAACCATAAAGGACGGTTCTTGAAACAAGCACTAAATCTTGGGTAATTACAGGGTTAGTCAAAATGATGTTAACACCTCAGTGGTAGAAACCATTTATTCACAAAACATACATCATATGCGCAAGATGATTTACAGGACGGTCTCAACCTGTTCGCCATCGTGTTCAACACACAAAAACCAGCGAGCAACAGTACCATTTAATCTGTCACCCATGGCCTACGTCTATCTGCAGAAGAAAAATAATCCATTAGTGTTAACATAATTTTGACCAACCCTGTATACAATACTTGGAGGTGGTCGGACAGATCTACCGTGACAATAATGTCTTTGGTTTCACTTCTCTTTCTGGCTCTTCTGTTCTACTCTCAATTAGCTGTTGAAAATATGAATCTATGGGACGCTGAGCGCTATTCGCACCTATTTTCGGCATGATTGAAACGTGGAGATGTATGCCCACTACACAAAAACCATAAACCACGATCTCGCCCACGCACTGAAGCATCATGGTACCAGTGCAGCAGCAAAAGTGATTAAGGGCGTTTGTTGTGATTAGGGATTTCCCAGGGGTATTTCCGGTCTGCTGAGTGCATCATGGCAGCAAACCAGCCCAAAACACTGATTTTCCTTCAAAACATGCCCCAAACATTGCAAGGTAGGAATCTGATGTGATTTTTCAGCGAGTGTCGGAGCAAAAAAAAAAAAAAGCACGTAGGCAAATTTAAAGCATGTTGGCATGAAATTAAAGCATGTCGGGTCCAACATGCAAAAGCACTCTGGGGAGAACAATTAAAATATTGTTCTCTGAGCAATTTATAGAAGTAAAAAGTGCAAGTCTGCATAGACATTCATGTTGTGAATTCACATAATTCATGCTGAGGCATAGCATTTATTTGTGTGTGTTCAGGGAGAACATATAATGACCTTAACCAATACCCGGTCTTCCCGTGGGTCCTCACCAACTACGAGTCTGAGGAGCTGGATCTCACTCTGCCTGGCAACTTCAGGGACCTGTCGAAGGTAACGCTCTGACTCCTGATTTCCTACATTTAGCACAAATCAGCACAGAGATCAGTAACATTCAGCATTGCAAAGCAGGCTAACGAGAGTGGTCTGTTTTATCATTGGAAATCAGTATTTTGCATGTTTTGTAGCACTCACGCTTGCGTTTTTTTGTTTTGTTTTGTTTTTCTCAGCCAATTGGGGCACTGAATCCAAAGCGTGCAGCCTTTTACGCAGAGCGTTATGAGACATGGGAGGAGGATGGAACACCACCACATCACTACACATCTCTCTACTCCACTGCTGCTTCTACTCTGCTCTGGCTCCATAGAATAGTGAGCACTTTCACTCGACATCGTTCTACGCTGCATCCTTATACTCAAACACATTTATACCATCAAAGCATGGATTATAATTGATTATAAGTCAATTATTATAAGAATGGACATATGGCTGTTGTGTAAAATATAATTCATATTTTTAAACTGATGCGTAAATAGACTATAAGGCTACTGAAAATCTCTACATCATTATCCATGAATTAACAGTAGGCCTTACCCCACATTCTGAACAACACATATTAATGGTCATATATTGATTAGAGGCAAAAAAAAAAGTTTCTGGGGCAGCTTTAAACACTAATCTTCTTGCAGAATTATTTTTAAATTTAAAAAAACCCTAAAATTGTGCATAAAATTCTACTAATGCACCAGTTTTCTATCAGTTTTGTTTAAATTAGCCAGGTCAAAATGGCCAGAGTGTTACACATGGTCAACAATGCACAATATGGCTTTGTTATGCAAATCTTCTTTATAATTCCCTGTGTATTTTTGCATACATTAGGAACCCTTTACTACATTCTTTCTGAACGGAAATGACAATAAGTTTGACCATCCAGATCGAACGTTCTCCGGCATCATGCGCTCCTGGAGGAGCTGCCAGAGGGACACGTCTGACGTCAAGGTGAGACAGACTGATGGAGTGATGAGCAGTGACATCTGAACTTCTGTGTTTGAAAATTCATTTAAAAGAAATGATGGCATGTTTTGATCATTGTTTTCTAACTATGCTTTCTCTTTGTGGAACAGGAGTTGATCCCAGAGTTCTACTACCTGCCTGAGATGTTTGTGAACAGTAATGGTTATGATCTGGGTTTGAGGGAGGATCATACGCCGGTCTGTGATGTGGAGCTTCCTGCTTGGGCCAAGAAACCAGAAGACTTTGTTCGCATTAACAGAATGGTAAGTGTTATATAAATATGTTTACAGTGTTAGACACTTAGTTACCTGTACTTTGTAGAGTCTGTCTTTTCTCAGCTTCAAAATAGCTTGCTTTTCTCCCATGGACAGCTCTCTTGTCTTCATGTTGGTTTATCCTTTTTAACAACAAACACAGTCTTCACAGGTGATGCCCAGAGCTCAAACCAAGAGTAAAGTTTCAGAGCTATTAACTGTTTAAGCAATTAATCTAACAGGGCATAACTGGGGCAACAAGAAACACCTGACAGTCCTATTTTTGATCACTTGTAAAATGGGTGGGTTCAAACAAAAGGTGTCACGTTCGAAGTTGTTTAACACATCTAGATGTAAATATCAGGAAACGAAAGCTGAAATTCTGATCTGTTGTCTCATGCTCATCTTTCTCAAACCCAAAGGTCTTCAGTGTTTATCAAAAAAAAAAAAAAAACCCTGGCCTTGCTGTTCCAATAATTTTGGAGGGCACTGTTAATACATTCACATGGTAAAAATTTTGCTTGTTGAAAATTCTGAATAAACATCCAATACTTTTATGGTAAGACTAAAAAACAACATATGACAAGAAGTTACTAAATTACCTGGTAATCCAGATTGGTGGTGGTGGGGGGGGTTAGTCAAAGCTGTAAGCTCTGGCATGAGGTTCCACAGTATCCAGAGCAGAACAACCAGGTTCTGTAACAGCTTCTTCCCCCAAGCCATCAGACTCCTGAACTCTCAATAATCCCCTACCATACACATCTGGACAAGAACCTCACTATCCGGAATATGTGTGATATCCTACATGCTGCTATAAATCCTTTATTGTGCAATATCTGTATGTAGCATAGTTATTTTATTCAAGCTTTTTTTTTTAATTTAAAGTATCTAATCGTAAAATTTGATATTTTGTTTACCGGACTATGTGCAATAGTTATATCTTCTTCTTGTTCCTTTGGCTGCTCCCGATTAGGGGTCGCCACAGCGGATCTTTCGTCTTTATTGCTCCCTGTTTTCCGCATCCTTCTCTACCACACCTGCCACTTTCATGTCCTCTCTCATCACATCCATGTATCTCCTCTTTGGCCTTCCTTGTTTTCATGTGCCTGGCAACTCCATCCTCAACATTCTCCTTCCAAAATGCTCTGCATCTCTTCTCAGGATGTGCCCATACCATCTCAGTCTCATCTCTCTTAGCTTAATTCCCAAGCTCTCCACATGTGCTGTCCCTCTGATGTGCTCGTTCCTTATCCTGTCCAACTTTGTCACTCCCATTGCAAACCTTAACATCCTCAACTCCGCCACCTCCAACTTTGCCTCCTGTCTCTTCATTAAGGGTACGGTCTCCAATCCATCCATCACAGCTGATCTCACTACTGTCTTATACATCTTACCTTTCACTTTTGCTGGGACTTTCCTATCACAAATGACTCCTGAAATCCTTCTCCAACTGCTCCACCCTGCCTGCACTCTCTTTCTCACCTCACTATCGCAGCCCCCATTTTCCTGCACAGTTGACCCCAGGTACTTGAATTCACCAACTTTCTTTACTGTATGTCTACTCCTTGCATCTTCACTACACTCTCATCCCCATTCTCACTGATGCACATGTATTCTGTTTTGCTCCTGCTCACCTTCATTCCTCTTCGTTCCAATGTACACCTCCATCTCTCCAAACCCAACTCAGCCTCCTTTCTACTTTCACCACATATCACAATATCATCTGCAAACATCATGTTCCATGGTGACTCTTGCCTCACTTCATCCGTCAAGCTATCCATCACTATGGCAAACAAGAAAGGACTCAAAGCAGATACTTGATGAAGTCCCACCTTCACCTTGAACCATTCAGTCGTTCCAACTGCACACCTCACTGCTGTTTCACTGTTCTCATACACGTCTTGCACCACTCTTATATACTTCTCATTCACTCCACACACGTTATCCAGCCCCTGTATAAGCGTACTCTTGGTGCTGGTCCCAAGCCCGGATAAATTGGAGAGGGTTGCGTCAGGAAGGGCATCCGGCATAAAACTGTGCCAAATCTAACATGCGGAATGTGCAGCAACGAAATTTTGTTCAAATGTGCATTCTGAATGTACAGGTGAATGACAATAAAGCTGTCTGTCTAAGATGTAGGATTTCAACCTTTCTTGTAGTAAAACACTACTGAGAGCTGCATGCAGAAGAATGTGTTCTAATGTGCTTTGTGGTTCATCCTTCATCATGCGAATAAATCTCACAGCTGCAAGTCATGATGATGGCTGATACCACCGCACACTGAATCATACGCACTTATAAAACGAAGCACTTCTAGCACAAAAATCTGATATATTTAAGGAGCAGTCTTACTAACAACTCCGGCACCTTGACCTTTCAGGCTTTGGAGAGCGAGTTTGTATCATGCCAGCTGCACCAGTGGATCGATCTGATCTTCGGCTACAAGCAGCGAGGACCGGAGGCAGTGAGAGCTCTAAACGTGTTCCACTACATGTCCTATGAAGGCTCTGTTAATCTGGACACCATCACAGACTTGCAGCTCAGAGAGGTGAGTCACACACTGCACACTTTTTCCACTGCCTATATTCATTTACGGGTTTATGTTCATCTTCCAAGTGGATGAAATGTTTTGGTTCTGAGTCACTGCGCCACTTTTTATGAATGCGGCAATATCGTTTTAGTCCAGTTGAAGAACACCACAGAGGTCTTTTTTCCGTCATGGCCTTCATTCGTTCAGCCTCGCAGGCCATTAAGTACTGTGCAGAATGTGCTCTCGTGTTTGTCTGTACATTGGCTGTTATTTTTTGCTTCCTGTTGCTGTTTTGTTTTTGCCCATATATGGCCAGCTCTAAGCATTGCTCTAAGCAGTGTCTCATACTTCCTCTCTGGCCTTGAGTGACAGCTTGGTTTTGTGTTCACCTCATTAGGCAGACAAGACTAAAAAAACACCTGTGAACTGTTCAGCACTTCAGCTCTAGTGTCAATTTGAGCTGTCCACTTAGACAACTAACTGTCCCTCTCTCTCCCTCTGCCCCCCTCCCTCTTTCTCTGTCTTTCACACACTCACTCTATCGCTCATGCTCACACACACACACACACACACACACACACACACACACACACACACACACACACACACACACACACACACATTTTCACTCTCTCCTTTCTTTCTCTCTCTAGTCCATGGAGGCTCAGATCCAGACATTTGGTCAAGTTCCCTCCCAGCTGTTAATTGAGCCTCATCCTCCCCGCAGCTCGGCTATGCATCTGGTGAGACTGTCACAGCTCAGCATTTATTCTTTACAGCATTCACACAACATACCAGAGCTGAATGTGGAAAAATTGTGATGATCATTACAACCCCAATAACAAAAAATTTGGGGCCTTGTGTAAAATGTAAATTAAAACAGAATGTGATGATTTGCAATCAAGGAAACCCTATATTTCATTGAAAATAGTCCAAAGACAACATATCAAATGTTGAAACAGAAATTTTGTTTCTTGAAAAAATTATGCTCATTTTGAATTTAATGCCAGCAACACGTTTCAAAAACGTTAGGACAGGGGCAACAAAAGACTGGAAAGTTGTGTAATGTCTCGTCTCGTCTTCTTCCGCTTTATCTGGGACCGGGTCGCGGAGGCAGCAGTCTAAGCATGGAAGCCCAAACTTCCCTCTCCCCAGACACCTCGGTCAGCTCCTCGGGAAGAACACCGAGGCGTTCCCAGGCCAGCCAAGAGACATAGTCCCTCCAGCGTGTCCTGGGTCTTCCCCGGGGCCTCCTCCCGGGGGGACATGCCTGGAACACCTCCCCAGGGAGGCGTCCAGGAGGCATCTGAAAAAGATGCCCGAGCCACCTCAGCTGGTTCCTCTCGATGTGGAGGAGCAGCGGCTCTACTCCGAGCTCCTCCCGAGTGACTGTGAAGTTGTGTAATGTTTAAAAAAAATTGGTTAATTGGCAACACGTCAGTAACATGACTGGGTATAAAAAGAGCATCCCAGAGAGGCAGAGTCTCTCAGAAATAAAGATGGGGAGGGGTTCACCACTCTGTGAAAGACTTTTGGGCAAACAGTGCAACAGTTTAAAAATAATGTGCTTCAGTGTAAAACTGCAAAGAATTTGAGGATCACATCATATGTGGTACATAATATCATGAAAAGATTCAGAGAGTCTGGAGAAATCTCTGTATGCAAGAGACAAGGCTGAAAACTGACATTGGACTGACTCCGTAGACAAGGCTGAAAACTGACATTGGATGCCTGTGATCTTCAGGCCCTCGGGTGACACTGCATTAAAAGCAGACATGTGCCTGTAGTGGAAATCACTGTATGGGCTCAGGAACACTTCAGAAACCCATCGTGTGTGAAAACAGTTCATTACTGCATCCACAAATGCAAGTTAAAACCAGATATAAACAATATCCAGAAACACCGCCACCTTCTCTGGGCCTGAGCTCCTTTACGATGGACTGGGGTAGAGTGGAAAACTGTCCTGTAGTCTGATGAATAGAAATTTGGAATTCTTTTTAGAAATCATGGACACCACGTCCTCCAGGCTAAAGAGGAGAGGGACCATCCGGCTTGTTATCAGTGCACAGTTCAAAAACCAGCATCTGTGATGGTATTTGGTGTGCATAAGTGCACATCTAGGAAGGCACCATTAATTCTGAATGATGCATACAGATTTTGGAACAACATGCTGCCATCCAGACAATATCCTTGTTCCTTCCTTCTTTCAATGCCAAACAGCTTTCTGCACATATTACAACTGCATGACTCCGTAGTAAAAGAGTCCAGGTGCTAAACTGGCCTGCCTGCAGTCTAGACCTGTCTCCCATTTAAAACATTTGGCGTATTATGAAGTGCAAAATAAGACAAAGGAAACCCTGAACTGTTGAGCAACTGAAATTGTATATCAGGCAAGAATGGGACAACATTTCAGTTTCAAAACTACAGGTCTCCTCAGTTCCCAAACATTTACAGTGTTGTTAAAAGTAGAGGTGATGCAACACAGTGGTAAACATTCCCCTGTCATGCCACTTTTTTGAGATGTTTTGCTGACATCAAATTCAAACTGAGCATGGGGGAAAAAATGTTGCTTTCACACGTTTTCATTTTTTAGTTTCATTGAAACTGATTTTGATAAAATTGTTCTGCTTTACAGTACACATTCAGTAAGATAAAAGATGGTGGTTCATAGTGCGATAGGAAAATAATCAGTGAAGGGGTGGAGTGACAGAGGTGGCAACCTGAGGTTGATTGTTTTTCTATAACAGCAGATCACAAAGAGTTTTATTCCTCTTATACACAGCGAGTTGCCAACAATTGCTTTTTTATTAGTTAAATAATGATGTTGTATGTTTGTTTATAGTTGCTCTTTAGTTACTCATTAGTAATTAGTTGCTCTTTAGTTACTCATTACTCTTTATTGTCATTACTCTTTTCCATTGAAATTACTGCCATATATTTGAGATCATGTGATCACGTCCAGCACTTGGGGAAACTCCTACATGATTGAGGAGCATCTGTTTTTGTTCTGCAGAGGCTTAAACGGGATCTGATTGGCTGTTCCCAGCTAATAACATATGCAATGAAATTATCGACGATTGTGTTTTGGAGATGAGATAAAACTGTCTGTTGTAGCTATTAAATTATTGGTTACCTAATAGAGTATTAAAAACTGACTGGAGAATTGTACTGTTGAGCCATTTCTTAGTTGCTTTTTAAATAATCTGATGCTAAATCTTTACAGTATGGATAGACCTCACACTAGGAGGGTTGTGGTAGACTAGACGAGGTCTGGATTGATGAGAGTTTACCAGAATAACTGATTCATGTAATTTAAAGAGGCTCTCCCTGAAGCTTTACTATTCAGGACTGAGTCTCCAAAAGGTTGTTGTGGTATAACGACTCTCTCTAGAAAGCATCAGATTGAACACCAATCTCTCTACAAGTTCGGATTATTGTAATGCTTTTGGGAAACACAGCTCAGCTGGATCGGTGTTCAGATAGTGTTTGTGTTGAGAGAGCTGTTTCAAAAAGCCAGTCTCTGTTTTCCTGTGACCTGAAACAGACCTTATCTCTCATTCTCTGCATCACAGTGCCTTTCATCCCTCCTTACACTTCCTCCTGTGATCCTGATGGTTTCACTCTAACGCACCTCTCTCCCTCTTTTTCCTTCATCCTTCCTTCATTTTCCTTTCCTTCCCACCTCCTTTTGTTCTCCTCTTCCTCTCTGGCTGTGTCTGTCTCTGTCTTTCTTGCTATCTTTCTCTTCATCAGTGTTTCCTTCCTCAGAGTCCACTCATGTTTAAGGATCAGATGCAGCAGGACGTGATCATGGTGCTGAAATTTCCCTCCAACTCTCCGGTGACGCACGTGGCCGCCAACACGCTGCCCCACCTGAGCATGCCCGCTGCCGTAACGGTCACCTGCAGCCGCCTCTTCGCTGTCAACCGCTGGCACAACACTGTTGGTGAGCACTGACATGCTGCCTGACCTGATTCATCACCCATAATCACACACCCAACTGTGTCAGCCTTATACTTTAAAACAGAGGCGTTCATAAAAAACCTGTACCCAGTTCTGTTTCGGTTTTAATAACGGGGACGTTTTTGCAAGTCTGACTGTCTGACTTTTACATGAGACGGCAAAATGACGTGATTATGATTATTTCCTTGAAATGTATTTAAAGTATAAGGCATGTTTTTGAGGCAGTGTGGTGGTGTAGTGGTTAGCATTGTTGCTTCACAGCAAGAAGGTTCTGGATTCAAGCCCAGTGGCTGATGGGGGCCTTTTTGTGTGGAGTTTGCATGTTCTCCCCGTGTCCGCGTGGGTTTCCTCCGGGTGCTCCGGTTTCCCCCACAGTCCAGAGACATGCAAGTTAGATGCAGGTGGCTCTAAATTGACCGTAGGTGTGAATGTGAGTGTGAATGGTTGTTTGTCTCGATGTGTCAGCCCTGTGATGATCTGGCGACTTGTCCAGGGTGTACCCCGCCTCTCGCCCGTAGTCAGCTGGGATAGACTCCAGCTTGCCTGCGACCCTGCACAAGATAAGTGCTTGCCCGCGACCCTGCACAGGATAAGTGGTTATGGATGGTGGATGAATGGATGGCATGTTTTTGTCTTTCATTTAACAGGTGATGAAATTTATATAATTTTTTTTTTGGCATTACCCTACTTGTAATTGGCACAATTGCCTATCTTTTTACTGTAGGTTTTTTTTTTTTTTTTTGTAGTAGTAGTAGTGCTACCTTAACAGTTATGGGTATTGAATGAATGGTACCCTACCATTAGCCTGACAGAACCTGACCTTCAGGCCTGACAGAGAGTCTATGCTAAGAAATATTGTAAAATCTTCAGCACAATAAACAGTACTCAACACTGGAGCACAACAACTCTAAAGTGACAAAAACTAAACCAAATATGTTTTCATGCATTGTAACAAATAGCTGTCATTTTGATTCTTAGTTGGTTTTATTTTGTATACTCTAAATACAGGTAATGATCTTTCGGTAGGAGTGCTTTTATTGAACTTTTAGTTGAAGTTGTTCCCAGGACCTTATTTGTGTTCTTCATGTTAGAAAGAGACAAAGTTGTGATAGTTATCTTGTCTTAACCTGTACTGTGAGAGTATGTCTTCATGTATCATATCACATACACTCTGTGGACACCTGACCATCACAGCCATATGTGGTTCTTCCCGAAGGTGTCGCTACAAAGTTGGAAGCACACAGTAATAATAAATAGGTTAGATGTCTTTGTATGCTGTAACGTCACAGGTTCACTTCACTGGAACTAATTAGCACAAACGTGTTCCAACATGACAATGCACCTGTGCACAAAGCGAGGTCCATAAAGACAGGGTTTGCCAATATTGGAGTGGAAGAGCTTGAGTATCCTGCACAGAGCCCTGACCTCAACCCCAGTGAACACCGTTGGGATAAACTGTAACACTGACTGCACCCCAGGCTTCATCACCTGACATCAGTGCCTGAACTCTCTAATGCTCTTGTGGCTGAATGGATAAATTTCCAAAATCTAGTGGAAAGCCTTCCAAGGAGAAGAGAGTGGGAGCTTATTATAACAGCAAAAGGCGGTGTAATTCAGGAATGGGATGTTCAAAATGCACATATGGATGTGATGGTCAGGTGTCCACAAACTTTTAGACATGTAGTGTATTTTACCTTTATACAGTGGATATAAAGTGTACACAACCCGTTAAAATGAGAGGTTTTTCTGATGTAAAAAAATGAGACCACGATAAATAATTTCAAAACTTTTCCCACCTTTAATGTGACCTATAACCTGTTCAATTCAATTGAAAAACAAACAATCTGTTCGGGGGAAAAACATAAAAGAAATAAAAAATGTACAATAAGCTGGTTGCATAAGTGTGCACACCCTTAAACTAATACTTTGTTGAAGCACCTTTTGATTTAATTACAGGATTCAGTCTTTTTGGGTTCACGCCTGCGATCAATTAAAATGACTGATTAACCTCAAATAAAGTTCAGAGATTTACTCAGTCGCATCCTCCAGCAAAAGCCAGCGATCGCAGAGAGCTTACAAGGCATCAAAGGGATCTCATTGTTGAAAGGTATCAGTCAGGAGAAGGGTACAAAAACATTTCACGGCATTAGATATACCATGGAGCACAGTGAAGACAGTCATCAAGAAGTGGAGAAAATATGGAACAGTGACATTACCGAGAACTGGACGTCCCTCCAAAATTGATGAAAAGACAAGATGAAAACTGGTCAGGGAGGCTGCCAAGAGGCCTACAGCAACACTGAAGGAGCTGCAGGAATTTCTGGTAAGTACTGGTTGTGTACTACATGCGACAGCAATCTCCTGTATTCTCCATATGTCTAGACTACGGGGTAGGGTTGTAAGATGGAAACCTTTTCTTACAAAGAAAAACATCCAGGCCCGGCTAAATTTTGCCAAAAAAAAAAATACATCAACTCTCCCAAAAGCATGTGGGAAAATGCATTATGGTCTGATGAAACCAAGGTTGAACTTTTTGGCCACAATTCCAAAAGGTATGTTTGGCACAAAAACCACACTGCACATCACCAAAAGAACACCATACCCATGGTGAAGCATGGTGGTGGCAGCATCATGTCTTGGGGTTGTTTTTCTTCAGCTGGAACAGGGGCTTTAGTCAAGGTGGAGGGAATTATGAGCAGTTCTAAATACCGGTCAATTTTGGCCCAAAACCTTCAGGTGTCTGCTAGAAAGATGAAGATGAAGAGGAATTTCATCTTTCAGCATGACAATGACCCCAAAAAAAGTTTTGGAATGGCCCAGCCAGAGCCCAGATCTAAATCCAATTGAAAATCTGTGGGGTGACCTGAAGAGGGCTGTGCACAAGAGACGCCCTCGCAATCTGACAGATTTGGAGCGCTTTTGCAAGGAAGAGTGTGCAAATATTGCCAAGTCTAGATGTGGCAGGCTGACGGACTCCGACCCAAAAAGACTGAATCCTGTAATTAAATCAAAAGGTGCTTCAACAAAGTATTAGTTTAAGGGTGTGCACACTTATGCACTTATTGTATGTTTTTTATTTTTTATGTTTTTCCCTCTAACAGATTTGTTTGTTTTTCAACTGAATTGTACACGTTATAGGTCACATTAAAGGTGGGAAAAGTTTTGAAATTATTTATCGTGGTCTCATTTTTTACATCAAAAAGAAACTTATCATTTTAACAGGGTGTGTACACTTTTTATATCTACTGTACGTCCTTAGGTATGACTGTATGAATTTATTTGTATTTATTATACAAATAAAGGGGGGGATACTGGTTTACCTCTGTCCGTCCATCCGTATCTCTGTATCTCCGTCCATCCGAAACACCCTTTTTATCAGCAAGCACAAATCATAGCTACTTGGTACCAAGCTTCAGCTTGGGGTTCTATACCGTTTTCAGGTCTGTTGCACATCAACTTCCTGTTTACCGACTGAATGCATTTACGAAATATATAGGGTGGATTTTGACGCTATTTCAAGAAGCAAAATGCTGTTTCAAAATGACAGTTAACCAGGACGCTATTTGAAATCCCTGGGGAGAGACACTGCTCTTTACTTACTTGTTTCAGGGTTAATTATTTGTTGAAGTCAACATTCATAATAAGTGTCCTATTCCTTCGATTACTTGCATTCTGATATAAGGAAGAGCGGGGGGATACGCAATTTGCTCACAGTTGATCATCTTTTACCTTTTAAAACACGTGTGTCCTGCAGGTCTCAGGGGAGCCCCAGGCTACTCGCTGGAACAGGCTCATCACCTCCCAATAGAGATGGATCCTCTGATAGGTAACGATTTGTTAACTCGTACACAACAGTTACAACTACAATGCTATGGTAAAATAAGAAAATACAAGCATGAAACCTTATATACCACAGATCAGGTTAAAACACATTCATACAGGACATTTTTTGTTTTAAGGAGCAGCTTCACGTGTGTTTCTCCGTAAGTGTTCACTTGCCGTCATCTCTTCTTCTGTTCATCACAGCCAATAACTCTGGAGTGAATAAAAGGCAGATCACTGACCTGGTTGACCAAAGCATTCAGATCAACACACACTGTTTTGTAGTCACTGCTGACAATCGCTACATTCTGGTGTGTGGCTTCTGGGACAAGAGTTTCCGAGTCTACTCCACAGAAACGGGTCTGTCTCTCTACACGCACTTAGTACTGTGTCCTTATTTAAAGTGTAGGTGCATTTGGTAATTATTAAGTGATCAATCTCATTAAATCAGTCTCATTAATTAATACCATTAATTAATACCATTAATTTTGGTGCTTAATAACAAATTACCAAACAGCTAAATTATGGTATATTCCAAATTATTATGATCACTTACTGTATTACATAACTTGTATGCACCTTTTTAGAATTCTTTGGCGATTGGGCAACTTCAGAAATATTGGAACACAAATAAATACACAGTTTCAATAATAATGGAATTTATTATAACAAAGATAAAAATGGATAATAACAGTTGGAATCATTATATACAAATATGATATGGTGTGTGGGTGTGCGTATGTGTGTGAGAGGCCTTGTGTGTGTGTGGCCTACACAAAAGAATTAGCTTTGTGTGGCTAGCTAAGGAGGGTGTGTCACCACGTGGGGTTTGAGAACAAAGGATTTAGCTCTGGTTGGTAGCTAAAGGTGTGTTTGTGTGTGGCCACGTGGTGGAGGCCTAGATTAGCCTTGCGTTGCTAGCTAAGACAAAGGAAAGCTAGGTAAGGTGTGTTTGTGTGTGTAAGGCCTGGTGACCACGTGGTAAGGCCTATGGCCTTGCAAAAGAAAGGCTAGCGTGGGAAGCTAACTGAGGTGTGTTTGTGTGTGTCCACGTGTTTGTGGACGCCTAGATTAGCCTCGTGTGGCTAAACTAAGGCAAAGGAATGCTAGCTCATAACACTACTAAATCCACTGAAATCTTGATGAGGTCAAGATGTGTGATAAGGAGATTAAAGTGTTAGTGAGGAATAGAGAAGCATGCACAGCCTGTCTATTAAACAATTGAGAGATTAACACAAAACGGAACAATCAATTCAGTTCGACACGCTGCGTGTCTACAGTGTAAACAAACCGTTCCTGAGTTTAAATTCACACTACTTCAATAAAAGCTAATTCCTAAGACTAGGTTTTGCCCAAATGCCAAGTCTTACTCAGTATCTTGCCTCTAGCAAGATTATAGAGAAGATGTTCCGAGACTTTTGGAGTTTCGCCGTTGTGGAGCACGTGAGTCGCTTCCGTGAGGCGCAGAGAATTTCTTGGTCCGACGCGTGGTCACTCGTGATGAAACGAAAAGTCTCTGATCAAAATAATATGCACAGCTTTTGAGTTAAAAAGGATTCAATCGCTTCTTAACTTTAAATTAACTGCCTGGGCTGCAGTGTTGTACGTACTCATGAGGAATAACTGAAAACCGGTTGTAACTCAAGCTGAGTTTAAAATCACGCTATTCTGGATTTTTACCGTGGCCAGTGGTAAACAAAGAAATCGCGCTGAATCGTGGATCTTGCAAGAAAGAAAAGAAAAGACGTCTTATCTGGGTGCTTGGCGGAGCAAGCGATCCTCCTTGTGTCCGTGTTGGATTCACGGCACCGAAAGAGGAGGAGCTAGGAGTTTCCGGGTTACTTATGCCTTCCTGTAGGAAGTGACGTAGATGATCCCGCCCACGCGTGACGTAGATCAACGCGGAAGTTGGCTGATGGGAAATGTAGTTTCTTAAAGAGACGGGCTGTTGTAGTTCTTAGACGGACTATGTACCTACAAAAGACTAACCTCAAGTTTGTGTCTCTCCTTCTGCTTTGAGATGCCTAATTAAATACGTGAAAGAAAAAACAATCAATGCTCTATAGTGGTGTGTGTTCTGGTATACAGATGCTTACACACTGGCACCAGCAGAAATTAACAGTGCACCTGATTAGTTTACATTTTTGAATCCTGATGTTGACCCTGTGGTTCTGTGTGTTCTCAGGTAAACTGACTCAGATTGTGTTTGGTCACTGGGATGTAGTGACGTGTCTGGCTCGCTCCGAGTCCTACATCGGCGGAGACTGTTACATCGTCTCAGGCTCACGAGACGCCACGCTGCTGCTGTGGTACTGGAGTGGACGACATCATATCATCGGAGACAATCCCAACAATAGTGAGTTCATGCAATGCTGCGTTTATTAAAAGATCCTAATGAACGAACACAACAAGAAACAGATCCGATTCCTTCTTGTATTTCACCCACCAAAAGACCTTTGGGACAGAGGTCATGAACCCTGATGGGTAACTGGGGATGGATGGACGGATGGATGGATATAGGTTGTGTGTAAACTTGCTGTTGCGACATGTCTCGATGCTGTAACTGTAGAGTACGTTTATGAAGCCCACCATCTGCCGCACTACATACATTGTCCAAGGAGTGATCTGGTTGTCGGTAGCAATATTTTTACTAGGAGGATTAATTATTGTGCACAGATGCCAGACAATCTTTTCTGAATCAGGAACAGGTACGAAAACAAAGCAAGATAAAATCCGATATATAACTATCCTACTTACTTCATCATGTATTGAGAAAATAAAGACAATAAACGAACATGAATAATATATTCTATGCGTGTGGACAATCTCCGTGAAGTTGGCACGCCATATGATAAGAACGTGAATGAAAGTTTTTTTTTTTTTTAATTTCTGCATGCAAAATAAAAATTTGTGCTCAAATAGCTTTTGAGACATCAACCGTTAAATGTTTTAATGATGCTTTAATGATCAGCTGCTCATTAACACCCAAAGAACTCCAAACATGTCTGATTCATTTGTGCACATAAATTAAACATATGTGCTTCATTATTTAAGTTATTAAACGTTATTTTCTTGACGTGTGACATCAGTCAGCACCCCATTAATGAAGCACATGTTTATTTCCCGTGTGCAAATGAAACATTTTGAAAACGTTTAATGGTTAATTTCTCGAAAGTTGTTTAAGCACGTTTTATTTTGCGTGTACAAAGGAAATGAAATACTTTTTATTCACGTTCCCGTCATATGGGGTGCCAACTTCACAGAGGTGCACGAGCACCCTGTGTACACCACAGCTCATCATCACAATGTTGCACAACAAGTTGGTGACTTTTTGTCATGGATGCAAACACAATGGGACTATATTAGAAACTTTTCTTAAGGTAATGATTATATACTAGGCATGCAACGATTCACACCATTCGATTCAGGATATTGGGTTCACAATTTGATTCCCGCAATATTTTTGAAAGAAAAAAATGAAATGAAGAAAATTGTATGACCAAAAAACGCAACACTTATCTTCCTATACTTTATCAACTAAATATTCCTTTTGTTAAATTAAAAAAAAAAAAAACTTTAATTTTCTTACTAACCAACACTACCCACATTTTAAAAGGTTGGTGTAAAATAAAATAGCCTATTAACAAAAATATTCCTTTTATTAAAAATGAAAAAGTTAATAACAAATAGGCCTTTTCTTGATAGCTATTGATGAACATTCGTGAAGGCTGTAGTCAGTTTAAATACAGAACAACTACCTCTTATTATTTTTTTTTTCTTGAGCTTTTGGCATTTTCTTGCTGTATCTGTTTGTACAGTCAGTCGCACAGCAGCTCTTTCCCATTTTAGATCTTTTTTTTTGTTGTTGTTCTTGCAGCATTAGAGCTGTGTTACTTCCACTTACAGTGAAGTCACGTGTATTCCTGCTATTTTAGTGTGTTCAGCTGTCTGAGCAACACAGTTACAGCTGGGAAAAACTAATAGATTATGCAGCCTGATGATAATCGCAATTCATTTGTTATTTCATTGATTCGGATCATCATAAATTTGTATCACGATTGATCATCAGACGATATAACGTTACATGCCTATTATACACGTTTACAGTTGAACTCAAAATTATTAGCCCCCCTTAAATTTTGGAACATTTTCCCAAATATCCTCCAAATGTTTAAAGCATTGATAAAAATTGATATACACAAAGAATCACCAGTACTATTCATATGTTTGTGGTGCATTTTGGAATATGAAATTAGTTTTAGGCTGTCTTTATATGAAATATGGTAAAAATGAGTTGGTCAAAAATATTAGCCCCCATGTGGATTCTTGCTTTTAAAACACAGTTAATTAACCAATCAGCTTTTAAACAACACCTGTGCAATCAGTTGGCTTCCTAGCAACACCTGTAGTCAATTGGCTCCATTCAACAGTTTAAAAGGACTCCAAGGAACAGGGCATTTGAATGAATGAGGAGGATTACTATTTGTCACAATGCCGAAGACTAAAGAAATAAGTCTTGAACTCCGACAAAAGATTGTGGAGGCTCATGACAAGGGCCAAGGCTACACTGCCATTTCGAAGAGGTTTACAGTCTCCAGAACTGCAGTTTGGTGCATCATTGCCAAGTACAAGGAGACAAATTCGGTCAAGAACAAACCTGGTCGTGGACGCAAGTGTAAGATCTCAAGAACTCTGGAAAGAAAAATTGTCAGAGATGTCCGTAAAGAGCCCCGTACATCTGCAAAGGAAATTGTTGCTGACCTGGCCTCTTCTGGAGTTTGTGTGTCAAGGCACACTGTTGTGAGGGCTCTTCATCGGAATGGGCTTCGGGGCTATCGTCCCAGAAGAACCCCCTTACTAAAACATCGTCACATCAAAGCCCAACTAAAGTTTGCCTGTGAGTACTTGAAGAAGAAAGATGAGTTTTGGAAGTCTGTGCTTTGGTCAGATGAGACGAAATTGGAGCTGTTTGGGCATATGGACATTGCCTATGTATGGCGAAGAAAGGGAGAGGCCTCAACCCTGTGAACACAGTTCCCACAGTTAAACGTCGTTGGGCAGCATCATGCTGTGGGGCTGTTTTGCAGCCTCAGGTACAGGCAGTCTGGTTCGGGTGCATGGCACCATGAAAAAGGAAGAGTACCTAAAAATACTGAAGGAAAACATGCAGAAGTCTGCTCTCACTTTGCGCTTAGGTCGTCGTTGGGTCTTCCAGCAAGATAACGACCCAAAGCATACATCTAAAATAGTCCAGCAATACTTCAAGGATACCAAGACCAACGTCATACAGTGGCCTGCACAGAGCCCAGATCTCAATCCAATAGAAAACCTGTGGCAAGTGCTGAAAAAGAACGTCCATGCACGAAAACCATCCAATTTGGGCCAGTTGGAACAGTTTGCAATGGAGGAATGGGCCAAAATTCCTCAGGAGACCTGTGCCAACCTAGTGAAAAACTATTCCAAGAGGTTGTTGTCAGTTGTGGGTCAAAAAGGGTACACAATTGACTACTAATGGTCAGGGGGCTAATAATTTTGAACATCTCACTTTTGCTGTTTTTGGTTGAAACTCAGTGTGATAATAAGATATCGTAATGAAACTTGTTGGACAATGTCTTCATAGTGCATTTATTTCAAGAATAAAAACATTTGTTGTCAATGGTCATTTTCATGGAGAAATCAAGAATTATGTTCAATTCCACAAGGGGGGCTAATAATTTTGAGTTCAACTGTATTTCCCTAACTAGTAATGCACTAAATTACCAAACAATGTTGGCCTTATATATTGGCCCCATGGTGTGTATTCTAGTCTATGGATTGACTGTTAGCCTAGTAACTTCGGTTTCTGTGCGACTATGACATGAGAATTGGTAGCACTTTGGAACTTTTACTTGCCATGTGGGAAAGCTAATGAATTAGTGATTTCTCCACCCCTGAATGCATATTTCACCAATTTGCACTCTTTTAAGTGAATAAATAACGTACAAATAAATCCCAAAAACTCACACAAAGGTATCCCTCATGAAAGTGCAGCAAATATCAATAACAACAACTGAGCTCCAACAAAGACACCATAAACAAATAAAACATATAATCAGTAGTAATAAGCATCTCATCTCATCTCATTATCTCTAGCCGCTTTATCCTTCTACAGGGTCGCAGGCAAGCTGGAGCCTATCTCAGCTGACTACGAGCGAAAGGCGGGGTACACCCTGGACAAGTCGCCAGGTCATCACAGGGCTGACACATAGACACAGACAACCATTCACACTCACATTCACACCTACGGTCAATTTAGAGTCACCAGTTAACCTAACCTGCATGTCTTTGGACTGTGGGGGAAACCGGAGCACCCGGAGGAAACCCACGCGGACACGGGGAGAACATGCAAACTCCGCACAGAAGGGCCCTCGCCGGCCCCGGGGCTCGAACCCAGGACCTTCTTGCTGTGAGGCGACAGCGCTAACCACTACACCACCGTGCCGCCCAGTAATAAGCATCTTGTTTCTTATTTTGTTCCACATATGCCACATATGCCACGGTGATGAAGTGCAAAACTGTTTTGAATATTGACCAGTAAATACATCACAGCGATGAGCTGTTTGCTCTGTCAGGATCTGAGTGTGTGGTTTGTCTTGTGTCACGCTGTAGGTGATTATCCTGCACCGCGGGCCGTTCTAACGGGTCATGATCATGAGGTGGTGTGTGTGTCTGTGTGTGCTGAGCTGGGATTAGTCATCAGTGGAGCCAAAGGTCAGTACAAACCCCACTTCCTTCCAGTGTGTAAAAATAATAATAATAAAATGCGTTAATAAATATATACTTCTTTTGGTTTATTTATTAATCTGTGTGACAGAATGTGCGAAACAGTTGCACCACTCAGTAACAATAACAGAATTGCACGCCATCATATATTACCTTACTGAGGTCACCTCAAACAGAACTATCCCATCTGGAGTACCAGAGATGGGAATCTGGATGCATCTTTGACTTTATTTAGGGACGTCCTACTGTAGGAAGAAGGGGTTTATAGATGCTCAGGCATGTCAAGTTTATTTTTAGAGTGCTTTTAACAATAGATATTGTCGCAAAGCAGCTTTACAGAATTTTAGTGACTTTAAACCTGAGCTAATTTTATCCCTAATCTGTCCTCAATGAGTAAGCCTGTGGCGACGGTGGCAAGGGAAAAACTCCCTCGGACGACATGAGGAAGAAACCTCGAGAGGAACCAGACTCAAAAGGGAACCCATCCTCATTTGGGTGATGACAGATAGTGTGATTATAACATTTTAACAGTTTTAACATGAAATCTGTTTTGTTGAAGTTAGAAACTGTTCACTGATGGAAACTTGAGTGCAAAACTGTTCATGACAACTGCAGTCCTCAAGTTAGCAAGTCAACTGTAGTCCTCAGACATAGCTGCATTACTGTAAGCGTCCAGAGCATCTTCCAAGTGCGACTTTCGACTGTCCATATGGGGCTGTCCTCCGCAGGAGCGAGGTGATGAGACTTCAGCCAGATGTAGGGCATCAGGATGGATCAGGCAGATCCGAGGAGCAGAAGAGGTCAGCATCTCGATCTCAGGATTGGGTTGGGGACAGACTGGGTTGGGGGTAGAGAACATAGGTTGTTAGGTATACCCAATGTCACCTAATTAGTAAGAGCAGGATACATTTTGCACTGAGTGTAAGCAGGGACCAACTAAGACAGCATAACTAAAAGGGGAGAGCCAGAAGGTAACACAGACATGAGGGAGCCCCGGGACATAAAGCAGCCAGCCACTACACCATCAACAAACCCGAGTGAGTGGGGGGCCGACAGCATCCATGCATCCCAGTTTACCAAAACACACTATGCCTGAGGACCCTCCAGATCTACTCCTTTACTTCATAAACACTATTAACAAAAAGCTTGACTAAACAGATATGTTTCCAGCCTAGACTTAAACACTGAGACTGTGTCTGATTCCCCGAACACTACTTGGTGTGTATGGGCCTACACAGACTGTGGTTACCAGCTGTCTGATGTGATGTAACCAATCAGGACAAGATATATATATATTTTTTTTTAAAATGTCATATTCATATTTATAATCTTCACTGTTAACACAAACTAGATACCTGGCCCACATTAACGTGACCAGAGTTTTGAGAGGATTATTACTTACAGTATGTTCATTTTTACTGCTAACTTTGACCAAATAACTAGGATGCGCTAACATGACAGGATTGCTGAGGGGATTTCTAATTCATATTTATAAACGTTCATTATTTTCACTGTCAGTGTCAGCCAGCTAATGAGACTGAGCTAACCTGACAGGGTTTCTGAAAATACTGAGCCGTATTCATTGAGAGTGTGTGTGTGTGCTTGAGTCTGTGTCTGCAAAACTCAAAGACACACTCGCTGTTTTTAGGATCTGTAGGCAAAGTGACATGTCCTAATATATATATATATATATGTGTGTGTGTGTGTGTGTGTGTGTGTGTGTGTGTTCAGAGGGTCCATGCTTGGTACACACCATTACAGGGGATCTGTTACGGGCTCTGGAGGGTCCGGAGAACTGCCAGCAGCCACGGCTCATCTCCGTCTCCAGTGAGGGTCACTGCATTATATACTATGAGAGAGGCCGCTTCTGCAACTTTAGCATCAATGGCAAGCTTCTTGCTCAGATGGAGCTCAATGACTCCACCCGGGTAAGATCTCATACCATAAAGCTATTACTCATACACACTGATGCCTTAATTAGTTATAAAACTCAGCACTGATGTGTGTGTGTCAGGCTGTGCTGCTGAGCAGCGATGGACAGAATCTGGTGACTGGAGGAGATAACGGAGTGGTCGAGGTGTGGCAGGCCTGTGACTTTAAGCAGCTCTACATCTACCCAGGCTGTGACGCAGGCATCCGGGCCATGGATCTCTCTCATGACCAGAGGTGAGCTCACTCCTAATCCGTGTATTAATACAGCATTTAAATGTGCAGATTGATCACATGACTCCTTAGGATACTAGAGTCCTCCATAATAATGATCATAGTGACCGTGTACTCACAAGAAAAAGCTATAATAATGACCATAAAGACATAGCTTCATTGTTAACGGAGCAGTTCTTCCAAACAAAAACGTAACTAGTAATTTAAGCCAGTACTCACTGGGCTGCGACAGCTTGCGACAAATTGCGAACGTCATTCACGAGAGTGTTTCAAAAGTGTCTTGAAACATTCGCGGGGCTTCTCAATTTCTCCGCATGAGTCGCAAAGTGTCGCTCTTTCGTCGCTGAAATTTTGAACATGTTCAAAAAATTCGTGCGACAAAATTTCTCTCAAAATAGCCGCAAATGCGTCGCTGGTGTCGCAAAGCCATCGCAAACCCTTCTCAAGTCAGTTTCCGTGAGACAGGAAGTGCGAGTGTATGGGTAGTATCTCACTGGGCTGCGACAACCTGCAACTAGTTGGAGACACAACAATTACAATAAAATATGCGAATATCAATTCAGTGTGATTCCAAGTGAAAATTGTTGCTAATTCGCATATTTTATCACAATTGTTGTCTCCAACTAGTCGCAGGCTGTTGCAGCCCAGTGAGATACTACCCTTACTAACTTGCTTATTTTATTAATAATCAGAGATATATGTATAGTGGGGCCTGAAAGTTTGCCATTCACCGATATGTAATATTAGATCATTTTTCTCAGTCAGTTTATTTATTTCTTCTAGCAGTAACGACGGAATTACAAGGAATGCCAACAAGATACAAACAACCCCATTAAGAAAAATACACATTATATATACAGTAAATAGGGAAATTCAAATCGGGTGATATTAATCTGCTTTATATCTTGCCCTGTGTCCAAAATCACTCACTCGTTCACTACTCCCTACTCACTATATAGGGAATTACTATATAGAGGACTATATAATGAGCTCATTGATAAAATAGGAAAAAAAAAAACACTTTCAGACACTAGTGCTGATATTTACGTCATTACTGTCACACAATTAAAATGTGCCAGATCAGTCGGCTGGTGGGTTTTCATTCAAAATAATAAATGCATGCATGTATTTTTGTGATAAATCCATATTATACTGAACGTATTTCCCACATTAATCATTACAAAGTACTTTGTGTCCGCTGCATCTTTCAGTTCTTTTAAATCAAGGCTGAATACTTTCTTCTTTGCTGCTGCCTTTTATTAAATCAAATTTGAGACTTTTGATTTCTTTCAGCGTGACCGCAATGTATGATGGTATATATTACTTGGTTAGTGACCATTGGTTGTACACTACTTTTCATGGTGCATTGTGGGATACTTTGAGTGCACTATATAAGGTGTAATAATGCTCACTATACATTCAGACAGCACTACAAAATGGCGAACTCACTATATAGTCCACTATAAAGTGAGTAGTGAGTGATTTCAGACACAGGGATGGCATCTTGGTATACCCTAACCAGAAAGCGCTTTTGGTGGCGGATGGTAATCAAATGATTAAAACGCTTGGTTCTCGCTACCACTTCAACTACTTTTAAAGTGCCCTGACTTAAATAAGGTTGATGGAATTCCGGAGGGAAATAAGGTACTTTATGAGAGGGACCCCACTGCACTTCTTCATAAACTTAATATATAATTCCTCACGTCGATCTCTGAGAGGAGGTCATTTAGAAAGCTGTAAGGCTTCTTTATAGCTTGAACTTGGGAAAATAATATATAAAACTTTCTTTTGAACTGACTCAATAAAGTCAGAAAGATAATCGGGTAAGGCAGCTCAGACCGGGGACGCATATTCAAGAATGGACCAAGGGAGGGAGACCACTCTTCTTAAGCAATTTAATGACATAATGTTTTGTTGGCTTTCCTAACTATATACAGTTAGGTCCATAAATATTTGGACAGAGACAACATTTTTCTAATTTTAGTTCTGTACATTACCACAATGAATTTTGAACAAAACAATTCAGATGCAGTTGAAGTTCAGACTTTCAGCTTTAATTCAGTGGGTTGAACAAAATGATTGCATAAAAATGTGAGGAACTAAAGCATTTTTTAAACACAATCCCTTCATTTCAGGGGCTCAAAAGTAATTGGACAAATTAAATAATTGTAAATAAAATGTTCATTTCTAATACTTGGTTGAAAACCCTTTGTTGGCAATGGCTGCCTGAAGTCTTGAACTCATGGACATCACCAGGCAATGGCTTGCACCGTGCAGTGAACCCTCTGTATTTACTTTCATGCAGTCTTCTCTTCATGGTAGATTTGGATATTGATACGCCTACCTCCTGGACAGTGTTGTTCACTTGGTTGGCTGTTGTGAAGGGGTTTCTCTTCACCATAGAAATTATTCTGCGATCATCCACCACTGTTGTCTTCTGTGGGCGTCCAGGTCTTTTTGCATTGATGAGTTCACCAG
This sequence comes from Neoarius graeffei, assembly GCF_027579695.1. Taxonomy (NCBI): domain Eukaryota; kingdom Metazoa; phylum Chordata; class Actinopteri; order Siluriformes; family Ariidae; genus Neoarius; species Neoarius graeffei. The sequence continues at coordinate 21,676,555 of NC_083593.1, forward strand.
TGCTTTCTTTCTTTCTTTCTTTCTTTCTTTCTCAGGATGTACCAAACTGTAGATTTTGCCACTCCTAATATTGTGGCAATTTCTCGGATGGGTTTTTTCTGTTTTCGCAGCTTAAGGATGGCTTGTTTCAACTGCATGGAGAGCTCCTTTGACCACATGTTTTCTTCATAGCAAAATCTTCCAAATGCAAGCACCACACCTCAAATCAACTACAGGCCTTTTATCTGCTTAATTGAGAATGACATAACGAAGGAATTGCCCACACCTGCCCATGAAATAGCCTTTGAGTCAATTGTCCAATTACTTTTGGTCCCTTTAAAAACAGGGTGGCACATGTTAAGGAGCTGAAACTCCTAAACCCTTCATCCAATTTTAATGTGGATACCCTCAAATGAAAGCTGAAAGTCTGGACTTTATGTCCATGTCCATTATATAACTATAACTTGAATATGTTTCAGTAAACAGGTAAAAAAACAAAATTTGTGTCAGTGTCCAAATATATATGGACCTAACTGTAGATCATTAGAAATCTACATGCCTAGTAACTTGTTCCAAAGGCACAGGGCCCATCAGTAAAGGGCTTGGTTCACGAGGCTTATAATGTAAAAAGTCAGTAAGCATGTCTTTGCATTTTTTTTAATTTAATTTCATGCCCCTTTCACTAGCATATCTTTCCATATTGTAGAGGTCAAAGAAAGTCCAAAAACTTTAGATGCTGTTTAGTTGTTACACGCTTATCTCAAACGCTGTGTTCGGCTGTTCCTCATACTTGTGTTCAGTGATGGCAGGAAGAGGGCAGGCGGTCAGGCAGGCAGTCAGGCAGGAAGAGGGCAGGCGGTCAGGTAGGAAGAGGGCAGGCGGTCAGGCAGGCGGTCAGGCAGGAAGAGGGCAGGTGATCAGGCAGGAAGAGGGCAGGCGATCAGGCAGGAAGAGGGCAGGTGGTCAGGTAGGAAGAGGGCAGGCGGTCAGGCAGGAAGAGGGCAGGCGGTCAGGCAGGAAGAGGGCAGGTGGTCAGGCAGGAAGAAGGCAGGCGGTCAGGCAGGAAGAAGGCAGGTGGTCAGGCAGGACGAGGGCAGGCGGTCAGGTAGGAAGAGGGCAGGCGGTCAGGTAGGAAGAGGGCAGGCGGTCAGGTAGGAAGAGGGCAGGCGGTCAGGTAGGAAGAGGGCAGGCGGTCAGGCAGGTGGTCAGGCAGGAAGAAGGCAGGCGGTCAGGTAGGAAGAGGGCAGGCAGGAAGAGGGCAGGCGGTCAGGTAGGAAGAGGGCAGGCGGTCAGGCAGGCGGTCAGGCAGGAAGAGGGCAGGTGATCAGGCAGAAAGAGGGCAGGCGATCAGGCAGGAAGAGGGCAGGCGGTCAGGCAGGAAGAGGGCAGGCGGTCAGGCAGGAAGAGGGCAGGCGGTCAGGCAGGAAGAGGGCAGGCGGTCAGGCAGGTGGTCAGGAAGGAAGAGGGCAGGCGGTCAGGTAGGAAGAGGGCAGGCGGTCAGGCAGGCAGTCAGGCAGGAAGAGGGCAGGCGGTCAGGCAGGCGATCAGGCAGGAAGAGGGCAGGCGGTCAGGCAGGAAGAGGGCAGGCGGTCAGGCAGGCGGTCAGGCAGGAAGAGGGCAGGCGGTCAGGCAGGAAGAGGTCAGGCAGGAAGAGGGCAGGCGGTCAGGTAGGAAGAGGGCAGGCGGTCAGGCAGGCGATCAGGCAGGAAGAGGGCAGGCGGTCAGGCAGGCGGTCAGGCAGGAAGAGGGCAGGTGATCAGGCAGGCGGTCAGGCAGGAAGAGGGCAGGCGATCAGGCAGGAAGAGGGCAGGTGGTCAGGCAGGAAGAGGGCAGGCGGTCAGGCAGGAAGAGGGCAGGCGGTCAGGCAGGAAGAGGGCAGGCGGTCAGGTAGGAAGAGGGCAGGCGGTCAGGTAGGAAGAGGGCAGGCGGTCAGGCAGGAAGAGGGCAGGCGGTCAGGTAGGAAGAGGGCAGGCGGTCAGGCAGGAAGAGGGCAGGCGGTCAGGTAGGAAGAGGGCAGGCGGTCAGGCAGGTGGTCAGGCAGGAAGAGGGCAGGCAGTCAGGTAGGAAGAGGGCAGGCGGTCAGGCAGGAAGAGGGCAGGCGGTCAGGCAGGCGATCAGGCAGGAAGAGGGCAGGCGGTCAGGCAGGAAGAGGGCAGGCGGTCAGGCAGGCAGTCAGGCAGGAAGAGGGCAGGCTGTCAGGCAGGAAGAGGGCAGACGATCAGGCAAGAAGTGGTCAGGCAGGAAGAGGGCAGGCGGTCAGGTAGGAAGAGGGCAGGCGGTCAGGCAGGCGATCAGGCAGGAAGAGGGCAGGCGGTCAGGCAGGAAGAGGGCAGGCGGTCAGGCAGGAAGAGGGCAGGCGGTCAGGCAGGAAGAGGTCAGGCAGGAAGAGGGCAGGCAGTCAGGTAGGAAGAGGGCAGGCGGTCAGGCAGGCGATCAGGCAGGAAGAGGGCAGGCGGTCAGGCAGGCGGTCAGGCAGGAAGAGGGCAGGTGATCAGGCAGGCGGTCAGGCAGGAAGAGGGCAGGCGATCAGGCAGGAAGAGGGCAGGTGGTCAGGTAGGAAGAGGGCAGGCAGTCAGGCAGGAAGAGGGCAGGCGGTCAGGCAGGAAGAGGGCAGGCGGTCAGGCAGGAAGAGGGCAGGCAGTCAGGCAGGAAGAGGGCAGGCGGTCAGGCAGGAAGAGGGCAGGCGGTCAGGTAGGAAGAGGGCAGGCGGTCAGGCAGGTGGTCAGGCAGGAAGAGGGCAGGCGGTCAGGTAGGAAGAGGGCAGGCGGTCAGGCAGGAAGAGGGCAGGCGGTCAGGCAGGCGATCAGGCAGGAAGAGGGCAGGCGGTCAGGCAGGAAGAGGGCAGGCGGTCAGGCAGGCGGTCAGGCAGGAAGAGGGCAGGCGGTCAGGCAGGAAGAGGGCAGGCGATCAGGCAGGAAGCGGTCAGGCAGGAAGAGGGCAGGCGGTCAGGCAGGAAGAGGGCAGGCGGTCAGACAGGCGGTCAGGCAGGAAGAGGGCAGACGATCAGGCAGGAAGAGGTCAGGCAGGAAGAGGGCAGGCGGTCAGGTAGGAAGAGGGCAGGCGGTCAGGCAGGCGATCAGGCAGGAAGAGGGCAGGCGGTCAGGCAGGAAGAGGGCAGGCGGTCAGGCAGGCGGTCAGGCAGGAAGAGGGCAGGCGGTCAGGCAGGAAGAGGGCAGGCGATCAGGCAGGAAGAGGGCAGGCGGTCAGGCAGGTGGTCAGGCAGGAAGAGGGCAGGCGGTCAGGTAGGAAGAGGGCAGGCGGTCAGGCAGGAAGAGGGCAGGCGGTCAGGCAGGCGGTCAGGCAGGGGGTCAGGCAGGAAGAGGGCAGGTGGTCAGGTAGGAAGAGGGCAGACGATCAGGCAGGAAGAGGTCAGGCAGGAAGAGGGCAGGCAGTCAGGTAGGAAGAGGGCAGGCAGTCAGGCAGGCGATCAGGCAGGAAGAGGGCAGGCGGTCAGGCAGGAAGAGGGCAGGCGGTCAGGCAGGCGGTCAGGCAGGAAGAGGGCAGGCGATCAGGCAGGAAGAGGGCAGGCGGTCAGGCAGGTGGTCAGGCAGGAAGAGGGCAGGCGGTCAGGTAGGAAGAGGGCAGGCGGTCAGGCAGGAAGAGGGCAGGCGGTCAGGCAGGAAGAGGGCATGCGATCAGGCAGGAAGAGGGCAGGTGGTCAGGCAAGCAATCAGATGAGTAGGCAAGCAAGGCAGGGATGGAGAGCGGTAGATAGCGGGGAGGCAAGCAGGTGGCACACAGTGGTGTAAAATCCAGTTGTTTGTAGAGATCCACAAAAGGGTTATTCCAAAGGTGTAAGTTCCAATGGGTGAAAGCAAAGTAATCTAAAAGTTAAATCTAATTGTTCAAGCATAGCTTTGAAACTTAATGTTCAAGCATATCTTGAAAACAGTAAAAAAAACAAAACAAAACAATTGGGTCACCAGCATCATCCATTGTCTAACTGAGACTAGATTGAGCGCATGGAAGACATCATCTTTACCCGAACAGGTGGCCTAAGGCTATTTCAAAATAAAAGTTCCAAGCTAAGTGCCAGTCAATCTAAAGCAAAAATGAGAGTCTCAAAACCAAAGCAAGTTTAAACTAAATCTGGGAGTGCTGGAGCGTAGATCATTAACAAGAACACAGAACAAAAGCAGAGTGAGCTCACTACCCTGTGGTATTCAACCATTAGAGCATACAGGAGGGTGAAGTATATTATCAGTCTTAACCCTCTGGGATTTGTTGTATACAAGGGAGGCTACCCACCTAATAAGAAAGGGGTTAATACAGAACTTATCTAACTCATGAAATAAAATACTGTGATCTACAAGGTCAGAACCCTTAGTAAAATCAGAGGAAAAAATTTCTAATATAACATTGTTCTCTATCCAGGCTTGTAGTACTCGAGTCCGACTCGTGCCCTAATTTTAAGGACTCGTGACTCGACTTGGACTTCAGTACTGATGACTCGGACTCGTGCATTAACTGCATTCGGACTCGTAAATTGGAGACGAGGACTCGGATTTTATCTTTATTTTTTGTAACTTGCCATAATAATTTGGCATAAGATATTTATATCGACATTCATTTTTGTACTAATTTCATGCAAGAGTGTCACACCTGCGCACCTTGGCGTGTGCATCAGATAGACTCTCGGGCGCGCTCCGGACAACGCATGCGCCAAGCGGACTCTCGCGCGCACCGTAAACAATTTGCACCTGCACAGGATTAAAGTGCAATCAATGTGCTGACATAAAAACTGAAAAGGCACTTACATTGCAAAGTACTGAGTTGCGTTGCTGATATGTTACCAAGCCTTATTTCCTTGTTTGGTTTCCTGATCCCTGATTTCCTGTTTCTCGTCTTTGATTTTGCCGAGTCTATGATAGCCTGTTTGTGCCTCGCTCGACCTATTGCCTGTTTCACCGTTTTACGATTTTGCCTGCCGTTCTGGATTGTTTACCCGTCTTCACTTGTATTAATAAACACTCCTTCTGCACTTGCATCCGTCTCCCAACCATCTCTGACAGAATACTTCGCACTCCCTGACAAAGAGAAGCACATTCACCTGTTCATACGTCATGTTCAGTAACAAACTAATGTTAATGGCGCTAAAACAGCCACCGTCAAATGGTCTTGTTCTCGGACTTGACTCGGATCAATAGTGGACCCGACTCGAAAATTTTTTAAATGACTTGGACTTGACTCAGACGTGAACACTGGGGACTCGAGACTGGACTTGGACTCGAGGTTTAGTGACTCGACGACAACACTGTCTCTATCTAATGTCTCTAAGACGACGTAGAAAAAAGGTTAATTCCTGTGTAGTTGATCTACCAACAAAAGCAAATTGCTTACTGTGAAGTTTATGAAATACAGACTTCAGCATGGAGTGAAGCGTGATGTCTCAAATGACCAAGATTGTCTCATTTGTTTAATCGGGTTCCCTTTATCTACTTTTAGGACTTGTGTGAAAATCTGTTGAGGTTTTAGTTCATATTTATATAGTAATATTAAATTCTAAAGGGTTCACAAACTTTCAAGCACTGAATAAGGAAAGAGACTTGAGTGTAAACTGTTTTCAGGAAGTGCAGTAGGCTCTCCAGGTGAGACCGTCCACAGCCACCAGAATAAGTGGGTCTCAGGGAATCTAGTGCATCATTAGAAGGGTGGTTTTTTTTTCCCCTTCCTGATTTATATTCTCACTCCATGTATTTACAGAACTTTAATTACTGGCATGGCATCAGGCAGCATCGTGGCATTCAACATTGATTTCAACCGCTGGCACTACGAGCATCAGAACAGATACTGAGAGCGGACACACGCGCACACAGAGGAGTGTGAGGAACGAGGAGGCCGACTGCAGGCTGTTGCCAGACTTCAGCTGGGAGAACTCCGACTAACTCATGACCTGTTCGAGGTTTCTGGAAACACCAAACCCGTCTCCGTTCTGGAATAGACTGGACCGTCAGACTTTGTGAAAAGATTACAAACATAAGACTTCGTTGTTGTAAGCTAGAATCTTTAGGATTGTTTTTCACACCCCACATAGGTCACGTAAAGTCGTCTTGTTTGCAGACTGTGAACATGATCAGAAGCCACAACTGCTGTGGACTCGAAAGTATCTCAACCTCAGAGGCTTCAGAGACGAACCACCAAATAATAAAATCAAAGAATGTTTTACTCTCATTTTAGTGGGTGGGTTAGAGAACCGGGGCTGACACACACACACACACACACACACACGCAGACACACACGCACGCGCGCGCGTAGCAGAATGTTGGTGAATATTAAACAGGTCTTTGCTCTAAGGGCGGAGCTTACATCCCTCAGTTTCCCCGTATGGACGGTTCCACCACCTTAAAATCGTTAATGACTTGCTGTATGTAAATTATTGTGTATTATTAATAAAATATTGGCGCTTTTGATGAGTTGATGGTGGCCTGAGATGAGAGCAGCCAGGTGTACATCCTGGTGATAATGTTCTATCAGAAGACGAGCTTCATTTTCTTCTTTGTATATTTGGTAATTGTTTTGTCATATATGTACATAACTCGGCAGCGTGGGCAGACAGGCATGTAAGAGGAGAAAAGAATTTAAAAAACACTGAGTTAAAAATAAAATGTAACCCTCTCACTCTCACACATTTTCTGATTATTTATGATTAAAAAAAAATGTTGAAGATTTTGTATTGGCACTTTGCACCAATAACATAATTTATTAGCGGAATGGTTTTATTTTTGGTTAGAAATCACCAGTTGTATGATTTGTGCATCGATGTTCATTGTATTTGTTCAATATTACAAACATGTGTAACGATTCTGTTGTACCACCGCAGTAAGCAATATCACACCTTCGTAGTTAGGAGAGAACTAGAAGTCATAAAGCTTTTGAGGAGGAAAGCTTGGTTTATATGAGTATTAAAATATGTAAACACTTCAATATGCAGCAGTTTCATTTTTTCCCCCTCAACCTCTTAAGAGTAAGAAGAATATTTTTGGATCTACCGTGAATTCAACCTTGTTTCCTTGCAAAGGTGTAAATAACAAAAAACTCAAACAAAAGAACAATAAATTATGCAAAAGGTTTGCAGATTTTGCCTTGTTATTGGCCGGGGACGTGTATGTGATTGAGACAGAGGTGCAGGAGTTAATGGTCACAGCTGTCTGGGATTAGACCACTGGTTAGTGCTGTACATTTGATTTTGATTTAATTTGTACATTTATTTGTTCTTTTATTTTTCCATGGTGGCTTGATTATTGCATATGTTTATAATTTATTGTTTTTGTTTATAGAGAGGAGAGGTACAGTTATTGGTGAAAAAGGAAAGAAAGAGCTTTTAATCTAACTTATGAACTCGAGCCCCATCTGCTGATTCATGCATTTACAGCAAGGTGAATAAGGCAGAAACTGACAGGAGGCGTCTCTTCAAATGTTCAAAGTTCATTCATGACAATATATAAAGATCAATAACTGTAAAATAACAATTGTTTTCTTTTTGTCGTATTTACAATAAAACCAACCGAAACGTGCCTGTCAGGTGTGTCTCCATTTTTGCAAGCTGCTGAGGCTCTGTATCTGAAAGACATGGCATCAAAATCAAACACAACTTGGTTATTCTTCGTGCGTGGCAAACTGCATAGTCTGTGCAGAACATTGTGCATACATTTCAACATTAAATATCCTGATTAAGTGCAAATTCAGTGTGCTTTTAGCCATCTGGTCCATCTCAAGTTCAAAGTAACATTACATTGCAGCTTTGCTTTGGGATTTTTAAAAATCAAAGCATATTTTAATATTTGTTGGAATATGTACATTTCAGACCCCCCCCCCCGAACACTAGTTTCAAAATGATCTAATGACAACCTATCTGAAGAACGTTTTACTTGTGTTTGGACACTTGCAACTTGGTGATTAAAAGAAAAACCTACACAGTGTTAGGCGTTAAGCCCCTGATGAACAGCTCCAATGCATCATGATGCGGATTCTAGTCTCAACACCATTTTTCTAAACAACGTGTTTTGATAAAGGTGGTAGAGAGCGCTGTCTAACACATCAGGCAATTGGGTTAAGATCTGGTGACTGTGAAGGCCATAACATGGCATTCACATCATTTTCATCCCCATTAAACTATTCAGTGAGTCCCTGTTCCCTGTGAATGGGGGTGGAGTCATCCTAAAAGAGACCAGTCCCATCAGGATCGAAAAGTTTCATTATAAGGTCTGAAGAACTCTGTAAAAGGAGAAGTAGACCCAAACCAAAATATGTTACAGTATTTTCTTGCACTAATGATTTTTGTGAGGGGAAATATACACCGATCGGCCATAACGCTATGACCGCTGACAGGTGAAGTGAATAACATTTGATTATCTCATTACAGTGGCACTTGTCAAAAGGTGAGATACATTAGGCAGCAAGAGAACATTCAGTTCATGAAGTTGATGTGTTGGAAGCAGGAAAAATGGGCAAGCGTAAGGATCTGAGCAACTTTGACAAGGGCCAAAGTGTGATGGCTAGATGACTGGGACTGAGCATCTCCCAAATGGCACATCTTGTAGGGTGTTCTCGGTATGCAGTGGTTATCCATCCATTATCTGTAGCCGCTTATCCTGTTCTACAGGGTCGCAGGCAAGCTGGAGCCTATCCCAGCTGACTACGGGCAAGAGGTGGGGTACACCCTGGACAAGTCGCCAGGTCATCACAGGGCTGACACATAGACACAGACAACCATTCACACCCACATTCACACCTACGCTCAATTTAGAGTCACCAGTTAACCTAACCTGCATGTCTTTGGACTGTGGGGGAAACCGGAGCACCCGGAGGAAACCCACGCGGACACGGGGAGAACATGCAAACTCCGCACAGAAAGGCCCTCATCAGCCACTGGGCTTGAACCCAGGACCTTCTTGCTGTGAGGCAACAGTGCTAACCACTACACCACCGTGCCACCTATGCAGTGATTAGTACCTACTAGAGGTCTGCGCGGGTCGGATTTTTCAGTCCCACTCCCGCAAAGAATTGTGATTTTCAGTCCCGCCCGCGCCCACAAAAAAATTATGATTTTCAGTCCCGCAAATCCCGCCCGCAAATCCCGCATGATGCAGACGTTCGCGTTATTTCTCAGGAAAGTTCTTGTCTTGACACAGCGTGATGGTGCCCCGCCCCCTACTTTGAGTGGATTTCAGAATAAATATCTACAGCTCATATTATTATTTACCTTGTTTCAGAATTCAGCATGTACTGTTTCTAATAACAATAATAAGTGCTGTCAAGCGATTAAAATACTCAATAACGAATCACACATTTTTATCATATGAGAAACCATTGTAATTCTCTGATCAGCATTAAAAAGTGAATGGACTTGCTTTGTATCAATGGGTTGCGGTTTTGTTCTTTAATACAAAGCAGAGCTAGTAAAAGAAGTAAATTGATTTATTGTTTAAGTTAGTCTACAACTTTAGTCAGAGAGACATGTTACACAGTGACGGTAGGCTTGACTCAATGCTATCCCAGAAATCCTTCCTGTAATATACAAATTTGGCCGCCTCTGATTGGACAGCCAATTTTGCATATTACAGGAAGGATTTCTGGGATAGCATTGAGTCAAGCCTACCGTCACTGTGTAACATGTCTCTCTGACTAAAGTTGTAGACTAACACAAACCGTAGATCACTTCACTCATAATTCTCTTGCTAGCTGGACATAAATTGCGAGTCATTAGAGTAATCAAAGGATTTCCCGTTAAGATGATCAATGGCAAATTTAAGATGCTATTCCTCACTTAATCTGTCTCTCTCTACAAATTTAGGTATCTTAAAATGTTTTTATTAATGCCAAATAAAATATCCAGCACAAATTATATATGATAGACGTAAATTAATAATTTATACATTTTATTTCAAACGCATTTTTAGTTAGTCGGACTGCAGCTTATCACCGCTCCCGCCTGCGCCACATATGTGCACTCCCGCTCGCGCGCGCATATGTGCACTTCCGGTCCCGCCCGCGCCCGCAATGAGCTTTCAAAATTTGTCCCGCGCCACACTGCTTTGCGGCGGGTCCCGCGAGACTTCCGCGGGACTCCCGCGGGAGTGCAGGGCTCTAGTACCTACCAAAAGTGGCCCAAGGAAGGACACCTGGTGTCATGGGTGTTGAAGGCTCACTGATAAACATGGGGCACGAAGGCTAGCCCATATGGTCCAATCCCACAGAAGAGCTATTGTAGCACAAACTGCTGAAAAACTGAATGCTGACACCTTTCTGTTTTAGCCAGCATTAAACACCAGTGGCTTGGAGGAGTATGGAGCACTTGCATGTGACGTCACAGCCGATCCAAATTGTGACAGACGCCATCTTGTCGGTCAAACACCATATTTCCGCCTTCTACTTCTACTTCTGGTTCTACTTCTGCTTTTACTTCTACCTTTTCTTCTGGAAAACCCTACTATATACAATTCTACTACAACGGCTGTGGCTACAAGCTCTCCCTACCTGTGCACGGTTTTTATGTTTTTTGTGTATATTTTTGCGTGTTGTTCGTCTGTACCGGACTTCAATATCCACTACAACCGTATGGACTTACTGGACATTGGTTTCCAGCAGAAAATGACGGTTTGTAGCGATTTCCATCACATGCACAACATTCCGGACGAGATAGCGAGACCAGCGGGGTCTCCGTGGATTGTTATCGGAAGCAAAGTGAAGGAGGCGGCGTCGGGAGCGGAAGCAAAAGCGAGGCTGCAGAGCCGGCCTGTTGACTAAGCTCAGAAAACAGCCACTCAAACCTCCACTGCTAAGCCTCTACCTCTCCAACGCCAGATCCATGGTAAACAAAACGGACGATTTGGAATTACAGCTGGAATTACCTTATTCTATTCTATAATCGGCTGGTCAGTGCTATACTCAATACTTAAGTGACTTACCCGTCCAATGAGGATTGTTATTTTCTTGTTTACAAGATGCCACATCTGAGTCGCTGACAAATCCTGAATTTCTGTAAAGAAAACTGTCCAGAGATTTATAAGCATGCAGTGCTTCACCACTGAACAGCGAGGGAAAGTTAATGAGGTAATTATACACGTCTAGGTATTCCGCTGGCAGTTCAAAATCCACTGACATGGTCGTGAAAACTACGTCCGGTAAGCCATAAGGGTCACTAATCGGTAGATCGTTTATTTTAGACATATATCTAGTTATCTATTCATTAGAAAAATGAGCCGTGTAATCCGTCGGTTGAAATTGATCCATTCTGTACACCAGCGCAGCAGTATTCAGCTGTGTTTTTTACCAACAAGATGGCGGCTGTGTACTTTCCGGTCACGTGACTGCAAGATCTCTATTCCCACTGATCTTGCTGGGTTCCCTGGCAATCCCACCTCTACATGATACCACATGGTGGTCCATCCTATACATCTGCATGACTCAGCCAACTCCACGTACTTGCTTATCTTTCTCTCATGGGCTTCCTCACAGTTTTCTTCCCATAGTATCGTTAAGTCATTCAATAATGATGAAAAAAGTCATTCTTACTAACTTTAAATGGTTGTGTTTTTGTAAAACATACATATGGGGAAGCCATGGCCTAATAGAGAAGCAGCTTTGAGACCAAAAGGTTGCCAGGTCGACTCCTTGGACCAACAGGAATGGCTGAAGTGCCCTTAAGCAAGGCATCAAACCCCCAACTGCTTCCCCGGCTGCTCTGGGTATGTTGTGCATCGCTCTAAATAAGAGCATCTGCTAAATGCCTGGAATGTAATGTAATGTAATGTAATGTAATATACAGCATATGCTTTAAAAAGCGACAGATCAATTCCGTTTAAGGAATCCATTCAGCTCTCAATGAAAACGGGATAAAAGAAAGAAAAACAAATACGCAAAATCACATTTTTTTTTCAGAAGTATTTTGTCTTTATTGATTTTTGGTGTGAACCAGGCACACAGTATAGCTGATTTCATCATGTCAGACAACGGTGCAAATTATGTAAATACAAGTAAAATCAGTCTAGCAGTGTCTGAAGTACACAAAACTAGGGATTTTTTGTATTAATAATATTGTTTCTCATTATGAGTAATGAACAGAAGCAGGTACGGTTCTTAAAGCCATGGCACTGTCGCTGGTGTAAAGGCAGGTTAGATGCATTTTTGTTGATTTGACAGACAGATTGGTGCTTCTCTCTTTCTCAGTTCAGTTTCTTTTCACTTTCTCATCGAGTCCTAACCAAATGCTCAGTTTTAATCAATCAAAAAAAAAAAAAGAGAGTGGTGCGAGAGTGTAATATATGGCTATTGGAATAAAGCTGTGATGATAACTGATTTCCATGCACTGATGCGACCGAGAGCTTCACTAACTCTATTCCCAATACAATTTATCACTAATATTTCAAATCAACTCTGCCATTCAAACCCAAAACTTCTGCCCCTGAAGCCTGAATCTCAGCTTCCTTAGACACTCCACTATCTCTATATTGATTTCTGTGATTGAGTTCCCACATAGGAACAGCGACGCACTGTATATCACGGACGCAAGCGCTTCTGAGGAAAGTTACAGACAGCTTTCCCACAAACTCACTGCTTTTGTGCTTGATACAGTTATGTGCAGTGAAATGATGACATATGCAATTGCTATACTTGCTAGTTACGTTAAAGAAATATAGTGTCAATATCAAAATAATTGAAATCATATTATTTACACCGATTACAAAAAAACCATTCCCCATCTCACGTGCGAGCCTGCTGTCTGTGCTAGGTAGCACCTTCAGCTGCACTTTCGGAGAGAAGGAGATCAAAGTGCTGAAATAATGACATGGTGTTATTGTGGTGAGGAAGAAAGAGTTTTTCACACAAAAGACATATGCTTAGCTTCCAGACTGCAGTGATCAGGTGGACAAAGTCAATGTGTTTGTGGCTCTGCAGCTTCACATAATTACTCATTAAAAATGACCAATTAACTGCTAATGAATTGCGAAGTAGCTGCTCCATCCACAAAATCACCTTGGAACATTCAGCAAGACTGGACCAAAGATACATTAAATCAGTGTAAGTGGGGGGGGAATCTGAATTAATGAAGTGATTCAATTCAAAGAATTCATTGCCAGTCCTGACAAACTGTATTCCCAATTCCTAGTTGGAAAACAAAGTCCACAGTTTACAAAATGGCTCAGATGAATTCCACACTGCCGCGTTCTGAATCCTCATAAACCCTTCTTCTCTTTCTGCACTCACCACCTTCACTCAAACCCAAGAAGGGGGAGCCGGGGGAGCAGACAGTCTCGCTGGTGCAGCCAGAAAAGTCTTCAGACTCAGGCGTGGATGTGGACGAGGTGGGTGTGGTGAGACTGAAGGGGGCCACTTGGAGAGCAAGACAGAGAACGGAGGACGAGAGTGGAAAGGGGAGGCTACAGAACGGCTAGGTGGTGCAAGGCTCTACGCTTACATTCTGGTTGCATCTTCGTCTGAGAATCTGCCTCTCCTTATCAAGAGCGGTGGCCTGGAGGAGGAACAGAGAGGGCATCTTAGTCATCAGAGCCTAACCATGGTATAGAACAAGGCTACAGCTTAAAAAAATTCATCAATAATCATAATGTGGTTTTACCAAACAGCATTAATGCTCATGCCTGAGAAACTGTGTAGAGCACCAAGAGTGATGCACTGATAATGAGAAGATCCAGAATACATAGTGTTTGGAAAGGTGATCGTTTATGGGTTGCTATATACAGTATATTGATCATTTGTGTGTGTTCTTTATAATTTAAAGGAGCAGTTGGTCATTTTAGAGCTGTGCTCAGCCTGCAAAGCAAATACCAATTTCCCTAATCTCATCTCATTATCTCTAGCCGCTTTATCCTGTTCTACAGGGTCGCAGGCAAGCTGGAGCCTATCCCAGCTGACTACGGGCGAAAGGCGGGGTACACCCTGGACAAGTCGCCAGGTCATCACAGGGCTAACACATAGACACAGACAACCATTCACACTCACATTCACACCTACGGTCAATTTAGAGTCACCAGTTAACCTAACCTGCATGTCTTTGGACTGTGGGGGAAACCGGAGCACCCGGAGGAAACCCACGTGGACACGGGGAGAACATGCAAACTCCGCACAGAAAGGCCCTCGCCGGCCACGGGGCTCGAACCCGGACCTTCTTGCTGTGAGGTGACAGCGCTAACCACTACACCACCGTGCCACCCAATTTCCCTAATAATAATAATAATAATAATAATAATATGTAGACAATCACTATACAAACTGCATCTGTAATGGGTTTTCCATAAATAAAAAATAAATATAAATTCTAAGATATATTGTATAAATTAATAAAAGTAATTCCAAATTATCTCGATACTAAAGTGTGCTAGTATTAAAAAAAAACAAAAAACAGTATATCAAACCCTCTCTAAAATGTGAACTCCCTGTTCATGGTTCTACACAGAACACTGAAGGGATTCCCCAGGGGGACAAATGTAAAAACTGTTTCTAAGTTTGATATTTTACCCTGCAGACAAAGAAAGGGAAAACGAGAAGGGCAGGACAAACAATGCCATAAAGCAAATATTTAGAGCATCATACTAAAATCATCATGAAGCAAATGTTAGCGAAATAAACTGATGGTGAATTATCCATGGAAGTGTGCTTAAATGACATGACACAGAACACAGGCAGTACACACACTGTGAAGCAGCCTCACAGTTACAGAGCTGATAGTTAAGCAAAGAAGTAAATGAGGTTCGGATGTTTGTGCTTTAGCAAAACAAACAGGTATGACAAGGGCTTCTGTTCTCAGTCTTTACCTTATCCAGTACATTCCTGGGTGTTGATAGAAGTCCAACGACCCTGATCTCTGGATACCAAAGTCATGGTTGAGCTACGCAGAGAGAAACCAGTACAACTCAGCACAAAGCCTTAAGACATGACTTTTATTTTAACTTAAGACAGGGCTAAAGTAATTTATGTTATATATATATATATATATATATATATATATATATATATATATATATATATATATATATATATATACACAGTGGTGCTTGAAAATTTGTGAACCCTTTAGAATTTTCTATATTTCTGCATAAATATGACCTAAAACATCATCAGATTTTCACACAAGTCCTAAAAGTAGATAAAGAGAACCCAGTTAAACAAATGAGACAAAAATATTATACTTGGTCATTTATTTATTGAAGAAAATGATCCAATATTACATATCTGTGAGTGACAAAAGTATGTGAACCTCTAGGATTAGCAGTTAATTTGAAGGCGAAATTAGAGTCAGGTGTTTTCAATCAATGGGATGACAATCAGGTGTGAGTGGGCACCCTGTTTTATTTAAAGAACAGGGATCTATCAAAGTCTGATCTTCACAACACATGTTTGTGGAAGTGTATCATGGCACGAACAAAGGAGATTTCTGAGGACCTCAGAAAAAGTGTTGTTGATGCTCATCAGGCTGGAAAAGGTTACAAAACCATCTCTAAAGAGTTTGGACTACACCAATCCACAGTCAGACAGACTGTGTCCAAATGGAGGAAATTCAAGACCATTGTTACCCTCCCAGGAGTGGTTGACCAACAAAGATCACTCCGAGAACAAGGCACGTAATAGTTGGCGAGGTCACAAAGGACCCCAGGGTAACTTCTAAGCAACTGAAGGCCTCTCTCACATTGGCTAATGTTAATGTTCATGAGTCCACCATCAGGAGAACACTGAACAACAATGGTGTGCATGACAGGGTTGGAAGGAGAAAGCCACTGCTCTCTAAAAAGAACATTGCTGCTCATCTGCAGTTTGCTAAAGATCACGTGGACAAGCCAGAAGGCTATTGGAAAAATGTTTTGTGGACAGATGAGACCAAAATAGAACTTTTTGGTTTAAATGAGAAGCGTTATGTTTGGGGAAAGGAAAACACTGCATTCCAGCATAAGAACCTTATCCCATCTGTGAAACATGGTGGTGGTGGTATCATGGTTTGGGCCTGTTTTGCTGCATCTGGGCCAGGACGGCTTGCCATCATTGATGGAACAATGAATTCTGAATTATACCAGTGAATTCTAAAGGAAAATGGTCAGGACATCTGTCCATGAACTGAATCTCAAGAGAAGGTGGGTCATGCAGCAAGACAACGACCCTAAGCACACAAGTCGTTCTACCAAAGAATGGTTAAAGAAGAATAAAGTTCATGTTTTGGAATGGCCAAGTCAAAGTCCTGACCTTAATCCAATCGAAATGTTGTGGAAGGACCTGAAGCGAGCAGTTCATGTGAGGAAACCCACCAAAATCCCAGAGTTGAAGCTCTTCTGTACGGAGGAACGGGCTAAAATTCCTCCAAGCCGGTGTGCAGGACTGATCAACAGTTACCAGAAACGTTTATTTGCAGTTATTGCTGCACAAGGGGATCACACCAGATACTGAAAGCAAAGGTTCACATACTTTTGCCACTCACAGATATGTAATATTGGATCATTTTCTTCAATAAATAAATGACCAAGTATAATATTTTTGTCTCATTTGTTTAACTGGGTTCTCTTTATCTACTTTTAGGACTTGTGTGAAAATCTGATGTTGTTTTAGGTCATATTTATGCAGAAATATAGAAAATTCTAAAGGGTTCACAAACTTTCAAGCACCACTGTATATATATATATATATATATATATATATATATATATATATATGTGTGTGTGTGTGTCCCAGATTTTCAGATTATGGATTTGGAGTTCTACCTCTGTACGCAGGAAATACAAACCAAAGTGAAATTGGACCAAAGGAAGTTACTGTAAATCTGACATTAAATCATGCGCGCAGCCCCAAATGGTCCATTTTCCAGGCAGAAAACCTTCAAAATATCCATGATGTACATGATGTTTCAGCTCGGTCTAAAGTATATTTCTGGGCCAGAATGACACTACTTTTACTTTGGATTTACAAAACAGCTAATCAATTTAATTTGATGCCTCACTGATTGGTTGGCACCATGCCAAATTCATTTTTGGCACTGTACCAATCATGTCAGACTATTAATTGCTGATATTCCTTTTCTAACATGGGACCAACTTTAACCTGTGCAAAATGTTACCAACAAAGCTAGAACTGTTGTTGATACAAGATAGTCAGTCATAAAATGTGTGTTTATTCTTTTGAACCTCTGAACATGCAGTGTTGAAAACATGGAGACCAGGACTCCGAATCAGTCAGTGCATGGACAATGAGCGGACGCTGTCGAGTCGAGTGTTAACTCATTTCCGGTTCTGGACAGTAACTAAACTACACGGTAGTCATTTAAAACGAGTCTCTGTCCCAAGTCCTCTCGAGCCAACCTCGGTCCAACACAGTCGTGGATGATGTTAAAAGTGGTAAATGTATCCTGTAGGGGCGCTATTGAGGTGATTATTCGTTACTGGATCAGCCAGCGAAAATGGTGCAAAATATTGCGTACTTTTCAACACCATTTCTCTGCATTCTGTAAACAAAGCATCTGGTTCAAAAACCCTGTGGCGTGACACACACACTTGTCTTTTTCATAAAATGAAACATGGAGAACCAAAACCGTGACATAAATCTCTATATGTAACTCATGAGGAAATCAATGAATTGTTTTGATAAATTTGGGTACTTTTTGTTTGTGAATGTGTCAATATAATAAAAAGAAAATCATACGTTGGTTTCAAGATATGATGTTTATCTTCTCGTGTTGAAAAACTCATATTTTTCATATGAAATACATCGCTGATCTGAGTGACATATTTCTCGATGTTTCACTCCGAGGATGTCACTCCCAGAGTTTTCGCGCTGACTTGATGCGCGTTTTCAAAATGGCAAACCGGTTCAAAATTAAAATTCTTTTGAATAACTTGCATATTTTTTTGTTGATGTGTCCATATAATCTAAAGGACATTACACAGTGGTGTGAAGATATGAAGTTTATTTTCTTGTGTTGAAAAATATAGCAGTCATTCGCTCACTCGTGAATATGTTCAACACTCATCTCATCTCATTATCTCTAGCCGCTTTATCCTTCTACAGGGTCGCAGGCAAGCTGGAGCCTATCCCAGCTGACTACGGGCGAAAGGCGGGGTACACCCTGGACAAGTCGCCAGGTCATCACAGGGCTGACACATAGACACAGACAACCATTCACACTCACATTCACACCTACGGTCAATTTAGAGTCACCAGTTAACCTAACCTGCATGTCTTTGGACTGTGGGGGAAACCGGAGCACCCGGAGGAAACCCACGCGGACACGGGGAGAACATGCAAACTCCACACAGAAAGGCCCTCGCCGGCCCCGGGGCTCGAACCCAGGACCTTCTTGCTGTGAGGCGACAGTGCTAACCACTACACCACCGTGCCGCCCTATGTTCAACACTCAAAGATAAATTTCATATCTTCACGCAACCATGCGACATCCTATATTTATTTATAAACCCATTTCCTGAATGCACTTAGCACTTTCCACAGTAATTCGTAAACACTAAATGACATAATACTGTAGCAGTACACGGTTTAGAGGTTTTGTTATTGACACCATTGATAGCAGGTGACTAAAACTAAGGGAAATGCAGTTTTCTATAAATTTCATTTTGTTTTCTTTTTTAACAACTTCTAGTATAATTTTAAGTAGCACACCACACAACATTTTGCTGTGGTATATTTTTTTGTCATTAATGCTAACAGTTTCTTCAGTATCATTTATTTATTGTATCATCATAGCTCTTACAACAGCTTTGAACGATCCTTTCCTCATCAGTCTCTGTTTTATTTTCTCTTGTCATGTTACCAAGAAACCGGAACGTGTTAAAGCGGAAGCGGAAGTGCTAACTCTAACCCTAACCATCCTGAAGACTTTGCCGTGGCGGAAAACATACTAACAGTTTTGATGCTGGATATTAAACAAACATCTCTTTCCAGAAAGCTTCACCATATGAATGATTTTGAATCGGTTTATTAGTCATCTTAGATTATGTGGAGCTCCACCATCGCCTCTTTTAATAAGTTACTATCGGAAACAGTAAACTACAGGGTGTTTCAAAAATTTTTTATATCATTTCGCAATCTAATAACTTTGCCAATTCTTGTTCAATTGACCTCAAATTTTAACAGCATGTGTGGAAACGGGTCAGGTTTTTATGTTGAATGTTTTTTGTGTTTATCTTTTTAGGTATAGAAATGCCAATCACTGGAAAAGAAAAGGCGTTTTGTGTGTTAGCATACGCTCGAACAAGACTGTGCAGCGTACATTTATGAGAGAATTCTCTAAAAATGCACTGTTACCAGAAAAGACTGTTACCAAAGACATGCTGCAGCGTGTTTGGCAGGAGCTGGACTACTGACTTGACGTGTGTTCGTGTCTCAGGTGGCATGAATATTGAAAATTTGTGAAATCGTTCATGGAATCCACATACCTTTGAATTTCTCATTCAAATTTTGAGGAATAAATCTTATATTGCTCAACATTAAGCCTGTTCAGTTTCATTTGCCTAGACTATGTAGTTTCTGGGATGTTTACATCTCAAATAATATCAAATTTTTTGAAACACCCTGTATTCGAATAAACATTAATGCGAACCTGTGGTTTGAATTACTGCTGGAATTACTGTCAGAATTGCTGTTATAGAAAATTAATTAACCCTCTTTCTAAAATCGAGGACAGTGCTATGGGATAATTACTGGTGTGACATAATATGATGTCTTCGTATGCCTATTTCAAGTCATCGAGCTGATGAGAGAGCAGTTCTCACCATGATGACGTTCATTTCTGACGTGCTGTCACTGGGCTTGGGGCTTGTGTTAAAGTGCTTCTTGATCTTTCCTGCCACTGACAGCTGGTGCTCGTTCTCTGATAAACCGTCATCCTGTGGATGCAATGCGCAATCTTGTAAATGTTGTCATGTAAAACAAAAGCTACTTGATATGTTACTAGTGTGGCTGAGTTTTATGAATGGACCCAAGTCAGTGCGTTTGTGCATTTTTCATATTTGTCACACAAGCTATAATAATGACATCTCTGATCTATTGGATGCTATTCACTGATTGAGTTCTGATGTATGTAAACTATTTTGAGGTAACTCAGGTACAGTGAATGTGATTTAGCGTTAATAAAGCTACTGGTTGTTTTCCTCTACAGAGCTGTATCATCATGAGGTACTCACAGTGACCCAGGGGTGTTCCAGCACCTGAAGAGCCGTGTATCTCTGATCCACTTCCACTTGCAGCATGGATATAATCAGCTCCTGCACACACACATACACACACAAAAGTGGTTAGTGCGTATCTAAAACATTTTTCAGGTTCCTGATCCGTTTGAATTTCCAACAACAATTCAGAAGTTTTTCAGACATTTCTAACTGCTAGCAACATAAAACTGAGCACAGCTATTATACTTATCTCATGCAGCATTGCATGTTTGACAGAACCCTATTTGCAGCTAACTAAAGTCCCAAAAAGAAAAAGTGATTGACTGATGAAAGTGATTAGTGATTGTTCCCATCACACACCTTGGCTGAATCTGACACATTGTCCCAGTATGGGAGAGGGAATTCTAACTGACCCAGCAGAATCTGGTCAAACAGTGATTCCTGGTCATCTGCACTCCTGTGAAAAAGAAACAAGTTGCAGAAAATCACAGTTCAAAAGGAAAAAGCAATGAACTGTAGTACATCCAGTAAGCATAAAGGGGCTGTGCTGCTCCTGCTGTCTTAAATAACTCACGTCTTAAATAACACATCACACATCATATTTAAAACTGAGGGCCCACAAAACAATTCAAAATAGTTCCGATAACCGGCGATGCACCACATTCGGCGCACGCCCTCAGCCTGGTTTGAATAGACGCAGCACAATGTACACATTCCCACATTTCAAATCAGTTTGTGTCAAAGGTGACGATATGGTGCCTTGTACAAGTCGAGCATAATCAGCATGATGATCCTGATATTATAAGTGATTAAACTATCAGTCCTGAGAACATTGAACGATATTATGAATAATTCATGATTGCGTTAACATAAAACAACACTCAATAAACTCACCCTCGGAACGGTGGGAAGCCGCACAGTAGGATGTATGTGATAACTCCAGCTGCCCAAATATCTACCTTAAGGCCATAGCTACAGTGAGAGAAGAAGAAGAGCTGAGTCTAAAAAGTAACAGTCGAAATAATAATGCTGTACAGCTAAATATGCTACACTATATGGCCAAAAGTTTGTGGACACCTGACCATCACACCCGTTCTTCCAGAAAACCAAACTGTTGCCACAATGTTGGAAGTGCACAATTGTAGAGAATGTCTTTATATGCTGTTGCTTTATAATTTCTGGAAACTAAGAGGCCCAAACGTGTTTCAGCATGACAATGCCCCTGTGCACAAAGTGAGCTCCAAAAGTTGGAGTGGAAGAAATCGAATGTCCTGCACCTCAACCCTACTGAACACCTTTAGGGATGAACAAGAACACTGACTGTGCCCCAGGCCTCCTCACTCAAAATCAGTTGCCTGACCTCACTAACGCTCTTGTGGCTGTATGGGTAAAAATACCCACAGCTATGCCCAAAGATGAACTAGTGCAAAGTGTGTAGTTTGTGTGTGTTGGTCAGGTGCCTGCAAGCTTTTGGCCATATAGTGTGTATACATACTATTAAGACTTTGTATTTATTTATTCATTCATTAACTTGGTAAAACATTAAATTTTCCTATAAAATACATGAATTCATATTTATTACTTAATTCATTATTAATAATAATTCTGTATAATGATAATATAGAATTTTGTATAAAGATATAGGAATTTAACACAAGATTTAAACAGTAAAAACAATACAGTGAAATAAATAAATAAATAAATAAATAAATAAAATAAAAAAAAAAAGACAGTGAGTTGGCCACTTAACAGGCCTTTTAAAGCTAGACCGCCTTTCAGATTTTTCAAGTGTAGGTCATAAAAAGAATCCCCCCCCGACACCCAGTTATTTTTGTTTAGTGGACCGAAAGCTACTGAATTTGAATCACAGACTTCCAATTTTATTCGCTTTTTTAATAGAACAATTAATGAATTTAGGTCCTACCACGTGGCTCTAAATTCTCCGCTATTTTTTCCTGCTTCACCATGATCCAATTCAAGATACTACATCATGTATCACGTGGTGGGCTTTCCCCGTTCACATAAGGCATTGTGGGATACAAATTTGAAACAGAAGAGAAAAATGGAGGACGTTGAGTGTGCGAATGAAACGTGAAAGAGCGACTACAGTAACAGAAAGCGAGAAGAAAAGACGTTATGTTGCAAAGGAAAGAAAATGCAGGACCAAACTAATAAATATTGGTGGTCAGCGAGCACCTCGGTGTGATCAGCTGTTCGTTTAGCGACAGAATGATGGAACTGTCAGTGCACGCTCAAAGCAAACCTGCGCATGCGCACACGGACTTCCTCTGTCTACTTGACTGCGCAAAGTGAGCAATTTCATGCACATTATTTGCTCAGGAATCCCCTCAAATTAAATAACTTCCCAGCCACAGAATGGCCTGATATTTTGTGAGATATTACAGAAATAAACATATATCACAATGACCAAATTTCAGAGGGAACTAAATTTCGCCGATTTTATGAAATCGAAAGGCCGTCTAGCTTTAATACATTTAAGAAATTTTGCTCGTAATATAGTAAATGTAGTATATCTTCAAAATGCTTGACTGAGAATTAAAAGCAAAGCCTAAGCTCAGATATGAGAAGCGTCATCAGTGAGCAGAGTCTTACCCGGTCTCTGCAATAATCTCAGGTGCTACATAAGTGGGAGTCCCGCAGACAGTGTAGAGCGGCCCATCTACCACTGTGGCCAGGCCGAAGTCTCCCAGCTTTAGAGACTTACTGCCATCCTGGTGCTCATACACCTGAATGAGAACAACACAGTGTTCATGTTTAGAGCAGACAGGTTTTAAACATCCACCATTTCTACACTGACAGAAATAGGGGTACAGTAGGAGTCAATTTCTGTCTCCTAAGGTACACTCTACACTAATATACCCCCTAGGGCTCATTATTGGACCTCAAGGTAAATACATGTACCTTTTTAAAGTCAAAAAGGTACATATCAGTATATAAATGGTACAAATAAGTACCTTAGAGGGTATCGCCCCAGTGACAAGCTGTTGTACCTCTAAAGGATGTACTTTATCTTCTGAGAATGTAATGAACTATTTCAAACAGGAATGTGACTTCAAAACACAAACCATCTGAGGCGATATTCAAGTGTTCTTATCAATAGTTGAATCGCTGCTGTCTTTTTAACCCCCACCCCTTTCATCTTCGTGTGTTTAGTGCAGTAATATGTGTTTTTGCTTTAGCTGGAGTTTGACTTATGGTAAAGTTAAAAAAAAAAAAAAAGACTGCTGCCACTAATACATCCCACTTTCTCTGTTCTGTTAGGTTACATAATGTCTGAAAGAGCAGCATTTTGGGGAAAAACCCATTTGGAGTGAGGATAGTAGCGAAGTACTGTATTTTAGTAATACATGCAATTACCACCAGTATGAGTGTTGAGGTGAGTGCCACTGACTCAGTGCCCATTTCACTTTGCACTGATTAAATTTCACAGCCCCAGTGAAGATGTGCCCACAATCACATATACCATGGAACTAGTGCATGGTTTAAATGTAATGACTATAATTCTCATCTTTTTAATTATAAAACCAAGCCATGTTTATCATTGTGGTAGAAAATTTGAGTCTAATATGCCCACGTACATTTCTCTGTGAATAATGTTGCAGCAGAATTGCACTTATTTATGGCCTTTCTCTCTCTTAATCATCGTTGGGTGCTGAGGCCAGGGTACACACACTCGCACACTGATTTGGTTTCAGAGTGACATGTGTTTGAAGCGATTTCGTCTTTGCGCAGGGTGCAGTATGACTGTCAGTCTGTGAGTCATGTCTCACTTCCTCCCCTGTGACAGTGAGATCACACACTCAGGCTCCAGGAGAAGGAGACAGGAAGGACGGCACTGACAGTCAACGAATCGTCCTCCTGCTTTCCTGCATTCCGTTATTCTTTTCCTTCATTCATCCACTCATCTATTCAACTATTAATTCAATTACTTTCACTCACATCTATCTACCTATCTACAGTTGTGGTCAGAAGTTTACATACAGTGACATGAATGTCATGGCAATATTTGGGCTTTCAGTAATTTCTTTGAACTGTTCTTTTTCTGTGGCAGAATGATTGTACAGCATACAGCTTTAATTAAAAAAAAACACTATAATTCAGTGCACAAGTTTTAATTTTCTTTGGGTTTTCTGAAATCAACACAGGGTCAAAATTATACATACAGGGTCAAATATTTACATATGCTCACTTAGATTATTAGTTCAGAGGTGCTGAAACTTCCAAAACGTCTCTTACCTTGCCAAGGCCGAGGTCTCTTAACTTCCTGTTAGTGATCATGATTGACTACAGCTGGTAGCTTCTTTGTGCCTTCATAAAAAGGGTTTGCTTACAAGCACTCACTGGATTGACCAACACACAGTAAAATGGGAAAGTCCAAGGAGCTCAGTGCAGATCTGAGAAAGAAGATCACAGACGTACACAACTCCGGAATGTCTCTTGGAGCCATTTCTAAACAACTGCAAATTCCAAGATCAGTTCAAACAATTGTATCCAAGTTATTGTGAGGTGTAGGTCACTTTGCCAAGCCACTTTGCTTCAAGAAAACCCAAACTGTCACCCTCAGCTGAAAGGAAATTGGTTTGGATGGTCAGGAACAATCTGGAAACCACCATGCCACAGCTCTGCCATGAACTGGAAGCTGATAGATCACTGTCTACAGTTCAGATCACCATGGACTAAGCGGCTGCTATCCAAGAAATAACCCCGTGCTCCCAAATTGACACCTTCAAGCTTAACTAAAGTTTGAAGCTGACCACATGGACAAAGAAAAAGCCTTCTGGAGGACAGCTGTATGGTCAGATGAGACAAAGATTGAGCTGTTTGGCCACAATGACCACCATGTACAGAGGGACGCTGTACCAGCTAGTGGTGGTGGTAGGATCATCATGCTCTGGGGCTGTTTTGCTGCCAGTGGAACTGGTTCATTGCACAAAGTGGATGGAATAATGAAGGAGGAGGACTACCTCAGAATTCTTTAGCATAAACCATCAGAAAATTGAACACGGCTTGGGACTTACAACAGGACAATGAACCCAAACACGCATCAGAGCTGGTTGTGGAAGATAAAGCAGGCTAATATTAAGCTTAAAACAAGTCCTGACTTCAACCCTATTGAAAATATATGGACTGTGCTTATAAGTCGAGTCCATGCCATTAAGAAAAAAAAATTTTAATTGAACTCTCCCAATTCTACCATGAAGAGTCCTGGAATACCCAACCAGAATTCTGCCAGAAGCTTGTTCATGGTAAACAAAAATGTTTGGTCAAGATGAATCTTGCGAAGACATTTTACCCAAATATTAGGTGTGCTGTATGTATATTTTTGACCCTGTATGTATCAGTTTGACGCTGTGTTGATTTCAGAAAACCCACAGAAAATTAAAACTTGTGCACCAAATTCTAGTGTTTTTTAATTAATTTTTTTTTATTAAAGCTGTATGCTGTACAATCATTCTGCCACAGGAAAAGAACAGTTCAAAGAAATTACTGAAAGCCCAAATATTGCCATGACATTCATCTCCAAGATGACATTCATGTCACTGTATGTAAACTTCTGACCACAACTCTATCTATCTATCTATCTATCTATCTATCTATCTATCTATCTATCTATCTATCTATCTATCTATCACTTTCATAGATAAGACTTGTGCTGCTCACAATATCTCACCACCGTGTATGCTGTTGTATAATCATGATTACAAAAGGACTTATATTGATATTGAAGTCAAATTTGCCAGTAAATGAAAGAATCACATGTTCAATTATCTACTGAATTAATAATTAACTGAATGCCATAATAAATGTATATGACTGGGTGTATAATACCACAGACTGGGTGTATAAGTAAAGTTCAAACGATCCTCTTACCAAAAGGTTCTCTGGTTTAATGTCTCTATGGACGATGTTAAGGCTGTGTAGATATTTAATGGCGTTGGCCAGGTTATACAGCATACCACTGGCATCCCTCTCTGTGTATCTGGTTGCAGAGGTAATAGCATCAAAGAGGTCGCCCCCCTGTGGACAAGCAACACACAACACCACCACCACCACAATAAATACCTGCAAAGTTTTAGACCAACAGGAAAGCCTCCATCTGGCCACCTTTTTTAAACCAGTTATAACCCAAAAGCCTTTCAAATACACACGTCAAGTCACTAGCTCATTAGTTTTGTACTTCACGTTAGCTTACTGTTGATAAATAACATGAGCAGAAAGTTTACAGTGGCCTGGTTTGCTGAAATCCACTCATAGAAGTAGAGCAGCAGCTTTATATAGAGCTGCACTGGACTGAGCCAGCTGTACTGTACGGCCCAACGAAACGAGACATCAAACACAAAAGGCCCTCCAAAATCTGTGTGCTCCTTTCTGTCCTGTTTCTCTAAATTTGTCGAGACGTGATGTTGGGATTTAGACTGAGGGAAGGTTACTGTATAGCCTTTTGTTGCCCTGAATTGCAACAAAAAAGTGAGTATTTCACTTAACTAACCCAAGTACTGTACTATGAACATGCAGGATCATATCTGACGTGCTCCTTGTGAATCGATCCTTTACTTTCTGAAAGTACCACTAAAAGGAGTACATCATATAATGTGCACACCTTGACAAGCTCCATAACAAGGTAGAGCTCGCTGTACGTGTCCATCTCCTCAATCAGCAGCACAATGTTGGGATGTTTAACTCTCCGCAGAATAGCCACCTCATTCTGGATCATTTGCTCCTGGAAGAGGGGGCACAGAGAAAAGCAATAGAGTGGCGGCTACAATTATCGACACCGTAACAATCTTTTGGCCATTGCAAAAGTTAAGACTTTCAATACGTAAATTGTGCATGAATAATTACTCAGACTTCCACTGGAAAAAAATGAGTTGATTCCCGATTACTGAGCGTATCAGATCACGTGACACCGTTCCACAATTATCGACATCTTTGTCCACAATTATCGACATCCAGATGATTATTTATAAAAAAAATAATCTGTATGTGGTACTAAGTTAACAAAACATAGACTTATATTTAGTACAAGATCTTTTTTATATAAATATATTGATGTCGGTGCTTACGTAAATTAGGAAGTAATTCTAATGTTTGTCAACAAATGAACTGATAATGTTTAACCTGTGTCAGAAAATCTTTTTGTTCCACTTTCTAAGTATTTCCGTAGATCACATTTTGTTAATCATTCGCTGTTGTTTGTATTAATTTCTAGTTTTGTAGTTTACCAGTAAATATCAACAGGCAATTGACATCGTAACCGCATAAAAATCCAGGTCAAAGTTTGCGTGTCATTCCTCGAACCAAAATATAAAATGTCTACTGATATTGTAATATGTGGTAGACAACAAACTGAAAAAAAAAAATCTGAATGAATAGAAAAATCTGAATATTTCAAACGTAATTTTTTTATATGTAGGAATTTAAATCTGGTCTAATTCTATTTCTTGCAATAGGATTCAAAATACTCTATAAACATTCCATTCTGTTATGGATCAGGAAAAAAATTACTATAACTCACAGCACTTTTTTTTTTTTAAAGTTCCTCATCGACTTCAACAATGTTACACAAAGATCGATCCATAACAGTTGTAAATGTCACTTAATTCCACAGGGTGTCGATAATGGTGGACACCAGTGAAAGTGATCACTATTATCGACAACTCACGTGACTTTTCAAACGCGCGTTTAGATACAAAATGGCGACTGTCAAATCAAAGAAAAAGAAACAAAGTAGGTTGAGACAAGAAGATCATGAAATATCGGTGAATTTGAGAAGTAAAAACATGTCCATGATCTTTCCACCATGCTTCCCTGCAATGAGAACATCCAGGTTTTCCTCAAATTATTGATTAATTTGTGCTGAAAAAAAAATCCATCTCAGGTAACGAGCTGCGTCATCAGATGACAAGCTCAAAGAGCAAGGCGGGTCTTCCGGTTGATTAATTAACCAATAATAACTGTTGTAACTGAAACTCACCTTTGTAAAAGTTTTTTTTTTATTGGTAAATCTGAAAGTGTGTCGATAATTATGAGCCATCGATAATTGCAGCCGCTGCTCTATTAAAAATTGACAGTATTAAAGCTTGACCCTGAACTTTGAAGAAGCTCTGCGATGAGAGGAAGAGCTCTCTAAAAGGAATTTCAGTCAGGGCCAGAGCTGAAGAGAATATGTCGTCTTGACTTACTGCTTGTAAATATTGTACCTGACGTGTCCTTATGATTAGGACATTAGTGCAGAACCTCTGTAAAAACAGTAATGATTTTCACTGTGATTTTTCTACTCACTTTTCCTCTGCATTTGCCTTTATTGATGATCTTCAGAGCATAGGCCCGGCCAGTAGAGCGCTCCACACACTCATGCACTACCGCAAAGTTGCCGTCGCCGATCATTCGGCCTACTGTGTATCGATCAGAGATGGACGCCGGGACTGCAGGAGCTGTGCTCTCCTCCACAGGCTCAGCTAATCAGAAAATAACCAGACACATGAAGACTCAAACTTTATTCATCTTACATGGAGAAGTGGCATTATGTCTAAATTATAAGCACCCTTCATAGCGGACAGGTGAGGTGATCTCACTGCATATCAAAGGCTTGCAAATTCTGACATTTGCCCTTAAAGCATACTGTCACTGCACAGCTGAAAGAACTGTATAAGTCGAGAAAAGATGACATAATAAAATAGCTCTTTTATATACGACAGATGAAATTACGCTTTGTTAAAGAATTCATTCCTTTTTTAAATCTCAGTTAGAATTCCGAATGACATTAATCTATATTATTATATGAACAGAGACGTGTTACAAATGATGCAGGATGTCAAAGCCTCGTACCATCACTGACAGCACCATCACCCTCATCCAGACTGCAGAGCTTGGTGGAGGCCAGCGAGGTGGAAGAGCCGTTCTCTTCAGAGCCCTGAGAGAAGCAGAGCGGTCATCATCTACATGTTCACTTCATCACAAATGGTGTTGCAAAATGCGAAAATGACATGAGTGATGATATACGTGGCAAGTTTAATGTCGAAAGCACTTTGCTGGCAGCTGTTTCACCTCAATATCTTTACAATTATTTCCTCCTCTTCCTTTGTCTGTTGTTCCTACCGCTGTGACACCACAGCTGTTCTCACCTTTAAATCTAAAACTCAACACTTGGCTGAGGTAAAACCCTTGGGTGGCTCAGCGGCTGGTTGTCATGACAGCAGTGAGTGAGCTTGAGAGAGACTGAGAACGAAAGAGCACATTGGAGGCAAAATTATTTTTTCTTCTCTCTCTAGGACCAGCTTTGGGTCAGTGCTGAAATGTAGCATGCTGGGACTGCTGGGAGAACCACAAGGCTGGGACTGGACCATGTGTGTGGAGGACAGTGACCAGTATGGGGCCTGAGAAATATGTGTGTGTGTGTGTGTGTGTGTGAGAGAGAAACAGACAGACAGAAAAACAGAGAGAGACAGAGAGAAACAGACAGACAGAAAAACAGACAGAGAGGGAGAGAAACAGACAGAAAGAGAGAGAAACACAGAGAGAGAAACAGAGAAAGACAGAGAGAAACACACAGACACACACACACACGAGAGAAACAGACAGACAGAGAAACAGACAGAAAAACACAGAGAGAGAAACAGACAGACAGAAAAACAGAGAGAGAGAGAAAAAGACAGAGAGAAACAGACAGAAAAACAGAGAGAGAAACAGAGAGAGAGAGAGAGAGAAACACAGACAGAGAAACAGAGAAAGACAGAAAGAAACAGACAGAGAAAGAGAGAAACACACACAAACACAGAAAGAGAGAAACAGACAGAGAGAAACAGAAAAACAGAGAGAGAGAGAAAAAGACAGAGAGAAACAGACAGAAAAACAGAGAGAAACAGAGACAGAGAGAAACACAGACAGAGAAACAGAGAAAGACAGAAAGAAACAGACAGAAAGAGAGAAACACACACACAGACAAACACAGAGAGAGAGAAACAGAGAGAAAGAGAGAAACTGACAGAGAGAAACAGAAAAACAGAGAGAGAGAAACAGACAGACAGAAAAACAGAGAGAGAAACAGACAGACAGAAAAACAGAGAAACAGAGAAACAGAGAGAAACAGAGAAAGACAGAAAGAAAGACAAAGAAAGAGAAACACAGACAAACACACACACAGAGAAACAGACAGAGAGAGGGAGCGAGAGAGACAGGCAGTGACATTGGAATGTAAACCCATAGAGAGTCTACAAAGTCTACTCACTGCCTAAGTTGTTACTGTTACTTAATTAAAGTAGGACAAGCAAGTTCTCGAAA
Source organism: Neoarius graeffei (assembly GCF_027579695.1). Classification (NCBI taxonomy): domain Eukaryota; kingdom Metazoa; phylum Chordata; class Actinopteri; order Siluriformes; family Ariidae; genus Neoarius; species Neoarius graeffei. The sequence goes on from NC_083593.1 coordinate 21,706,954, forward strand.
AACTTGAGATGCAAATGAAAGCAAGTGTGTGTGTGTTGCGCTTATTATTGCATTCTGTAACATTTCATTGAGATCGCAGGCCATAGTAACAGCAATACAACTCTGTTGCCATGGAAACTGCAGGTCTGTCAGAGTGAGCAACAGTAATAGTAACAATCTGTGTGTGAGACAGAGTGCATGCCCATACAAAACAATTTCCTGCTTCCTGTCTCAGTTTGCCAAATATGATGATTTCCTGTGCCTCTGTAGACAGTTGTGAAAGAACACACTGATCCCATTCCAAGCGATACCTACTTTACTTACATTTTGATTGACAGAATAATTCACAAAGAATCTGCTAACATTTATAGCACAGCACTGCTGAATTCTCGATTCGGATTCAGGGGTTCTGAAATAAGAGGAGCTGCTGAAGGAGTGACTGGTATAAGTGGCAACATGAATAACCAGTTTCAGGGCTGTTCCTCAACATTAAACTTAACAACAAATAGATAACTAGTAGAACGCTGTACGTTAATTCATTTTAAAATGGTTAACTTTGCCTAATTGTTGTGGTATAACAAGAATGAAACACTTCAGGGGGTACGGTTTTTGGAAAATAATAAACCTTGAATTTTATTTTCCAAGCATATATTAATACCCTGAAGTTTCTTTTCCAATAACATCACATAATTCCTTACCTCAGTTTAACGTTAACGGTCAGTCTTCACAACAATACAGTTCAGGAACAAAGGACAGAAGAACACAAAACTTCTGCTTGTCTTTGTTTCTTCATTTCTATTCCTGAACCCAGAGATTATTTATTTTATTCCAGGCAGAACTTCCATTAATCCATTATTTCCATCTACTCTGAATGTAAAACTCAGCAAAATTTCAGACAGAATCTTAGTTAAACTCAGCAATGCCCATGATTTTACCGTAACAACAATAACAAAAAATCCGATTATTTTATTTAATACAGCAAATGTGGCGATTGTTGGCAGTTCAGGTTTTTGGATAAGCCACAATACCGGCGGTAGCTACAATAACACGGTACTGAGTAATTTGCCTGTGTGCTCTGGGAAAAACACATGAAGAACAGCTGAGGCTGAAGTAAAACATCTCACACTCGCAATATCATCAAATACATGATGCACACAATGTGCACATTCAATTTAATATATTCAACATGTTTACAAATACACACAGTGACGTCAAATTATTCAATAAGATTTATTTACACATACACACACACACACACACACACACACACACACACACACACACACAGAGATCAAAATACAAATGAACAGATTTGATCTTCCTCTGGCAGGAATGAAAGATGTGATAAAACAGACCACAAGTCAAATATAAATATATATACACACACACACACACACACACACACACACACTCAAGAAAACATTGGATAAACAGAATGGAAACAACTGCACAAAAACACACAAAATGAGCAGAAATTAAAATGAACAAACAGCCATCACATGTAATTCAGTTGTGTGAGAAAAAGAGGGGATGATCATCAGGATCCTGTAGGACTCACAAAACCAGAAAAACATGCATGACATGTACTGGGATGTTTACACAGATGACAGATACACATGTATTTTTAGAAAACACCAAAAAAATTTAATTAAGAATAAACAGATGACGATTTTCAAAACTGAAATGAATGACAAGAAAAAATGCAAAACATACACACAAATGAGAAGAGCATGCAACTCAGCGTGGTTTATAAAGCCAGACAATGACTGGACCGACACAATGAAGAGAATATAAAAGAAGGTTTATAGATGGAACGATGGATGCATCATTACTAAACTGATCAAACAAAAAGTGAAACATGAGCTGCCTGTTCAAACCTCAACTGCAAATACAAGTCACCTATTCCCTCTCAAATAAAAGTCTCTCTTTCTGCCTTTCTGTCCATCTGTCTGTCCCTCGCTCTCTCCCTCTCTCCCACTTTCCATCTGTCTGTCTGTCTCTCTGTCTGTCAGTCCCTCTTTCACGTTCCCTCTCTGTCTCTCTCTCCCACTGTCTGTCCATGTCTGTCTCTCGCTGTCTCCCCCACTTTCTTTGTCTGTATGTCTGTCTCTCTCTCTGTCCATCTGTCCCACTCTGTCTCTCTTGCACTCTTCGTCTGCCTGTCCATTTGTCTGTCTCTTTCTGTCTCCCTCTCTGACTCTCTCCCACTTTGTCTGTCTGTCCATGTCTGTCTATCTGTCTCTTTCTCGCTGTCTGTCCATCTCTCTCTCTTTCTTTCTGTCTGTCCATCCCTCAGCCTCTCTTGTGCGCTCTCTCTGTCTGTATGTCTCTCCCCCACTCTGTCCCTCTCTCTCCCACTTTCTGTCTGTCTCCCCCTCTTTCTGTCTGTCCATCTCTCTCAGAACCTTGTTTTGTTTCTGGCAGAACATCACTATGACTGGGACAGCTGCCAAACTGACACAGACCGTGAATTTATAGACACACTGTGCATATGGTTGCTCTGTGCATTGATTAATGCTTCACATGAAAGGAATATGCAGAGCCAAGGGGCACTGGAGAAAAATATAAGAGAAGGAAAACCCCCAAGGACTGAAACACTAAAACACACAATCCTATCGCACAGAGCAGCTGCCACTCTGGTGTAATTCTGAAAAGTAGGTCATACTATGTAGTATACTGCTCTACCATCTATAAAAGCACTGAAGTGAAAACTCTTTTCTAGAGTGACACCAGTCCATTAACCAGAATCCAGCAGTCGATTTGTAAACACTATTTTATATGAATTGGATTATATTCATTCATTAATATTCTAATTCTCCGTATGTTATGTCAGTCCTTCTTTACTCTGCATCACGCCATCCTACACTACCTGCCCTAGTGCCCTGCACTCTTCTCCACATATCTAATCTTCAGCTCATCTGATGTTGCTGTGGTAACAGCTTACACTTCATCCCTCTCTCCACCCTTCCCAATTATTTTTCAAATTCCTCTAATTATTTCACTTTTCAGTCCACAGCCACCAATATTCGCAGACGACTTCGGTCACATGCCACAGAATGTTCATCTCTCAATTGATCTGAGACTTCAAGAAAGCAGTAAGGTGTCGCTTCCATGATCAACATCGCCTATAAAAGTGTAGGGCCAGGGGAAAAAAAAACAAAACAAAAAAAACCCTGCACCTACCAGACAAATGCATTTTGGGAATTGCACTTAATCAATTAAAAAAAAAACCTGCTAGTGCAGCATCATATTAATACAATTTTTAATTATTTCTATGACTGAAAGCATTTACATATTTTTATCATTTGAAATGCATTTCATCTTTAAGCTTTGAGACAAAAATGTTTGTGCGTTCTTATCTCTTTATAGGAGTGATCACCCACGAGAAGCAGATGTGTATAAATAGTTCAGTGCTAAGCAAAAATTCATTGCTGGGTCAGATCATATTTAAAAAAAAAAAAAAGTGTGTATCGCTAATGAGGAGAAGTGGAGAATCAGTACTGTGCATGATGTAAGCAACGACAAAAGAATCACTGGAAATCATTTGCAGAGAGCCACATATTATTCAAGTAAAGAAGCAGAGGCTCTCCAAACAAGTAGAAGTGTTCAAACTAAGCGTACTGTAAATGCCAGAGGCCACACAACATTTAAGGCTCTTTTTTGCCATTTTCAGCTAGCTCAGATCAGTGTCTGACTGTCCAAAACAAAAAACAAAAACAAAAAAACCCTCACAGCTGGAGTGCCTCAACATTGCATTTATTATCCTTACCCCCATTCACAAAATGTGAACTTTTTATCATAGCATGACCTACTTATATGGCAGCTGGCTGTGAAGCCATCAAGCTTCTGCCTTGCTTGGAGCCGATCATCAGACTGCTCGAAATGGTCCTCTGGAGAGGGGGCAAGCAGAAAGAAGTGCAAAGCAATCCTCCTCAGCTCAAAGCACACTGAGATCATCCTGCTTTGAGCACTCTTTCAGTGATCACTGACTGGTGCGGAGAATATGAAACAGGGCGGGGTGAACTCAGACAGCACACAGTCATTTCTCTATCTCAGGGAATACACCGGCTCAGTTTTAGGACAATCTGATGTTAGTTAGTTCGGGGGGGTTAATCACTGAGCAACAGCTGTGCCACAAATTCTCCTGGATAATTTTTCCTACCATATCCAGGCAACTCAAAGAAAAACTGACCTCCAGACACCCTGCGGAACCAGCAATAGCCACTTTTAAGCCTACAGCACAAGACATCAGAGAAGTCTTTTATTCATCCTTCAGTCTAACACACTACTCGAGTTTGTTTACACCATCACATACTGGCACCACCAATCAAAAATTTAGTGAAAAGTGCTTTTAATAATAAAGGAATCAGAGCGAGAGAGAGACAGAAATGATTAATGAGTTAATTACATAATTACATAGTTGGCGACAGGTCTTGATTGAGCATGGACACACTATTAACTGATGCAGCAGGATTTGGAACGCCTCATTATTAATTTACACAAAGACCGGAGAAATGAGTGTGGCCGATAAAACCCCTAACTAACTCCCTTATCAGCCACTGAGTTGCATGCTCGTTCAAGGTTCAAGTTGTACACTCTAATACCACCAGTAGACAGCATGTCTACTTCATCATTAGAAAACTACTAGAAGGCAGAGGATGGTCTCCATGAACAAATCTGCTGGCCTTTCACACATGGCTCTGATGGCCAAATGAGTGTGAGTGTGAGAGTGTGTAACAGCGTTCAGGAGATTCCCCAGTGCTAGGTATCCCATTGCTATCTCCCCTCTGCATGAGTGTGTGGAGTTAGGCTGCACGTTTGGTGCCTGCCTTGTCTTTCTCCTGAGAACACATAAAGAGTGTGTTACCAAGGGCTGGAATGAGGAAGCCTGTCTAAAATCATGAATACGCCAATAATAAATATATAGGAATTGGAGATGAACATGAACATAAAATAGGATACTGAACACGAGTTGTATGACGGTGTGCAAGTGTATGTGAGGATGAGATCATGTACTTACCTTCTTGAGGCTCCCTGGACTAGCTGGAGTAGGACTGGGGGACTTCATACAGTTCACTGTAGATGGCTGACTGGCTGGAGTCCCGTTCACTAGGAGCAAAGGAAAAAAACAGTTGGTTTTATCAGCCAGTAAGGAAGATTCACTCGAAATTTGATCTGACTTGCTGACACTGACACAACGGAACACACTAAGAGTACAATAAGCATGTTGAATGTAAGTATTACTTATTAGAATCGTGAGATTATTTTGGTTACATAGAAAATTCAGTATGTAAAGACTATACTATACAACATTAACAAACATGTGCCACCTACTGGCACAGGAGATGGAGTAAACACCAGGTTACAGTGCATTAACACACACACACACAAAACCCCCCCAGGACAACTCTATTTTCACTGGACAACTTTTCTATACTATGCTGATGTACGCAGCCTTAGACTAAATGTCTCCAATAATACAGTATTTAGGCCTGAACCTGGCTCCAGAAAATAAGCCACATGTATCAGAAGTAATGGGATGAGGGACATCACCCACACAGTTTTGCCCACACTGATCCTTCCCACACTTGGACACAAATCCATCCCTCCCACGAACTATTCCCTTCTAAACACAGCAGGAAAACTATCAAGACAGAGCAGCCTCCGCATTTCACTCCATACACAGCCTACAATAATATCTGTCAGCATTCAGATTCATCAATGCCACACTGGACCAGAATTTTGCCTTTTGCCCCATGTACTGGTCTTCACAACAAAAGTGAATTTATACAATCAGTATCAGACCAGATCGGTACTTATATATATATACTTTTTTTAACCAATGCCATGAGGGTGTAATGTTGACTGGCATGACAGATCTTGCACGTGAATACTGGATGTAAATGGAAGCACACTGCCTGTCACATGACTTGGCAACAGAATCTTACTGAGAGTCGACTAAGAGGATGTGAGCATCAGGTCAGTGTTGGGTTTCAGACAACACACAAGCTCTGATATAGGCATTGCGTCAGCAGTGAGAAAAGTGGCAAAGAACAAAGAAATTAAGAGCAGGAAATCAAAGAGAGCAAGAAGCAGGGAGGGGCAACATCTAAGCGCAGGGATATGAGATGAGAGATCATATATCATGATAGATATAATTCATGTTTAATATTTTAAACACTTTTAAACAAAAAAAGCTAAATTGCCAGATTACTGTATTTTATTTTAAATTAAGAACCATGAAAGATCAGATGTGTGCAGCAGAGTGTGTACATTGAAGCAGTCTGGAAATGACACTGTTATTTCATACAGACTGTGTCAACGGATTGCCAGACAGGGATATAAATGTGTCTATAAAAAAAAACTCAGTACTAGAACAACTCCAGTGTGGAAATGATGTCAGTACTGTACAGGTAGTTCATTCCTACAGCCCACAGTGAAGATCCGAGCAGCGCTTCAAAAAACCCGTTCATAAAACACTGGAGAGTCCAAACGGCACCACAATCCGACCACAACACAACACTGACTGGCGTCCATCAGGAAATCCGCGTAGCGCCGCTAATCTCCTACCTTCGTATTGCAGCATGCTGGAGTCAGACACGGCGCGGTTAATCCGAGAGGCAGGCGGAAACGGCGCTCACTTTCTGAGCGCTCGAGCGCTTCGGCTGCAATTAGAATGAATGAACGAAAGGGGCGGAGCGCGCGCGCGCTCGTGGGCGACTGTAGGCGGCCGGTCTGCTAGCGTAGTCTCTGACGAGCAGCCGTGCGCATGCGCAACACACACCACCGTAGTGGGAGGCGCGGGCGGGGATGAGCTGCAGAACAGAGCCGAATTTTCTCACTGACAGACGGTCGGGGTGCTGAGGCGGTTAGCCGAAGAGGGAAAAAAAAACAACAACAAACAAACAAACGCTGCTGTAATTAACCACACGCAGGCGTTTGGTGTGTGTACACCGTATTTTTTTTTACTTGAAGTTGTAAATGCATTACGAAGCTGTAATTCACGTCAGTATGAAATGAGTTTGTGTCAGTGTTTTCTTCGTCCAGTGTAAAAGCATGAAGGCGCCGAGTGAGAGTTGTGCTGAAAGCGAACAGCGCCATGCTGGGATTACACTGCGCTCACCGCACACTCAGGATCCTGCATGGAAAGTTTGGGCAGGGTCAAAGTCCACTTAATCCTTTCATACATAAGTTATTTATAGCCTACACATATCCAGATTCTTTTATATTTTCTTTCTTTTCTACTTAAAATTACATGGTTTATTTTTTTCGCGGTCCAAATCCTGCGCTCTGATTGGCTGGCGAGCGGGTCTGTATCATCCTACGGTACGGACCCCGGTTACGGACCTCTGGTGACTCGCTCGTTCACAACAACAACAAACATAGTAGCATTTTCTTGTCAACATTTATCTTTTTTTTTAAATAAGATTTATTTATAAGATTATCAAAAATCTTGTAAATTTTTGCCAACATTTCTCAGGAGAATAGCATTAATTTTACAGCATGGATAGCGATAACGACAGTGTTCACAGCGAAAGCGAGTTTTACTCCCCTGAGGAAGAAGAAATAAAAGAAAACATTTCAGGTGTAGTGGTTAGCGCTGTCGCCTCACAGCAAGAAGGTCCGGGTTCGAGCCCCGTGGCCGGCGAGGGCCTTTCTGTGTGGAGTTTGCATGTTCTCCCCGTGTCCGCGTGGGTTTCCTCCGGGTGCTCCGGTTTCCCCCACAGTCCAAAGACATGCAGGTTAGGTTAACTGGTGACTCTAAATTGAGCGTAGGTGTGAATGTGAGTGTGAATGGTTGTCTGTGTCTATGTGTCAGCCCTGTGATGACCTGGCGACTTGTCCAGGGTGTACCCCGCCTTTCGCCCGTAGTCAGCTGGGATAGGCTCCAGCTTGCCTGCGACCCTGTAGAAGGATAAAGCGTCTAGAGATAATGAGATGAGCTAAAAACCTGTAATCTGCTAACGCCGAGCAAAAACATGGCTGAATCCTGAATGACTCAACTTTGTATAAATAGGGGACTACATAGGCGGCAAAATGTAGTTTCTTTCCTGCCATGGAAGTGCACATGTATACCGAGGAGGAAGCAATTTGCATTACAGCCGTGAATGAGGATTCAAAATGGCGGCTCGGCTCAGTTTTCCCTTTCGGCCGCTCATGTTTTCTGTTAGAATTTGGTAAAGAAAAAAATAAACATATTATTTCCCAGCTTAAGGTCGGTCTGTATGGTGAAATACCGACCTCGGCCTTGAATACTGACCTCGGGCCAGAGGGCCTCGCTCAGTACTTTCAAGACCTCGGTCACGGTATTTCACCATACGGACCGACCTTAAGCTGGTAAATAACATAATTTTGATGCTATCTAAACCAGTGTTTCTCAATTTTTTTTTCCAAGTCGAAGCCAATTTTTGTGTCTACTGCCTCATATTAGATTAGATTAGATTAACTTAGATTAGATAGAACTTTATTGATCCCTTTGGGAGGGTTCCCTCAGGGAAATTAAGATTCCAGCAGCATCATTACAGGATAAACAGAGAATAGAAAATAGAGAAAAAACTTCTAGATAAATTAAATTAAGTATTTACATATACAAATATAAAACGAATACGATATGGGGAAGAGAGGAGGGAGGGGCCAGCAGGAGCACTTTATATTGCACATTATATTGCACATTGTCCAGTATTGTTTATTGTTAGGCTAGGCTACTGCTCCTTCCCATCCTCTGTCCTCCTGTTCCCCCCCCCCAGAGGAGTTGTACAGTCTGATGGCGTGAGGGACAAAGGAGTTTTTAAGTCTGTTCGTCCTGCACTTGGGAAGGAGCATTCTGTCACTGAACAGACTCCTCTGGTTGCTGATGACGGTGTGCAGAGGGTGACTGGCATCGTCCATGATGTTCAATAGTTTATCCATAGTCCTTTTCTCTGCCACCATCACCAGAGTCTCCAGCTTCACGCCGACCATAGAGCTGGCCCACCTGATCAGTTTGTCCAGCCTGGATGTGCAGAGGTGCTCTAGCCACTTTCGTTACCTCCAAGTTGGATTATTGTAACGCCTTACTGTCTGGATGCTCCAATAAGTGCATAAACAAGCTCCAGTTCAAACTGCAGCAGCAAGAGTCCTTACTAGAACTAGAAGATATGACCACATCACCCCTGTCTTATCCACACTGCATTGGCTCCCAATCAAATTTCATATTGATTATAAAGTACTACTATTGACCTTTAAAGCACTGAATGGTCTCGCACCACAGTACCTGAGTGAACTTCTGCTCCTCTATGACCTGCCATGCCTATTTAGATCAAAAGGTGCAGGCTATCTGCTGGTACCTCGTATAGTGAGGACGCAGAGCCTTTTCTTACAAAACCCCACAGTTATGGAACAGCCTTCCAAGTAGTATTTGGGAATCAGACACAGTCTCAGTGTTTAAGTCTAGGCTGAAAACATATCTGTTTAGTCAAGCCTTTTGTTAATGGTGTTTATGAGGTAAAGGTGTAGATCTGGAGGGTCCTCAGACATATGTCTGTGAAGATTCTCAGTCATCCAGGGGTCTAAGACATAATTTATCAGCCACCTACAATGCAGTCCTTGGCACACTTCCCAGACAACTGAATGCACACCAAAACCCAGCTGTTTTCAGTGACTCACAGGAGGACAGAGAGAATCAGCATTCCATTGATCACCCTAACGGGCAATCCATTGATCATCCTAACGACTCTCGAGGCCGTTCACAACCAGCCCCCAGTTGACCCACACCAACAGGATGACTCAATGGCACCTTATATGAGCTTTTCATCCATGAGAGAATAAATACCTGATGCTCCCTACCAGTCAGACAGAACTGAAGAAGCCTTTCGGATGAGAGGTGAAACGTCTTCAAGAATCTTCAAGCAAGTCCAGTTGCTCTCTTTTACCACCCACAGTCCTCAGACATAGAGTGTTTTGGTAAACTGGGATGTATGGATGCTGTCAGTCCCCACTCGCTTGCTCACTCAAGTTTGTTGACGGTGTAGTGGCTGGCTGCTTTATGTCCCGGGGCTCCCTCATGCCTGTGTTACCTTCTGGCTCTCCCCTTTTAGTTATGCTGTCATAGTTAGTTGCCGGAGTCCCTGCTTGTACTCAGTGCAATATGTATACTGTTCCTACTTATTCAGGTGACACTGGGTATACCCAACAACCTGTGGTTTTTTTTCTCTCTCTCATCCCCCCCAAATCTGTCCGTCTGAATTACATGTCGGTTCTGGGATTGAGATGCTGACCTCTTCTGCTCCTCAGACCTGCCTGATCCATCCTGGTGCCCTGTGTCTGGTTGGAGTCCCATCGCATCGCTCCTGTGGAGGACGGCCCCATGTGGACAGTTGGGGGGTCGCGCGGTTGTCGTGAATGGTTTTGCGCTCGGGTTTCCGTCGGTGGGGGTTTATAGCATTAACGAAGCTGACTTTATGTTAGGACTGTTAATGTTATAGTCATGTTGTCTGTTGTTGCCCAAATGAGGATGGGTTCCCTTTTGAGTCTGGTTCCTCTTGAGGTTTCTTCCTCATGTCGTCTGAGGGAGTTTTTCCTTGCCACCGTCGCCGCAGGCTTGCTCACTGGGGATAGATTAGGGATAAAATTAGCTCATATTTTAAGTCGTTCAAATTCTGTAAAGCTGCTTTGCGACAATGTTTATTGTTAAAAGCACTATACAAATAAACTTGATTTGACTATGCTATCGTGCTGTAAGTGTAACAGTCGCTCACTGCGCATGCGCATACACGTGTTCAGATTAAACTGGCTGGTGAGTGTATACAATTTGGTTCACCATTCGAAATAAATGGACTAGACTAAAGAAATCGCTTCCAGACATGTTTATGCTCATTACCGAGGGGAAAGTGCGTTCATATTTCAAAATATACTCCAGGTTGTTCGCCTTCTTTGGCCGGTGGTCCCATGCGTGATGGAGATGTGACACACTTCCGAGTTGTTACAGGAAGTTGTCGAAACGAGTACTGAGACCACTGAGCTCTAGCCCCGGGCCTGTACCCAGAAATAAGAGTTTGGGTCATGGCAACAACGTGTGTATGTCAGCCTCAGTTAGGAGGTTTCAGTTTCGAAAACTGTAAGAGGCAAGAGTAGAATAATATAAAGTACAGACACTTGGTATATTTTACTTCTGTGATTTTTAAATTGTTCACTTTTGGATCACGCTTCATTTTTGTGGCTACTGCCTCATAGAGTAAATATATATATATATATATATATATATATATATATATATATATATATATATATATGCTATATTTACTGTATGAACATGGTATCAGAAAACAATTTTATTTATAAGCAGTAGCCACATGTACCTATAGGGTACCTATTTTTACTTGTAGTAGGGTACGATTGCTGGGTTGCATCCGACATCACATCCACCTCATTAAGCTACGGTCACACTACATCTCGCGATGCTTTGCAATGGGTTATGATGAAAATGAGGCATTTTGGTGGTGATATACACGTGAGCTAAACGTTATAGTCACACGGCAGGTGAACACTCGATTGTCGTGCTGGAGTCTGGCACGGCTCGAGCGGCCGCGCATGCTCACAGACCGTGTTGTGCCTGCGCTTGGGACCCATTCCTTATGGGAAACAACTGATACTGATTTGAGCGCAATCAGCACAAGCAGATACAGATGCTGTTTTCACAGAGGCTTTACGAAGTATCGTCATTATCACTGTCATGTTTATTTCTAGCCATGTTTATAATGCTGTTTAAATACTCTGCTTTGCTTTCGTTTTTGGAAATATCACGCCTGCTAATAAACACTCTTCCTGCACTTAGATCCGTCTACTGGCGTTTATTTTCTAGTGTCCTGATCACCAGATCTTTAACCTAGCCCTGTATAAAAAGTTGTACGCCTCCATGCTCTTCATCTGTTTGTCCGTGTAGAATGATGTCTGCAGCACCAGGTAGTTTGAGATGTCGGGGAACTCAACAGATGGATAATTTTCCAACTCGTAGGAAAAATCCTTCTTTGTTAGCGTGTAAGGATCTAATCCCATTGAGTGGTTTCTATATCCACTTCTTTTGAGTGGACTTCTTGGTTTTAATAACTTGCTTGTTTGCTGAACACAAACATGGCAATAAGTTCTTGTGTTAATGGACCAGACACCACTTTTGGATCATTAATCCCTTCTGAGAATGCTCTGCATGCATGTTGGCTTTTAGCACATCCATACAGTTTTAAAAATAAAACCTACAATTAAAAACTTTGTTTTTATTGCATTTATTTAATTCCTGGGCTCCTATCTGTATTAATCTTGCATCCCATTAATACATTTTACAGTAAATTATTAGATTCAAATAGAATAGATGAGCCAAAATAACTGTGGATCTTTTTTAATGGGCCCTGACTCGTTTCAAGTATGAATAGGTGGGCCTCAAAGCAGAGAAGGCTGAGAAACCCTGATCTAAACTATACTTACATTAAAAAGTAAATGACTATCCATGAGTAAAAAAAGAAAGGCTAAAACAGTATGCATGGAATAATTTTTATAAATATAAATTAAATCTTCCAATGTAAAAAAAAAATCTCCAGTTAAATTTATTTATAGAAAGTAAAGCCTGAGGATAACAAATAGTCTACAGAGCTACAGAAGTGTACGCTAATTTACAGTCATGCTCTCAAGTGATTTGATGGTGATTTAACATCTCATCTCATCTCATTATCTCTAGCCGCTTTATCCTGTTCTACAGGGTTGCAGGACTACGGGCGAAAGGCGAGGTACACCCTGGACAAGTCGCCAGGTCATCGCAGGGCTGACACATAGACACAGACAACCATTCACACTCACATTCACACCTATGCTCAATTTAGAATCACCAGTTAACCTAACCTGCATGTCTTTGGACTGTGGGGGAAACCGGAGCACCCGGAGGAAAGCCACGCGGACACGGGGAGAACATGCAAACTCCGCACAGAAAGGCCCTCGCCGGCCATGGGGCTCGAACCCGGACCTTCTTACTGTGAGGCGACAGCGCTAACCACTACACCACCGTGCCGCCGTGATTTAACATATGATATTTAATTAAGCCAGGTGGCATGGTGGTGCATTGTGTTAGCACCTTGACCTCACAGCAAGAAGGTTCTGGTTCAAGCCCAGTTGCTGGCAGGGGCGTTTCTGTGTGGAGTTTGCATGTTCTTCTCATTGTCTGTGTGGGTTTCCCCCAAAGACATGCAGTTAAGTTAATTGGCTACTCTAAATATTCATAGGTGTGAATGTGCAGAAAGGAACTAGCCATCCTACTGTTGCAATTCTGGCCAAGTCAACAAAACATGGTTTGTAGTTTAAGCCCAGATCAGGTTTGGCAGTGACGACGATGTTGATTTAATTGAAATACAAAAAAGAGCCTTGTCCATGAGTGCGGACACTATGCATGAGATATTTAAAGACAATTCAGTTGTAAATAATTTGCATGCTGGTCCCTAATGCATATTACATTTCAAGTTTTTGCTTTTCGTGATGGAGTTAATGATCTTTAAATATCTCATCTCATCTCATTATCTCTAGCCGCTTTATCCTTCTACAGGGTCGCAGGCAAGCTGGAGCCTATCCCAGCTGACTACGGGCGAAAGGCGGGGTACACCCTGGACAAGTCGCCAGGTCATCACAGGGCTGACACATAGACACAGACAACCATTCACACCTACGGTCAATTTAGAGTCACCGGTTAACCTAACCTGCATGTCTTTGGACTGTGGGGGAAACCGGAGCACCCGGAGGAAACCCACGCGGACACGGGGAGAACATGCAAACTCCACACAGAAAGGCCCTCGCCGGCCCCGGGGCTCGAACCCAGGACCTTCTTGCTGTGAGGCGACAGCGCTAACCACTACACCACCGTGCCGCCATCTTTAAATATTAGCAAGAAAAAAAAAAGCGGAACATAAGTACAGGAAAAAGGGTCTCAGAAAGGTCTGTTCATGAAGAAAGGCCAAGAACCCTATTTAGCTGTGTATTTTTGTCATTTTAGTTAGTTTCCTATAGATAGACTAAATCATCCAAGATTTTTAATGCTATATTATTCATTCATATAACATACACTTTAAAGGGGCCAGCTCACCCTTCCCAGAATCCAATGTGTCATTTTTGTTTACACGCCGGCCACTGTGTGTGCACGCTGCAGCAAAACCTCTGCAAATTCACTGTTAGTGATCCCTTCAAAACCCATCTCAAACTGTTTCTTCATTCATGTGTCATACAGGAAAGTTTTGAACACTGACATTCCCTTGAATACCTGATGTTTTCTTTCCTTCATGGCTGCCCATGAGACAGCCGAGGCTGGTTCTGGTCCAGTGCAATGGAATTACTATACAAAAATGGAATGGATTGGTTGAAAGAATTTACGATATAACTATTTTGGCTAAATATCTTCAATTTCCCATTACAATGTATGATCTACCGCGTAGGATGTCACAGCATTGTTGTGGATTTTTTTGTTTTTGCACATTGTTGTGGCATCGAAAATAGTGATTCGCTACTTAGAGCAGAGGCTTCTGGGAAGGATGAGCTGACCCCTTTAATTGAATTGTTATCATTTAGGGAATTGTGGATTAGTTAATGAGGTAAGACTATGTTATTATTGTTAATTATTATATAAAGTATTAATAATATTTTATTAATTTAATAATAATAATAATAATAATGTCTGTTGCCATCTCAAGGATGGCAATACACACTGCCTGGCCAAAAAAAATGTCGCAAACACTCTAATATTTTGTTGGGCTGCCAACTTGTGTTGAGATCTTGTGTTGATGATAGACAGTCGAAGGACTCTGTAAATTCTTCAACAGCACATCCAAAAGACTTTCAATGGGGTTAAGGTCAGGACTCTGGGGTGACCAATTCATGTGTGAAAATGATTCCTCATGCTTCCTGAACCACTCTTTCACAATTTCAGCCATAAATTTATGCCATGCCATCAGGGGACATGGGCAGCACCAGGGAGGGACTTGGGGGTGCTGTAGCTACCCCCAGGATAGCCATAACTCCCCCAAGAAAGTTCTTTCATTTATTTATTTAAATTTTTAATTTGTGAATGCGATAATTGTATACACACACACACACATATATATATATATATATATATATATATATATATATATATATATATATATATATACACACACAGTGGTGCTTGAAAGTTTGTGAACCCTTTAGAATTTTCTATATTACTGCATAAATATGACCTAAAACATCATCAGATTTTCACACAAGTCCTAAAAGTAGATAAAGAGAACCCAGTTAAACAAATGAGACAAAAATATTATACTTGGTCATCTATTTATTGAGGAAAATGATCCAGTATTACATATCTGTGAGTGGCAAAAGTATGTGAACTTCTAGGATTAGAAGTTAATTTGAAGGTGAAATTAGAGTCAGGTGTTTTCAATCAATGGGATGGCAATCAGGTGTGAGTGGGCACCCTGTTTTATTTAAAGAACAGGGATCTATCAAAGTCTGATCTTCACAACACGTTTGTGGAAGTGTATCATGGCATGAACAAAGGAGATTTCTGAGGACCTCAGAAAAAGTGTTGTTGATGCTCATCAGGCTGGAAAAAGTTACAAAACCATCTCTAAAGAGTTTGGACTCCACCAATCCACAGTAAGACAGACTGTATACAAATGGAGGAAATTCAAGACCATTGTTACCCTCCCCAAGAGTGGTCGACCAACAAAGATCACTCCAAGAGCAAGGCGTGTAATAGTCGGCAAGGTCACAAAGGACCCCAGGGTAATTTCTAAGCAGCTGAAGGCCTCTCTCACATTGGCTAATGGTAATGTTCATGAGTCCATCATCAGGAGAACACTGAACAACAATGGTGTGCATGGCAGGGTTGCAAGGAGAAAGCCACTGCTCTCCAAAAAGAACATTGCTGCTCGTCTGCAGTTTGCTAAAGATCATGTGGACAAGCCAGAAGCCTATTGGAAAAATGTTTTATGGATGGGTGAGACCAAAATAGAACTTTTTGGTTTAAATGAGAAGGTTATATTTGGAGAAAGGAAAACACTGCATTCCAGCATAAGAACCTTATCCCATCTGTGAAACATGGTGGTGGTAGTATCATGGTTTGGGCCTGTTTTGCTGCATCTGGGCCAGGATGGCTTGCCGTCATTGATGGAACAATGAATTCTGAATTATACCAGCGAATTCTAAAGGAAAATATCAGGACATCTGTCCATGAACTGAATCTCAAGAGAAGGTGGGTCATGCAGCAAGACAACGACCCTAAGCACACAAGTCGTTCTACCAAAGAATGGTTAAAGAAGAATAAAGTGAATGTTTTGGAATGGCCAAGTTAAAGTCCTGACCTTAATCCAATCGAAATGTTGTGGAAGGACCTGAAGCAAGCAGTTCATGTGAGGAAACCCACCAACATCCCAGAGTTGAAGCTGTTCTGTATGGAGGAATGGGCTAAAATTCCTCCAAGCCGGTGTGCAGGACTGATCAACAGTTACCAGAAACGTTTAGTTGCAGTTATTGCTGCACAAGGGGGTCACACCAGATACTGAAAGCAAAGGTTCACATACTTTTGCCACTCACACATATGTAATATTGGATCATTTTCCTCAATAAATAAATGACCAAGTATAATATTTTTGTCTCATTTGTTTAACTGGGTTCTCTTTATCTACTTTTAGGACTTCTGTGAAAATCTGATGATGTTTTAGGTCATATTTATGCAGAAATATAGAAAATTCAAAAGGGTTCACAAATTTTCAAGCACCACTGTGTATATATATATATATATATATATATATATATATATATATATATATATATATACACAACCCCGATTGCAAAAAAGTTGGGACAAAGTACAAATTGTAAATAAAAACGGAATGCAATGATGTGGAAGTTTCAAAATTCCATATTTTATTCAGAATAGAACATAGATGACATATCAAATGTTTAAACTGAGAAAATGTATCATTTAAAGAGAAAAATTAGGTGATTTTAAATTTCATGACAACAACACATCTCAAAAAAGTTGGGACAAGGCCATGTTTACCACTGTGAGACATCCCCTTTTCTCTTTACAATAGTCTGTAAACGTCTGGGGACTGAGGAGACAAGTTGCTCAGGTTTAGGGATAGGAATGTTAACCCATTCTTGTCTAATGTAGGATTCTAGTTGCTCAACTGTCTGACGTCTTTTTTGTCGCATCTTCCGTTTTATGATGCACCAAATGTTTTCTGTGGGTGAAAGATCTGGACTGCAGGCTGGCCAGTTCAGTACCCGGACCCTTCTTCTACGCAGCCATGATGCTGTAATTGATGCAGTATGTGGTTTGGCATTGTCATGTTGGAAAATGCAAGGTCTTCCCTGAAAGAGACGTCGTCTGGATGGGAGCATATGTTACTCTAGAACCTGGATATACCTTTCAGCATTGATGGTGTCTTTCCAGATGTGTACAGTGCCTTGCAAAAGTATTCATACCCCTTGAACTTTTTCACATTTTTCCACCTTACAACCACAAACTTAAAAGTTTTTTACTGAGATTTTATGTGATAGACCAACACAGAGTAACACATAATTGTAAAGTGAAACGAAAATGATAAATGGTCTTCAAAATTTTAAACAAATAAAAATCTGAAAAATGTGATGTGCATTAGTATTCAGCCCCCCTGTGTCAATACTTTCTAGAGCCACCTTTTGCTGCAATTACAGCTGCAAGTCTTTTGTGGTATGTCTCTACCAGCTCTGCACATCTAGACACTGAAATTTTTGCCCATTCTTCTTTGCAAAATAGCTCAGCCAGATTGGATGGAGAGTGTCTGTGAACAGCAATTTTCAAGTCTTGCCACAGATGCTCAGTGGGATTTAGGTCTGGACTTTGACTGGGCCATTCTAACACATTAATATTCTTTGATCTAAACCATTCCATTGTAGCTCTGGCTGTATGTTTAGGGTCATTGTCTTGCTGGAAGGTGAATCTCCTTCCCAGTCTCAAGTCTTTTGCAGCCTCCAACAGGTTTTCTTCCAGGATTGCCCTGTATTTAGCTCCATCCATCTTCCCATCAACTCTGACCAGCTTCCCTGTCTCTGCTGAAGAAAAGCATCCCCATAGCATGATGCTGCCACCACCATGTTTCACAGTGGGGATGGTGTGTGCAGGGTGATGAGCAGTGTTAGTTTTCTGCCACACATAGCGCTTTGCATTTAGGCCAAAAAGTTCAACTTTGGTCTCATCTGACCAAAGCACCTTCTTCCACATGTTTGCTGTGTCCCCTACATGGCTTCTTATGCCTGTCTTTCAACAATGGCTTTCTTCTTGCCACTCTTCCAAAAAGGCCAGATTTGTGGAGTGTACGACTTATAGTTGTCCTGTGCACAGATTCTCCCACCTGAGCTGTGGATTTCTGCAGCTCCTCCAGAGTGATCATGGGCCTCTTGGCTGCTTCTCTGACCAGTGCTCTCCTTGCTCGCTCTGTCAGTTTAGGTGGACGGCCATGTCCTGGTAGGTTTGCAGTTGTTCCATACTTTTTCCATTTTTGAATGATGGATTGAACAGTGCTTCTTGAGATGTTCAGAGCTTGGGATTTTTTTTTTACCTAACCCTGCTTTAAACTTCTCCAGAACTTTATCCCTGACCTGTCTGGTGAGTTCTTTGGTCTTACATGATGCTGTTTGTTCTTCAGTGTTCTCTAATAAACCACTGAGGCCTTCACAGAACAAGTGTATTTATGCTGAGAGTAAATTACACACAGTAGGACTCTATTAACTAATTAGATGACTTCTGAAGGCAATTGATTGCACTGGATTGTATTTAGAGGCATCAGAGTACAGGGGGCTGAATACTAATGCACACCACATTTTTCAGATTTTTATTTGTTTAAAATTTTGAAGACCATTTATCATTTTCATTTCACTTCACAATTATGTGCTACTCTGTGTTGGTCTATCACATAAAATCTCAATAAAAAACTTTTAAGTTTGTGGTTGTAAGGTGGAAAAATGTGAAAAAGTTCAAGGGGTATGAATACTTTTGAAGGCACTGTAAGCTGCCCATGCCACACACACTAATGCAACCCCGTACCATCAGAGATGCAGGCTTCTGAACTGAGCACTGATAACACCTTGGGTCGTCCTTCTCCTCTTTAGTCCGAATGACATGGCGTCCCTGATTTCCATAAAGAACTTCAAATTTTGATTCGTCTGACCACAGAACAGTTTTCCACTTTGCCACAGTCCATTTTAAATGAGCCTTGGCCCAGAGAAGACGTCTGCGCTTCTGGATCGTGTTTAGATACGGCTTCTTCTTTGAACTATAGAGTTTTAGCTGGCAACGGCGGATGGCACGGTGAATTGTGTTCACAGATAATGTTCTCTGGAAATATTCCTGAGCCCATTTTGTGATTTCCAATACAGAAGCATGTCTGTATGTGATGCAGTGCCGTCTAAGGGCCCGAAGATCACGGGCACCCAGTATGGTTTTCCGGCCTTGACCCTTACGCACAGAGATTCTTCCAGATTCTCTGAATCTTTTGATGATATTATGTACTGTAGATGATGATATGTTCAAACTCTTTGCAATTTTACACTGTCGAACTCCTTTCTGATATTGCTCCACTATTTGTCGGTGCAGAATTAGGGGGATTGGTGATCCTCTTCCTATCTTTACTTCTGAGAGCCGCTGCCACTCCAAGATGCTCTTTTTATACCCAGTCATGTTAATGACCTATTGCCAATTGACCTAATGAGTTGCAATTTGGTCCTCCAGCTGTTCCTTTTTTGTACCTTTAACTTTTCCAGCCTCTTATTGCCCCGTCCCAACTTTTTTGAGATGTGTTGCTGTCATGAAATTTCAAATGAGCCAATATTTGGCATGAAATTTCAAAATGTCTCACTTTCGACATTTGATATGTTGTCTATTGTGAATACAATATCAGTTTTTGAGATTTGTAAATTATTGCATTCCGTTTTTATTTACAATTTGTTCTTTGTCCCAACTTTTTTGGAATTGGGGTTGTATATCCATCCATCCATCCATCCATCCATCCATCCATCATCTGTAGCCACTTATCCTACTCTACAGGGTCATGGACAAGCTGGAGACTATCCCAGCTGACTATGGGAGAGAGGTGGGGTACACCCCGGACAAGTCGCCAGGTTATCACAGGGCTGACATACGGAGACAAACAACCATTCATATTCACACCTACGGTCAGTTTAGAGCCACCAATTAGCCTAACTTGCATGTCTTTGGACTGTGGGGGAAACTAGAGCACCCGGAGGAAACCCACGCGGACACGGGGAGAACATACAAACTCCACACAGAAAGGTCCTCGCCGGCTGCTGGGCATGAACCCAGGACCTTCTTGCTGTGAGGCGACAGTGCTAACCACTACACCACCGTGCCACCCTTATATATATATATATATATATATATATATATATATATATATATATATATATAAATTAGTGCTGTCAAAGTTAACGTGATAATAACGCGTTAACGCGATCTCAATTTATCGCGATTTAAAAAAAATAGTCCCGTTAACGCAAATTCTAATTTGGCCCTGCGAGTCACCCGTAGTTCCTGTTGAGGCTTGTCGCGCGCTGCTTCAATAAGAGTACATGTGAGTGATGGAGAAAGGCATAGACATATAAACATCCTCGCTGCCATATTGGATGGGGCAAAGTGGAGATTCTTCAACCGTCTCTGGTATAGCGTCTAGACAGTAGCTGAGAATAAAAATGCCTCATTCATGTGCTGCGTTTAACTGTACCAACAGGTTTACCGTCCAAACGAGATCACATGGGATTACCTTTCACAGGTGAGACTGGAAAAATACTTTTCAATACTGTCCCTTCAGTCTTCAGTTTCCCAGCTCAGCTCCACCGGGTAGGTGTAGAGTTATAAGCAGTGAGAATTAGATAATACAGTGCCACACTATGATGAAAGTTTTTGAACGTATGATGAATGTTTTTATTTTTGTTATCTGTTTTTTTCTTTTTATGGCAAATACTTCTCTTCAAAAGAAACTAATGAAGAGTAAAATAAAACATTTTTTTATTTTCACAGTGATATGCACTTTATTTTTCATCCCTTGGTTTTCTCATCTAATATGGAAGTTATGGATGTCAGTGGCTGTGACAAGACGTGTTATGCTCTGCAATAAAAAAAAACAAAAAAACATTGGTACAAAGCAAGCCCATTCACTTTTTTATGCTGATAAGAGAATTACAATGATTTTTCATGTGACAAAAATGTGCGATTAAATTGCGATTAATCGCGAGTTAACTATGACAGTCGCGACATTAATCGCGATTAAATATTTTAATCGCTTGACAGCACTAATATATACATATACATATATATATATATATATATATATATATATATATATATATATATATATATAAAACAAATAAAACTGATTGTTTTTGACTAAAAATACAGTGGAGATCAAAATTAGAGAACAACCTCTCATCTCATCTCATTATCTCTAGCTGCTTTATCCTGTCCTACAGGGTCGCAGGCAAGCTGGAGCCTATCCCAGCTGACTACGGGCGAGAGGCGGGGTACACCCTGGACAAGTCGCCAGGTCATCACAGGGCTGACACATAGACACAGACAACCATTCACACTCACACCTACGGTCAATTTAGAGTCACCAGTTAACCCAACCTGCATGTCTTTGCACTGTGGGGGAAACCGGAGCACCTGGAGGAAACCCATGCGGACACGGGGAGAACATGCAAACTCCACACAGAAAGGCCCTCGCCGGCCACGGGGCTCGAACCCGGACCTTCTTGCTGTGAGACGACAGTGCTAACCACTACACCACCGTGCCACCATATATATTATATATATAAAACTGATTGTTTTTTACTAAAATACAGTGGAGATCAAAATTAGAGAACAACCTATAATTTGCTAAATTTTAAAGTCACTGCTTATACATATTTGAAGTCATCCTAACAGGAATAGAAGGGCAGGGTTTTGAGCATATTTCATAATTTAAGTATATTCTGGGGCACAGTATAATAACCTTAAATGAGAAATTTAAAGAACAAATCTGATCAAAATTACAGAACACTTTCAGATACCTCCCAGTTCTTGGTGTTAATCTGGCACCTGGTGACAATTTTCTTAATTATCTGACAATCCCTATTTATCTGGCAGCCCTCCTAGTTACTTTGCAAGATGGCAAGCCGCTCTAAAGTGACAAACCCTGCGACAGCAGATTGTGCAGATGAAGGCCAAAGGGATGACCCTCTCAGCCATTGCAAGAGAAGCTGGACGTTCTAAGTCTGTGATTTCTAGAATATCAAAGCTTTACAATGACACTAGTTCATTCAAGTCCCCCAAAAAGGCCGGTTGTCCATATAAGACAAATGCACGAGAGGACAGGATAATGCGGAGACTCTCAATGGGGAATCAGTTCAACACTGTAGCTGGAATTGCTCACCAGTTCAGTGCTGAACATGGCAAGGATCTGTCTCGGCGTATAGTGTCTCTGTCATTTAAGACAAGTTGGACTGAAAGCCCACTCTGCAGTGACCAAACCTCTCATAAGTAGAAAGAACAGATGAGCCTTTGCTGAGGAGCATGTTGTGTAGACAGAGGAGAACTGGTCCAAAGTTCACTTCAGTGATGAGACCAAGTTCACTTTATTTGGGTCTGATGGGAAACTTTATGTTCGGCGTTGAACTGGGGAAAGACTAAACCCAAAGTGTGTAAAGAAGTCAGTTAAATTTGGAGAAGGAAGCGTCATGGTTTTGGGGATGTTTTCTGCAGCAGGAGTTGGGCCTCTTGTACAGCTACATGGCAGGGTGAATGCAAATGTTTATCAGAACCTGATTCGGCAACATGCAGTTCCTTCACTACAAGTGTCTCCCAATCAGCCTGCAATTTTCATGTAAGACAATGCCCCTTGTCACACTGCAAAACAGGTAAAGCAGTTCCTTGAAGCTAAGAACACTGAAACAATGAAATGGCCAGACCAGAGTCCAGATCTAAATCCTATAGAGAATCTCTGGAAAATCCTTGGTGACAAAGTAATGTCTAAGAAACCCACTACAGTTACCGAACTGTGGAAGAGACCGCAAGAAGAATGGACCAAGGTCAAACCAGAGCAGTGTGAGAAACTAGTGATGTCCTGTGGGCGCAGATGTGCTTAAAGTGCATATTCTGGACCAATTTAGTTTTTTTTTTAATATGAAAGTATGTCCCTTTACACACTCATCCAGAAGGGTAATTTTGCACAAGGCCATCTGTCTACAGCAGAAAAAAATAAAACAACAAAACGCGTCTGGAAAAATCCCAAGGGAGTCTGGGGCCAGATTTGTGACGTTACCTGCGGAAGCGCCAGCAGGCTGCACTAGACCCCGAAGCCGCCGCCAGGCGCCGCTAAAACCGCCATTTAGAATTTGAGCCGCCGCCAGCCAATAATTTTGTAAGCCAATTTGAGCTGCTATCTAATAAAATTTGGCTGAGCCACTAAGAATTGTGTACATCAAATAATGGGTTTATCCACATCATGAGCTACAAGAAAAGTGACACAAACATGATCAACTGTACACACTAGTAGTAACACAATAGAGACGTATAGGCATACACTGTAGAGATTTAGAACTGATATCACAGCACAGAGAGCCACCACAAGCTTGCCGTTGTGACTACCTGTCTGGCTTCCCGCCCCTCACACCGTTACCACGATACACTGGGGAACCCGGGAACCCACCCAGAGCATCAATCGACTCCGATATCGATGAGATGGCTGCATTCTTTGCCGCTGCTGAGGGAAAGTGTAAAGGTATTTTTTTTTGTTTGTTTGTTTGTTTCACATACTTCGAGATTGATAAAAAAAAAAGTACTCCACCACTCTACTTTCATCATAGTAAGATAGCTGCCAGTCCTTCACTGGTCATTGCTAGTGAGAGTAGATAGCTAGATGCCTTCCTCGAACAATCCAGATTAGCTTATTATTAGCATTGAACTACAATCTTGCTAGATTTATATTTACAATGAAGTAAGAGACCAGGGTACCTGTGGTAATTTGCTATTTATTCCCCCCATTTGTTTGATCCGTTCGCCCGGATATATGCCACACAGTGACGTCCAGTATCAGCCATTTGTAGCCATAAACATTTTGGTGGCTGCAGCAGCCATTAAGGTTTTGGCTGAGTCAGCTAGCCAGCCAATAATTTCATCAGCCAGCCATTATCCTGAAAACAAACGGCTTCGGGGTCTAGGCTGCACAAGCTTTGCACGGTTTAAGTGCACAGCCTGTGTAGACCAAGCGCTCCCATTTCTCTCTCATTGTCCAGTCTTTTGGAAAACGATGAGTACTAATCCCATCAAGATTGGTGTTGCTACACCCTCCTATGATACATCTGTTAACCATTTTAATAATTACATGATAACATTGAAGAAATTTGCAGAAAACCACCAGGTCGTTTTCTCATAAACAAACCAGCGCTGACGTAGGATTCAGAGGGAGGCGTCCTGCACGTGACGTCACGAAAATCAATGTTTCCCGGGAAATCCAAATGCCAAGTTTTTTCAGAGGCGGACCAATTTGCCTCAAATGGCTTGATTTCAACTGAAATTTTTCTGGTATTGCGCAAGGTAAAAAAATTGCAGAGAATGCAGAATGATACAGACCAAAGTTTAATATAAAATAGGAGAATTACATTGATCTTGCTCCTGAATTTACCCGTGATATGCACTTTAAGTCATTCAAAGCAAGGGCCTCTATACTTCCTATTAAGTTTTGAATGTAGCCCTCAAAAAAATTTAGTTTTAATCTTCTCTTCTGTTACAATGGTTACTGTTCTCTAATTTTGATCACCGTGTTTCACACAAAATAAAGGTTTTTGTTGAAGTGCCTTGGTTATTTAAAAAAAGAAAACAAAAAAACAACATGCTAATACAACAGTGGTATAACCATAGCTGAGATTCCTTCAAATTCTGAGCAATGAAGATTAACAATATCTCAGAATAAATCTAGTATTTATAAATTGTTCTCTAATTTTGCTCTCCACTGCACAGAAAGCCAATACAAGTGATCTGATTCAGCCAGTGGGCACAGCATGCACTGAACTTTTGACCTTACTTTCACATCCTGTTAGCCAGAGCACTATATTTATTTATTTATTTAGGTAAATTAACGGTTGCAAAGCATTAGCGATATCATCATGGACCTTTTTTGACCTTACTTTCACATCCTGTTAGCCAGAGCACTATATTTATTTATTTATTTAGGTAAATTAACGGTTGCAAAGCATTAGCGATATCATCATGGACCTTTTTTACTTCATAAACATCCATGTCTGGAGACTCCATCAACAGGCGCATGGTTTTGTGATGAAAATATCCAGTGGTAAGTCAAAAGTCAAAGTCAAAATCCCTCCTGTGTCAGAACCAGGCAGTCTCCCGTCCCTCCAATGGTAAGTGCATGATTTATTTTCCTCTGTTGCCAATTACATGTAAGAAATGTAAGAAACTATCAGCAGGGGTCAAGGGGGCTGCAAGCCCTTTGCGGGGTGCAGGGGCAGCGCCCCTGCTGGGGGTACAGGGGGTGAAGCCCCCTGAAGCTGTTGAGATTTTAACATTTAAAGATGCTATAGAACACATTTTTTACATAGATTTAACATAGAAAAGCAACAGAATTTAACAATAATGTGTATCAATTTGATGCCATATTTTGTAATCAATGACATAAGTGGCAAAAAAAAATTTTATTTATAAAAATTAGACGAAAATGTAGCTTTGAAGAATATACTTCTTCTAACCCAGACACTGTTCCGCTATCTCTTTTATGGAGGATATCTTTTTTCCACGACATATTGAATTAAGTTCAACACATTAGAAACAAAAGCACAAACGGAGTTAAAACACATTTTCTAGCAAATGGGCGCAGCCATATTGTTTTCTCGTTCTATCGCGCGAATGTCAACGAGAACAAACGAAGCCGACGAAAACATCGCTAAACAAGCAAACCAAATCAGAACATATTCTGCTGGTCATTTTACTTAAACATATTTTAACGGATATACAAGAGATTTTTTTAAAAAACCAACACTTTGGCTAGAAAAATAGCAGAATTCTGCTAAATAGCGAACGTCTGGGATCCCCGCAGTTACAAATTTAATGCATTTGGTGATTGAGGAACAAATTCTGACTCCTTAACAGTTATTACACAAAATCAAGTCATACATGAGCTGAGAGCTGACTCTGTGCTATGCCATGTATGACGAGTATGACGAAATTTCATGGAATAACTGTTTTATTCTGTCCACATTCACTGGATTTTGAGAAACAGCATTTTTTTTTTTTTGCAAATTCAATAAATAAAAACTTTATACAAAACGTCCAACAAAATAATTTCCGCTTATAATGTAAACAAACTGGTTAAATGACGGTAGCAGTTTGTGGAAAATGCTATAATAATAATTCTTGAAAAATAAAAAAAAAGATACGTTGTTACCATCAAATACTTTTATTCCATATTTTGTTGCTTTTTTGTATTTTTTGGGATTTTGTTTTCGAGTAGAGTTTTTATTTCGTCCTCAGTTGGTTCAGCGGGGCGGCACGGTGGTGTAGTGGTTAGCGCTGTCGCCTCACAGCAAGAAGGTCCTGGGTTCGAGCCCTGGGGCCGGCGAGGGCCTTTCTGTGTGGAGTTTGCATGTTCTCCCCGTGTCCGCGTGGGTTTCCTCCGGGTGCTCCGGTTTCCCCCACAGTCCAAAGACATGCAGGTTAGGTTAACTGGTGACTCTAAATTGACCGTAGGTGTGAATGTGAGTGTGAATGGTTGTCTGTGTCTATGTGTCAGCCCTGTGATGACCTGGCCACTTGTCCAGGGTGTACCCCGCCTTTCGCCCATAGTCAGCTGGGATAGGCTCCAGCTTGCCTGCGACCCTGTAGAAGGATAAAGCGACTAGAGATAATGAGATGAGATGAGTTGGTTCAGCAGCACGCACTGCTATTTTGATTTTCTCTACTCATGGTATATGAGCTGACAGCCTAGTAGTAGAGTAGCCAATCAGAGTGCGCGATTGCTCATATCCAGTGAATGTGGATAGAATAATTATAGGTATCTTTATGAGATGCTCATTCTTATAACATTAGGTCTATGGAGCGGGATACTGTTGATTCATTAGTCATGGTGTTGGTAACTGACAGAATGAGTTTGTGGTCTCAGAAATGTGCATAAACCTCTGTGTCTATTTATTGCTGTTTGTGTACAAACCCTGGCCATGGCATAATTGTGTGAAATTTTATATTCAGGGGTGTGTTTATGTAGGCTGACTTATGAACATTACATCTATATCTCATGAGTTGAATATCTCGCCTTGTGTTTATCACAGAATGGCACTGTAACTGTCGCAGAGTGGGTATTACGTGTGTGTGTGTGTGTCTCAAGGTTGTTGCAATAGAAATTAGAAAGGCAGTCAAAGAGCTCAGACCTCCACCAAAGCCAAATGCCACAACGTTAGCGAAAGTGAAACTAAATTCATTGAGCCACTCTGTGAGTTGGCTCCACGCCAAAATTTAATGGGCTTGTCCTTGGTCCATGCCACACCTTTCCACTTTTGCGTAATTCTGGCAAACAAACAAACAAACAAACAAACAAACCGTAAAGCATAACCTCCTTGGCAGAAGTATTTAAACTGTGGTGGCACATTAACTTTATTAAAGAACACACCCTAATTAAACTAATTAACACACCCTAACTTTCAGAGCACCCTCACTGAAAAGTCAGGCACCGGTAAAAGAAAATCTCTGGCACCCACCCCTGTTAGGGAAGAAAAAATCCATTGATGTGATAACCTGGTCATTCAGTACATTCAAGTCGTCAGCTGACTTCATTTTATTGCCACATAACATTGCTAAGCCCTGACCTGACCAACTGAAGCAACCACAGATCATAACACTGGCTTGTACAGCAGCTGCTATACATGATGGGGGCATCGTTTCATGCACTTCTCTTCTTACCCTGACATACCTGTCACTCAGGAATAGGGTGAATCTGGACTTATCAGACCACATGACCTTTTTTCATTGCTCCAGAGCCCAGTCTTTATGCTCCCTAGCAAACTGAAGCCTTTACTTCTGATTAACCTCATTAACAAATGGTTTTCTTATGACCACACAACTGTTTAGTCCCAATCCGCTGAGTTATTGTGAAAACATTACACTGTTACATTAAATGTGGAAATGCTCTTACTTTCACTATTAAACAAAGCCGTGAGTTCTACTGTCCATTTTTGATGATGCGACTTCACCAAGCATTTAAGTGCTCACCAATCACAATCAGTTACGTTTATTTTTCCCCCTGACCACATTACTTCCAGGTTCACCACTATCCTTCCAGGTTTTAATAATGCATTGGACATTTCTTAACACAATTCCAGTCATTTCAGTAATCTCCTTCATTGTTTTCTTTGCTTGATACAGGCCAATAATTTGATTCTTTTGAAATACAGTAACATCTTTTCCATGACCACAGGATATATCTTCCGACATGGTTGTTTAAGAAATGAGAAGCTACTCACTGCATCAGTTAGGGTTAAAAGTATTGTTGCCAGCTAAAACACATTAATCACAGCAGTAATTATCCAATCAAAGGCTCTTAAGTATTTGCTTATTTAAATCCAAATGGAAACTTTTTTTGGCCAGGCAAAAACTGAATGTTGTTGACTGGGTTACAGTTTTTGAGTTTGTAGTTGATGATAAAGTATTCGAATGCCTTTGAGGTGAAGTTATAATGTTGTGGCTTTCAGCCTCCATAGAGGTCCTAATTTTAAATGGTGTGTGTGTGTGTGTGTGTGTGTGTGTGTGTGTGTGTGTGTGTGTGTGTGTGTGTGTGTGTAAACACAAAGAGAGATGGGGGGTGAAGTACACTCATGGGCACCATCTGTGGTACCATGTTAATGTGATGCGAGTGATGCATTCACAGTCAGGCTTCACCATGTTATTTTGGGTCAGTGCTTCAGCATTTTCTCAAAGCATCTTGTCATGAAAGCCTATAAAAGAGCTAATCTCCGTCACCCCCTTCCCCCCCACAGAATGAGTCGTATGTGGCCCCCACACAGCCGCAGAACTCCACGGCCATCTGGAGTGTGTTCCAGGGAAGCCCAAGCCACAATCAGGTTTAAAAGTTAATTGGTTTCAAAAGTACAAAAAAATATTGACAAACTTCTAAAAGCGCATAAAGCTTAGTAACTACAGCTGAAGTACATCTGACTGGTTGGAACAAAAATTTGGCTCTCTCATAATTTGAAGTGATGCGCTGGCTGAAGACAAATTATTGGTCAACAAGTTCAAATGAGTTATTGGTTGAGGCAAAAACCTAGAAGAATTCATTGTGAGCTATATATTGAAGGCAAACACTTTAAGTATAAAGTGTAGATGTTTTTCCAAAGATCAGATCCATTGCTAATTTCGGATTATTTTATACCTCAAAATTGCTGTTTAGAGTTTCAGAATGTGTTAAGATTTCTGTTTTGCTGGCCTCGGTCATCTTTGTGCCAGGCTCTGTGTGTGTCAGCAGGTCAGGTTGTGGAATGTATCTTTGTTAGCCAGTTTAGAAAGTTAGTATTCATTTATTTCAATATTTTAAGGGCATGATACACACAACTGCATTAGCCTGCTACAAATATTTTCCGAAAATCATGGAGAATTTATGTTGTATTACTTAGCCTGAATTTATGATATTCTATAGGCGGTTTCTGACACTTGGCTCCATGAAGCTGAACCTAGGAACAATTTATGAGTTCAAATGTTTAGAGGATCTTGTGTGTCACCATATTGTGTTTCTTCACCACTGATTATCATTGTAAAAGCACTTAGTGTGTTAAACACACAATCGCCATTGTGTAGTTAAATTCTTAAAACATCATATGGTGAGAAATACGAGCGGGTCTGTTTTATAGTAAGTTCAGCCAAAGGTATGCTTTAGCCAATGAGAAGCCTGCATTGGGCAGCCAATCAGAAGTTTGTGTTCAAACAAAGAAAAGTCCTTTTACAATTATTTTAATAGGAGCCGCCATTTTGTTTTGGAGCTTTTCTAGGGTGGGCCTTGTAGTGGGTCAGAGTTTAAAACTACTGGTAGAAGTTCAGATTTTCAGTGCATATCCCGGGTATCACTCAGTGCTTGAATTGTTAATGCAATAAAAGTAATTCAAGGTGACTTCTTTCGTGTAAGTGTATGTTTGACTATTTTTGAGGTCAGACTTCCATGACACTATAAAATCCACCCATTTTCCCTGCTGAACTGTGAGTACTTACACCTATAAGCACAAATCCTCACACAGTTCTTCACATTCTTTTACTTAGCACACGTACAGCATTTAAGTCTATACGAAGCATTTGGGCATTAGTTAAAAGGTACAGTGTCTTGCAGAAGTATTCATCACCCTTGGTGTTTGTCCTGTTTTGTCTCATTACAAGCTGGAATTAAAATGGATTTTTGGAGAGTTAGCACCATTTGATTTACACAACATGCCTACCACGTTAAAGGTGAAAATTATTGTTTTACTGTGACACAAACAATAATTAAGATGAAAAAACAGAAATCTGGAGTGTGCATAGGTATTCACCCCCAAAGTCAATACTTTGTAGAGCCACCTTTTGCTGCAATTACAGCTGCAAGTCTCTTGGGGTATGTCTCTATTAGCGTAGCACATCTAACCACTGGGATTTCTGCCCATTATTCAAGGCAAAACTGCTCCAACTCCTTCAAGTTAGATGGGTTGCATTGGTGTACAGCAATCTTCAAGTTATGCCACAGATTCTCAATTGGATTGAGGTCTGTGCTTTGTTTAGGCCATTCCAAGACATTTAAATGTTTCCCTTTAAACCACTCCAGTGTAGCTTTAGCAGTATGTTTAAGGTCATTGTCCTGCTCGAACATGAACCTTCATCCCAGTCTCAAACCTCTGGCCGACTCAAACAGGTTTTCCTCCAGAATTGCCCTGTATTTAGTGCCATCCATCTTTCCTTCAGTCCTGACCTGCTTTCCTGTCCCTGCAGATGAAAAATATCCCACAGCATGATGCTGCCACCACCATGCTTCACTGTAGGAATGGTGTTCTCAGGGTGTTGGGTTTGCACCACACATGGTGTTTCCCATGATGGCCAAAAAGATCAGTTTTAGCCTCATTTGACCAGAGAATCTTCTTCCATGTGTTTGGGGAGTCTGCCACATGCTGTTGGGCAAGCTTCAAACATGTTTTCTTAAGCAATGAGTTTTTTTCTGGCCACTCTTCCATAAAGCCCCACTCTGTGGAGTGTACGGCTTAAAGTGGTCCTATGGACAGATACTCTCATCTCCACTGTGGATTTTTGCAGCTCCTTCAGTGTTATCTTTGGTGTCTTTGTTGCATCTCTGATTAGAAGAAGAAGAAGAGGAAGAAACCTTTATTCGTCACATGCACACTTCAAGCACAGTGAAATTCATCCTCTGTATTTAACCCATCTGAAGCACGCACGCACTCAGAGCAGTGGGCAGCCACACCAGAGTGCCCGGGGAGCAGTACCTTGCTCAAGGGCACCTCAGCCCAAGGCTGCCCCACGTCAACCTAACTGCATGTCTTTGGATTGTGGGGGAAACCGGAGCACCCGGAGGAAAACCACGCAGACACAGGGAGAACATGCAAACTCCACACAGAAAGGCCCTCGCCGGCCGCTGGGTTCAAACGCGGAACCTTCTTGCTGTGAGGCAACCGTGCTAACCACTACACCACCGTGCCGCCCAAGGATTAATGCAAGTGCCCTCCTTGCTCAGTCTGTGAGTTTTGGTGGGTGGCCTTCTCTTGTCAGGTTTGTAGTGGTGACATATTCTTTCCATTTTGCTATAATGGATTTAATGATGCTCCCTGGGATATTCAAAGTTTGGGATATTTTTTATAACCCAACCCTGATCTATACTTCTCCACAACTTTGTCTCTGACCTGTTTGGAGGCTCCTTGGGTTTCATGTTGCTTGCTTAGTAGTGTTGCAGAGTCAGGGTCCTTCCAGAACAGGTTGAGTCATAGAGACATCATGTGACACTTTGATTGCACACAGGTGGATCTTAATCAACTAATTATGTGAGTTATGAAGTGAATTGGTTGGACCAGCTCTTATTTAGGGGTTTCATACGAAAGGGGGTGAATCTGGGTGCACACTCCAGATTTCTGCTTTTTTCATCTTAATGATTGTGTCACAATAAAACAACAATTTGCACCTTTAACGTTGTAGGCATGTTGTGTAAATCAAATGGTGCTAACCCTCCAAAAATCCATTTTAATTCCAGCTTGTAATGCAACAAAACAGGACAAACACCAAGGGGGATGAATACTTTTGCAAGACATTGTACTGTAAATGTCAGAGAGAACGGTCGTATTTTATGTATGGCTTCAAAGAGAAAGTTTGCTATACAAAATCTATTTAAGCAGCTGAAATCTAACAGTTGGTGGAAACATCTTGTTTAACAAGCCAGTTATAGAGCAGAGTGTCTGGTGATAAGTACGCTGTATCTCTCTGCACAAGGTCCATTTCAATGTGCTGTTTGTGTTCGTCCACTCTGTACTCCAGTGAGAGTGTGGGCACAGGAGTAGAAACAACCACTGAAAGAGTCCACAGTGCTCTCCAACTCCATGCTCCCTTTATCCTCACTCACTTACTGCAACTGAACAAGGACCAACAGTAAAGCCTCCTTTATATTCATATTCCTAAAATCCTACTGCAACCATAAACTGAGTTCAATAAGTGTTAAATAGGAGAGATGAACATGCCATCATGTGATTAAAAGGCATCCACACTGGCATTATTTTGTACATACTACATAAAACAAACTCTACAATTACTGATACCCTTCGTCAAAATGAGCAGAAATGAATTACAGCAAGTGACATTTTTAGTTGCATAGTTATCTCATCTCATTATCTCTAGCTGCTTTATCCTGTTCTACAGGGTCACAGGCAAGCTGGAGCCTATCCCAGCTGACTACGGGCGAGAGGCGGGGTACACCCTGGACAAGTCGCCAGGTCATCACAGGGCTGACACATAGACACAGACAACCATTCACACTCACATTCACACCTACGGTCAATGTCACCAGTTAACCTAACCTGCATGTCTTTGGACTGTGGGGGAAACCGGAGCACCCGGAGGAAACCCACGCGAACATGGGGAGAACATGCAAACTCTGCACAGACCCGGACCTTCTTGCTGTGAGGCGACAGCGCTAACGACTACACCACCGTGCCGCCTTGCATGGTTATATTTCAACAAAATAGTTTATTTCCAGGAGATATTCGTTTATTTCCAGGTGTTATTCTGCAAGGTTTTCATTCATTATATTGTTGAAAGATGTATATAGAGGATATTACATGATTACACGAAGATATGAAGTTTATCTTCGAGTGTTGAACATATTCACAAGTGACCAGAGTGAACGAGGGAAAATATTTTTTCAACACGAGAAGGTAAACTTCATATCTTCACACCACCATGTGATGTTCTATATATTATATGGACATATCCACAAAAATTAAAAAAGCAAAACAAACAAACAAAAACCCACACACAAGTTAATCAAAAGAATTAAAATTTTGAACCAGTTCACCGTTTTGACAACAACATCAAGTAAGAGGGAAAACACTGGGAGTGAAATATCGGGAATTATTATATATACAGGACACTTTTTCAATGTAATAAAAACATGTATTCTATTCCCTTTTAGCGGGGTTCATTAATTTGGTTTGATAGCATGCAATATTATTATCATATCGCTTATCCTACATGTATTGCATCACTCTACCCAGTGGAGAATAAGTGTTGAATATGGTTTACGATATTGCATAGTTGTCAAGACAACATGGCACATGTCGGAGCTAATGCGAATACCCAATGACAGTTTTCTGCTGTTCATGTGCACAAGCATTTCTTTATTCACCGGGAAAGAGAAAGACGCATTGAACACCTGAAAGGCTACCAAAACTTCATTAGATAGTGATCACACATAATTACAAGAGAAAAACACACCAACGGACATTGAAAAACTGGAAAAGAGAGTGTGTACCGTATGTCAGTGGCAAACTGCTACTATTAGAGATGGGATTTCAGCTCAACCAAACCTTAGCCAAATACACCAAAAAAGCAACAGGGCAAAGGATTTTGCAAGGGATTAGTGGCAGGCTGCCAGGTAGCTCTGTTGTGTGTAGTTGTCAATGTTGATTTTAAAAGTAACTAAGTAAATTACATAGGGAAATGAATACTTAAGTATGAGTGAAAAATACTCTGCCGAGCGTTCGTGGAAGAAGAGTCTGGAGACAGAAATTTTAGTTTCTCGGTCGTTAGCTTGTGCTACTTGCTCTCAATAGCACTGGCTTGACCACTTTATTAGTATTCGCTAACACTACTGATGAACGCTACACCGGCTGGAAGGTGACTTCACTGCTGCGCTGACAGTGCTGACTCGCGGTTAAGCTCACATTGGCCTTTGAGAATGTCTAGCTCTTTACCCCTTAAAGCAGTTGCTACAGCCACCCTTGTATATGTATATACTGTTCACTCT
This sequence comes from Neoarius graeffei, assembly GCF_027579695.1. Lineage (NCBI taxonomy): Eukaryota > Metazoa > Chordata > Actinopteri > Siluriformes > Ariidae > Neoarius > Neoarius graeffei. Next base: position 21,741,486 of record NC_083593.1, read on the forward strand.
TAGAACATATTTACAAGAAAAAAAAGTCTAAAGACAAGGTTTTGACAAGGTTTTAGACAAGGCGTCATATGTCGTCATTATGGGACATACACGGGGTTGTCATATGTCGTCATTAAGGGGTAAAGAGCTAGGGCGATAAGTTTTTGGTCTTTCCGACTATAAATCAAAATCTGATTGGTTAATTAATTTGTCACTTCCTACATAAACATACACTGCCATGACCGTCTGTCATGCAATGAAGTCCTAACCAATGAGTGAGCAGCTCTAAACTCTTCTCAGCCTAGAGAAAACAAACAAAAAAATCTCATTGGATAACTCGATTTTAATCTTTTCAGGATAGTAACCCTTTCATTTCTGAAGCAAATTTGATAGAAAAGCAGGCCGAATTAGAAGAGAAAAATTATAATGAAATTATGAAAGCAATTAAAGAATGAAAGAAATTAAATATAACATTTGAAATGTTGATATGTTTGGGCTTTCTCTGAAGGCCTAGAAAGCCCTGATGATTCCCCTCTGTTTACAAGAGAAAAATATACCAACAGACATCGAAAAACTGGAAGAGTGTATTATAATAATAATAATAATAATAATAATAATAATATTGGCTGGCTTTTTTCATGATATATCAGATATATTCCATTCAGCTAGCATATTGAACTCGTCTTCGACTCGTTCAGTATCATGCTAGCTGAATAGAATATAGCTGACAGCCCACTCAAAGCCAGCCACTATTATTTAAACACAGTACCAGTCAAAAGTTTGGAAACACCTTCAAATTCGATGTTTTTTCTTTATTTTAATTAACTAAAAGACACTTTGTGTCTTAAAGTAATGACTGACTGTTATTTCTCTTTACTTAATTGGGTGGTTCTTGACATAATATGGATTACTACAGTTGTCGAACAGGGCTATTTACTGTATTTTTATTATTTACTCTTTACTGGTTGATGGTGTCAAATGCATTAAGAAGGCAAGAAATTCCATTTTTGACAAGACACACCTGTTAATTGAGAAGCATTCCAGGTGACGACCTCATGAAGCTGGTTCAGATAATGCCAATAGTGTGCAAAGCTGTTATCAAGGTAAATAGTGATGACTTTGAAGAATCTAAAAGATGAAAAGTTGTTTTTTTAACACTTTTTTGTTTACCATATAATTCCAGGTGGCACGGTGGTGTAGTGGTTAGCGCTGTCGCCTCACAGCAAGAAGGTCCGGGTTCGAGGCCCGTGGCTGGCGAAGGCCTTTCTGTGCGGAGTTTGCATGTTCTCCCCGTGTCCGCGTGGGTTTCCTCCGGGTGCTCCGGTTTCCCCCACAGTCCAAAGACATGCAGGTTAGGTTAACTGGTGGCTCTAAATTGACCGTAGGTGTGAATGTGAGTGTGAATGGTTGTCTGTGTCTATGTGTCAGCCCTGTGATGACCTGGCGACTTGTCCAGGGTGTACCCCGCCTTTCGCCCGTAGTCAGCTGGGATAGGCTCCAGCTCGCCTGTGACCCTGTAGAACAGGATAAAGCGGCTAGAGATAATGAGATGAGATATACCATATAATTCCATGTGTTATTTCATAGTTTTGATGAGTTCAGTATTGTTCTACAATGGAGGAAAAATAAAAAATAAAAACATCGAATTTGAAGGTGTTTCCAAACTTTTGACTGGTATTGTATGTCACTCAGATCCACGATGTATTTCGGATGAAAATTTTCATTTTTTTCAACACGAGACAATAAACTTCATATCCTTCAGCCAGTGTGTGATTTTCTTTTTATTATAGACAAACATTCACAAACAAAAAGTACCCAAATTTATCAAAACAATTCATCGATTTCTTCACAAGTGACATGTAGAGATTTATGTTACGGTTTTGATTCTCTGTGTCCCGACTGTAGCTTATATGACAAATATGAGTGGCGTATTTCCCAGTAAAACACTGAGAAGGAGGTTCGCGGGTGAGCTGGAGCCCCCAACCCAGCTGAGTGAGAGGTGGGGTACACCCTGGACAGGTCACCAGTCTATCACCAGGCTAACACAGAGAGACAGACAGCCATTCACACTCACATTCATTCACTCTAGTCTTGTCTTAACCTCAAAGCATTAAGTCTCTTTATCTTTCTCTGCACTAAGAGGACTTAGGAAACATTATAATGCCATCCTTTGTGCAACAAAGAACTCATTAAAGTTGTATACGACTGAAACCTTTTTTCATTATGGCTCTATTATGGTGCTGAATGCTATTTTTAACTCCATGCGCATTTTTAGATCCATTAGCTGCATGTGGATCAACCATCAACTGCCTCTTTTATGTAGAAAACACCTTTATTCATGGTAATGGATGGAATTTGTGTGTGCACCCTCATTTGCTCAAAACCATAAAGTTCCAAACATTAAGTTGCTGAATACCATCCATCCATCCATTATCTATAAGCGATTATCCTGTGCAGTGTCGTGGGCAAGCTGGAACATATCCCAGCTGACTACGGGCAGGGTACACCCTGGATAAGTCACCAGATCATCACAGGGATGTTCCTGAATACTAAAAGGATAATTTAAAAAAAAATTTCAAAGATAATAATTAGAATATTCTTGAGAGATGCCAATAATTTTGTAGCACATGCTTTGAGAGAAACAAAAATGATAAATAAAAAAAAAGCCGGGAATGCTTTTTATCAGAGAAAAGGTAAGTAGTTTCTTTTTTAAAAATATTTTAGTAAAAGAAAACTTATTGTGTGACTGTTTTAAGTAAGTGCAGTAATTTTGGAGTTGACTGTATTTTATACATGTAATGTATTTTAGCACTTTCCTATCCTGCCATACTAAGCTGGCATTTTATATATATATGTGATCATAGAGAGGAGTGAGATTCTCCACCAGCTGATCCGTGTCATGGTGGATTTCGCATCTAATGAAATTTCTATTTGGGGAGCATCTGTGTGACACACAGCAGAGTTCTGGAGGAAAGTGCACTGTTACCAAGTGGATTTGTGCAGAAGCATAAGACAGGACTGGTGGAAGAAATGTAAAAAGGGTAAGAAATGCAGGAAAAGTAGATGCCTTTAAAAGGAACGATAGAATAATCATGGATTTTATGAGATCATAAACCAGAACACAACATCAAGAAGGAAGCATAAATAAACCGGGCTTGGTTTAAAGCAGATTTCCCCTTTCATTTATTAAAACAGGCCTAAATATATTCATATTCACATTCAACAGCATTTCCTATCATTTTCATATTCAGAAACGTAGGTAAGGCTATGCAACCATATGACAAGCCAACACAGGAAGATGAGCGTGAGAAAAATTTCAGGGTCAGAATAAATAAAATGAAGGATTATTTTACGGGGGAAGTCAAATCCAAAGCCAAGGTCTAAAATTGATGCATCCCTCCTTCAAGGCATGGAAAGACTGTCTGTCTGCTCCAGTCTGTAATAAACTGTGTGACTTAGCAGGGGTGGATTAGAATGCAGGGCAGCATGGTGGTGTAGTGATTAGCACTGTTGCCTCACAGCAAGAAGGTTCTAGGTTCGAACCCAGTGGCCGGCGAGGGCCTTTCTGTGTGGAGTTTGCATGTTCTCCCCATGTCTGTGTGGGTTTCCTCCGGGTGCTCCAGTTTCCCCCACAGTCCAAAGACATGCAGGTTAGGCTAATTGGTGGCTCTAAATTGACCGTAGGTGTGAATGGTTGTCTGTCTCTGTGTCAGCCCTGCGATGACCTGGCAACTTGTCCATGGTGTACTCCACCTCTCGCCCATAGTCAACTGGGATAGGCTCCAGCTTGCCTGTGACCCTGTAGAGCAGGATAAGCGGCTATGGATGGATAGAATGAATGAAGCTCCTGGCTCACCTGTGTGGCAGAATCATTCCATAATGAATTTTACTGCGTGCTCAACACAAACCAATCCCAAGTAGAACAGGTGGACTAATTAAAGCTCCACATTCTATCTGAAGTGCTCTGGATCACTAAAAAGCTCATTGACAAAGCTGTAATTAGGGTCAATGATAGCTCAGTGGGTGGTGGTTAGCTCTGTCACCTCATTGCAAGAAGGTTTTTGGTTTGAGTCTCATGGCTGACTGGGGCCTTTCTTTTCAGAGTTTACATGTTCTTCCCGTTCCTGTGTGAGTTTCCTTTGGGAGCCTTGGTTTCTTCCCACAGTACAAAGACATGAGGATGAGTTCAACTGGCTACTCTAAATTGCCCAGAGGTGTGAATGTGAGTGTGAATGGTTGTTCATCTCTGTGTTAGATTGGTAACCTGCCCATGGTGTACCCCGCCCCTTGCCCGAAGTCAGCTGGGATTGGCTCCAGTTTCCCCTGCGATCCTGACAGATAAGCAGTATAGATACTAGATGGAAGGAAAGACGAATGGATAGCTCAGTATTTAAAATTCTCAGCCAATGATCAGACGAGTTTAAATCAGAAGATGGACAGAAGACGACTGTTGCTCCTTTGAACGAAACCATTATTCCTAACTGTTAAATCCTATGATAGGATCGTATTTTTGTCACAGCTGTAAGTTTCTTTGGACAAAGGAGTCTGCCAAATGAGTAAAAAATTAAAAAATGGACCATTGTGTTAAGCTCAGCTATTTAATTTATTGTGAAATCAGACAGTGGTTCCCAGGAAAGACTGGATTTCATATAAAAGGCTGGTGTTTGTGCCTATGAGAGGACATAACACCTGCTTCTGAGACGGAATTTAATGAGCGAGGTGAAGGGGTTGAAAGCTGCAGATGAGAAATAGACAGCCGGCAATCATTTATATCCAGAGAGCACTTATGAGTGTCTGCAAACAGCTGTGGAATTTTTAGACATCATCAGTAAAGTAAGTGTTTATGTTGTATGTGGGGAGGGGGAGCTGGCTGCTCTGCTTCATACACCATCCTGCTAAACTTAGCCTGATTATAGAAACATCACTGACGGAGTTGGTTATATAAACCGTTCTCTCTCACTCTAGGCATTTGAGCTTTTTAAAGCAGTATAAACACATCTGTATTGTATCTTTATCAGCTGCTAAGTTTTAATCAGCTAAATCTTTAGCTGCTAAAAATTCACTCTGTTCTCCCTGCAAATGAAATCTACATGTGCAGATGTTAAAATGCAGCAAGACAAATTTAAAACAGAAATAGAGCATTTCAAGACATAAAAGATGTGTTTCATAGAATTCCAAATTTAACTCTATCTAGTTGTCAACTCCCCCCCCCCCCCCCCAAACTCCCCACTCACACATTACACTGAAAACGAGACAGACAGAAAAAAAACCTAAAAACTAAAATGCTTTGAATTTTTTTTTCATCTGCTGCAAAACGTCTACTGCATATGATAATCAAGCATTTCAAAGCTCTGGCAAAGTGTGCAAAATACACATAATAGAATAGAAATGTTATTTCTTCAAGCACCGTTCCCACCCAGAGGGGAGAATGTTGCTTTAGGAACATTTTCTTCTCATCTTTTTCCCCACATTAACATTCTGCAATTGTGCTTTTGGTACGCCGAGGCTTTTAGCACAACACCAAGTGTGTGCTTCACTCATGCTGGGTGTCTGTAAAAGCATGATTTGTCTGAGGGGACAAACCAATCTGATAAGCATGCGATGAGCAGCGTTCGGTAAACTGAGCCTGCTTCCGGCTCGCCTGCCAAACAGAAAGTTGTGTCCATATATGGGCTTCACTACTGTCTCCAAGGCATCAGCTTCCTTGGCCTGCATCACCATGGCAACCCCCTGGCCAGACTAAGCCTCTTCAGCTGGCATAGTTTAAACCAATCATATTACAGTCGTCTCCAGCAGTGGAGAGCAAATAAAGAAAACACACCTTCCTTCTAGATCTCTCGGTTTCTCACACACACAGTACAAAAGAGATTATATATATATATATATATATATATATATATATATATTGCTCTATTCAGTGCAGAAGTTCTCTGCAAGATTGAGTCACTGCCCCTCCTTTTTATATTCTCTCTCTCTCTCTCTCTGCATGTGTGTCTGAGTCACTGTCTACCACTGTCTACCGTTCCTCTTCTACACGTGTTCCCAGTCTTTAATCTTCTTCTTTAATTCTCTTCTTCCTCCCTTACGTTCTCATTTCTTGTGAATAAATCATAAACTGATGCAACCCTGTCCAGAGACACCTGCAGCCATGCTGCACAAGTTACCAGACACCATAAGCTCCTTATTTGTTACAATATTTATGCATTATTATTGAGCAATATGTATTAATCAGCATAAGGTGCATGTGACAGTAAGGGTATGAATCATCATCTTAGCAGAGAATCAGTCCCAAGGAGGTGGGGGGATTTTTACCCCATATGCTTCCAGTTTATTCATATCCAGTAACTGCTTTATCCTGGCCCTGGAACACTGGGTGCAAGGAACGAATACACCCTTGAGACAGCAGTCCATCAGAGGCCACCATACACACATTCACACTCTCCTTCACGCCTTAGGACAATTAAACTTCCCAATCCCTTCCCAAGTGGTTTTGGGAGGTCGGAGGAAACCAAAGAACTCGAATGAAACCTGTACACGGAGAACATGCAGAACTCCACACAGACAAGCTTCACATCACACAAGGGACTCTGGAGCTGTGAGGCTGCAATGCTGCCTGCTGCAGCACATTGCAACCCTGCCCAATTTAGTTACTCCCAATTTCCTTTCACTTCTCTGTTGCACAACAGCTACCAAAAAAAGGAGGCCAAAGGCTAATACATGCATCCTCTAATATCATAATGTTGCTCATGTAACTTCAGTGAGCAGCTGGATGTGCTTTGCAGCACTAATGGTCCTCTTCCAAATACCTGAGCCAACACTGAGGCACTCATGTTTGGTTAGCGTTACTCTGATAGACAGAGGAAAGAGAAATAACACCCTTCCCACTCAGAGAGCACGGCCAATCAGTATATCCTCTTAGACTGTCAGCTGTGGCTGGCTATGGTACACTGTAAAAAAGAATAGTTGAGAATACTTGAAATTTCAAGGCAACAGTCTGCATTAATAATTTTATGTTTTGCCAACGATGTGCCCATGATAATCCAAACTATGATAACACTGTTATCTTTATTAAGAATTCTTAATTAAGTCAATTTTCAATTCCTCATTCTGCCAACATAGATTTCTCTTTTTGCTGAACAGTGGCATTCACAGTAGTACAAAAAGGCAATTGAGGTTATCACAATTTTTTGGGGGGCTTTTTTCATCTTTATTTGGATAGGACAGTGTAGAGATAGGAAATGAGCAGGAGAGAGAGATCAGGAAATGACCTCAGGTCGGAATCAAACCCAGGCCCCCAGATTTATGGTATGGTGCCTTAGCCACCTGAGCCACGACAACATGATCTTCAACTGGAGAGAGAACCACATTGCCCAGCCCTTGCATTTGGGAGAGGAAACCACGTGTCTTGGTCATTCAGAGCATGCGCTGAATAAACACCTGTGACAATTATGTATTTTCAATTCAGATTATTCACTATTGTATATTTACACATCATTGAGGTGCACTCTATCAGTTTGATGTGGATTTTTCTTGATGTGGATAATTCTAAAAAATAGAATTATGCTTTGTTCAAGTAATTCCATATTCACAATTGAATGGACAAGAAAATATGAATAATTATTAACGAACAGAAAAATCCACATCAAACTGATAGGGTGCACCTCAATGATGTGTAAATATGCAATAGTGAATAATCTGAATTGAAAATACATAATTGCCACAGGTGTTTATTCAGCACATGCTCTGAATGACCAAGACACGGGGTTTCCTCTCCCAAATGCAAGGGCTGGGCAATGTGGTTCTCTCTCCAGTTGAAGATCATGTTGTCGTGGCTCAGGTGGATAAGGTGCCATACCATAAGTCTGGGGACCCGGGTTCGATTCCGACCTGAGGTCATTTCCCGATCCGTCTCCCGCTCATTTCCTGTCTCTACACTGTCCTATCCAAATAAAGGTAAAAAAAGCCCCCCCCCAAAAAAAAAAAAAAATTGTGAGAACCTCAATTGCCTTTTTGTACTACTGTGAATGCCACTGTTCAGCAAAAAGAGAAATCTATGTTGGCAGAATGAGGAATTGAAAATTGACTTAATTAAGAATTCTTAATAAAGATAACAGTGTTATCATAGTTTGGATTATCATGGGCACATCGTTGGCAAAACATAAAATTCTTAATGCAGACTGTTGCCTTGAAATTTCAAGTATTCTCGACTATTCTTTTTTTACAGTGTATCTGTGGGATTTGAACACTGAATTTCCCAGCTATAGGGTGAACATTTTTACATGTGAATTTTGCATGTTGTAACTGCTGCAGTCTGTTATTGAGTGGTTGCAATATGAGGATAAAGTTGAGGATTAGCTTCTCTCCAAATATATGAAAGCGGTCACTGGATCTTTTTGAACTGCAGCATTTGTGTGCATCTATATTCTTGAAGAAGAAGAGCATTACCTTCAGCTGATGAAGAAATGCCCAAAGCATTCTGTTTATCATGTCAAGTAGATACACTCACCAGCCACTTTATCAGAAACACCTATCAACCTGCTGTTTGATGCAGTTCTCTAATCAGCCGATCCCTTGACAGCAGCACAGTGCATAAAATAATGCAGATACAAATCAAGAGCTTCAGTTAATGTTCACGTCTTCAAACATCAGAATGGGAAAAATTGTGATCTCAAAGTGTGACTTTCACTCTGGCATGGGTGTTGGTTTGAGCCAGATGGACTGGTTTGAGTATTTCAGAAACTGCTGATCTCCTGGGGTTTTCACACACAACAGTCTCTAGAGTTTACACAGAATGGTGTGAAAAACAAAAAAACATTCGGTGAGCGACAGTTCTGTGGGTGGAAACAAATGTCTTGTTGATGAGAGAGGTCAGAGGAAAATGGCCAGATTGGTTCGAGCTACCAGGAAAGATATAGTAACTCATAGCAATTCTTTACAACCGTGGTGAGCAGAAAAGCATCTCAGCATACCAGCAGGCCACACTGGGTTTCAGTCCTGCAGCCAAGAACAGGACTCTTAGAATCAAGAACAAGTTCCTATTAAAGTGGCCGGTGAGTGTATTTATTGTCATCACAGTGTGCAGCACACAGGGAGATGAAATAACATTTTTCCTGGACCCATGGTGGAAGATACGTATATGACATACATAGTTCTGACAGGACTTATGGTATCAGTCAAAAGTTTATACACCCCTACTCATCCATAGGTTTTATCTGTATTGTGACGAATTTCTACATTGTAGAACAATATTGAAGACATCAAATCTATGAAATAACAAATGGACCATGTATGGAATTATGTGGTAAACAAAAAAAAGTGTTAAAAAAACAAAAACAAAATATGTTTCATATTTTAGATTCTTCAAAGCAGCCATTTTGATGACGCTTTGTACACTATTGGCATTATCTTAACCAGCTTCATGAAGCAGTCGCCTGGAATACTTTTCAATTACCAGTTTCGTCAAAAGATAATTAGTGCAATTTCTTTCCTTCTTAATGTGTTTGAGATCAAATAGTAAATAATAAAAATACAGTAAATAGCCCTATTCCACAACTGTAGTAATCCATATTATGTCAAGAACCGCTCAACTAAGTAAAGAGAAATGACGTCCATCATTACTTTAAGACATGAAGAGTCTTTTAATTAATCAAAAATAAAGAAAAAACACTGAATTCAAAGGTGTGTCCAAACTTTGCCTGGTACTGTAAATAAAATGCAACAGGGTTAAGAAACATGCAAGGCGGGGGGTATGGGAAACACGTGGGGGTGAGTGAGTGAGTGAGTGAGTGAGTGAGTGAGTGAGTGAGTACACAAAGGGGCAACAGAGGATAAATATTCCAAGCACAGCAAACATTTATCAATCTTATGAGAAAAGGCAAACCCTACATACGGTAGATGTTGTTGAAATCTATACTTTAATGGTTGACCATATGGTTTGAGAGAAAGAGCATCATTGAGAATAATTCATATTAGTCTGCAGTAAACTAATTTAATTCAGTCATTTCTTTAGTTGATACTGAAATTATAGAAATCTTTCATTAGTGAGAGATTACCCTTCATTTAAGATGGAATCATAGAGTGAATATAAGTACACACACACACACACACACACACACACACACACGTTAAACTTGTAGCTGTTACTAATATAAAAAATGAAACCAAGAAGAATTATGTCAGATCTTTTTCCACCTTTAATGTCATTTAGTATAAATACACAGGTGATTATAGAAAATCGCGCGTGCTGATTGATCGAGAAATTCAGACTATTTCTCGATAATCACCTCAAGCGACTCGGCAAAATGGCGGCCCATCGCCTTGTCACCGTAAGTGAGGAAGAATTACAAATTGTGAAAGAAAAAGCTGTTCCTAAAAGCACTAAAGAGGCTACGAAATTTGGTCTAAAACTATTCAAAGGTAAGGTGGAATTGTGATTAATTTTATCGATTTCAAAACAAAGTATTTTATGTGACTCAGCATAGATAAGTGACAAGTCTGTGCGCCTTTACTGTATGACATTTGCATGCTGCTTTGGAAGTTTGAATTAAATTTTTTTTTTTAATACGATTTAAAAAAAAATCACCTGTATATTTATATTAAAACAATTGTCTGCTTCAGGGTCAGTGAATATCAGTGAATAATAAAAATACAGTAAATAGCCCTATTCCACAACTGTAGTAATCCATATTATGTCAAGAACCGCTCAACTTCGTCTTGGTTATTATTCACCGATATTCACTTCACCTTCAGTGAATAATTGTTAAATATCAAGCAACAAAGTTCAAGTAAAGCATTAGTACAGCTTGATGTTAATGTCGCTGACCGGAATGCCTCTGCCACCAAGAAGTCTAATCCTTGCTACTAATTTGTATGCCAGAAATACCCTTAAAGTGCATATCACAGGTAAATTCAGGAGCAAGATCAATGTAATTCTCCTATTTTATATTAAAGTTTGGTCAAATATCTGTAATATTTTGCATTTTGTGCAATTTTTTTACCTTGCGCAATACCAGAAAAATTCAGTTGAAATCAAGCCATTTGAGGCGAATTGGTCCACCTCTGAAAAAACTTTGCATTTGGATTTCCCGGCAAACATTGATTTTCGTGACGTCGCGTGCGGGACGCCTCCCTCTGAATCCTACGTCAGCGTTGGTTTGTTTATGAGAAAACGACCTGGTGGTTTTCTGCAAATATCTTCAACGTTATCACGTAATTATTAAAATGGTTAACAGATGTATCGTAGGAGGGTGTAGCAACACCAATCTTGATGGGATTAGTACTCATCGTTTTCCAAAAGACCGGACAATGAGAGAGAAATGGGAGCGCTTGGTCTACACAGGCTGTGCACTGAAACTGTGCAAAGCTCTCGCAGCCTGCTGGCGCTTCCGCAGGTAACGTCACGAATTTGGCTCCAGACTCCCTTGGGATTTTTCCAGACGCGTTTTGTTATTTTATTTTTTTCTGCTGTAGTCAGATGGCCTTGTGCAAAATTACCCTTCTGGATGAGTGTGCAAAGGGACATACTTTCATATAAAAAAAAATAAATTGGTCCAGAATATGCCCTTTAAAATATATTTCAAACAAGGAAAAAAAAAACCTATTGAAGAAAAACTGTTTCAGATATTTTGACTTTCCTGTGACCTCAACCCAGTTCAGATCAATTCCAAAACCAAATCAGCTCCAAAATCAACTGGTTACAATAATAATCTCCCAAAAAAACCATATATTTTTGAATTATGCCTAAAAAGTTCTACCTTGGTCTCAGACCATGACAGATGTGGCAAGCATGGCTTGGATGTGTGTTTTGTTTGTTTAATGAGAAAGGGCTTCAGTCTAGCCACCAGGCTCCATAGCCCAGACATGTGAAGAATACAAGAGATATCCCTGTCACATGCAGGCAGTGACCACTGGTACTTGTCAAATATTCCCACAGCTCCTTTAATGCAGCTGTAAGTCTCTTGGTAGCCTCCCTGATAAGTTTTCTTCTTGTCCTTTCATCAGTTTTAGAGGGACATCCTGTTCTTGGTAATGTCACTGGGATGCCCCTTTTTGTCCACTTCTTGATGACAGCCTTTATGGTGTTTAATGGTACGTGTAATGTTTTGGAAATCCATTTATACTCCTTTCCTGATCAGCAGCTTTCAACAATGAGATCCCCTACATGCTTTTGTAAGCTCTTTGAGGACCATGGCTTCAGCAGTCAGATGAAACCAAGAAAATGTCAAGGAAATCCTACAGAAATAATTATTCTTTATCACTTCATTAATACTGTGAGTTGGCCTAGTGGTTAATGTGTCCGCCTCTTGATCGCGAGTTCTACTCACGGTTGGGTCATACCAAAGACCATTATAAAAATGTCTGGCAAGGTATGCTGCAATACAGATGCAAGTGGGGAGTCAAACTCTTGCGGTTACCAGAGGACTAGCCCCCCACTGTAACCCTAGCTACAGTGGCATGCAAAAGTTTGGGCACCCTTGCTGAAAATGTCTGTTACTGTGAATAGTTAAGTGAGCAGAAGATTAACTGATCACCAAAAGGCATAAAAGGTAAAGACGAGACATTTCAGCATTTTATGCAAGATTTGTGTTATTTTTGTTTTGTACAATTGGAGAGTGGAAAAAAGAAAAGGAACACCATGCGAAAGTTTGGGCACCCCAATATATTTGAGTTCTCAGGTAACTTTTACCAAGCTTCCAGACCTTAATTAGCTTATTGAGCTTTGGGTTCAAATTCTTTGTTAGGAAAGGTCAGATGATACAGATTTCAAAGCTGGTAAAATTCTCTATCTCCTCAAATTTGTCCCTAAAATCAACAGCCATGGGCTCCTCTAAGCAACTCCCTAACATTCTGAAAAATAAAATAATTGATGCTCACAAAGCAGGAGAAGTCTACGGTACAAGAACATAGCAAAGTGTTTTCAGATAGCTGTTTCCTCAGATCATAATGTTATTAAGAAATGGCAGTGAACAGAAACAGTGGAGATCAAGGTGAGGTCTGGAAGATGAAGAAAACTTTCTGAAAGAACTGCTCATTGGATTGCTAGAAAGGCAAATAAAAACCCTGTTTGACTGCAAAAGACCTTCAGAAAGATTTAGCAGACACTGCGGTGGTGGTGCACTGTTCTACTATGCAGTGACACCTGAACAAATATGACCTTCATGGAAGAGTCATCAGAAGAAAACCTTTCCTGCGTCCTAGCCACAAAATTCAGCGTCTGAAGTTTGCAAATGAACATCGAAATAAGCCTGATGCATTTTGGAAACAAGTCCTGTGGACTGATGAAATCAAAATAGAACTTTTTGGCCACAATGTGCAAAGGTATGTTTGGAGAATAAAGGGTGCCAAATTCCAGGAAAAGAACACCTCTCCAACTCTTAAGCATGGGTGTGGATCGATCATGCTTTGGGGTTGTGTTGCAGCCAGTGGCACAGGGCACATTTCATTGGTCAAGGGAAGCATGGATTCGAATAAATACCAGCAAACTCTGGAAGCAAACATCATGCCATCTGTAAAAAATTTGAAGTTAAAAAGAGGATGGGTCCTACATTAAGACGATGATCCAAAACACACCTCAAAATCTACAATGGAATACCTCAAGAGGCACAAGCTGAAGGTTTTTCCCTGGCCCTCACAGTCCCCTGACCTAAACATCATTGAAAATCTGTGGCTAGATCTCAAAAGAGCAATGCATGCAAGACAGCCCAAGAAACTTGTAGAACTGGAAGCCTTTTGCAAGGACGAATGCGCGAAAATCCCCAAGGTAAGAACTGAAAGATTATTAGCTGGCTACAAAAAAAGTGTTATAAGCTGTGATACTTGCCAAAGGGGGGTGTTACTAAGTACTGACCATGTCAGGTGCCCAAACTTTTGCTTCAGGTCCTTTTCATTTTTTGGTATTTTACGCCTGTAAATGATGGAAATAAAAATGTACTCTTGCAGAAAATATTAAAGAAATGTGTCATCTTTACCTTTATGCCTTTTGGTGATCAGTTAACCTTCTGCTCACTTAACTATTCACAGTAACAGACATTTTCAGCAAGGGTGCCCAAACTTTTGCATGCCACAGTATGTAATAGTCAAGAGGCCGAGGGAAACGGAGATTGGCGCTGCCCTATGCGCCACATGGCGTGGGAAGGGACTTTGATCACTTCATTAATAACAGGTGTGATCATTTTTGGACATGAGTTTTTACGCGATTGGATTGTTCTGAGCACAGTCACGTGCCCCATTATAAAATAGTGTGCTAACTTGTGCAACCAGGTTATTGTAATCTTTTTCAGGTGGAAAATAAACCTGACGTGATTTATATTGGTTTCATTTTTTACATCCCAAAAGCCTGCAATTTTAACAAGGTGTGTAGACTTTTTATATCCATGTATGATGAGATGCAGAGAATGAGCAAGGATGATGAAAAGGCACCATGCCTCCCGCAGTGCTGATAAACTCTCAGATGGCATATTCGTGCCTGGAATACATAAGCTTTCTTCTGCTCTCGTAGGCAAGAACTGAAACCTAGCTTCTAAAATTAGCATGAGGTTGCTTGGGTGTTTATTGAAGACGTTACATGAAGGTGAAAACTGACCAGACAGAGCCAAAAGTCTACTTGTTTCTAAAAAACGTAATTCATTCTACTCTTACAATGCCAGCACAGATGAAACTTCAAACTCCTCACAGCAGAACTGATGCAAAACACCTCAACTTGATACAAATAAAGAAACTACACAGGAACAGTTGCATATATACAATAAATGTATACATAGATAGCCACATGTTACCTGAGGGTGACTTGCTGCGTCTGGCGGGTGTCATATTCCTGGGAGATGCTCGACTTAGAAGACTCTTTCCATAGGAGGATAATTTCATCAGCCTGCATTCTGTTCCCCAAGAAGAGACAAAACAAACAGCAAAAAAGTACACAATTATTATGCTGTTTTTATACACAGATGAGTTACAAAAGAAAAGCTAACGTGTTAGTAAGGTATTTGGACACAGCGAGTGACCAGAGCAACTCCAATATGCATTGTACAAGTCTCTAGAACTGTACTGAAGGAATAAAACTCATTCTTTCAAATGATATTCCCTCAGTTGATGTACTGATGATGGTGGTGGAGAGTGCCGTCTAACATTCAGTCCAAAATCCCACAGCTACTTAACTACACTGAGATCAAGTGAATCTGAAGGCCAGAACACATTATCTACATAATTTTCATCCTCATCCTCACCAACGTTCAGTGAGCTCTTGTGTTCTGTAGAAGAGACCACTCAAAACAGGATTGAAATGTTCATCATAGGATAAAAATCAGAATAATCTTGCACTGATTTGTAGTGACCCTTAGGAGAGTATGCTCTTCCGGTTCCGGGTCACTGCTCTTGCGGTCAACCGGTCGGAGCGCTGAGCGGTTTTCCTCATCTCATCTCATCTCATCTCATCTCATCTCATCTCATCTCATCTCATTATCTCTAGCCGCTTTATCCTGTTCTACAGGGTCACAGGCAAGCTGGAGCCTATCCCAGCTGACTACGGGCGAAAGGCGGGGTACACCCTGGACAAGTCGCCAGGTCATCGCAGGGCTGACACATACAGTGGTGCTTGAAAGTTTGTGAACCCTTTAGAATTTTCTATATATCTGAATAAATATGACCTAAAACATCATCAGATTTTCACACAAGTCCTAAAAGTAGATAAAGAGAGCCCAGTTAAACAAATGAGACAAAAATATTATACTTGGTCATTTATTTATTGAATGAAAATGATCCAATATTACATATCTGTGAGTGGCAAAAGTATGTGAACCTTTGCTTTCAGTATCTGGTGTGACCCCCTTGTGCAGCAATAACTGCAACTGAACGTTTGTGGTAACTGTTGATCAGTCCTGCACACCGTCTTGGAGGGATTTTAGCCCATTCCTCCATACACAGCAGCTTCATCTCTTGGATGTTGGCGGGTTTCCTCACATGAACTGCTCGCTTCAGGTCCTTCCACAACATTTCGATTGGATTAAGGTCAGGACTTTGACTTGGCCATTCCAAAACATTAACTTTATTCTTCTTTAACCATTCTTTGGTAGAATGACTTGTGTGCTTAGGGTAATTGTCTTGCTGCATGACCCACCTTCTCTTGAGATTCAGTTCCTGGACAGATGTCCTGACATTTTTCTTGAGAATTCACTGGTATAATTCAGAATTCATTGTTCCATCAATGATGGCAAGCTGTCCTGGCCCAGATGCAGCAAAACAGGCCCAAACCATGATACTACCACCACCATGTTTCACAGATGGGATAAGGTTCTTATGCTGGAATGCAGTGTTTTCCTTTCTCCAAACATAACGCTTCTCATTTAAACCAAAAAGTTCTATTTTGGTCTCATCTGTCCACAAAACATTTTTCCAATAGCCTTCTGGCTTGTCCACGTGATCTTTAGCAAACTGCAGATGAGCAGCAATGTTCTTTTTGGAGAGCAGTGGCTTTCTCCTTGCAACCCTGCCATGCACACCATTGTTGTTCAGTGTTCTCCTGATGGTGGACTCATGAACATTAACATTAGCCAATGTGCGAGAAGCCTTCAGTTGCTTAGAAGTAACCCTGGGGTCCTTTGTGACCTCGCCGACTATTACACGCCTTGCTCTTGGAGTGATCTTTGTTGGTCAACCACTCCTGGGGAGGGTAATAATGGTCTTGAATTTCCTCCATTTGTACACAATCTGTCTGACTGTGGATTGGTGGAGTCCAAACTCTTTAGAGATGGTTTTGTAACCTTTTCCAGCCTGATGAGCATCAACAACGCTTTTTCTGAGGTCCTCAGAAATCTCCTTTGTTCGTGCCATGATGCACTTCCACAAACATGTGTTGTGAAGATCAGACTTTGATAGATCCCTGTTCTTTAAGTAAAACAGGGTGCCCACTCACACCTGATTGTCATCCCATTGATAGAGTCAGGTGTTTTCAAATTTCACCTTCAAATTAACTGCTAATCCTAGAAGTTCACATACTTTTGGCACTCACAGATATGTAATACTGGATCATTTTCCTCAATAAATAGATGACCAAGTATAATATTTTTGTCTCATTTGTTTAACTGGGTTCTCTTTATCTACTTTTAGGACTTGTGTGAAAATCTGATGATGTTTTAGGTCATATTTATGCAGAAATATAGAAAATTCTATAGGGTTCACAAACTTTCAAGCACCACTGTAGACACAGACAACCATTCACACTCACTTTAGAGTCACCAGTTAGCCTAACCTGCATGTCTTTGGGGGAAACCGGAGCACCCAGAGGAAACCCACGTGGAGAACATGCAAACTCCATACAGAAAGGCCCTCGCCAGCCACGGGGCTCGAACCCAGACCTTCTTGCTGTGAGGCGACAGCGCTAACCACTACACCACCGTGCTGAGTGGTTTTCCTATTTTTATTTTTTCTATTGTGTTTTGTTTTGTTTGTGTTTTTGGTTTGTTTGTTTTATTACACTGTTGGAATGTATTTTTCCGGAACTATTTACACGCTGGCAGTTTTACACATGTTGGTTTATTCGATCGCTGCTTCACCCTCGGAGACAAACAGGATTACATACTCGCGGGAGCTGTTGCTGCGTCTCAACCTCAGTCCAGTTCCGTTCTCCCCCGATACTCTTCCTGAGGAGATTCAGAAACGAACATCCGAGGCGGATCAGTCCAACTCCAAACAGAGACTTCACAAGACGACCATACGGGGAAAAAAGAAGGGAGGTATCAGAGCGCGACTTCGGCGAGCAACAGGTAAACAGCTGACACTGCTGGCAGTCATCCTCCCCAATGTCCGCTCACTAAGGAATAAAACGGACGAACTTCAGACTAATGTGAACCATCTGCATGAGTACAGGAATGCTTCTATTCTGGTGTTTACTGAAACTTGGCTCAACCATGGCGATGACAACAAAGCGCTGTACATCAATGGATTTGGCACCCCCATCAGGCTCGACCGTGACAGTGATGTCACCGGTAAACAACATGGTGGTGGTGTGTGTTTCTATATCAACCCCCGGTGGTGCTCCACTGTCCATGTCAGAGAGAAGCTGAGCACTCCAGACATTGAGCTCCTGGCTCTGTCTCTTCGTCCCTTTTACCTTCCCAGAGAGTTCCCTCAAGTCTTCTTCGTCCTGGTTTACATACACCCCAAAGCTAACTCCACTTCAGCAACTGACCTCATCAAAAGCTCCCTGGACAAATTTGAACATTTATCCCCTGATTCCCCCAAATTAATTCTTGGAGATTTTAATCACTGCAATCCTGGAAAATCTTTGAAAGGCTTTGAACAATACATCCATTGCTCCACTCGTCCAGGAAAGACACTTGATAGATGCTATGGTTCTGTCCCAGATGCCTACAGAGCTGTCACTCTTCTTCCCTTCGGCTCTGCTGATCACCTCACCATCCTGCTCACTCCTGCCTACATCCCAGTCATCAGGAAAATTAAGAAGGTTACCAGGACTATCAAGCAGTGGACTAACGAGAGTATAGCAATCCTCCAGGGTTGCTTTGAGTCTACTAACTGGACTAACCTCCTTTCCTCTCCTGATGACATAAACGAACAGGTGGATGTCGTCTCATCATACATCAACTTCTGTGAGGAAAACATTATACCCTCCAAGACTGTTACCATCTTCCCTAACAATAAACCCTGGGTTACCAAGGAGCTAAAAACCATCATCAATAAGAAGAAACGGATCTTCTTCTCTGGGTCAGAGATGGAGAAAAAGGAGGTTAATAAAGAGGTCAAGAGGGCTATTAAGATTGCCAAGCTGAACTACAAAGTGGAAGGAAAGTTTTCTCATGGAAACCTCCGCTCAGCTTGGCAGGGCCTGAAGAGAATGGCGGCTGTTAACCTTCCTATCGGTAACAACTCTGTTAACATCCCTGGCAGTTCACCAGCAGATCTCCCCAATGACCTTACTTCCTTCTTCTCCAGATTTGAGATCAACAACTCCACCCAGTTAGAAGACATCAGATCCAACCTCATACCTGATGACCTTTGCATCTCTTTCCCCATCACTGACGTAGTGAGGGCCCTTAAGAGGTCTAAGGTTAACAGTGCACCTGGAGCCGATAACGTCAGTGGCCGGGTCCTTAGATACTGTGAGGACCAGTTAGGGAGTGTTTTCCAGAAACTGTTTCAGACCTCCATCGACACTGTAACTGTCCCCAAATATTGGAAACACTCAACAATTGTCCCCATTCCCAAGAGAAGCCCCCCCCATGGCCCTGAACGATCTGCGCCCAGTGGCCCTCACCTCCCAGGTGATGAAGGCTATGGAGAGGCTTGTCAGGCAATACATTCTCACTCTGACCAATTCACAACTTGATCCGCTCCAATTTGCATATCAAAGCCATAAAGGTGTCAACGATGCCAAAGCCTTCATCATTGACACTATCCACAGACACCTGGAGCTTCCCAATACCTCCGCCAGACTCCTGTTTGCAGATTTCTCCTTGGCCTTTAATACCCTGCAACCGCATATTCTGGCAGAGAGATTCCACCGGAACTTCAACATGAGCAGCCAGCTCATCCTCTGGATCCTGGACTTTCTAACCAACCGAACCCAGCGGATTAACAATAACCTGTCTGATCTCCTCACCACCTCCACTGGCTCCCCACAAGGCTGTGTGCTTTCTCCGCTGCTCTTCATTCTGTACACTGATGAGTGCAGATCAACATACCCCAACTGTCACCTGGTTAAGTTTGCTGATGACACAGTTCTCCTGTCCCTCCTGTCCGGCCCTTCCCTCCATCATGGACCCGCTCTTCAGCAGTTCGTAGAGTGGTGTGACTCTTCCTGCCTGGAGTTGAATGTTAGTAAAACTAAGGAGATGGTGGTGACCTTCTCCAGCAGCCAAAGGGAATTGGCGGCGGCTGTCACCACTATGGTCCACGGTTTTCCGGTTGAGACAATTGAGGAATATAAATACCTGGGAACCATTCTGGACTGCCAACTGAGGTTCTCTTCCAACACAGAAGGGATCCTGAGGAAGTGCCACCAGAGGATGTACCTACTAAGGAAACTGAACTCTTTTTCTGTCAGTCAGAACATCTTGTTGACATTCTATTATACATTCATTGAAAGTGTTTTAGCTTTTTCTATATGCTGTTGGTATTACTCCATTACTGTACAGGATAGGAACCGCCTGCATAATATTGTCAAGGTGTGTTCTAAAATTATTGGACTTCCTGCTCGCCACCTGAATACTGCGTACGAGCAGCAGGCTAGCGGCCTGGCTCGTCAAATTCTTAAGGACTCGACTCATGCTTTGTTCCTGGCATTTGAGCAGCTGCCATCTGGTCGCAGGTTCCGCTGTCCGGCCTGTAAGACCCAGAGGAGGAGAGCAACCTTTGTTCCAAGTGTTATTCTCCTCCTGAACTCTAAGAAGTCTAAGACAGTTACAATAACTTAAGTCTTCTGTACAATACTCTAGTGCAATATCACATGTCCTGATGTGCAATATTACAATATCACCTTGTCACTTTAACTACAATGTCACTCTTATCATATTGTCATTTTAATTTTAATTTTATCCACACGTCATTTTATTTATTTGCCATATTTTATCTGCTGCCTTTTTTTTTTACTTTGTTACTGGCAACAGGCCTCCCATTGTATATTGTAAATAAAACGCTGTTTTTTTTGTTTTGTTTTTGCCCACCCATTTTTGTAATTTTTATTCTTTTTGTGATTTTATTTTCTTGCTCTTTTAATGTACCGCTCTTCGCCCTTCTAATTGCCCTTCGAGGATAAATAAAGTTTTGTCTAAGTCTAAGTCTATGCTGGTGCAGCCGGTAACATTGTTTCCCCAGTTCAATCCTTACATTACATAATTCTTCCCCGTGTTAACATGTTTCCTCCTTCCACCTCCCAAAAACATGTAAGTGTCTTGGCTATTCTAAATTGCCCCAGGTATGAATGAGCGTGTGAATGTGCATGTGCATGGTGTCCTGTGATGGACTCAAGTCCTATCCAGGGTGTATTCCTGCTTCATGTTTAGTGTTCCTGTGATAGGCTCTGGACTGTCCTATAAATTACTCACTGAAGATGAAAGAATGAATAAATAAATATTTATTTATTTTCAGAACATTTCTTACATATCATTACCAAGGGTGCCAATTATTCTGGAGATGACTGTGTGTGTGTGGTGTGTGTGTGTGTTCATATTCTGCATATAATGCTATATATACACATGCATGGCATTTTCTGTTTCCATTTCCGGTTGAGAGTATGCCTGTGCGTGTTTTGGCTGTCGCTTCTCACCGGAGCGCTTTTATTTTTCTTCCCCGCCCCCTTTTGTTTTTCTTTTTGTGGTTGTATGGTTTGATGTTTGTTCTTTGTTTGAATGTTTTGTCCGCTGGTTGTGGCGTAGCTCCAGACCCAGTTTTGGGTGTTGGTTTCCTTCAGGCCTTGGTCCGTCATGGGTGATGCCTATGCTGCTCACTATGGATTGCAGTGAGCTCATTGCTCTCTTTAAAGGAATAGAAAATGCAAAGTAAATACATGCATGGGTTGGTAGCTTGTAATATTGAGATCCTGTAAGAAAAGTTTCAGGCATGTTTGACCATTTATAAGAAAGTTATGCGTTTTTGTATCGCAGCTCTAATGCCACCAGGAGGCTGCCATGTTGCCTGTTGGAATGGCGATGCGTGACGTCATTTGGGCGCAAGGCTGAGTGTATACTTCAGTACTGAAGGGGCAAAGTGAAAGGTCTACTAAGGTGACAATGTCGATTTTTTCACTATACATCTGAAATAGTGTATAATGAGCTTCAACCCTGACTTATAGA
Organism: Neoarius graeffei; assembly: GCF_027579695.1. Taxonomy (NCBI): domain Eukaryota; kingdom Metazoa; phylum Chordata; class Actinopteri; order Siluriformes; family Ariidae; genus Neoarius; species Neoarius graeffei. The sequence continues at coordinate 21,763,268 of NC_083593.1, forward strand.
CAATCCTGAACTCTTTACCTGTAAAACGAGGCTGAAACTATGCATTATACCACTCGCTAGCATGCTCTCGACTCATTCATGAAAAACATTCTCATCAAGACGTCCCCAGGCTAGCCTACCGTAATTACCATAGTAGGCAGTCCAACCTCCGCGGCAACGTCCAGAGCATGCTAAGCGTGCTAACGAGTGCTTATGCTCCCAGGAACATGGAAAAACTCGTGCACTTGCCTCTTCAACAGATTCAAGTACAACCCCGATTCCAAAAAAGTTGGGACAAAGTACAAATTGTAAATAAAAACGGAATGCAATAATTTACAAATCTCAAAAACTGATATTGTATTCACAATAGAACATAGACAACATATCAAATGTCGAAAGTGAGACATTTTGAAATTTCATGCCAAATATTGGCTCATTTGAAATTTTATGACAGCAACACATCTCAAAAAAGTTGGGACAGGGGCAATAAGAGGCTGGAAAAGTTAAAGGTACAAAAAAGGAACAGCTGGAGGACCAAATTGCAACTCATTAGGTCAACTGGCAATAGGTCATTAACATGACTGGGTATAAAAAGAGTATCTTGGAGTGGCAGCAGCTCTCAGAAGTAAAGATGGGAAGAGGATCACCAATCCCCCTAATTCTGCGCCGACAAATAGTGGAGCAATATCAGAAAGGAGTTCGACAGTGTAAAATTGCAAAGAGTTTGAACATATCATCTACAGTGCATAACATCATCAAAGGATTCAGAGAATCTGGAAGAATCTCTGTGCGTAAGGGTCAAGCCCGGAAAACCATACTGGGTGCCCATGATCTTCGGGCCCTTAGACGGCACTGCATCACATACAGGCATGCTTCTATATTGGAAATCACAAAATGGGCTCAGGAATATTTCCAGAGAACATTATCTGTGAACACAATTCACCGTGCCATCCGCCGTTGCCAGCTAAAACTCTATAGGTCAAAGAAGAAGCCGTATCTAAACATGATCCAGAAGCGCAGACATCTTCTCTGGGCCAAGGCTCATTTAAAATGGACTGTGGCAAAGTGGAAAACTGTTCTGTGGTCAGATGAATCAAAATTTGAAGTTCTTTATGGAAATCAGGGACGCCGTGTCATTCAGACTAAAGAGGAGAAGGACGACCCAAGTTGTTATCAGCGCTCAGTTCAGAAGCCTGCATCTCTGATGGTATGGGGTTGCATTAGTGTGTGTGGCATGGGCAGCTTACACATCTGGAAAGACACCATCAATGCTGAAAGGTATATCCAGGTTCTAGAGCAACATATGCTCCCATCCAGACGACGTCTCTTTCAGGGAAGACCTTGCATTTTCCAACATGACAATGCCAAACCACAGACTGCATCAATTACAGCATCATGGCCACGTAGAAGAAGGGTCCGGGTACTGAACTGGCCAGCCTGCAGTCCAGATCTTTCACCCATAGAAAACATTTGGCGCATCATAAAACGGAAGATATGACAAAACAGATCTAAGACAGTTGAGCAACTAGAATCCTACATTAGACAAGAATGGGTTAACATTCCTATCCCTAAACTTGAGCAACTTGTCTCCTCAGTCCCCAGACGTTTACAGACTGTTGTAAAGAGAAAAGGGGATGTCTCACAGTGGTAAACATGGCCTTGTCCCAACTTTTTTGAGATGTGTTGTTGTCATGAAATTTAAAATCACCTAATTTTTCTCTTTAAATGATACATTTTCTCAGTTTAAACATTTGATATGTCATCTATGTTCTATTCTGAATAAAGTATGGAATTTTGAAACTTCCACATCATTGCATTCCATTTTTATTTACAATTTGTACTTTGTCCCAACTTTTTTGGAATCAGGGTTGTAAGTCAGATTATATGCAGATCTGTTCGTGGGTAGTCTAGCAAGATTACAGTCCACAGAATGAGGCTGTCATGGCAGCACTACTTGAACCGGGGATATAAATATGAAAAGTAACCTTCCCCATTCAATGACACAGGAGTACAGTGGTGCTTGAAAGTTTGTGAACCCTTTGGAATTTTCTATATTTCTGCATAAATATGACCTAAAACATCATCAGATTTTCCCACAAGTCCTAAAAGTAGATAAAGAGAACCCAGTTAAACAAATGAGACAAAAATATTAGACTTGGTCATTTATTTATTGAGGAAAATGATCCAATATTACATATCTGTGAGTGGCAAAAGTATGTGAACCTTTGCTTTCAGTATCTGGTGTGACCCCCTTGTGCAGCAATAACTGCAACTAAACATTTCTGGTAACTGTTGATTAGTCCTGCACACCGGCTTGGATGAATTTTGTCCCATTCCTCCGTACAGAACAGCTTCAACTCTGGGATGTTGGTGGGTTTCCTCACATGAACTGCTCGCTTCAGGTCCTTCCACAACATTTTGGTTGGATTAAGGTCAGGACTTTGACTTGGCCATTCCAAAACATTTACTTTATTCTTCTTTAACCATTCTTTGGTAGAACGACTTGTGTGCTTAGGGTCGTTGTCTTGCTGCATGACCCACCTTCTCTTGAGATTCAGTTCATGGACAGATGTCCTGACATTTTCCTTTAGAATTCGCTGGTATAATTCAGAATTCATTGTTCCATCAATGAGGGAAAGCCGACCTGGCCCAGATGCAGCAAAACAGGCCCAAACCATGATACTACCACCACCATGTTTCACAGATGGGATAAGGTTCTTATGCTGGAATGCAGTGTTTTCCTTTCTCCAAACATAACACTTCTTATTTAAACCAAAAAGTTCTATTTTGGTCTCATCTATCCACAAAACATTTTTCCAATAGCCTTCTGGCTTGTCCACGTGATCTTTAGCAAACTGCAGACGAGCAGCAATGTTCTTTTTGGAGAGCAGTGGCTTTCTCCTTGCAACCTTGCCATGCACACCATTGTTGTTCAGTGTTCTCCTGATGGTGGACTCATGAACATTAACATTAGCCAATGTGAGAGAGGCCTTCAGTTGCTTAGAAGTTACCCTGGGGTCCTTTGTGACCTCACCGACTATTACATGCCTTGTTCTTGGAGTGATCTTTGTTGGTCGACCACTCCTGGGGAGGGTAACAATGGTCTTGAATTTCCTCCATTTGTACACAATCTGTCTGACTGTAGACTGGTGGAGTCCAAACTCTTTAGAGATGGTTTTGTAACCTTTTCCAGCCTGGTGAGCATCAACAATGCTTTTTCTGAGGTCCTCAGAAATCTCCTTTGTTTGTGCCATGATACACTTCCACAAACATGTGTTGTGAAGATCAGACTTTGATAGATCCCTGTTCTTTAAATAAAACAGGGTGCCCACTCACACCTGATTGTCATCCCATTGATTGAAAACACCTGACTCTAATTTCACCTTCAAATTAACTGCTAATCCTAGAGGTTCACATACTTTTGCCACTCACAGATATGTAATATTGGATCATTTTCCTCAATAAATAAATGACCAAGTCTCATATTTTTGTCTCATTTGTTTAACTGGGTTCTCTTTATCTACTTTTAGGACTTGTGTGAAAATCTGATGATGTTTTAGGTCATATTTATGCAGAAATATAGAAAATTCCAAACGGTTCACAAACTTTCAAGCACCACTGTCGATCAGCTGTTCACTATTCCCTCACTGTTTATCAGTGACATCAGTATTATCTTTCCCCCTCTACTTTTTTGTTAGAGAAATGGAAACTCAATTTTTTTTTCATATAAACTTTTAATGAAACTAGACAGGGACACTCTAACGAGTGCAAACCCCGCCTTTTCCCTATTAAAATACATTGGGCGAAAATTTCGAAGTTCTGCCATGACCTTGACCTTTGACCTCCAAAATTTAATGGTTTCCTTCCTGGGTGATTGGCAACACATGTACAAAATTTGGTCCAAATCGATCCATTGGTTCTTGAGATATCTTGCAGACACACAGACAGACAGACAGACAGACAGACAGACAGACAGATACACACACACACACACACAGACTGACGCAGGTGAAAATAATAACCCCTCCGACTACTGTCGGCGGGGTTAATAATCTCCAGCCAGGGGCAGCTCCAAGTCTTACTCACTATGTGGAGCTTCCGTGTCTTGCGCCCAAATGATGTCAGAGCACTGCCGGAAACGATCAGCGGGATTTTTCTGATTAGTTAAAATATTTTCAATGGCGGCCTCCATGAAATCATCCTTTCTGCATTGAAACTGACTTTTGGAGATGGATATCTTAGTTGTGTGAGCTCCTTATTTTCAATTATTCACGTGAATCGTTAGTTTATATCATAATCTATCTTCATAACTGTATTTTAAAAATGGGTTTTCTTTTCTATTAACATCGGGGTTGTCCAGCGCTCTATGCGGCGGTGCTTTTGTGCTCACTTTCTGGATCCATGGTGCGGTGCTCCAAGTGATGTTGCCTGGTGGCGTTGCGGTGGCTATGCAGTCAGTGTGGGACATACATCCAAGTGCATTTTGGTGGGATTGTGGGCAGCTACACCACTCGAATTACATCCTAACCCCTCTCCCCCTTTTTTTTTTTTGTAATTGTAAAGCGACCTTGGGTATGAGGAAGGCACTATACAAGTTGAACAACTTATTATTATTATTATTATTATTATTATTATTATTATTATTATTATATACATATGTATAAATCATGCTGTAATATTTATATTTAGTAAATATGCAGGCAATTATAGAAAATCGTGTGCACTGATTGGTCGAGAAATTCAATAATCATCTTGGGCGACTCCGCAAATTGGTGGCCAATCGCTTTCACCGTAAGTGAGGAAGAATTACAAATTATGAAAGAAAATGCTGTTCCTAAAAGCACTAAAGATGTTATGAAATTTGGTCTAAAACTATTCAAAGATAAGGTGGAATTGGGATTTATTTTATCTATTTCAAAACAAAGTATTTTATGTGAGTGGGTGTACACCGACTCACATAAAATACTTTATTTTGAAATAGATAAAATAAATCCCAATTCCACCTTACCTTTGAATAGTTTTAGACCAAACTTCATAAAATCTTACACACACACACACACACACACACACACACACACACACCGATCAGCCATAACATTATTACCACTGACAGGTGAAGGGAATATGTCAGGTGTGAGGTATGACGCAGATGTAAGTGCAGAAACATAAAATAGCGCAAACACACAGGCAAACAGTCCCAAATCGACAGGCAAACTCATAAACGTGAAGACATGCAAAAGGTCAGGCGAGGCACAAACAGGATGTCACAGGCAAAGAGAAAAATGTAAACTAGGAACAGGAATAGAATTCAGATAACCAGGAAACCAATCACAGAATTAAGGCTCAGTAATGTGTTTCAATGAATTCAATACTTCGCACCAGGCGTGCGTCTAAGCAGTCCTTATATAGGTGCACATATTGCTCCTCAATCATGTGCAGGTGCGCATCGTTAATGGCACACGTGTGAGACGTCGCTCGACACGTGCGCAGTCCGGAATGCGCCAGAGTGTTTTTCAGGTGCGCGCGCCAGACCCCCCCCCCCAAGAGCTCCCTCTGGGAGCGAAAATCCATCTTTCTTGGCTCCGATGGGGGCTTGGGCTCAGGCTAAGACTTGTACTCCTGACTTGAACTGGGCTTGGGCTCTGGCGATGACTCTGGCTCTGGACTGGACTCGGGCTCGAGCTCTGGACTAGACTTGGGCTGTGGACTGGACTCAATCTCTGGAGATGACTCTGGCTCTGGGCTGAACTTGGGCTCGAGCTGTAGACTAAACTTGGGCTGTGGACTGGACGCAAGCTCTGGAGATGACTCTGGCTCTGGGCTGAACTTGGGCTCAAGCTCTGAACTGGACTTTGGCTCGAGCTGTGGAGATGATTTGATCTCTGGATTGGATATGAACTCTGGAAATGACTTGAGCTCTGAGCAGGAAGCACGCTCAGACCCTGGACTTGGCTCGGATTCAGGACTGGAAGCGGGCTCGAGCTCTGGGGTGGACTCGAGCTCTGGACTTGACTTGGGCTCTGGACTGGACTCAAGCTCTGGAGATGACTTGGGTTCTGGGCAGGAAGCGAGCTCAGACTCTGGACTTGACTCGGACTCAGGACTGGAAGTGGGCTCGAGCTCTGTTGGCACATTGCTTCGGCCCTTGTTAGGACCCGGCGGAGGTCGCTCAACGCATGTGCACTCCAGAATACACCAGAGAGTTCTTCAGGTGCGCATGCTAAAGCACGCCGGACTGACAGAATAATATTGATTATCTCATTGGAATGGCACCTGCCAAGTGGTGGGATACATTAGGCAACAACAGAACAGTCAGTTTTTGAAGTTGATGTGTTGGAAGCAGGAAAAATGGGCAAGCATAAGGATCTGAGTGACTTTGACAAGGGCCAAATTGTGATGGCTAGATGACTGGGTCTAAGCATCTCCAAAATGGCACATCTTGTGGGGTATTCCCGGTATGCAGTGGTTAGTACCTACCAAAAGTGGTCCAAAGAAGGACAACCGGTGAACTGGCAACAGAGTCATGGGTGTTGAAGGCTCACTTATTCACATGGGGCACGAAGGCTAGTCCATATGGTTCAATCCCACCAAAGAGTTACTGGAGCTCATCGGTACATATATAATAACATATATATAGCTGATCGGTGTATATATATAACATAACCCAGTCCAAGGTATCTGAGTTGTTAATGTTATTAGTATTGTTGTTAACAATATTAATGGTGTTGAATTCTTTTTAAAAATGTCTACAGCCAGATTTATATATGATCTGTACATGTCCATTCTTTTTCTTTGTATTTGATTTCCAAACAGCAGCTCTGCATACAGTACAATATATACAATTTCTATTTGATAATAGCACTCTCACTATGTCTATGTTCATAATTTATTCAAATATCATCCCACTTTACATCAATTTTAGCTTTGTTTATTGCAGCTAATTTGTTTTTTTTCCCCACTTGGCATTTGCAGCAATCATTTGGCAAAAAGTGATTAATTCAGACGAGCATGCATTAAGTTTCTGACACTGTGTAAGACAGCAAATGTCACAGTCAATTAGGATAGCATTGAGTCATTCCACATCTCCCAGATGTAACTGCAGACTTCTGATTTAACTCTTCACTGACCAGCACTGCTGCTTTAACTTACCTCATGTTGTTCAGGAGGTGATTCATATCCAAAACCTGTGTTTAAAGTATGTCACACTGACATTCATCAACTTCGATATGCTTCCAAATCCTCAAGTGCTTTAACGGATGATTACTCTAATAAAATAATTCCATAATTCAAACACAGTCCAGTGTGCAAAATGCAATAAGATCTTGGACCCAGGATCTTTAGGGAAATGTTCATCTTTACAGGGTGCCATTTTGGCTTCATCAGTCTTGCCTTCAGCGTGTCTCATATGTTGTATGATGTTCCTCATCAGAGCCCTATGCTAATGCTTTATTAATTAAATTCCACTTGATTGATTTTTCTGCCCCTATCAGACTCGCCGTGATAGAGCATCTGGCACTTACTAAAGGTCCACTTTCATAATTGAACAGAGTCGTGCCACGCATCAGAAAGAAAACCTGCTTTTCTGCAAATACTTCAGTAAAAGGAAAGCAGATAAGGTAAGGTATATATTCTAGAAATATATATTCTAGAAAAGTCTAAAATGTTGGGAGAGAGGAGTTTAATTTATTAACTTCTTTAGCCAAATTTTAAATTAAAGAAATAATCTGACCCTTCTTTGAGGTGGAATCGTATTGTATATAATGAACAGGAATTGGAATTGTACAAGACTGTATAGAAAATACAAGGAGAAAAGAAGAAGACACTTTGAGATTTGGCGAGAGGAAAGTTGAAGATGGGAGAAAGCAGGAAGAAGGGAGAGGAGAAGAAATGAGAAGATGGAGAGGTAGGAGAAATGAGAGAGGAGAGTAGCAGTAAAAAAAAAAAGAGTTGATGGGGAATATAATGAGGGAGAACACACTTGGGATGAGGGCTGGTTAATGGACCTACACAACTTAGGGTAAGGAACTAATTAGAAACAGGCTTTCATTATGTTTCTGAAAGGGATGGTGTGGGTGCAGGAGAGGGCAGATACAGAAGAAGAGGAAAAGATAAAAGAGGACAAAGAGATCTGACACGGGGGAGATGGAAGCTTTAACCCACACATGCTCTTTATGCAAGTGTGCTTGAAGCTTTTTGAAATGAAGCCAAAGAGAATGACTTGAGAAGAGCTCTGATTTACTGTTTTAACAAAGAACATCCTCAATCAGGGAAAAACCATCAAAAACAATTACATAAATGTTCCTTACCGCTCTCATCCAGTAGGAAGTCATCGCGGTAGCGGAACTTCTCAGGCCCACATGCAACGAAGATGTCTTCATCTCCAAAGAAGTCCTGAAGGCATGTGACCTGTGGTGACAGACAAGCTTGTGATTTATCACAAACACACACAAAACAACTCCTCACAGAACACTGTAAACAGCAGTGAAACTTTCCACAGACCATGTCACCAGACAAGTCAAATCAGTCTACGGTAACTGTCATCCCATTTGACTCCACTTACACAGTGGAGTCAAACTGTGTGCCTTCAGCATTGTGGTACAATGTGTATAGGTAATACAGGGGTTTCAAGACAATACAATCAATTGTTGTACATTGTACAACAAATTACTGTACAGAACTACAGAATGCATCTTCACACTGCTTACCTATCCATCCACCCATTATCTGTAGCCGTTTATCCTGTTCTACAGGGTCGCAGGCAAGCTGGAGCCTATCCCAGCTGACTATGGGCGAGAGGCAGGGTACACCCTGGACAAGTCGCCAGGTTATTGCAGGGCTGACACAGAGACAAACAACCATTCACACTCACATTCACACCTACGGTCAACTTAGAGCCACCGATTAACCTAACCTGCATGTCTTTGGACTGTGGGGGAAACCGGAGCACCCGGAGAAAACCTACGCAGACACGGGGAGAACATGCAAACTCCACACAGAAAGGTCCCTGTTGGCCACTGGGCTCGAACCCAGAACCTTCTTGCTGTGAGGCGACAGTGCTAACCACTACACCACCGTGCCGCCCACACTGCTTATCTACTTCATCATATCTACTTTATCTACAGGAGCGGTGTGAGGATGAATTGGACAGCACAAAGCTGAACAGATGGACTGTGTAAACTGGGTGTAATTTTAAACCATCATTAGCAACATATGAAACTGTAAGAGCACATAATTAAACATTGTGAATAAACAGAACATCTGCTGTGAAGCTAAATTGCAGGCTGTGACTAGGTTGATCCACTTGCAGAAGGTTGCTTGGCTTTAAAAATGAACATCGACACATACATACATACAGTACTGTGCAAAAGTTTTAGTCACCCTCTTTACATGGGCCTAAGACTTTTGCACAGTACTGTATTCTAAACCTTCATTTGTATACATTTAGCTCTAAATCTATAACATTGTTCCTTTCAGAGATGGGACTACTATTTGTCAGTGGGAATACTTTGTGGTTGTGTTAATAGTGGATATGACAGACCTTCAGGGAGGACATAAGTAACCGAAACTACTTTATACTCTAATGATCCAGGGATAGAAAGTTAAAGATGATAAAAATCCAGAAAAATAGTTTTTTTTTAAGATCTTCTCTCTTGTCAGTCTTCATTGAAAGAATAGAAATAAAAACTACGACCATTCATAATGTGTATAATGTAACAACTGCCCTCAAATTTCCAATAGAACAGTTATTCTGGTTGTTTTTTTATTCCCCCCCAGTATGAGCAGATATGTAGGCCTGATGATCCAGTTGAGAATCTGTGGCATAACTTGAAAATTGCTGCACACCAACACAATCCATCTAACTTGAAGGAGTTGGAGCAGTTTTACCTTGAGGAATGGGCAGAAATCCCAGTGGCTAGATGTGTTAAGCTAATAGAAACGTACCCCAAGAGACTTGCAGCTGTAATTGCAGCAAAAGGTGGTACTACAAAGTATTGACTTTGGGAGGCGAATACCTATACACACTCCAGATTTCTGGGGTTTTTTTCCCCCCGTCTTAATTATTGTTCGTGTCACAGTAAAGAAACAGTTTGCACCTTTAAAGTGGTAGGCATGTTGTGTAAATCAAATGGTGCTAACCCCCCCAAAATCCATTTTAATTCCTGCTTGTAATGCGACAAAACAGGACAAACACCAAGGGGGATGAATACTTTTGCAAGATACTGTACTTATCAAACTGCTCTGTGGATGGGGACACTGTCATCCTGGAGAGGAGCATTCCCATCAGGATGTCACGGATGGGTTGGAGGCTGAGTGCTAAAAAAACGTGACTTCAATACTAGTCCTCATTGTGCATAAACGTGGTTCATGTGCTCATGATCATGTGACTTGGTTCAGGATATGAACATGTGGACTGCAGTGGCTGATGGTTGCTGTAGTCCTACGTCATTATCGATGCTAAACTGACACAGGATAGAAACGATCAGTGATCATTCAGAAGAAGTTTGGTCAACATTGCCAGCAAAATGCTCTCCACAGTTTAAGATGGCTGGTTGTCTTTTAATTTGTTGCTCCTCTGTATCTATTGATACTGTTAACTTTTCAACTTTTGCAAAATTTTCAACTATCTTCGTTCTACTTTTAAGTAATAAAAGTTTGGTATAAAACTTTCACATCCATTCGGCAGTGTGTAAATAACATTGATTCAAGTGTTGGACAAAACACTTTCCACTTTCACCCAATTTGTGAACCATCCTACCAGAGAGGGAAGAACAATAGACCTGCTGTATGCTAATGTTAAAGAGGCTTACAGCTCTTCCCCCCTCCCCCCACTGGGCAGGTCAGACCACAACCTGATTTACCTCTTCCCCTGCTATGTGCCTCTGGTGAAGAGACTGCCCACCACATCAAAGATAGTGAGGAGATGGACAGATGAGGCCAACGAGACACTGCAGGGATGCTTCGAGGTGACAGACTGGCAGACACTGTGTGAGCCCCATGGAGACGACATTGATGGGCTCACAGAGTGCATCATGGGATACATCAACTTCTGTGTGGACACCATTGTCCCAACTAGGACTGTCAGCTGTTACCTCGACAACAAGCCGTGGGTAACGAAGGACATCAAAGCCCTCTTAAATGAGACGAAGAGGGCTTTCAGAGCCAGCAACAAGGAGGAGGTGCGAGGAGTACAGTGTGAACTGAGAGCAACGATCAGGGAGGCCAAGGAAAAGTACAGGAGGAAGTTGGAGTGGAAACTCCAACAGAACAACATGAAAGAGGTGTGGAGTGGAATGAAGACCATCACTGGTTACAAGCCAACCAACAGTGAAGGAGTGGATGGCAATGTAGAAAGGGCGAAGGAGCTGAATCTCTACTTCAACAGATTCAATGGCGTGACCCCAACCCACCACCACCACCACTCTTCTGCGGGATGGCTACAACCACACACTTCACATTCTCTCCCCTCCCCCGCCTCTTCTTGCCCAACCTCATCCCCATTTCAGGACCTCGCTCGCACCTCCTCAACAGACCCCCTGGCTGAGCACACACCCCCAAGAAACACCTTCATCCCTCCCCCACCCGTCACCTCCACACAGATCATCAGTGAGGAGCAAGTGAAAAGACAGCTAAAGAGACTCCATGCAGGAAAATCAGCAGGCCCGGATGGTGTTAGCCCCAGGGCCCTGAAGACCTGTGCCCTCTAGCTAAGTGGAGTACTTCAGCATGTCTTCAACATGAGCCTGGGTCTTCAGAGGGTCCCCGTGCTGTGGAAGATGTCATGCCTCGTCCCTGTACCGAAGAAGCCACGTCCCAGTGACCTCAAAGACTACAGGCCCGTGGCATTGACATCACACATCATGAAGACCCTTGAGAGACTCATCTGGGAGCAGATCCGGCCTATGGTCCAACCACTTCTTGACCCCCTTCAGTTCACCTACCAGCCCGGTCTTGGAGTAGAGGGCGCAATCATCTACCTGCTCAACAAAGTCTACGGCCACCTGGACAAGCCAGCCGGCACTGTGAGGATCATGTTTTTTGATTTCTCCAGTGCTTTTGACACCATCCGGCCGGCTTTGCTGGGTGAGAAGTTGACAACGATGCAGATGGATGCCCCACTGGTGTCCTGGATTGTGGATTATTTGACTGGCAGACCACAGTACGTGCGCTTGCAGTGCTGTGTGTCGGACAGAGTGATCAGCAACACCGGGGCTCCACAAGGGACTGTCCTTTCTCCCTTCCTTTTCACTCTCTACACCACTGATTTCAACTACTGCACGGAGACCTGCCACCTCCAGAAATTTTCTGATGACTCTGCAGTGGTTGGACATATTACCGGTGGTGATGAGAGCGAGCACAGGACGGTGGTGGACAACTTTGTGACATGGAGCAGGAAGAACCACCTACAGCTCAACGTGACGAAGACGAAAGAACTGGTGGTCGATCTGAAGAGAATCAGGGCTCCAGTGAACCCTGTTAACATCCAAGGGGTCAGTGTGGACATGGTGGAGAAATAAGTACCTGGGGGTGTACTTGGATAATAAACTGGACTGGTCCAAAAACGTGGACACTGTATACAAAAAGGGCCAGAGCCGTCTCTATTTTCTGAGACGGCTGAGGTCCTTCAACATTTGCCGAACGATGCTACGGATGTTCTATGAGTCTGTGGTGGCCAGTGCCATCCTGTACGCTGTCGTCTGCTGGGGCAGTGACTTGAAGGTGAAGGACACTAACAGACTCAATAAGATTATCAGGAAGGCCGGCCATGTTGTAGGCGTGGAACTGGACTCTCTGACAGTGGTGTTGGAGAAGAGGACACTGTCCAAAATAAAAACAATCTTAGACTGTCCTTCCCACCCTCTACATGAGGAGCTGATCAGCCACAGGAGCACATTCAGTAAACGGCTGATTCTTCCACGCTGCACAACTGAGAGACACAGGAAATCATTCCTATCTGTTGCAGTCAAGCTGTACAATGCCACTATATAACTGTGGTACACTGTCTTACCATGTATACTGTATCCTTAACTCAGGTGCAATATATGTATATAGGAATCATTGTATATAAAATCACTTCATTTTGCTTTTACTTTAAGTTATTGAACTTATTTTAATTTATTTTATTTTTATTTATTCTTTTTTCAGACGACTTTATCTTATATTTTTAGACATGTTTACTTCTTCTTTGATTCAGGAGCTTGGTAGCAAATTTGAATTTCCCTCCGGGGATTAATAAAGTAATTCTGATTCTGATTCGTTTTTGACAAAACATTTGATAGAATTTTATAATTCTATGGTCTTGATTTGTTACATGCAAGTGCAGACATTTATGACAGGTTACTCTTCATGATACAAAAATAAACTAACAAACCTTAGGTTTTAATTTATCAGCCTTAAGAAACTTGGGTAAACGTTTATAATGACTGTAAATGATGCAGTAAGGGCACAACTGATCTGAAATGGCTCGTTGGAATAGGGCTTACGGTGCATTTTATGCAGAGAACTTAATGATCAAAGAAACGTTATATGGAAGAGGCAAGTTGTACTCACAGCTTGAGGCCTGAACTAAAGAGAATGAGAGAGAGCTCTTTCTGCCAAAAGGATGTAGACACTGCTTTAATGAAGTCCTACTTTAATGTGTTCTTGAAGAGATCCACAGCACAGCATCCTTCTTGACATAAGTTTAATCTAGCCATAGATACTCATCACTCTAGTCCTGCAGTTGTCTTCAGGCATGTCACTGCACAAAATTTACAGCTCAGTAATTATCGGCTATAAAAAGAGTGGTGAACGGGTTCTGTATGGCGAGGTTATTTGAGGGGACAGGATACTTTTGAGGGGTTTTTTTCTTCAGATGAAATTACTCATAACAGTTTTAGTAACAGTACCATACAATTATAATGAGTGCCAGTAGAGCGACTGCTGAAAAACAGTGAATTCATTTTCTATCAATGATCATAATACAATCTGCTTCATTCCTACATAACGAACGGTCAACAAACCAAGTGATTCGTGATGCGCTCTTCTGTGTCCTGGAAATCCGTCTTCGGTGCCCTAAGCTAATCTCTATTCTTAAAGCCTTGTACACCGGTACAAAGGTATGCATAAAGGGAGCCAAACACTATTTCAACACCTATGTAGGCTGCTGTCGAGGAGCACCTGAGAGCCCAAGCATCTTTAATGTGTACATGGATTTCGTCATGCGATGTGCCAATTATGAGATCCTAAATGAAGTCCCTCAGACAGGAGCACGTATCGAATTTGTAATACTGAATGAAGTTTCTCCCCATGAACTCCGTACCAGGACTTCGTATGATGTGTCAAGAATAACAGAGCTCATGTACGCTGACGACATTGTAGTCTTCTCTGAGAACTTAAACGACCTGAAGAAAATCCTAGAGATCTATGACAATACTTTCTCAAGATTTGGTCTGCAGATGTCGTACAAAAAGATGGAGATGATGGCTTTCAATGTAGACAAGACTATTCAAGCGAGAAGTAGTCTTCTGACAGTCAACAACACAGAAATTAAGAATGTGAGGCAGTTCTGCTATCTCGGCCATCTAATCACCAACACTGGGAAGTCATCGACGTTTCTACATCACAGGATCGCATCAGCCTTTGAAAAGTGGAACGAGCTGAAACATGTACTCATTGGCCATGAAATCCACCTCAATACACGGATGAAAATCTTGACAGCATGTGTACGGTCTCGGCTATTGTATAGTGTCCAGACATGGGAACTAACAAGTGTCGAACTGCAATAGTTTAATGCTGTGTGGAATGGCTTCTTAAGAAAGATGATAGCCGGGGGCTATGCGAGGAAGAACGCTCCCCCCACAAACCAACGCAAGAGAGGGGTTGACCCTTCATCCCTAGTAGAAGGGGAACTGGACTGGGGGTTCAAGATCTCTAATGCAAACCTGTATGAAATAACCCAGTCACAGTCAATTGAGGATACATGTCACATACAGTACCTCAAATACATCGCACACGTCTGCAGAATGCCTAATGATGCCTTACAAAAAATTGTGCTGTTCGATAAAAGGAGGAGTTGGAAGAAGGTGGAAAATCTTTTAGGGGTCGACAGACAGCAGGCCCTCAAGATGACAAAAAGACGACTTTATGCAGCTGCTGGAGAGCAGATTTACAGGCCTAAAACAGCTGCACCCCAAGGCCGATCATGTGCCAAGAGGGAAGACATCATGATGATGAAGATTGTGGACCAATAATAGTACTGAAACCATTAAACACTGCTTTGCACTGACTGAATTATTTTTCCCCCCTTGATTATAACTTGGTATTACAAATAACCTCTGCTTCTGGCCAGAATAGTGTTAGTGACTGAGCATCAGCACATATTGGTTTGTGTGGGTGCAGGGGAGCAGTATAAATGATGGCACCAGTCATATTATACATTTGGTCTTTCAGCATATTAAAGACTCCTTAATGCATCTTAAAGTGCCCTACACAAAAATACCATTTGGTGATTTTAGTTCACCATTTAACATTCTGCAGCTACACATAACTCAGAAACTGATATATTTATTTGAATCTTTTGTAACCTTTTGTAATCACAGAGTATGCATGACCCGTACATCTAACTTTTATGATACAGGGAAACTGATCCTGCCTTATAAGTCTGCAAAGCTACATTTGACTCTCTGGAAGCATGCATACAGGTCCCCCCCAACATGACTCACTGGTGAAATAAATGTCTCTTGCTAGTGAGGTGCTTTTTACTTCATATGAAGCATTCAGTAGATGCAGTAACTATGCCATCTAGAGCACTAAACCTGCCATATACTGCAGTTTGCTGGATTGGACATGACTTTTTCTTTTGTAAATTTGTCTTCAGTAAATGCTTTGTTGTGGTAGATATGGAGTCTAAGTCAGGAACACTGGACAAAAAGCAGTGATAGATAGATAGATAGATAGATAGATAGATAGATAGATAGATAGATAGATAGATAGATAGATAGATAGATAGATAGATAGATAGATAGATAGATAGATAGAATTCACAAATTACAGCAGGACAGAGAGTTAGAATTATTAATTATAATTAACATCCATCCATTATCAGTACTACTTAACCATCAGGGTTGCAGGGAAAGCTGGAATCAATCCCTGCTGAGTTTGGGCAAGAGGCGGGGTACACCATGGGCAGGTTGCCAATCTACTGCAGGTCTAACAGTACATGAGGCTTGCTCATTGGGAATAGATTAGGGATAAAATTAGCTCATGTTTAAAGTCATTAAAATTCTGTAAAGCTGCTTTGCGACAATGTCTATTGTTAAAAGTGCTATAAAAAATAAACTTGACTTGAAACTTGACTAACACAGAGACAAACAACAATTCACACCTCTGGGAAATTTAGAGTAGGCAGCTGACCTAAGCCTCATGTCTTTGTACTGTGGGAAGAAACCGAAGCACCCGGAGGAAACCCACACAGGCACAGGGAGAACGTGTAAACTCTGTACAGAAAGGAAAGGCCCCAGTCAGTCATGAGATTCAAACCCAGACCCACAGACCCATGCCTCTGGGCAATATAGAACTTGTCTTCTACTGAAATTTACTTGGGCAATATACTGGAATTGTTAGTAGTAATTTTACATTACTGCATTACTGCTGTTAATATGTAAAAAAACAAACAAACAAGCAAACAAAAAACCCCACAACACTATATTAAAATGCAATTTGTAGATGAACTTAAGGACTGGGTGGTGTATTGGTTAGCGCTGTCGCCTCACAGCAAGAAGGTCCTGGGTTCGAGCCCCGGGGCCGGCGAGGGCCTTTCTGTGCGGAGTTTGCATGTTCTCCCCGTGTCCGCGTGGGTTTCCTCCGGGTGCTCCGGTTTCCCCCACAGTCCAAAGACATGCAGGTTAGGTTAACTGGTGACTCTAAATTGACCGTAGGTGTGAATGTGAGTGTGAATGGTTGTCTGTGTCTATGTGTCAGCCCTGTGATGACCTGGCGACTTGTCCAGGGTGTACCCCGCCTTTCACCCGTAGTCAGCTGGGATAGGCTCCAGCTTGCCTGCGACCCTGTAGAAGGATAAAGCGGCTAGAGATAATGAGATGAGAACTTAAGGACTTGTATTCTACAACCCCGATTCCAAAAAAGTTGGGACAAAGTACAAATTGTAAATAAAAACGGAATGCAATGATGTGGAAGTTTCAAAATTCCATATTTTATTCAGAATAGAACATAGATGACACATCAAATGTTTAAACTGAGAAAATGTATCATTTAAAGAGAAAAATTAGGTGATTTTAAATTTCATGACAACAACACATCTCAAAAAAGTTGGGACAAGGCCATGTTTACCACTGTGAGACATCCCCTTTTCTCTTTACAACAGTCTGTAAACGTCTGGGGACTGAGGAGACAAGTTGCTCAAGTTTAGGGATAGGAATGTTAACCCATTCTTGTCTAATGTAGGATTCTAGTTGCTCAACTGTCTTAGGTCTGTTTTGTCGTATCTTCCGTTTTATGATGCGCCAAATGTTTTCTATGGGTGAAAGATCTGGACTGCAGGCTGGCCAGTTCAGTACCCGGACCCTTCTTCTATGCGGCCATGATGCTGTAATTGATGCAGTATGTGGTTTGGCATTGTCATGTTGGAAAATGCAAGGTTTTCCCTGAAAGAGATGTCGTCTGGATGGGAGCATATGTTGCTCTAGAACCTGGATATACCTTTCAGCATTGATGGTGTCTTTCCAAATGTGTCAGCTGCCCATGCCACACACACTAATGCAACCTCATACCATCAGAGATGCAGGCTTCTGAACTGAGCGCTGATAACAACTTGGGTCGTCCTTCTCCTCTTTAGTCCGAATGACACGGCGTCCCTGATTTCCATAAAGAACTTCAAATTTTGATTCATCTGACCACAGAACAGTTTTCCACTTTGCCACAGTCCATTTTAAATGAGCCTTGGCCCAGAGAAGACGTCTGCGCTTCTGGATCATGTTTAGATACGGCTTCTTCTTTGAACTATAGAGTTTTAGCTGGCAACGGCGGATGGCACGGTGAATTGTGTTCACAGATAATGTTCTCTGGAAATATTCCTGAGCCCATTTTGTGATTTCCAATACAGAAGCATGCCTGTATGTGATGCAGTGCCGTCTAAGGGCCCGAAGATCACGGGCACCCAGTATGGTTTTCCGGGCTTGACCCTTACGCACAGAGATTCTTCCAGATTCTCTGAATCTTTTGATGATATTATGCACTGTAGATGATATGTTCAAACTCTTTGCAATTTTACACTGTCGAACTCCTTTCTGATATTGCTCCACTATTTGTCGGCGCAGAATTAGGGGGATTGGTGATCCTCTTCCCATCTTTACTTCTGAGAGCTGCTGCCACTCCAAGATGCTCTTTTTATACCCAGTCATGTTAATGACCTATTGCCAGTTGACCTAATGAGTTGCAATTTGGTCCTCCAGCTGTTCCTTTTTTGTACCTTTAACTTTTCCAGCCTCTTATTGCCCCTGTCCCAACTTTTTTGAGATGTGTTGCTGTCATGAAATTTCAAATGAGCCGACATTTGGCATGAAATTTCAAAATGTCTCACTTACGACATTTGATATGTTGTCTATCTTCTATTGTGAATACAATATCAGTTTTTGAGATTTGTAAATTATTGCATTTCGTTTTTATTTACAATTTGTACTTTGTCCCAACTTTTTTGGAATCGGGGTTGTAGTTCCTAATTTTTACAATATGCTGACTAAGAACTGATTTAGCCATACAATATACACAACCATTCAACAGAATTAATGTATTCTTCTGAAAAAAAGACAAAAATTTCCAATGTCAGTGTTCAAATAATTCAAAAATATAATAATAATAATAATAATAATAATAATAATAATAATTTCAATTCAATTTTATTTGTATAGCACATTGTTACAAAGCTTTACAGAAACAAATTCCTGATATAAGTTTTACATATATTATTATTATTATTATTATTATTATTATTATTATTATTAAATTTTTTTTTTTTTTACACCACAGATTCCTTATATCTTGGTATCCTGTGTTGTAATGATGAGATACCACTTATATCCAGTAGGCGGCAGTAGGATGCGTTTCAGGATAAATTTAGCCTCTGAAATGACCAGAACCAACATGTTCATTGATGATAAATACAATTAATATGTCAAAGTGCTAATATTTGCCATGTTAACATTGTAAGCAATAATGAGCTACATGTTTTAACCCCCAAAGTCTTCCATTGTGATGGAACATACAAACGCCCATCATAAAGCCATCTAAATTGTCATAGATTTACAATCAAATTGGTGAACAAAAATTAATTGATATACACGATCCGAATGATGAACAATGCAATACACTTATTCCTCAAAATGTAACTTGTACTTGTACCAACATGTTTCTTAACTGGTACATACTCTTATTCTCTGGATGAAATCAAAACAGAGAGTTCTGTTGGAAATAGGATAGAAAGCAGACTAGCAATGTTCCTTGAATTTATCACATGACAGTGTTTACCTGCACTGTTAAGCTGGTATTAAGATGTATATGTACATCTGTATAGAGAATATAGAGCTTAATTACATATCAGAAAATATTTTTAAATGTATCATATTATACAGTGTCTTGCAAAAGTATTCATCCCCCTTGGTGTCTGTCCTGTTTTGTTGCATTACACGCTAGAATTAAAATGGATTTTTGGAGGGTTAACACCATTTGATTTACACAACATGCCTACCACTTTAAAGGTGCAAATTGTTGTTTTATTGTGACACAAACAATAATTAACATGAAAAAACAGAAATCTGGAGTGTGCATAGGTATTCACCCCGTTTCGTATGAAACTCCTAAATAAGAGCTGGTCCAAACCAATTCACTTCATAAGTCACATAATTAGTTGATTGAGAGCCACTTTTGTACAGTCAAAGTGTCACATGATCTGTCACATGACATCTGTATAAAATCAACCTGTTCTGGAAGGACCCTGACTCTGCAACACTACTAAGCAAACAACATGAAAACCAAGGAGCCTCCAAACAGGTCAGAGACAAAGTTGTGGAGAAGTATAGATCAGGGTTGGGTGATAAAAAATATCCCAAACTTTGAATATCCCAGGGAGCACCATTAAATCCATTATAGCAAAATGGAAAGAATATGGCACCACTACAAACCTGACAAGAGAAGGCCACCCACCAAAACTCACAGACTGGGCAAGAAGGGCATTAATCAGAGATGCAACAAAGACACCAAAGATAACACTGAAGGAGCTGCAAAGACCCACAGTGAAGATGGGAGTATCTGTCCATAGGACCCCTTTAAGCCATACACTCCATAGAGTGGGGCTTTATGGAAGAGTGGCCAGAAAAAAGCCATTGCTTAAGAAAACGCGTTTTGGAGTTTGCCCAACATCATGTGGCAGACTCCCCAAACACATGGAAGAAGATTCTCTGGTCAAATGAGACTAAAATTGATCTTTTTGGCCATCATGGGAAATGCCATGTGTGGCGCAAACCCAACACCCTGAGAACACCATTCCTACAGTGAAGCATGGTGGTGGCAGCATCATGCTGTGGGGATGTTTTTCATCTGCAGGGACAGGAAAGCAGGTCAGGACTGAAGGAAAGATGGATGGCACTAAATACAGGGCAGTTCTGGAGGAAAACCTGTTTGAGACTGGGACGAAGGTTCATGTTCCATCAGGACAATGACCCTAAATATACTGCTAAAGCTACACTGGTGTGGTTTAAAGGGAAACATTTAAATGTCTTGGAATGGCCTAGTCAAAGCCCAGACCTCAATCCAATTGAGAATCTGTGGCATAACTTGAAGATTGCTGCACACCAACACAACCCATCTAACTTGAAGGAGTTGGAGCAGTTTTGCCTTGAGGAATGGGCAAAAATCCCAGTGGCTAGATGTACTAAGCTAATAGAGACATACCCCAAGAGACTTGCAGCTGTAATTGCAGCAAAAGTATTGACTTTGGGGGGTGAATACCTATGCACACTCCAGATTTTTTTCAATCTTAATTATTGTTTGTGTCACATGTTGGCATGTTGTGTAAATCAAATGGCACTACCCCCCCCCCCCCCCCCCCCAAAAAAAAAATCCCTTTTAATTCCATCTTGTAATGCGACAATACAGGACAAACAACAAGGGAGATGAATACTTTTGCTAGATACTGTACCTAGCATTTATAATGTTAGGTATGTGCTAAGAAGAATGGTTCTTCATCCTCACTATAATTTGATTGGGAAATTATTGATAAAGATGATTGGGAAGCTGAGACAATGATAAAAATCAGGAAAAAGGTTTATTTAATCTTTTTTTTTTAATCTACTAGTGGTAATTTTTGCAAAACCTGCACAAAACACTACAATATAAAGCCAAGAAATTGTAAACTTTTCAGCTGTTTTGGTCTTAAGCAGCTCATATTAAGGTTGTGTTGTGAACATGCTTAAATGTGCATGTATTTATGATGACAGTAATGATGGGTCTTAAGCTGTTATACTAAACAACTCGGGGGGGGAATCAACAATGATAATTTGCCATGTGGGCTTTGATGGAGCTGGATGCACGTCACTGAATTAAGACATACAATGACTACTGAATATACAAACATGTAGAACCCTTAAAATCCTAGAATGCTCATATTGCAGTTAATCCATAATTCATAGTTACTGAACAATATACTTTCATGTAATTTACTGAATAATAAGTTGAGTTGAAGGGGCTGTGTATCTGTGTGTCTACAATCTCTCTCTCTCTCTCTCTCTCTCTCTCTCACACACACACACACACACACACACACACACACACACACACACACACACACACACAAAAACAACAACAACAACAACAACAACAACAACAACAACAACCCTGCAGCACCCTGACTAATCAGTAATTAGTGAGTCAGAAGTACAAGAAAGTGGAGCTAGAGTAACATTCAGGTGACTAGGTGAGACCTACCTTAACCCCTTTGGAAATAATGTGTACAATTGTACACATGAAGTTCCATAGCATGGAGTTCCATAGCATTTTTCCTTGTGTCCAAAGGGGTTATTGGAAAACAAAAAACAGTACTACTACAGTTTAACAGCATGCTTTTGAGTACTTTCAATTCCAACAGCATTAATAGGAGCCTGCTCTTAATTTCCTTTTTGTCTATATATTTTGAACAGATTTTTGATGTACCTCACTCCCTTTAATCAACACTATAACATATGTGCATTCACTCATACAATCCTGTTTCCAAAAAAGTTGAGTCATTGTGTAAAATGTAAATAAAATAAGAATGTGATGATTTGCAAATAATGTCCTATTACAACTGCATGGCTCCATAGTAAAAGAGTCTGGGTGCTAAACTGGCCTGCCTGCAGTCTAGATCGGTCTCCCATTGAAAACATTTGGCACATTACGAAGCACAAAACATGACAAAGGAGACTCCGAACTATTAAGCAACTGAAACTGAATATCAGGCAAGAATGGGACAATATTTCACTTTCAAAACTACAGCAATTGGTCTCCTCAGTTCCCAACGTTTATAGAGTGTTGTTAAAAGTAGAGGTGATGTAACACAGTGATAAACATGCCCCTATCCCAACTTTTTTTGAAATGTGTTGCTGGTATCAAATTTAAAATGAACATATATATTTTTCAAAAAACAAAATTTATCAGTTTCAACATTTGATACATTGTCTTTATACTATTTTCAATGGAATACAGGGTTTTCATGATTTGCAACTCAACACATTCTGTTTTTATTTGTATTTTACACAGCATCCCAACTTTTTTTTTAGAAATGGTGTTGTACGGTACTTATGGCAAGTTGAGTTCTATTTCACCTCTCCTAACCACCACCAGGGGTGGTGTTTTACACATGGATATTCTCTTGGGCATGTGTGCAAATGTCAGCACCTCTCTATAGTAAGTACTAAGTCACTATGATCATATGATGATGACAGTGACTTAGTACTTACTATAAGCACCCAACATAACATCACTATGGCTCTTTTTCGCTACTCACCCGTGCCGGGACCACATGTAGAGTTTGGAACTATCCTGTGCAGCTTATGACTTCAGAGATGCAAGGTTTCTGTCTTCTGAAGCTGTGCTTAGCCATTCCTTTCTCTGTTGCAATGCTGGCTGTGAATTGCTAACTAGAATTCCTACTGCTTGCTTAGCTAGTTAGCTTACACTTTGTGGTTTCTAAGATAATCAGGCTTGCTAGAGACTCAGTCTGTCTCACCCTCAGCACTATCTGCCACTGTTTCTCATCATACCATCTAGTAAAAGAGCCAGTTCAGCATCCAGCAGCTTCAACAAGCCTCCAGTTAGCCGTGATATGGGTCAGGAACCATGGGCCTCGTGGCCACCTGAATGCATTTCTACCTTTTTCTGAGATTATTCATGGTCCCAATGTGGCCAGTAGAACCCTGGTTCCTACTGTTATTCTCATTAGTGAGAGAAAGGAAAAAGATAACCACAGAGATGTGGCTTCCCCATCCAGACCAGGGGGTTTGGCCCCTTGGAGCAGCAAACAATTTGATGTGTAGCAGTCCAAGAAACTATCAGGATCACTGGAGGCCCTAGTACACAGACTTTGTGTGCTGTCAGGAGAATTCTGGAAATGGTGTGCCAACCACTAGTGGACCCATTACATTGCACAGAATTTAATGTGCTAACCTTGTTACAGGGACTGCTGAAAGATGGCAAATTCCTGTCTACAGTAAAGTGTATGTATGTATGTATGTATGTATGTATGTATGTATGTATGTATGTGGCAGCCATTTCAGGCTATCATGACACACCGGATGGCACCTCATTAGGAGCTCATAAGCTAATATCAGCATTTCTTTTTTAAAAGACGCCTCCACCCACCACACTCCCCCAGAAACACAGCATGGATGTCCCCCTCATACTGGAGTCCCTTAAGTCCTCCAAGTGCATTCATTTGGCTGATCTGAAGAATGTATCATTTAAAAGCTGCCTGTTTTGAACCAGGCAATTAACCACGCAACATTCTCCAAAGGTCAACCTGCAGAATGATCCGTTCTGTGTCCACTATGTAGTTTTAGTGTTATCTGAATTGCATGGCAGCTATTCACTTGTCAGACCAGCTATTTATCTGTCATGATATAAAGGCACAGAGTGCTCCTCTGTCCAGGAAACACTGGCCATTGAATGATGGAAGTCATCACTTTGGCCTATGAACAGGTGGTGCAAAAGCCCTAACCATGACATGCCATTCTACAAGGAGTGTTTCAATCATGGGGACAACTGATAGGTGTGCTGCTCAAGGCCCTTTCCAAGCAGCCATATATGAATTAGTTCCTAATGACCTTGTGGCATAGGAGGATCTGGATAACCACCCCTCATGGCTAGAGGGGTTGAAACAGCATGCTCATTACAAATATAACTACAGTGCTATGAACCCTAGATAACCTCCAGGATTCCTTGTCATTTGGAACCGTGATCAACCCAGTACTAAATGAGTAGAACTGTAGTGATGGTATGTTCGGTACTTATCGTAAGTACTATGTCATTGTCATCATATGAATTTGTGGTAAACGGCTCAGCATACACTCACTCCATAATGTGAAACGCAACACATACACATCAGGACTGTGCACCTTACACACAACACATACACCTCAGGACTGTGCACCTAACACACAGCACATATACCTCAAGTCTGTGCACCTTACCTTACCTTGCAATACTTCATAATGTGTAATTTTATTTTATAATGTGACTCTCTCGTGCAATAATTTATAATGTGCAATACTTTATAATGTGACTCTCTCTGTGCAATACTTTATAATGTGCAATGAGCAATACCTCACTCCATAATGTGTAACACAACACATACACCTCAGGACTGTGCACCTTACCCCCTTACCCACCCTTTTTTCCCTTCCTCTCTCTCTCTCTCTCTACATGCTGTTTGCACTGTTATTGGAGATGCTTTAATCTCATTGTACATGTGTATAGTGACAATAAAGGGATTCTATTCTATTCTAAGTGTATGAAATATCCAGCAGTTTATAAACTACAGTTATATTAGTAACTCACAGTTTACTTCTATGAAATCAGAACTTTCTACAGGTATTGACAACAAATAGCACATGCAAAAGTTTTCTCATCTCATCTCATTATCTCTAGCCGCTTTATCCTGTTCTACAGGGTCACAGGCAAGCTGGAGCCTATCCCAGCTGACTACGGGCGAAAGGCGGGGTACACCCTGGACAAGTCGCCAGGTCATCACAGGGCTGACACATAGACACAGACAACCATTCACACTCACATTCACACCTACGGTCAATTTAGAGTCACCAGTTAACCTAACCTGCATGTCTTTGGACTGTGGGGGAAACCGGAGCACCCGGAGGAAACCCACGCGGACACGGGGAGAACATGCAAACTCCACACAGAAAGGCCCTTGCCGGCCACGGGGCTCGAACCCGGACCTTCTTGCTGTGAGGCGACAGCGCTAACCACTACACCACCGTGCCGCCCCCGCAAAAGTTTTATTTAAATATTTTACCTTCCTATATTTTGTATCACACCAACAAATTTATCACATTGTACACAAAAATTAACTCAGAGTGTGTGATTATGAATGTTGGTTTGGTAATTTTAGCAGTGTGAATGTTGTGTATAGGCAGGATATTTGGAGTGTGTCCTTTTTCCCTAACCCTCTGTTTAACCAACTTTTTATGCATAGGTCTAACACTAGATCTAGTGTCAAAGTGTGGAGCTTAATCTGATTAGACAGATATCCCAAAGCCTTATCACATTATGTTTATGCATATTAACTAGAGATGGATGTAAGCAGAGTCTTATTCATGATTAAGGCATAGCCATTGTTGATCCAGTAATCCAGAGCAGTGATGAGATCACTGGCAAATACATGAAGCAGTGCAAATCAATATTTTCACATATTGCACAATCATGATTTAAAGTGGCATGCTCTGGTCAGGGTCAGACGCTAGCCCAAACACAAACAAAAGCATGTTAGTGACAGCATAATTTTAAATAGTCAAGATCTACCATGTTGTCTTTTTTATTCATTTTCAGTCCATAAAAACACAAAATCAAAGCAAATTCTATTTAGTGTTTATGTACTGGCATGCAGAGATTAAGTAGATGCTAAGTCAGCAGTATCACATTAGATATTTTAAGATTCATCCATCCAATACCGGTTATCCTGTGCAGAGTCACATGCAAGCTGGAGTCTATCCCAGCTGACTAGGCGGGGTACAGCCTGGACAAGTCACCAAATCATCGCAGGGCTGACACATAGAGACAAACAACCATTCACACCCATGTTCAATTTAGAGCCACCAATTAACCTAACCTGCATGTCTTTGGACTGTGGGGGAAACTGGAGCACCCGGAGGAAAACCACACAGACACAGGGAGAACATGCAAACTCCACACAGAAAGGCCCCTGTCAGCCACTGGGCTCGAACCCAGAACCTTCTTTCTGTGAGGCGACAGTGCTAACCACTCCACCACCATGCCGCCTAGTTTAAGATCCTCATTTTTAAACACTGTTAATACATTCATTCTTGTTCCAACATTGAATATTTTAAATCCTGTTAGGGAACCCGTCTTTTTTCTTTTGCCCTTTGGATCTACACAGAATCTGTAGATGAATGTAGATCACATTCGATGCGAGATGTAACAGAATGCAAATGCATTACTGGAATGAACAAATAATGTTTTCTAAACACATCGAAACAGGAGGCACACTATTCATAGTTTTTTACTTTCATGTGAACATAATGGTATGGTTAAAGGTTCTGACTGCAAAGTTGAATTCTGGTTACAAATGTTCTATTTCTATTGCTGCAGGAGTTTCAAGATGCTTCGCGGTGATTTGAAGTTGAGTTGAGTTGAAATTGAGGAGTTGTGCTGCTGCACACACCGTGTATCTTATGTGTGAATGTTTTGCTGAGCTAAAATGTGTTTCGCATTTTACAATTCCGGATATTGCCAAAGCAAGTGAGCAGCAATATCATGTGACCACCATGGGGCATGTTTGACCTACTTTTCACCAAAACAAATCAGCGTGGGCAAACATGGCGGACTCCGCTCTCCCACTAACTAAAATCCAGTGGAAAAGAAAAGGAAAATATGAAAGTGAATCAGCTAGAAAACATGCCAGAAAAGTGATGAAAACCAAAAGGTTGTCCACAAGAATTTTCGTGAAGAGACCAACTGACCACTGGAATTGACTGAAGGATGAAACAGGCGTGAAACCTGATGAAGAATATATTCACCTTTTGTTTCACGGATCTATTTATGAACGTCAACCACAAATTCCGTACCTGTGACTCAAAACTCTCCAAGGTCGATGCAGAGTCATGATGTTTTCTACACGTCGCCATCTTGGTGTGACCCAGTTCCATAATTATGCTAATTAGTTCAAGCTCCTCGCGTTTGGCTATTTCTGTAGGGCCATACTGTTTACCTCAAGAGAGAGGATATTTGGTCCCAAAATGGAGGAAAGCAATCTTCAGCACATCAAAATGATCACATTTCGCCCACATGATATTGTTCTTGAAGGACGCAGGAAAATGCCATGCACAAAAAAAAAAAATAAAATAAATAAATAAATAAATATTTCAGATAACTTTGCAGTCAGCAGCTTTAAAAAAAAAAAGGCCAGAACAAAATTCTCCTGGTTTCAGCCTCCCTCATTTCAGGATTAAATCCAAATATATAGAGAGAGATGGAACTTGGTGGCACTGAACAAATAAAAATGCAGATAGTGGCACTGAGTTACACCCATAGTTTGCATCCTTTGTAGTACATGGTCATTTACTGTACAGAACTTGTTTTACATATACTATATGGGCAAAATTATGTGGACACCTGACTATCACATCCATATGTGCCCAGTCCATGTGCAATCACGTGCTTTCCATTACATTTTCATTCATGCTACTCCTGAGATATCAGTGATTCTGACCCCTTATGCCCTCTCGGCCTGCCTGATTCATCCTGATGCCCTATTTCTGTTTGGAGTTCTCACCATCTGAAAATCACTCGCTGCTGCTAAGGATGGCCCCATATGAACAGCCTAAAGATCACCATGAGATTACCGTGGATGTTACCTCTTAGAAACCATAAAGATGTCTGTGGATACTCTTCCTTTGATAGCCTTAGGACTGCAATTGCTACGAACAGTTTTGCACTTGAGTCTCCATCATTGAAGTTGATAACTTCAACATAATAGACTTCAAGGTAAAACTATAATGAATTCAGAAATGGCTAGACAAGTGCTGTAGTGAGGTCAGGCACTGATGTCAAGCGAGAAGGCCTGGTATTCAGCTGCATTCCAATTCATCCCAAAGGTGTTCACTGGAATTGAGGTCAAGGTTTGGGCAACTCAAGTCCTTCCATATCAACCTTGGCAATCCATGGTCTATGTGTTGCACACAGGGGCATTGTCATACTTGAACATGTCTAGGCCCCTTAGTTCCAGTGAAGGGAATCATAATGCTACAGCATATAAAGACATTCTAGACAACTGAGCGCTTCCAACTTTGTGGCAACAGTTTGGGGAAGAGCCACATATGGGTGTGATGGTCAGGTGTCCACATACTTTTAGCAATACAGCATATATATTTTTAAAGGCCTTTCTATGTTTTCTAATATGTAGTTCTCATACATTTATATGTAGATCTTTTATTGTACAACCCCAATTCCATAAATTTGTGACACTGTGTAAAACGTAAATAAAAAATAAATAAATAAACAGAATATGACGATTTGCAAATCTTGGAAACGCTATATTTCATTGAAAATAGTACAAAGACAACATATCAAATGTTGAAACAGAAATTTTATTGTCTTTTGAAAAATATATGCTCATTTTGAGTTTGATATCAACAACACATTTCAGAAAAGTTGGGACGGGGCAACAAAAGACTGAAAAAGTTGTGTAATGCTAAAAAAATGATTTTGGTTAATTGGCAACAGGTCAGTAACATGATTGGGTGTAAAAAGAGCATCCCAGAGAGGCGGAGTCTCTCAGAAGTAAAGATGGGGAGGAGTTCACCGCTCTGTGAAAGACTGCATGGGCAAACAGTGCAGCAATTTAAGAATAACGTTCCTCGATGTAAAATTGCAAAGAATTTGGGGATCACATCATCCATGGTACATAATATCATTAAAAGATTCAGAGAATCTGGAGAAATATGCAAGAGACAAGGCCAAAAACCAACATTGGACGCCTGTGATCTTCAGGCCCTCAGGCGACACTGCATTAAAAGCAGACGCGTGTCTGTATTGGAAATCACTGTATGGACTTAGGAACACTTCAGAAAACCATCATCTGTGAAAACAGTTCATTACTGCATCCACAAATGCAAGTTAAAACCAGATATAAACAATATCCAGAAACACCGCCACCTTCTCTGGGCCTGAGCTCTTTTACGATGGACTGAGGCAAAATAGAAAATTGTCCCGAGGTCTGACAAATCAAAAGAAGAAATTCTTTTTAGAAATCATGGACACCACATCGTCCAGGCTAAAGAGGAGAGGGACTATCCGGCTTGTTATCAGTGCACGGTTCAAAAGCCAGCATCTGTGATGGTATGAGGGTGTGTTAGTGCACATGACATGGGTGGCTTGTACATCTGGGAAGGCATCATTAATTCTGAATGATATATACACATTTCAGAGCAATATGCTGCCATCTAGACAAAATCTTTTTCAGGGAAGGCCTTCCTTCTTTCAGCAAGACAATGCTAAACCGCTTTCTGTCCATATTAAAACTGCATGGCTCAGTAGCAAAAGAGTCCAGGTGCTAAACTGGCCTGCCTGAAGTCCACACCTGTCTCCCATTTAAAACATTTGGTACATTATGAAGTGCAAAATATGACAAAGGAGACCCCAAACTGTTAAGCAAATGAAACTGTATATCAGGCAAGAATGGGACAACATTTCACTTTCAAAATTACAGCAATTGGTCTCCTCAGTTCCCAAATGTTTACAATGTTGTTAAAAGTAGAGGTGATGCAACACAGTGGTAAACATGCCAGTGTCCCAACTTTTTTGAAACGTGTTGCTGATATCAATTTCAAAATGAGTGTATATTTTTAAAAAAAGAAAGAATTTCTCCGTTTCAACATTTGATATGTTGTCCTTGTACTATTTTGAACAAACTATAGGGTTTCCAAGATTTGCAAAGCATCATCTCATCTCATCTCATCTCATTATCTCTAGCCGCTTTATCCTGTTCTACAGGGTCGCAGGCAAGCTGGAGCCTATCCCAGCTGACTACGGGCGAAAGGCAGGGTACACCCTGGACAAGTCGCCAGGTCATCACAGGGCTGACACATAGACACAGACAACCATTCACACTCACATTCACACCTACGGTCAATTTAGAGTCACCAGTTAACCTAACCTGCATGTCTTTGGACTGTGGGGGAAACCGGAGCACCCGGAGGAAACCCACGCGGACACGGGGAGAACATGCAAACTCCACACAGAAAGGCCCTCGCCGGCCACAGGGCTCGAACCCGGACCTTCTTGCTGTGAGGCGACGGCGCTAACCACTACACCACCGTGCCGCCTGCAAAGCATCATATTCTGGTTTTTTTAATTTACGTTTTACACAGTGTCCCAAATTTATGGAATTGGGGTTCTATATTGTACATTGCTTTTATGAGGACACTTAATCTGACTTTATCATTTATTTTCCTTTGCTTAACATAGGTATGTTGTGAAATGCAATTTATAAATAACTCAACTTATCCATAAATGTACCTGCTTTTAAACCGAAATCAGGGGCACCTTGTTCTGAAAGATGAATGTTGCTATGCAGCGGATGCTCTTCTAAAAATACCTCTTCTAAAAATTCAGAGGTTGTCTTGTTTTAGCTTACAGTTCTGCTCATTCAGCAAGTTAAAAAAAAAAATCTTGGTATTTACGTCAGCTCAAAGTCAGTGCTAGTGACTCAGAATACACTTGCAGCAAAAATGCCTTGAAAAAGTTCATTGAGGGATGAGTCAAGATCCTGGAGAGCTTACTCGAATGTTACCAGATTAGCTGTTAGGAGCTGAATATGGAAGGGTTAGTTTAAAATTAGCTTCATGTAAATCAGCCTAAATCACATCCACTTGGAAACACATTGTAGTGGTGGAGTGTTGATTGTGGAAAACTGGAAGCTCCAGACCGGAAAATGATCTTGTGTAAACAACCTGACAACAGATTACAATGAGAAAAAACAATACTGATCATCTTTCCTTCATATCTGTCTCTGGCCTCAGTGTCCTAATCTAACCTAACTACAAGCACAACTTCTAAGGCAACTTCTAAGGTCAATGAAAGAAGACCAACCTCATTATGCCAGATGAATGATGTGGCAGCAGTAGGCAGAGCATCAGAAAATGGACAGATATAACTTATGTCACAATAATGTAAAAATTAAAAAGTATAAATATTATGGATGGTTTATGGAGATACTAGCATGGAAATATTACCTAGCGATCCATGAGAAAATACTAAAATGGATGAAAAATAGAGCAGATAAGCACTTGTAAAGTGCTCAGAGTCTTGCTAACACAATATATGTCATTAACTGAAAAGTTACATTTCTATCCATATTTAAAGCAGAAACAGTAAAAATACTTTGGGCATATGGTAAAAGCCTTTTTTGAAATATTTTGCAAAAAAGATCAGTAAAAGGGTTAGAAAAAAATCCACCTTTTGGTGAAGTCGCTTCATCTCACACTGAAAAAAAATGAGAAAAATCCAATCTTTAATTGAAAAATTTATTCAGAGAAAAACAAATCCTTCATCAAGAAATAATTATTTTCAACAAAAACACTTGTGCCACTATTATTGGCACCCCTGGAAATGATGGTGAACACAATGTAACTGAAGCATGTTTCCCATTTAAATCGTACATTTTTTAGTTGACTGGAGTGTGTAGGAACTTTCAAGCTGTAATCCATGACTTCCTGATTAACTGGGGAACAAATATGAGGTGACACAGAGGTCAAATTCCCTTAGTCATCCATCAACATCGGAAAGAAAAGCGAACACAAACCACATGAGGGAGAAGTGTGTTAACCTTCATAAGTCACAACCCCCCCACACACACACACATGTACAGTGATGATGATTGTAAGAGAGGCAAAAAATCCCCAAGAATCAGTGTTGGTTAATTACAAGAAAAAGTCAAATCTTAGGGATTCCAAGTCTCCAAAACCACCATCACCTCAGTGCCAACAGATTATTTGGAAGGTACACCAGAAAAAAGCCTTTTCTGTCAGTTAACCACAAACATAGCCGCCTGAAGTTTGCGAAATGCTACTACAACTTTGACTGAAACTGTGTTCTTTGGTCTGATGAAATAAAAATGGAGCTTTTTGGTAATAAACACTCAAGGTGGGTTTGGTGTAAAAAGAAGGATGGTTATAATGAAAAGAACCCTATCCCAATTTTTTTCTATCCATTTCTAGTAATCTTTACAAGAGGTGCCAATAATTGTGGTGAGCACTGTATACTTGGTACAGAAAGCATCTTGGCTGGAACTCTGGGTTTTTGACTGAGCTCTCCATGGTGCTGAATCCCCAGCACCTAAATGCAAAAGCATCAGCACATTACAGTGGGTACAGTCAGTCTGTCATAACTGTGAAAAAAATAAATCCTTGGCTATTAATCCCAATCACTACTTTCAGGTGAGAAAATGGTGCTCAGTACCACAAACCAACCTCTTTACATTTTTGATAATGAGATGATAGTTATGAGCTACAACTGCTGCAGATTTATTTCGAGTACTCAGGATGCTCTCCTTGATTCATTACTTCCGGTCATCATTGGTACTAATTAGGCAGTTAATGATTCACCAAATTTATGCTTCAATTCAGTTCACGATATTGGGTTCATTATTCAATTTTTCCATGATATGTTTAAAAAAATTAAATGAAGAAAATGTTATGACCAAAAAAAAATGCAATATGTATTTTCCTATTCTTTATAAACTGAAATATTCCTTTTGTTAAATTAAAAAAACCCTTTTGTTTAATTGTATTTATAACCAACAATAATTGTTTCCCCACATTTGTAAAACTGGAGTAAAAATATCGTGGTGTTCATATTTTTGTTACTCAGCCAGTGTTTGTGGGTCTGGTGGATCCGTTGCATTTTGGTGTTTTAAATTCAACACAATCAAACAATTTTACATTAAATACTTAACAGATGTTTACTTTACCCCAATTACAAGCAATATATGAGCAGCATATATGGTTAAAAAAATGAAAACAGGTCCCACAGACCCGAACCCTATACAAGGGTTAACTAAAATATTCCTTTTATTAAAAATGAAAAAAAGTTAATAACAAGTGTTGCCAGGCAAAACAAACCTTACCTGGTAGCATTTATTTTAGTGCTATAACAACTGATTCAATCTCACAAGTGTGGTCTCTGAAGTACATAAAAATTGAAGAAAAAAGGGTAAACTACGTCACTACAACATATTACTACGTCAGTACAACGTATTACTGAAGTACCTAAAAGTTGAAGAAAAAAGTTAAACTATGTCAGTACAATGTATTACTACATCAGTACAACATTGTTGACCTTTTTTCCTTCAACTTTTTTGTACTTCAGTCACAATGAAACTCAAGTTAGATATATGTCTTCCTATATGTTGATAATGATAAACATCTCTCTATCTCTAACCATTTTCAAGTTCTAATGGAAAATATGCAAATTTTAGCAATGACCTTGACCCTCCTGACATTTGACCCCCAATTGCTAAGAAAACTATCAGAGATACCCCATCATGTAGCATATCAATGGAAGCAGAATTGAAAGATGAACATTATGGAATTGGTTTGAAGTAAATATGATGAATATGAAGGAAGATATCGTGAAAAAAACAAACTATTTTGACCCTTTTGATGACCTTGACCGGATGACCCTCAAAATGTTGGAGGTTCTATTTGAGACCAATGCCCATATCTCCTGAAAGTTTCATGAAGATTGATCCAGCCATTTTCCTGTAATGTTGCTAACAAAAAACAAAGAAACCCCACCAAAAACAATACCTCGCCCCCTGGTGGACTCTGTCCCGGGCGAGGTAACAAACAGGCCTTTTCTTAATAAACTTTTATGAACATTTACCTCCATTTTGCTTCTCTTTTCTTCTTTTTTCTTTCAGCAGTCTGCAAAAATACAGTTCCGATTTCTTATTAAATGTATCTGTACAGTCAATTGCACAACACCTCTTTCCCATTTTAGATCTGCACTTTTTTTTTCTGTATTAATAGCCCAAGAGCATTAGCTCAAAATTGAGTCCAACCCGGAACAAATTAGTAACAAGCTGAATTTTTCAGAATATGTTCAGAATACCCTTAGGAATAACATACTAAAAGTCCCCGGGAATCCACCTTGTGCTCTCTGAGAAATTCAAGATGGCGTCCAAAATGGCCGCCGATTGGAGATTTTTCAATATCTCAGGGATAAAACATAATATAAATGCAATTAAAATGTTAAATTATATGTTCTCTCATACAAGCAATGCAAATTCACCATTGTCACACTGTTAAAATTAAAATTAACCAAGATTACAAGGTCATTAATGTGGAAATTACATGGAATTTGATGGTTGACATGATTGACAGATTAGCTTAGTAGGCTACCTACATACATGAACATAATGTAAGACAACAATTAGACATCAATTTCCTTAATATTTAGTGCATCTTTAAGCTTTGATAAAATATTAAAGGGAAATTAAATTTGAGAACTCTATCTTCTAAAACTACAATGGCAAGCTGTTTCAGTACACTTCTTCAACATTCCGGCGACTTTCATGACAAAAAGGTCTGCCTCAATAAAAGCTCTTGCTTATAAACAATGAGTAGACTTAAACACTTCTCAGTGCCTCAGTTGTAATGCTTGGACCTTTGTTGTACCATCAGTGAAGTAGGGAATTTATTCAAGCTTGTTTAAGGGTGGAAAAAAATTAATCTTTGAGTTTCTAGCGCCAGTCTTTACTACTAGCAATGCCAGTGTGTTCGGACAAAAAATGACTAAACTCAGCATGACCTTTTAAAAATGACTGAACTCAGCATGACCTTTTAACATGCCATTTTTCATTTTACACCACCAATTTACTTTAATTAATATTAATGAAAATAAGTGCTCCAACCCCTAGTAATTGTGTTTGTTGTTTTGTGAACAGAATAGGATGATACGGAGTGAACGAGTAACCAATGGATCCACACTCTATAATCGGTAGTGTACAATAACATTAAATAGCACATGTATAGATTTACAATTATAAGTCTGTAATTATTAGTCCTAAACATTAAGAACTGAAGCCATTTCAAAAACATATGAGATATCTTCATGATACCATAACGATTATTTTGTCATAACAGTCATTGTTATTTCTTCTTGGATGTGAATTTATGGGCCAGGGCGTTTCAAGATTGATACTTGATTCAAGGATCGGACTGGATGAAACCTACACACATTCATAGTACTGTGCACATTCATAAATGTGAACTGGTGAAGTACTGTGTTTGATAGGAACCACGGATAAGAATGTTCTAGGTCTATGAATATTAAATGTAGTTCGATGTTTTTGGTTTTAGTGAAACTCCCAGTGCCAAAAATATGACAATCTAACCAGACATGGCAAGCGAACACATTATACACAAATATACTGTTATAATAATGTGTACATTGTTATTATATAATGTTAATACACAATGTAATTAATACACACATGTTGGAATTTACTCTCCTACCCTACAAAACATATATTCTGACCTTTTAATTGCATTAATATTTTGTTTTGGGCCTGAGATATGGGCAGATCTCCATTTGGCGGCCATTTTGGACGCCATCTTGAATTTCTCAGAGAGCACAAGGGGGATTTCCAGGGACTTTTAGTATGTTATTCCTAAAGGTATTCTGAACATATTCTGAAATTTCCAGCTTGTTACTAATTTGTTCTGGGTATAACCCTATTACTCCTGGGCTATAAAGCATTACAGATGTTACTTCCTCCCACGGTAAAGTCACGTGCATTCCCATGATTGAAAGTTATTGTACGTTACTCTGCTGACTAGAAAATGCGATTACAGTTTGGAAAAACTAAGAGATTACACAGGCTGATAATAATAACAGTTCATTTTTCATATCAATCTGAATAGTCATAAATTTGTATGGTGATTTATCGTTGCACGATACATCATTACATGCCAAGTACTAATACTAGTTAGGTACCTGTGCTTTCACTTGTATGTCATTTGGGGTAAAAGCATCCAATAAATGAACACTTCTAATGGTAAATGCAATGTAACAGAGGGCTCAACAGCCTGCTCATAAGTCCAAAGAACAAGCAGGAACAGAAGACAGCTGCATTAAATTCACAAAAGGAAGCAAACTAGTCAATGAACTGAAAGTTACACTGACGAATGATTTATAATGGAAATAAGACACGTCTGTCTCTTTCATTCTATTTGATGCAATCAAGCTTCATTGTTCATCCTCCCATGCAATACTATATTAATAATCACTGGTTCATCTGAAATAAAAATGACTTGATTTTATGGTAACATCTAGTCCACAACTGAGCAGTTTGGAATTCAAGAGCACGATCAATAGGCTCATGCCTCTCTGGCTTATGTTCCACATCTTGAATTACAAGGCTATCATATAAGCTGGTCAAAGCCCAGGTGAGTCCTCTCAGGTTGGCCTTGTTGGAAGGACGGGGATGAAATTGGCATGATGAAGAGAGGTTTGACAGTCACACACAGCAGACTCATGCATGCCAAGACATACTCATCCACCAGCCCACGACCATGTGGAGTCCCACTAGCAGCTTTGTATGTTTGTAGGCACATGTGTAGGTGTAGGGACTGCATTGACGTAAGTGGGTTATATATTGCGCCAAATAAAATGCGCTTTTGTTTGTGTGTGTGTGTGTGTGTGTGTGTGTGTGTGTGTGTGTGTGTGTGTGTGTGTGTGTGTGTGTCAGTGAGTGAGTGAGTGAGTGAGTGAGTGAGTGAGTGAGTGAATGTGTAAAGTGGATCATAAATCATAAATGTAGGTGGATGCTTCATAAGCAAATGGGAAGAATCAGCCAGAAAGACAGTTTGCACTACTGCCTACTTTTAAGTGTTAAACCCATCCATACACACTCAGTGTAGTGCTCATCTTAGACATTATCCACAAGTTTTTTACTAAACATCAAGATCAAAGCATCAAATTCAAAATGAGCATATGTTTTTCCAAAAAAAACCCAACATAATTTCTCAGTTTCAACATTTTGATATGTTGTCTTTGTACTATTTTCAATGAAGTATTGGGTTTTCATGATTTGCAAATTAACGCAATCTGTTTTCATTTACCGTTTATGCAGCGCCCCAACTTTTTTGGAATTGGGGTGGCAAAAATAACATTACATGGCAGCACGAAGGTATGAAGTTTATCTTCTCATGCTGAAAAATATTTCATTCATAAAATATACATTCACCACTCAAAGATAAACTTCATATCTTTGTGCCAACCTGTAATATCCCCTCTCTCTTGCATGCGGCCGGCAAGGGCCTTTCTGTGTGGAGTTTGCATGTTCTCCCTGTGTCTGCGTGGGTTTCCTCCAGGTGCTCCGGTTTCCCCCCATAGTCCAAAGAAATTCAGGTCAAGTTAATTGGTGGCTCTAAATTGACCGTAGGCGTGAATGTGAGTGTGAATGGTTGTTTGTCTCTGTGTGTCAGCCCTGCGATGACCTGGTGACTTGTCCAGGGTGTACCCCGCCTTTCGCCCACAGTCAGCTGGGATAGGCTCCGGCTTGTCTGCGACCCTGTAGAACAGGATACGCAGCTATGGATGGATGGATGGATATACACACACATATATATATATATATATATATATATATATATATATATATATATATATATATATATACACAGTGGTGCTTGAAAGTTTGTGAACCCTTTAGAATTTTCTATATTTCTGCATAAATATGACCTAAAACATCATCAGATTTTCACACAAGTCCTAAAAGTAGATAAAGAGAACCCAGTTAAACGAATGAGACAAAAATATTATACTTGGTCATTTATTTATTGAGGAAAATGATCCAATATTACATATCTGTGAGTGGCAAAAGTATGTGAACCTTTACTTTCGGAATCTGGTGTGACCCCCTTGTGCAGCAATAACTGCAACTAAACGTTTCCGGTAACTGTTGATCAGTCCTGCACACCGGCTTGGAGGGATTTTAGCCCATTCCTCCGTACAGAACAGCTTCAACTCTGGGATGTTGGTGGGTTTCCTCACATGAACTGCTTGCTTCAGGTCCTTCCACAACATTTCGATTGGATTAAGGTCAGGACTTTGACTTGGCCATTCCAAAACATTAACTTTATTCTTCTTTAACAATTCTTTGGTAGAACGACTTGTGCGCTTAGGGTCGTTGTCTTGCTGCATGACCCACCTTCTCTTGAGATTCAGTTCATGGACAGATGTCCTGCCATTTTCCTTTAGAATTCGCTGGTATAATTCAGAATTCATTGCTCTATCAATGATGGCAAGCCGTCCTGGCCCAGATGCAGCAAAGCAGGCCCAAACCATAATACCACCACCACCACGTTTCACAGATGGGATAAGGTTCTTATGCTGGAATGCAGTGTTCTCCTTTCTCCAAACATAACGCTTCTCATTTAAACCAAAAAGTTCTATTTTGGTCTCATCCATCCACAAAACATTTTTCCAGTAGTCTTCTGGCTTGTCCACATGATCTTTAGCAAAATGCAGATGAGCAGCAAAGTTTCTTTTTAGAGAGCAGTGGCTTTCTCCTTGCAACCCTGCCATGCACACCATTGTTGTTCAGTGTTCTCCTGATGGTGGACTCATGAACATTAACATTACCCAATGTGAGAGAGGCCTTCAGTTGCTTACAAGTTACCCTGGGGTCCTTTGTGACCTCGCCGACTATTACATGCCTTGTTCTTGGAGTGCTCTTTGTTGGTCGACCACTCCTGGGGAGGGTAACAATGGTCTTGAATTTCCTCCATTTGTATACAATCTGTCTGACTGTGCATTGGTGGAGTCCAAACTCTTTAGAGATGGTTTTGTAACCTTTTCCAGCCTGATGAGCATCAACAACACTTTTTCTGAGGTCCTCAGAAATCTCCTTTGTTCGTGCCATGATACACTTCCACAAACGTGTTGTGAAGATCAGACTTTGATAGATCCCTGTTCTTTAAATAAAACAGGGTGCCCACTCACACCTGATTGTCATCCCATTGATTGAAAACACCTGACTCTAATTTCACCTTCAAATTAACTGCGAATCCTAGAGGTTCACATACTTTTGCCACTCACAGATATGTAATATCGGACCATTTTCCTCAATAAATAAATGACCAAGTATAATATTTTTGTCTCATTTGTTTAACTGGATTCTCTTTATCTACTTTTAGGACTTGTATAAAATTCTGATGATGTTTTAGGTCATATTTATGCAGAAATAGAAAATTCTAAAGGGTTCACAAACTTTCAAGTGACACTGTATATATCTCATCTCATCTCATTATCTCTAGCCGCTTTATCCTTCTACAGGGTCGCAGGCAAGCTGGAGCCCATCCCAGCTGACTACGGGCGAAAGGGGGGGCACACCCTGGACAAGTCGCCAGGTCATCACAGGGCTGACACATAGACACAGACAACCATTCACACCTACGGTCAATTTAGAGTCACCAGTTAACCTAACCTGCATGTCTTTGGACTGTGGGGGAAACCGGAGCACCCGGAGGAAACCCACGCGGACACGGGGAGAACATGCAAACTCCACACAGAAAGGCCCTCGCCGGCCCCGGGGCTCGAACCCAGGACCTTCTTGCTGTGAAGCGACAGCGCTAACCACTACACCACCGTGCTGCCGCACTGTATATATATATATATATATCTCATCTCATCTCATTACCTCTAGCCGCTTTATCCTGTTCTACAGGGTCGCAGGCAAGCTGGAGCCTATCCCAGCTGACTATGGGCGAAAGGCGGGGTACACCCTGGACAAGTCGCCAGGTCATCACAGGGCTGACACATAGACACACACAACCATTCACACTCACACCTACGGTCAATTTAGAGTCACCAGTTAACCTAACCTGCATGTCTTTGGACTGTGGGGGAAACCGGAGCACCTGGAGGAAACCCATGCGGACACGGGGAGAACATGCAAACTCCGCACAGGAAAGCCCTCGCCGGCCACAGGGCTCAAACCCAGACCTTCTTGCTGTGAGGCAACAGCGCTAACCACTACATCATTCTGCCGCCCATATAAGATGACCCTCTTGACTCAGAGGAGTACCCCAATAGTACTCAAGTTAAAGACAAACCCAGAACCCTAGATCAAGTGT
The DNA here is from genome assembly GCF_027579695.1 of Neoarius graeffei. Lineage (NCBI taxonomy): Eukaryota > Metazoa > Chordata > Actinopteri > Siluriformes > Ariidae > Neoarius > Neoarius graeffei. The sequence goes on from NC_083593.1 coordinate 21,803,665, forward strand.
CAGATTTTACAAATGTTTACATAAACAAAAGATCGGTAGCCCACATTAAGAGCCTGATAGACAAAGTGAACATGGGACTAGAGAATAAAACATGCTAAAGGCAACAAATTTTTATAAAAGAAACTGGACACTTACATGTCCACTAACAGATGAAATGTGGCGATCCATCATGTAATGTCACTACTATCTTTACAGTCTAATGTAGGCCTGATAGACACCAAACAGATTAGAAGATTAGTTGCATAACATCTCAATTACATAAGGCAAGTTCCTTTTTCGTCATTACAGTGATGTTACTGCAGTGAAGAAAGACTGGCCCATGGAGACAAAAAAAAAAAACACCCCTCATGACGCTCTACTGCTCTCACTTGCATCCTTTTCTTCCTCTCTCTCCTTCTCTTTGATATTCCCATGTTATCTCACACATTCATTCTCTCTCTATCCTAGTTTCACTCTGCTCATGAATGTAGAATTCATAGCAATCAGTAGGGATGTGTTAATATTTGATGAAGCACTTAATTAGACATCATTATGAGAAGAACCACATGTTATAAAACATTCAGAGGCAACATCAGAATGGCCTACAAATTATATATATTATATAAAATCAGGACAATGAAATGATTGAAAAATTGTATTTTAGCAAAGCTTGGGATATTGAGACATGCACACTAATCTGCATTTTGGAGATGTGTTTCGGGGTGTGTTTGTGTGTGCTCCAGCTCTAACCTCAACCCACCCACTCAGCATCATCTCTATGAATTTATAGTCACTATTTATAGTCACTATCGTCCATGAATGCACTGAGAAATGTTCTTAGTGTTGCTGAGTTCATAGTTCATATATTCTGCTTAGGAATTTGTTGAAGCGGGTTCGGAAGTCGATCTGAATCAAGCTTTATATGGCGCCTATACAATCTCAGTGTCACTGGCTTACGAATTCTTGCAAAGTTTGAGTGATTTAACATTATAACCTCATAAAAAAGCTCAACTCTGTGTGGTGTGCTGAACTCTGACTCGATTAATAAAATGAGCCAAACTGAGCCAATAATGCACACAGGTTGCACCCACATATGACACAAACCCCTTCCCTGCTTTCCATGCAAATATACATTATTAGTTTTAAATCATCAATAATTTTTTTTAATTCATTTTTCATTATTCTACCATGTCATCCCTTCTCCAAATTCACAACATACCAAGGAACTGGGCGATTTTAAAAATGTGTCTGTGGACACAAAACCCACTAGGAAAGGCTTAGCCCCTTTCCATAAATGTCTAGTGACTCCCTTGCCAGTGACAATATAAAAATAAATGTGTAGTCACATTTCTCAACCTTTTTTTTTTTTGACAGTTCCCTTTCTTGGTTTATGATGCTGGCTGTCCCCATATTAACCCCTTAGATTAACTCCTAAGATGCAGTATGTCTTTTTTTTCCGCGAGTGTTGGCATTAATTACTAATCTTTTTTTTTTTTACTTTTTTCTACAAATAATTTTCCAGCATCCTCTTCATTTTTATTGTACTGTCGCTTTCCTTTCTGTTCTTTCCACTTTCGCTTTCCTTTCTCCATTTTTTCTTTTCTCCCTCTTTTTTCAGAAGAACGCCGAGACCGGAAGCTTTCTTTTTCTTTCTCCTCCTGTGTAAAGACCACAAGCGGAGGCCATCTACATCGGATCTGCTTTAATATCAACAGATCTTCAATTAAGGTACATGAATCTTTTCATCATGGCACACCTTCAGCCTGTTCAGTGTGCTGAGTGCAGGATGTTTAGTCATTTTTCCTCCGTTGCTAGTGATTGCTTTATTTGTGATAAGTGCAGATTAGTTAGCTCTCTGACGGAGAAGATTACAGTGCTAGAAGCGCGTGTCCAGGCTTTAGAGAAGGCCAGTGAGAATGAGAACAGTGTAGTTTCTGTAGGGGAAAGTCTGGATGCCCTAGGTGGAGTTAGTAATCCCCCAACTCTGGCATTAGAGCCCTTACAGCGGGGCGAATGGGTGATGACTCAGCAGCATAAGCGTAGAGCCAAAGCTACCGCTGAGGCTCGCCCACGGGAGCACCATTCCTCTCCGCGTCATGTGTCAAACAGGTTTGCTCTCCTTAGTGATGCACCCGCTGAGAAACCTGAAAGAGCTCTGGTTATAGGGGACTCTATCATACGGCATGTGAAATTAGCTCAGCCTTTAGGGGGACCAGCAGCTTTAGTCAGGTGTATACCGGGAGCCAGGGCACCGGACATAGCAGGTAATCTTAGGGTCCTAGGCAAGCACAGGTTCTCAAAGATAGTTATCCATGCAGGAGCTAATGATATACGCCTTCGTCAGTCTGAGGTTACTAAGAGTAACTTTGTAGAGGTGTTTAAATTAGCGAAGGCGATGTCCGATGCTGTAGTATGCTCTGGCCCCATCCCAATGCGGCGTGGCGATGTAGCTTACAGCAGGTTATGGTTGCTGAACTGCTGGTTGTCCAGGGGGTGCTCTGAAAACAGTGTGGGCTTTATAGATAATTGGGCTAATTTTGAGGGCACTGCTGGCCTGTTAGGGCGGGACGGTATCCATCCCACTCAGGAAGGTGCTGCTCTCATTTCCTGCAGCATAGCTCATAGTCTTAGAACAGGCCTAGTTAACTTCTGACAATCCAGAGCCAAGGCCAGGGAGCAGACGAACAGGCGAAACCGACTGTCTGCTAGCTGCACAGAGTCGTCACTCAGAGTCCACTACATCGAGACTGTGTCTGTTCCCCGAGCTAAACAAAAAGGTAGAAATATTCAGAGAGTTTGTTCCAGGAACCTAATCAATATAAAATTAGATCATACTGACTGTACAGCCACTGCCAGCACCTTTGATCTAAAGGTGGGGCTATTAAATATTAGATCTCTTACATCTAAAGTGCTAATGGTTAATGAACTCATTACTGATCAGGAGTTTAATGTACTTTGTTTAACTGGAACATGAATTAAGCCAAATGAATATATAGCATTAAATGAAATGAGTCCTCCTGGATACAGTTATATACACCAGCCTCGTCTAACTGGCAGAGGAGGAGGCGTTGCGGTTATTTATAATGATTATCTAGGTGTAACACAAAAACCTGGTTATAAATTTAATACATTTGAAGTTCTTCATACTCATATAATGTATGTAGCCTCGAAAAATAAGTCTACCCAGTTAATCCCATTACTTATTATTTACAGGCCCCCGGGGCCATATTCTGAGTTTCTTTCTGAATTTGCAGATTTTATCTCAGATCTGGTTATTTCCTTAGACAAAGCTTTAGTTGTCGGAGATTTTAATATTCACTTTGATAACCCAGAAGACCCTTTGAAAACAGCATTTGTGTCTATTTTAGATTCAGTAGGGATTAATCAGAATGTCACAGGACATTTATGGTGGTCACACCCTCAATCTAAAACTAACATTTGGGTTAAACATAGAAAATATAGTCATACTTCCACAGTCTGAAGTTATCTCAGATAATTATCTCATCTCATTCAAAATATGTCTGAGTAATAATATATGCACCTCACCACGCTACTGTATTAAACGTACATTCACGTCAACTACTGCACAGAGCTTTATAAATGATCTCCCAGTTATCAACTTTGATTGGGTCACTGTCAGCCCCTGCAGAACTTGATCAGGCAACTGAATGCTTAGAGTCAACATTCCGCCATACCTTAGATAATGTAGCTCCTCTTAAAAGGAAAATGGTCACAGACAAAAAATTAGCACCTTGGTATAATGATAACACTCGCACATTAAAACAGACCACTCGAAAATTGGAACGTAAATGGCGTCAAACAAAATTGGTAGTGTTCAAATTAGCATGGAAGGAGAGCTTCCTGAAGTATAGAAAAGCTCTCAGTGCTGCTAGATCAACATATCTCTCCTCCCTAATAGAAGATGATAAAAATAATCCTAGATTCCTATTTAATACTGTAGCAAAATTAACCAAGGATAAGTCCACTATAGACACATGCATACCTGTAGTATGTGGTAGCAACGATTTCATGAATTTTTTTAATGACAAAATTGAGAATATCCGACAAAAAATTCAAACTACTAATTTAAGGTCAGACAATGTAAGGCTACGTTCACACTGCAGGCTGAAGTGACTCAAATCCGATCTTTTCGCCCATATGTAACCTGTATCCGATCTTTTATTGACAATATGAACGACACAGATCCGATTTTTTCAAATCCGACCCAGGCCGTTTGGATATGTGGTCCTAATTCCGATTCCTATCCGCTCTTTCATATGCGACTTCAGTCTGAACCGCCAGGTCGCATTCATCCGACTTACACGTCATCAACAAGCCACAAACGTCACTATTCTGCGCTGAAGTAGGCGGCGGGTCTCTCAGAAAAAGTTACAACAACATGGCGCATAATCACGGGCGCAGATAGAGGGTGGGACTCGTCCCACCCAGATTTAAATTCACCTCGCTCGGTCCCCCCCACTTATAGGGAGGAAAAAACGTCTATGCTGTCTTTCTTTGCATAAGGCAAACCTCACGGAAAAATCAAAAGACTAATTACCATTCGGTTTATTGAGGTGCACAGCAGTGTATACATAGTTGCAACAACTCACATAAAACAAAACAAAGACTGATATTCGGTTGGTTGAGCTGCGCAGACTGCACAGGTTGCGAGCTCGAGCTTGGTTGCTATGGTAACCCACAACAAGTTTAACAGGCATATCGGGGTTGGGGTTGGTTTGCTGGCAGCTTTGTCCCCCCCAGTTTTTTGTCCCCCCAGTTTTTTGTCCCCCCCAGTTCAAAAAACATATCTGCGCCCCTGCGCATGACATCAATGCGAGGGACGCTTTGGGCTGTGAAGGTTCTGAATCTTCTCAATGGAAGGACGCAGAGGTTAGGGAGCTGATTTCCATTTGGGGGGATACAGCTATTCAAGCTAGATTGGATGGGTCATACCGCAACCGGGCGGTTTTACTTTCATAAACACTGGCCATGCTCACTGCGTGTGACGTCGTCGTATCCTGCAATGCGCATGCGGAACACTTTTAGGTCGCTTTTCGTTCATACTGAGGATCACATACAAGTCGCATATATTTGTTAATGTGAACGACCTCACAAAAAAATCGGATTTCACAAAAAAATCGGAATTGAGCATTAAGCCTTGCAGTGTGAACGTAGCGTAAGTGACCCTGTAGTTAACAATATAACTGTATCAGATCATAAATTAGAAATGTTTTACTCCCCTAAAAGAAACTGAATTACTTTCATTAATCTCAGCATCAAAAGCCTCAACTTGTGTATTAGATCCCTTACCTATATGTCTATTCAAACAGATACCGTAATACCTGAAGTAATTGAACTGCTTCTAAAAATAATAAATTCTTCTCTTACGATTGGCTATGTACCCAAATCCTTTAAACTTGCAGTTATCAAACCCCTGATTAAAAAACCTGACCTCAATCCCTGTCAGCTGTCCAATTATCGGCCAATATCAAACCTCCCCTTTATCTCCAAGATCCTAGAAAAAGCTGTGGCACAGCAGTTATATTCATATCTACATAGGAATAACATCCATGAAATGTATCAGTCAGGATTTAGACCTCATCATAGCACAGAGGCAGCACTGGTGAAAGTAGTAAATGACCTACTGATGGCATCTGATCAGGGTTGTGTCTCGCTGCTTGTGTTGCTTGACCTTAGTGCAGCATTTGATACCACTGATCATTCCATTCTTCTGGATAGACTAGAAAATGTTGTGGGAGTTAAGGGAACGGCCCTCTCCTGGCTCAGCTCTTATTTAACTGATCGCTATCAGTATGTTGATATAAATGGTGATATTTCTAGACGTACTGAGTTAAAGTTTGGTGTTCCACAAGGTTCTGTCTTGGGTCAACTGCTTTTTTTCTTTATATATATATATATATATATATATATATATATATATATATATATATATATATATATATATATATATATATATGTTACCTCTGGGTGATATTATTTGTAAACATTGTATTAGTTTCCACTGTTATGCTGATGACACACAGTTGTATGTTTCTGCAAAACCTGATGAGAGACACCAACTTAATAGAATTGAGGAATGTGTAAAGGACATTAGTCACTGGATGCTTATTAACTTCCTTCTGCTTAACTCTGACAAGACTGAAGTACTTGTACTAGGACCACATGCAGCTAGAAGTAAGTTTTATGATTACACAGTAACTCTGGATGGCCTTTCTGTTTCTTCACGTGCAGCAGTAAAATACTTCGGAGTGATTATTGACCCCAGTCTTTCATTCGAAACTCACATTGATAACATTATACAGATAGATTTATTTCATCTCAGAAATATTGCTGGCGGCATGGTGGTGTAGTGGTTAGCGCTGTCGCCTCACAGCAAGAAGGTCCAGGTTCGAGCCCCGTGGCCAGCGAGGGAGGGCCTTTCTGTGCAGAGTTTGCATGTTCTCCCCGTGTCCGCGTGGGTTTCCTCCAGGTGCTCCGGTTTCCCACACAGTCCAAAGACATGCAGGTTAGGTTAACTGGTGACTCTAAATTGACTGTAGGTGTGAATGGTTGTCTGTGTCTATGTGTCAGCCCTGCGATGACCTGGCGACTTGTCCAGGGTGTACCCCGCCTTTTGCCCATAGTCAGCTGGGATAGGCTCCAGCTTGCCTGCGACCCTGTAGAACAGGATAAAGTGGCTACAGATAATGAGATGAGATGAGAAATATTGCTAAGACTAGACAGGGACACTCTAACGAGTGCAAACCCCGCCTTTTCCCTATTAAAATACATTGGGCGAAAATTTCGAAGTTCTGCCATGACCTTGACCTTTGACCTCCAAAATTTAATGGTTTCCTTCCTGGGTGATTGGCAACACATGTACAAAATTTGGTCCAAATCGATCCATTGGTTCTTGAGATATCTTGCAGACACACAGACAGACAGACAGATACACACACACACAGACTGACACAGGTGAAAATAATAACCCCTCCGACTACTGTCGGCGGGGTTAATAAGAAATTTAATGTTACTACATGACATGGAAAAACTAGTTCATGCTTTCGTTACCTCCAGGTTGGATTATTGTAATGCCTTACTGTCTGGATGTTCCAATAAGTGCATAAACAAGCTCCAGTTAGTTCAAAATGCAGCAGCAAGAGTCCTTACTAGAACTAGAAAATATGACCACATCACCCCTGTCTTATCCACACTGCATTGGCTCCCAATCAAATTTCGTATTGATCATAAAATACTACTATTGACCTTGGGCAGCATGGTGGTGTAGTGGTTAGTGCTGTTGCCTCACAACAAGAAGGTCCTGGGTTCGAGCCCCATGGCCGGTGAGGGCCTTTCTGTGTGGAGTTTGCATGTTCTCCCCGTGTCCGCATGGGTTTCCTCCGGGTGCTCCGGTTTCCCCCACAGTCCAAAGACATGCAGGTTAGGTTAACTGGTGACTCTAAATTGACCGTAGGTGTGAGTGTGAATGGTTGTGTGTGTCTATGTGTCAGCCCTGTGATGACCTGGCGACTTGTCCAGGGTGTACCCCGCCTTTTGCCCGTAGTCAGCTGGGATAGGCTCCAGCTTGCCTGCGACCCTGTAGAACAGGATAAAGCGGCTACAGATAATGAGATGAGATGAGACTATTGACCTTTAAAGCACAGAATGGTCTCGCACCACAGTAACTGAGTGAACTTCTGCTCCTCTGTGACCCGCCACACCTATTTAGATCAAAAGGTGCAGGCTATCTGCTGGTACCTCGTATAGTGAAGGCTACATCGGGGGCAGAGCCTTTTCTTACAAAGCCCCACAGTTATGGAACAGCCTTCCAAGTAGTGTTTGGGAATCAGACACAGTCTCAGTGTTTAAGTCTAGGCTGAAAACATATCTGTTTAGTCAAGCCTTTTGTTAATGGTGTTTACGAGGTAAAGGTGTAGATCTGGAGGGTCCTCAGACATAGAGTGTTTTGGTAAACTGGGATGTATGGATGCTGTCAGTCCCCACTCGCTTGCTCACTCGAGTTTGTTGATGGTGTAGTGGCTGGCTGCTTTATGTCCCGGGGCTCCCTCATGTCTGTGTTACCTTCTGGCTCTCCCCTTTTAGTTATGCTGTCATAGTTAGTTGCCGGAGTTCCTGCTTGTACTCAGTGCAATATGTATACTGTTCCTACTTATTCAGGTGACATTGGGCATACCTAACAACCTGTGTTTTCTCTCCTCCCCCCCCCCCCAAATCTGTCCCTCTGAGTTACATGTTAGTCCTGGGATCGAGATGCTGACCTCTTCTGCTCCTCACACCTGCCTGATCCATCCTGGTGCCCTGTGTCTGGTTGGAGTCTCATCGCATTGCTCCTGTGGAGGGCGGCCCCATGTGGACAGTTGGGGGGTCGCGCCTGGAGGACACTCTGGACTCTTGCAGTGGTGCTTTTGTGGCTGGGGACTGCAGTTGACTTGCTGACTTTGGGACTACAGTTGTCGTGAACGTTTTTGCGCTCGGGTTTCCGTCAGTGGGGGTTTTATAGCATCAACGAAGCTGACTTTGTTAGGACTGTTAATGTTATAGTCATGTTGTCTGTTGTTGCCTGGATGGGGATGAGTTCCCTCTTGAGGTTTCTTCCTCATGTCGTCTGAGGGAGTTTTTCCTTGCCACTGTCGCCACAGGCTTACTCATTGGGAATAGATTAGGGATAAAATTAGCTCATATTTTAAGTCATTCAAATTCTGTAAAGCTGCTTTGCGACAATGTTTATTGTTAAAAGCGCTATACAAATAAACTTGACTTGACTTGTAGTGGTTAACACTGTCACCTCACAACAAGAAGGTCCTGGGTTCGAGCCCAGTGGCCAGCAGGGGCCTCTGTGTGTGAAGTTTGCATGTTCTCCCCATGTCTGTGTGGGTTTCCCCCATAGTCCAAAGACATGTAGCTTAGGTTAACTGGCTACTCTAAATTGCCCATCGTGAATGTGTGCAGAAAGGAACTAGCCACCCTACTGCTGTAATTCTGGCCAAGTCAATCGTTCGCCTCAAGCCCGGATCAGGTTTGGCAGTGACGACTTCATTATCGAGTCAGTATAAAAACATTTTAGAGTTCCAAATGTTCATTTTCCAACACAAAACTAAATGTTACAGAAAAAAAGTGTTTGTATCTGAGCAGCATATTACATAAGAGACCACTTTTCAGATTAAGAAAGAAAACATAATGAAGGCTGCTGGGTTTTGTTGCAAAATTAAGAAGCGAGTGTGACGGTCAAAGTGTTCAGAGGAACTGTGGCTGGTTCTGCAAGATGCTCAGTAAAACCTACAGCTCATTTCCTTATAAAACTACACTAATTGTGTCTGAGACTACTGTTTTTTTTTAAAGCAAAGTGTCGTCTCACACCAAATATTGACTTTGTTTCATTTTTTCTGGATTACTGTTGTTTATAGTTTATTTTCATAAATGTTGAAACATTTCATTATTTTTATGCCATTTTTGGTCTACAGCATTTCTTTACACACACATATTTTATATATATTTTCATTCGATGGAGATCCTAATTTTGAATTTTTGTACACTGTTTTTCAGTAACTTGGTTTGCTAGGAGAGCACATCTATACACACACAACCTCAAACACTCTCTGTAGAGAATGCAAGAGAGAAATTCACTCACTCGCCCCCACCTGGCAGCAATGACTCAGCTAAACAATAGAAGCAGGTTGTTCATGGCCTGCTTAGAATCAGACAGCCATCTGGAGTCAGACAATATTCTCGCTCAGTGCACTAGACTGCATTTTAAAACACTACACAAGACAAACCTAACTGTAATCTTTCAGCTCATGTCAAAATGTTTCACTGTTGCAAAGTGACCAAGTGACTGGTTGAGGCGTTCGTCATTCTCTAAACTACATAAACAACTTTCAATTACCTCATCTCATCTCATTATCTCTAGCCGCTTTATCCTTCTACAGGGTCGCAGGCAAGCTGGAGCCTATCCCAGCTGACTACAGGCGAAAGGCGGGGTACACCCTGGACAAGTCGCCAGGTCATCACAGGGCTGACACATAGACACAGACGACCATTCACACTCACGGTCAATTTAGAGTCACCAGTTAACCTAACCTGCATGTCTTTGGACTGTGGGGGAAACCGGAGCACCTGGAGGAAACCCATGCGGACACGGGGAGAACATGCAAACTCCGCACAGAAAGGCCCTCGCCGGCCACGGGGCTCGAACCCGGACCTTCTTGCTGTGAGGCGACAGCGCTAACCACTACACCACCGTGCCGCCCCAACTTTCAATTATATTCCAGCATTTTTTTTCAACCTAACCCATCTTTAGCATATGCAAGCTTACCACAGACATGAATTTCAATAAATTTTTATATTTTGTGGAATGGAAAGCCTGTTTGTAATGGAAATCTAAAGATAACACGTCCTATTTTTGGCACAAAGAACATGTAGCCTATATCACAAAATTCTTTTATTTCTATTTTTTTTATATTAAACTGGATGCACAACTTCATGTGAAAATAAGATACAAAATTTATATTTCATTAATTCAGAACGTTTTCACATCAATCACATTTTCATGGTTTCATCATGAATTATGCTATTTTTTTATGAAGCTATAATTGAATTAATTATTTTTGTTAATGATTGGGTTAATCTGCACATTTCTAAAAAAACATGGCCACCATTTAAGGGACAAGCTGTCCAGTCACATACTTTGGTTCCAGTTCACTTTATAAAGTTCTAAATTCAGTCTTTGAGATGAGAATGGGCCTCAGATTAAGATGCCATTTTTGCCAATTTCCCCCATTTGCACCAAACACAAACAAACAAACAAAACAACAAAAAAAGTAGCCTATACAGGGATTATTCATAGGATTAAGTAATTCATCATGCCATATGTTTAATATTGCTCTCCAATACCTTTCCACAAATTTCTGAGTGTATAAACATGTCTAAAATGTGTTTATAATAATTTGGTCCAGTTGTACTGGACTTATTACAGATTTTTACTTGAGCTGATACTGTATCTGAATATCGATCTGTATAATTTCAGTATTACCTCCTCACTACTCTGAATACGGCCTTAAAAATGTATAATTTACTCTTTGTAAGAGGGAACTACATTTTCAGAAGAAGTTGTGCTCATGTTTTACAACACAGACACATGAACACAGTTTATAGTTGTGGTTTTGAATGTGTTAGAGTGTTGTATGTTGAAAATGTATTTAACAATGTAAAAGTTTTCAGATGATGTTTTCAGTTTATAGATGATGCAGAAAGACATTAGCCTGACACTGAGGTAATCCTTTCACTTGTGGTAAAAAGCTTTTTTATAATCCTAATCTCAGGAATTAAAACCCCAGGATATAAACTGGTAGGATATCTGCTTACCTAAAAGATCTAAGAAGAATGGGCTGCCATGTTTGAGGTTAGTGAGAACTTGTCCAGAGCTCTGATTAAACAAGGGACAATGTTAATCTTAGGCGAATGGACAGGTGATGGACACAGCAGGCCACTGAAGGGAAGATGCGTTTTACATAAACAACAGGACAGCAGATTAGTTTCTGTCTTGCAGTCAGTTGTGTGTTCAAGACAAGTGAGTGGAGACCATCAACCATCAATCAGCATTTACTGTGAAGTTTTTTTTTTGTTTTTTTGTGTGTGTGTGTGTGTGTGTGTGTGTGTGTGTGAGAGAGAGAGAGTAAGAGAGAGAGAGAGAGAGAGAGAGAGAGAGAGAGAGAGAGAGAGAGATCAGCATGATGTACGTAAACAGAGGCTTAGCGGATAAGAACAGACATGTCATAGCTTCGGTGTAAGCCACTTGCCCCATTTTTATCTCACCCCAAGTTGACACAACCACACACACACACACACACACACACACACACACACACACACACACACACACCACTGCCCCAGTGATCTCATCAAGGATCAGCCCTGTTCCTAAGCAACTGGATCACACCGTCACAGAGCCTGTAGGAGATGGTGTATCAATTTCAGAGATCATAAGGGAACAGTATAGAGTGCTAAAATTAGTTTCTGAAATAACATCTGATAGAGAAGCCTGACTGTGAGCAGGCTGATCACGCTTGTTCTCAGCCTGTCACGTGTGTAGATGAGCTTTGAGTTATCAGAAAATTGTGTCCCCACTAGGTCAAATGCTTGATGTGTGTCAGTAGTGTTATATTGTGTGTGTGTGTGTGTGTGAGAGAGAGAGAGAGAGAGAGAGAGAGAGAGAGAGGAGTGTTTCAACACTTGCGGCGTAGCTGTTCCAGTAGAATGCTTTATTGGGTTTTAATGTAGCTTAAACCAACCTGACACATTTTCATTATTCATTTGAGCGCTGTGCTCTTTCTGTCCCTGTCTGGAACAGGAGAGGGGTCAGTGAATCCATCTGCTCAGTCTGCTCTGACACCACTGTGCTACTCAACAAGCTGAACAACGTCACAAGCAATCTGAGTCCAGCACACCTCGGATTTAGTCCTAAACCACAAACAGTTCTGAAAATAGTGTGAGGTAAACACAAATGTGAGAACAAACATCTCAGAGAAATGTGAACAAAACAGGATTTTGGTTTTAAAAATAAAATAAAAATACAGAAATTCTGGATTCAGTTATTGTTAATCAAAAAATTGTCACCATAAAAGTTTATATCACCATAACAATTAAAAGCAGGAACGTATGTTTCAGTAATGAAGGCAGTTGGTTGGATGTAATTGCAGAAAGAGTTGATTCACAAGCATTCAAAAAATACAAAACCATAAGACAAGGGCAGGGTTGAGAATCAGACAAGGGTCGTATGATGCATAAACAGAATAATGCAGGCAATCATAAATCAGAGTAGAGGTAAACAGAAAATAGAGCTCATAGCCAGAGAAGCACAAAATAATACAAGGCTTGGTAAATGTGAGATACTTGGTACAACGTGTCTACTTTGCAAAGTCTGTGTGCTTGTGGAGTCCTTATAAGCGTGTGCCGTGATTGTGCTCTAATCAGAAACAGGTACAGAGTAATTAGTCCTTGCGGCACGCACTACACGTGGTATTCTTGAGCACGCTGAATGTTCAGAGCGCAAATGCATGTGGACGTGACAGAAATCACCCTCCAGGAGCTAAAAAAACTCCTTGGTCAGTCCCAGGGATGAGGACCTGGCGCTGGATGAAGTTCCCTCTGAGCTCCGCTCTGACTTGGGAAGGATGTGGCACTGGAACATGGGCTTAGGTGGAGGCTTGGGTTCCATTTGGGCCTTGAATGAGAGCATAAACGCAGGTGGAGGCTTTGGTTCCATCTTGGACTTGGACATGGACATGAGGATGGTCAAGGGCTCAGGACATAGGCATGAGCTTGAGGTTGGGTATAGACATGGGCTCAAGCATAGACTCAGACGTGGACCTGGGCTCAGGCATGGACCTGAAGATGGTCATGGACATGGACTCAGGTGTGGACCTGGGCTTGAGCATAGGCATGGACCTGAACATGGACTCAGGCATTGGTATGAGCATGGACCTGAGCATGGGCATTGACATGGGCATGGACGTGGGCTTGAGCATGGACCCTGGTGTCAGCATGGGCATGGACCTGAACATACAGTAGGCATGGACTTAGATGTCAGCATGATCATGGACTCAGACATGGACGTGGGCTTGAGCATGCACATGGACCCTGGAGTCAGCATGGGCATGGACTGAGGCATGGACCTAGGCTTGAGCATGGGCATGGACTCTAGCGTTGGCATGGGTATGGACTTGAACATGAGCATGGATTCAGGCATGGTTGTGGGTTTGAACTCTGGTTGAGACTCTGACCTTGGCATGGACTCAGACATGGACATGGACTCTGACCTTGGCATAGGCTCTGACATTACCATAGGCATGTACTTGGACTCAGGCATGGTCATGGTTTTGTGCTCTGACATGGGCTCAGAGACAGGCATAGGCTTTGGCATTGGCATGGACTCTGGCATGGATCTCAGCTTGGGCATGGACTCTGTCATTAGCATGGGCATGGACTTGAACATGGTCATGGATTCTGGCATTCTGGCACAGGCAAAATGGGCACAGGACAAGACATGGTTATGCATGTCAATGAGCATATGGGGCTACCAGTATTTTGGCCCTGAGGAGCTGGTAAGTGCCCTTAATGCCTGAGTGGCCCATGGAAGGTGAGATGTGAGCGCATGCGATAACCTGGTCTCTGAGGCATGGTGGAACATGCCTGAGGTGAGCCAGGCAGTTAGCAGGAATGCGATATAGCAGGGTGTGAGCAATGGTCTCATCCTCACTGGAGCTAGGAGGCAGAGCAACAGTCTTGGCTCCAGTGAGGACAGGCAATAGAGCAACAGTCTTGTCCTTGCTGGAGCCAGGCGCCAGAGCAACGGTCTCATCCTCACTGATGCCTGACGTGAAGGTCTCCCCATCTGCTACTGTGTCTGCCTTATATGTCTAAGCCCCCCCCAAAAAAATTTTTAGGGGTCGTTCCCTCTCTGTCTCTGGCATGGCATAGGATTGGGCAGCGTGCCTGCTCTCCTCCACTACAGACATAGTTATGGCAAAGCACTCTGTCAGTAATGGAAGCGGTTGGATGGATGTAATTGCAGGAAGAGTTTATTTACAAGCATGCAAGCAATGCAAAACCATATGACAAGGGCATGGTCAAGAATCAAGCAAGGGTTGTGTGAGGCACAAACAGAGTAATGGAGGCAATCATAAATCAGAGTAGAGGTAAACAGAAAATAGAGTCGATTGCCAGAGAAGCACAAAACAATACAAGGCTTGGTAAATGTGAGACTCTGGGTACAATGTGTATACTTTGCAAAGTTTGTGTGCTTGCAGAGTCCTTATAAGCACCCGCCATGATCATGCTCTGATCAGGAACAGGTCAATTAGTCCTTGCAGCACAGATTGCACATGGTACTCTTGGGTGTGTGCTGCACATTCAGAGCACAAATGCACATGGATGTGACAGTATGTTGACTGTCTAGATTTTCAGCTGCTGTGTTGCTTTATAACGAAGTTGACACCTCAATAAGTTAAATCTTTTTGCTCACTAAACTTTATTTTGCTCGCTAAAAAATACACAGCAAGACACCATCCTGATCACAAAGCTTTGTTCATGCTCAAAACTGTATTTGCGCATACACAATTGTACTAAATACTGAAAAATGTCCAGTAAATTAGAACCAGTTACAGTGGTGCTTGAAAGTTTGTGAACCCTTTAGAATTTTCTATATTTCTGCATAAATATGACCTAAAACATCATCAGATTTTCACACAAGTCCTAAAAGTAGATAAAGAGAACCCAGTTAAACAAATGAGACAAAAATATTATACTTGGTCATTTATTTATTAAGGAAAATGATCCAATATTACATATCTGTGAGTGGCAAAAGTATGTGAACCTTTACTTTCAGTATCTGGTGTGACCCCCTTGTGCAGCAATAACTGCAACTAAACGTTTCCGGTAACTGTTGATCAGTTCTGCACACCAGCTTGGAGGGATTTTAGCCCATTCCTCCGTACAGAACAGCTTCAACTCTGGGATGTTGGTGGGTTTCCTCACATGAACTGCTCGCTTCAGGTCCTTCCACAATATTTCGATTGGATTAAGGTCAGGACTTTGACTTGGCCATTCCAAAACATTAACTTTATTCTTCTTTAACAATTCTTTGGTAGAACGACTTGTGCGCTTAGGGTCGTTGTCTTGCTGCATGACCCACCTTCTCTTGAGATTCAGTTCATGGACAGATGTCCTGCCATTTTCCTTTAGAATTCACTGGTACAATTCAGAATTCATTGCTCTATCAATGATGGCAAGCCGTCCTGGCCCAGATGCAGCAAAGCAGGCCCAAACCATAATACCACCACCACCACGTTTCACAGATGGGATAAGGTTCTTATGCTGGAATGCAGTGTTCTCCTTTCTCCAAACATAACGCTTCTCATTTAAACCAAAAAGTTCTATTTTGGTCTCATCCATCCACAAAACATTTTTCCAGTAGTCTTCTGGCTTGTCCACATGATCTTTAGCAAAATGCAGATGAGCAGCAATGTTCTTTTTGGAGAGCAGTGGCTTTCTCCTTGCAACCCTGCCATGCACACCATTGTTGTTCAGTGTTCTCCTGATGGTGCACTCATGAACATTAACATTACCCAATGTGAGAGAGGCCTTCAGTTGCTTAGAAGTTACCCTGGGGTCCTTTGTGACCTCGCCGACTATTACATGCCTTGTTCTTGGAGTGATCTTTGTTGGTCGACCACTCCTGGGGAGGGTAACAATGGTCTTGAATTTCCTCCATTTGTACACAATCTGTCTGACTGTGGATTGGTGGAGTCCAAACTCTTTAGAGATGGTTTCATAACCTTTTCCGGCCTGATGAGCATCAACAACACTTTTTCTGAGGTCCTCAGAAATCTCCTTTGTTCGTGCCATGATACACTTCCACAAACATGTGTTGTGAAGATCAGACTTTGATAGATCCCTGTTCTTTAAATAAAACAGGGTGCCCACTCACACCTGATTGTCATCCCATTGATTGAAAACACCTGACTCTAATTTCACCGTCAAATTAACTACGAATCCTAGAGGTTCACATACTTTTGCCACTCACAGATATGTAATATCGGACCATTTTCCTCAATAAATAAATGACCAAGTATAATATTTTTGTCTCATTTGTTTAACTGGATTCTCTTTATCTACTTTTAGGACTTGTATAAAATTCTGATGATGTTTTAGGTCATGTTTATGCAGAAATATAGAAAATTCTAAAGGGTTCACAAACTTTCAAGTGCCACTGTATGTGAGCAGTCTCCCCTTAATTGTAATATTTGTAGTCTTCCTGTGGTATAAGATCATTCAATGTCATCCCCTTACAAAATGTTTAACTACAGGCCAAATCCATCCATCCATCCATCCATTATCCATAACCGCTTATCCTGTGCAGGGTCGCAGGCAAGCTGGAGCCTATCCCAGCTGACTATGGGTGAGAGATGGGGTACACCCTGAACAAGTCACCAGATCATCACAGGGCTGACACATTGAGACAAACAACCATTCACGCTCACATTTATGGTCAATTTAGAGCCACCAATTAGCCTAACCTGCATATCTTTGGACTGTGGGGGAAACCGGAGCACCCGGAGGAAACCCACGCAGACACAGGGAGAACATGCAAACTCCAGAAAGAAAGGCCCCCGTCAGCCACTGGGCTCAAACCCAGAACCTTTTTACTGTGAGGCAACAGTGCTAACCACTGTACCGCCCCAGGCAAAATACGAAAATTCCTAATTGTTGGGTTGCACCACAAATTCATATTAACAGATTTTATACAAATGGATTCTAGTACTCTAGTGCAGAAACAACTCTTTTTACTGTGATTACTGTATGCTACTGAATACATTTAAAAATACTGGTTTTCTGGTAAGTCTCCCCTGAATTGGTTCACAGTGCAACAGGACAGGACAGCATAAAGCCTTGATTGACTCATTGCATACCTTATTATGCAGGTGAACAACATGGCAACTCAAGAGACTGAGATCTACTGCAAGACCCAGAAACCCAGTTCTGCCTCTGACTGACAAGATTTGTGGCTGGGACATACTGTCACCCCACACAGTGTCAGACATGACGTGTATACAGAAATAAAAACTTAAATACAGTAAAAATACTTTGTAGACTAAAGCATGTTGCTCTTGATCACAAATATCAACATAAATTCATTTCTGTTCATTTGAATAACCTCTCAAACCCAAAACAGTAGTGTATAAAAATGAATAAACTGAATCAGAAAGACAGGTGTATTGACCAACAGGAACAATTGGGCTGAGCCTACCTTATAGTCTCTCCCTATCTTATAGTCTCTCCCTCATCTTCCTATAGAGAGCATGCACGTGACGTCACGAGGTCACGTGATATTTGTTTATCTGCCATCTTGGACGGCATGGCCGCGCATAGAACTTAGACGAACCCGTTCTAATTATCAAGTGTGTGGGAGTAGATCTTTCAAGAATGGTTATATCTTGTTCAGCATTTGGTTGTACCAATAGACAGGGCCAAAAGTAGGGCCTGTCATTTTATAGATTCCCCGCAGACGAGGAGAGACGCTGTTTTTAGTCACTGCACACTTTATTGGACCATTGGGGTCTTTTCAAAATATTAGTTAGAACTTGCTGTATAATTGTAGTATACTGCACCACCTATCACCAAGTTGTGATCAAAAAAATATAACTGGTTTTCACATGGACGTGTAATATTAATGTTCTTAATAAAATATGTATACAAATGCATAACTTGTTTATAAAGTTCTTCCTATCAGATTGTGTAAAGTACTGAAAAAGAATATGTATGTTATTTTAGGCACATAGAGGTGCAAGAAAATATTTTTTTAATTTGTTTGAATATAGAAGCTGGACATATCTGTGACCCCTATACATTTATATCTGATATTGAATAATAATTCTGCACAGATAAAGATAGCGGTGATTTGTGATTTTTTTTTTCAGACAAAAACATACATATTTACAACCCTGTCATTATCTGGAACTGAGTTTAGATTTCGAACATGCTTACGATAAAACGTCCTGCATAGTCTCTTTATGATAAACGTCTTAATGCCACTTACCCATGAGGTTATCAAGTAGATATTCTTCTTCGGAACCTTCCAGAGGTATAGTTGGGATACCCATCCCGCAACAAAATATTTATAAGCTTCCACGCTCTTGTAAGCTTTGAGGGCTTTGCCAGTGTAACACGATTAACAAGAAAATTGTAAATGTCGTGGTAGGCCAGATCAGGCAAATCGCCAGCACCACAGCTCCGAATTTCCCTGAACAAGGATTGCGGCAAGTTGTACGGATCTGCAATCCCCAACCTGGAACACTTTTCCACGTAACACTGCCTCACGTCACCTTCAAGATGCTGAACAAACTTAGACAAGTCATCGCGCGATGTAGATGGGGTATTTTCCGAATTTTCTTGGGCATTACTCCCTGGATCCATTACACTCGTGCAAGGTAAACAATCATGAAGCCATCCAATATCGCGGAGTAAACACAGACGGGTCACGTGACTGCACATCCTCTATTGCAGATGGATTTCACTGTTTGTCTCAAATTCCCAAAGACTTTTCCTGAACAAAGATCATACTCCAAGCATTACAGGATCTGTCTAGAAGCCTCTTATAAGTATAAACCTCTCACACATTATGCATGCATAGTATTTAAACCTCCATCTGATATAAGGCATTAACATACCAATACCCAACCAGCCAATCACAAGGCAGCCGCTTTATCATGGCCGGACTTATGCAGGGGCCACAGGGCAAAAGTAGGCTTAAAATTAATCAAAAACTATAAATTAATATTTATGTTTTCAGTCCCACAATCAGAATTTTTTAAAGGAATACTGTTGCTTGCTTTTCCTAGTTCAATACTTGACACTTTGAACATCCCATTTCAAATTTAAATGCATTTAGCTGTTATATTAACCTCCACTCTTCTGGAAAGGCTTTGCAGTAGATTTTGGAGTGTGGCTGTGGGATTTGTCCATTCAGCCACAAGGTCAGGCTTGTGGTCAGGCACTTATGTCAGGTGAGGAAATCTGGGGAATAATCAGCATTCCAGCTCATCCCAAAGGTGTTCAGTGTTCTTCCATGGCTTGGTAAACCATGTCTTCATGAACCTTGCTTTATGTCCAGGGGCAGTGTCATACTGGAACAGGTCTGGGCCCTGAAAGAAAATCTTAACGCTGTCGCATACAAAAACATTCTAGAAAACTGGGTGCTTCTAACTTTGTGGCAACAGTTTAAGGAAAAACCACATATACCGTAGGTGTGATGGTCAGGTGTCCACAAACCTTTAGGTGTGTCGTGTAGCTGCTTTGATCATATGATTTGTAGTTGTATGCTGATCATATCTGGCTTTTTTATTGATTTAAATTGATAGTGGAAGGGAATTTAGGTTCAGTTATATGGGATTTTGATAAAAGCTACCCAACTATCACGAACAATTTGGAGAATGGATTTTACTGAGGTGGATTTTTCAAGGACTTTGCTAAAATAGATCCTACGAATGTGCCCTGACATAACCTTTGTATTATTTTTAGGGATTTCATTTAGACTAGCTTCATCATGGCTCTTCTTCAATGGGGCACATTGCTGTCTGTTAACAATCCATATTAAAGGGCATGAACAGTAAGCAGTACAAAAAGAATAATAGCGCATCTAATCATTTTACACATCTATTGTTCAATATCTCCTGAAGCCATGAATGGTTTCTGATTGTCGCAGGAATAAAAAGCAAGCAAACAGCAATTTTTAAAGTACTTCCCAATTATAATTACCATCAGCATTATTTATAAAATATAGCCACTAGGAGGTGGGTAAATTGTGGCCATGAAGGGATGCACATGGTCAGCAGCAATACTCAATCGCATTCAAGGTTGGGTCCATGGATTCAGTGTTGGCACCAAATTCTGACCCTATCATCTCTGTGCCTCCACAGAAATCAAGATTCATCAGACCAGGCTACATTTTTCCAGTCTTCAACAGTTTTGGTGATCCTGTAACCACTGCAGCCTCAGTTTTCTGTTCTTGGCTGACAGAAGTGGAACCCAACATGGTTTTCTGCTGTTGTAGTCCATCTGCCTCAAGGTTTAGCGTGGTGTGTATTCTGAGATGCTTTTGTGCTCAACACAATTGTACAGAGTAGTTATCTGAGGTACTGTAGCCTCTCTTTTAGCTCACACCAGTCAGGCCATTCTCCAGTTACCTTTCTCATCAACAAGGCATTTCCATGTGCAGAAATGATGCTCACTGGATGTTTTTTTTTTTTCCTGTGCATGAAAATCCCAGGAGATCAGCAGTTATGGAAATACTGGAGCCAGCCCATCCAGTACCAACAATCAGGTCAAAAAGCACTGACATCACATTTTTCACAATTTTGATAATTGATGTGAATATTACCCAAAGCTGGTGGCCTGTACCTACACGATTTTATGCTTTGCACTGTTGCCACATGATTAGCTGAACAGATAATAGCATGAATGATTAGGTGCACAAGTGTTCCTAATAAAGTGCTCAGTGAGTATAAGCCTGGCCATGCCCTCTACCTTTCTGCCCTCAGAGCCACAGGCAATACGATCGATCATCAAACAGTAATAGTTAGGGGTCACAACAGGACAATGGCATATTACACACAATCTCACAAGCCTAAACGACACTTTACAACCATGGTGAACAGAAAAGAATTTCAGAATGCACACCATGTCAAACCTTGAAGAGGGTGAGTTACAACAGCCGAAGATTGTATTCCTATTACAAGTGTTCTTGTTAAAGTGACTGTTGTGTGTACATGTTATACAAGTTACTCTGCACCTCTAGTCTAGCTAACTCTTTCACACTTTCACTCTCATTTTTGTTCATACCGTAATTGTATAATCAGAGGGAATTCTAAGCAGAGCCAATATTACAATGCAATAACAATTTTTCATTTCCCTCAAATGCAGCTGATCTGTTAAGTCATGTTTTATGTCTTATTTGCTAATAAAGCTGACAAATAATGGAAGCGAGAAACCAAGTGGCATCATGCAAACCTCATTCTGAAAATCACCATTCATAACACCACATCCCCAGTACAAAGCTAAGGAACTAAACATTTCTGTAACTATATCTGAAATAAATAGAAAATGTCAGAGGTGGGGTGGCACAGTGGTGTAGTGGTCAGCGCTGTCGCCTCATAGCAAGAAGGTCCGGGTTCGAGCCCCGTGGCCGATGAGGGCCTTTCTGCACGGAGTTTCCATGTTGTCCGCGTGGGTTTCCCCCACAGTCCAAAGACAAGCATGTTAGGTTAACTGGTGACTCTAAATTGACCGTAGGTGTGAATGTGAATGGTTGCCTGTGTCTATGTGTCAGCCCTGTGATGACCTGGCGACTTGTCCAGGGTGTACCCCGCCTTTCGCCTGTAGTCAGCTGGGATAGGCTCCAGCTTGCCTGCGACCCTGTAGAACAGGATAAAGTGGCTAGAGATAATGAGATGAGATGTCAGAGGTGGACAAAGTACCCAACTTCATTACTTAAGTCAAAGTACAGATACCACTGGTCAAATGTTACTCTGATACAAGTGAAAGTTGTCCAGTCAAATTTTTACTTAAGTTAAAGTATATTTCATACTTGCCCAGTCCTAACCATTGCTGGGCATGTGAGACAATAGTCACAGTTGTGCTACACAAAATGGACAAATGCTAATTTTAGAAATAATCTATGTCTAAAATTGTGTACATCCTGTAAGTCAAGTGTTGTTATCTCGCCCAGGACGGAGTCCACCAGGGAGCAAGATATTGTTTTCGGTGGGGTGGGTTTGTTTTTGTTTGTTTATGATATTATTGGGGCGGCACGGTGGTGTAGTGGTTAGCGCTGTCGCCTCACAGCAAGAAGGTCCTGGGTTCGAGCCCCGGGTCCGGCGAGGGCCTTTCTGTGTGGAGTTTGCATGTTCTCCCCGTGTCCGCGTGGGTTTCCTCCGGGTGCTCCGGTTTCCCCCACAGTCCAAAGACATGCAGGTTAGGTTAACTGGTGACTCTAAATTGACCGTAGGTGTGAATGTGAGTGTGAATGGTTGTCTGTGTCTATGTGTCAGCCCTGTGATGACCTGGCGACTTGTCCAGGGTGTACCCCGCCTTTCGCCCGTAGTCAGCTGGGATAGGCTCCAGCTTGCCTGCGACCCTGTAGAAGGATAAAGCGGCTAGAGATAATGAGATGAGATGAGATATTATGGGAAAATGGCTGGACCAATCTTCTTGAAACTTTCAGGACAGATGGGCATTGGTCTCAAATACAACCCCAATTCCAAAAAAGTTGGGACAAAGTACAAATTGTAAATAAAAATGGAATGCAATGATGTGGAAGTTTCAAAATTCCATATTTTATTCAGAATAGAACATAGATGACATATCAAATGTTTAAACTGAGAAAATGCATCATTTAAAGAGAAAAATTAGGTGATTTTAAATTTCATGACAGCAACACATCTCAAAAAAGTTGGGACAAGGCCATGTTTACCACTGTGAGACATCCCCTTTTCTCTTTACAACAGTCTGTAAATGTCTGGGGACTGAGGAGACAAGTTGCTCAAGTTTAGGGATAGGAATGTTAACCCATTCTTGTCTAATGTAGGATTCTAGTTGCTCAACTGTCTTAGGTCTTTTTTGTCGTATCTTCCGTTTTATGATGCGCCAAATGTTTTCTATGGGTGAAAGATCTGGACTGCAGGCTGGCCAGTTCAGTACCCGGACCCTTCTTCTACGCAGCCATGATGCTGTAATTGATGCAGTATGTGGTTTGGCATTGTCATGTTGGAAAATGCAAGGTCTTCCCTGAAAGAGACGTCGTCTGGATGGGAGCATATGTTGCTCTAGAACCTGGATATACCTTTCAGCATTGATGGTGTCTTTCCAGATGTGTAAGCTGCCCATGCCACACGCACTAATGCAACCCCATACCATCAGAGATGCAGGCTTCTGAACTGAGCGCTGATAACAACTTGGGTCGTTCTTCTCCTCTTTAGTCTGAATGACATGGCGTCCCTGATTTCCATAAAGAACTTCAAATTTTGATTTGTCTGACCACAGAACAGTTTTCCACTTTGCCACAGGCCATTTTAAATGAGCCTTGGCCCAGAGAAGGCGTCTGCGCTTCTGGATCATGTTTAGATACGGCTTCTTCTTTGAACTATAGAGTTTTAGCTGGCAACGGCGGATGGCACGGTGAATTGTGTTCACAGATAATGTTCTCTGGAAATATTCCCGAGCCCATTTTGTGATTTCCAATACAGAAGCATGCCTGTATGTGATGCAGTGCCGTCTAAGGGCCTGAAGATCACGAGCACCCAGTATGGTTTTCCGGCCTTGACCCTTACGCACAGAGATTCTTCCAGATTCTCTGAATCTTTTGATGATATTATGCACTGTAGATGATGATATGTTCAAACTCTTTGCAATTTTACACTGTCAAACTCCTCTGATATTGCTCCACTATTTGTCGGTGCAGAATTAGGGGGATTGGTGATCCTCTTCCCATCTTTACTTCTGAGAGCCGCTGCCACTCCAAGATACTCTTTTTATACCCAGTCATGTTAATGACCTATTGCCAATTGACATAATGAGTTGCAATTTGGTCCTCCAGCTGTCCCTTTTTTGTACCTTTAACTTTTCCAGCCTCTTATTGCCCCTGTCCCAACTTTTTTGAGATGTGTTGCTGTCATGAAATTTCAAATGAGCCAATATTTGGCATGAAATTTCAAAATGTCTCACTTTCGACATTTGATATGTTGTCTATGTTCTATTGTGAATACAATATCAGTTTTTGAGATTTGTAAATTATTGCATTCTGTTTTTATTTACAATTTGTACTTTGTCCCAACTTTTTTGGAATTGGGGTTGTAGAACCGCCAACATTTTGAGGGTCATCCGGTCAAGGTCAAGGTCAACAAAAAGGTCAAAATCGTTTTTTCGCGATATCTTCCTTCATATTCATCATAAGTGCTACCGGGCGAGGTTTGTTTTGCCTGGCAACACTTGTTAAGAAATGTTTTTCCTCTCTGACTGAATAACTGAACAATTTCACAAATGTTGGCAGTGCAGCATCAGTTAGTGAAAAAGACATCAAAGACCGACCACATCTGTGCACAAACTAATTGGTGTTTGATGAAATTTCTCCAGATGGTAAGAGCTCCCTTCCACATTTACCTGCCTGAACAGATATGCATGCTGAGAGTGAGGGAGAGAAAATTGGCAGTAAAAGACAGCGACAGACAATCAGAAAAAGACAGAGACTGAGGTGGGGTTTACATTAGACCGTATCAGCGGATCATCAGATTAACGTTTTTAAAAACGATTAGCGTGCACACAGCAACGCCAATACACGATTCGCGTGCACACAGCAACGCCAATACACGGATACGCTAATCACATGACTAATTCGGCACGTAAGTTGAAATGTGTCAGTGCGGCTCATCGCTTCCTCCTCAGCGGCTGCGCTCCAAATCACTCCGCCCTGAACAGCGAGTGCCCTCTGGAGGGTGCGCACTCCGGCCCTGCGCAGCTCACAGAGCGCGCGAGTGAAGAACACGAGCAGTGATTCGGGACTGAGCCGCTGTGCGCAAGTCACTTACCACTTGCAAGTGAAAGGATGGCAAGCCTAAAGACAATCATAACTACACAATGGGCAGTATTTGCATCAGTATTTGCAGTATTTTCATACTTTTATACTCTTTAATGAAAGGTGATACAAGGCGGAAGTCCGCGCCATTTTTCAGCAGTCGCGTCACATGACCAACGCCAGCGAATCAGGAAGGTGGATGTCACAGTGACGTTGTCCAGTGACGATGCCAGCTAGAGCTCAGCACAGCGTATCCGCGTATTCTCAATGTTTACACAGCACCGGACCAGACACGATCTGGATTGAATACGTGGACCCTGGCGGATTCCCGTTTCCCGGCGTTTCCAGGCGGTTTAATGTAAACGGACAGTGCATCCGCGAAGAAAACGAGACAGATACGGTCTAATGTAAACTTGGCCTCAGAGTGTGAAAATGAGTCATTGTGTGTGTGTGTGTGTGTGTGTGTGTGTGTGTGTGTGTGTGTGTGTTCACAGATGTGTGAAGGTAGAGAGGGGTGGGTGGAATTTAAAGGAGCACAAATTTGGAGCTATTTCTGTCTGTATGGAGCAAACGGATGGTGGATTTGGAGGTTGTGTGGGCACAAGCACAAGTTTCCATTCATGTTTACTATTAGAGAGGCCTTGAGGTTAATGGCTGGCTTTTTCTGCACTTTTTCACCCACTTGGCAGTGCTTTTCATAGATTTTTCATTCATCAGTAACCGCTTTATCCTCGTCAGGGCTGCAGTGGATCCAGAACAGAGACCCTGGACACGAACACATGTTGGATGGGATGCCAGTGCATTGCAGTGCACCATGCAAAGCCTCACTCACATCTAGGGGTAATTTAGAGTAGCCAATCCACCTACCAGTATGTTTTTGGAGGGTGGGAGGAAAGAGGAGAACCCGAAGGAAATCCACCCAAACAGAGGGAGAACAAGCAAAACTCCACACAGACAGTAACCTTACCTCAGGATCAAAAGGGGGACACTGAAGCTGTGGGGCAGCAACTCTACCTTCTGTGTCACCATATGTCCTGCTTTTAATACTATTAAGTCAATCGAATGAGGTATGTTAAATGAATGCTACACTCTGCAAAGCTGTAGTCCTCTAGAAATCAAGCATTGCTATTCTAAATACTTATTTTGATACATATTGTGGACATTACCCATGTCCTGGATTATACAGCAATTTATAGACTTTTGGTCGAGGATTATTTTTAATCTGCATCTGTGTAGAAGAGAAGGTAACTCTATTTTGTAGGACATGAAAAGATAGACAGCTGAAGATGTGTCTGGTTAATACTAGTAAGTGGTTAAATTGTTTGTTTGACATAGATAGCCATGCACAATGACGCAATGATTAAATGTATAAACATCTACTGATGTAATTATGTAGAATGTTGATCTGGTCTTAACTCTGATTGAGGTAGTTCATATAAAACATTGCCTTGCCACTTGAGATAACAATACTTGCACGCTGTTGCAAAGAATATCCATGCTATTAGCTATCAGAGCTTGTATGTTTTGTCAAAAGCAAGGCAATTACAGAATGGAGGAGTTTGTCATACCTGCTTTCCTTCAACAGTGTAAATCCTCTTGACAACACCAGAGTCAAGCTTGATGGCGTCTGTGATATCACTGAGGACATGCTCAAACGAATGGGCTGTCTTCTTGTTAAGCAGAATGCGAACAGCCTTGCGTGGCTTCACACCACTGCGTATGATGGTGACCAGCTTAGGCCTGATGAAGTCCTTACTCTCTTTGGATTCATGGGGCCCCAGTTTAGAGCTGGAGAGAGAGGGG
The DNA here is from genome assembly GCF_027579695.1 of Neoarius graeffei. Lineage (NCBI taxonomy): Eukaryota > Metazoa > Chordata > Actinopteri > Siluriformes > Ariidae > Neoarius > Neoarius graeffei. The sequence continues at coordinate 21,830,588 of NC_083593.1, forward strand.
ATGTGTCTAGTCGATGCAGAGGCCTTCACATTTACAGACCAGTTGGGGTTGATGTTCTTCATATAATCAAGCTTCTTGAAAGTCTCCGTGGATCCACATACATAACTCTCTCCTGAAAGCACAAATCAAGCAAAATTCCAGTCTGTAATTTAGAGTAACAGTGAACGTGGAATGAAATTTCAATTATATGCTTTAAATGAGGCTTATAAGGAAAAGGAGCTGAGGTAATAAGCAGTGTGTGTCAGAATTAACTGATGTGATATCAAATTAAATATACTAATTTGTTGCAGGCATTTCTTCACTGTCAAAATTAGGTGGGGCTGTTAAATCAGATTGGCTACACTTGTGATATATCTGAATATATTGTTGTCTAACCATTACATGGTCCTGTGTTGCAAGGGTTAAAACTGAGTACCAGTGATCTTAGTTCTAGCAGTTTACTATGCGCAATCTTCAGATGCATGACGAATTAAAGGAAAACCCAACAAGTTTCTTGGTAAAGTGTTAAGTCACCATGAGTCACTGAGTGCGTTTACATGCACATAGAGAAAATCGAATTTCTGACGTTGCTCGACTGAAATCGAAGTTCTAAATGCCATGGATACACCTTAGCTAGGCTGAAATTGAACCGAACTTGATTTCTCGTAATTGAGCTACACGACCTAGATTATGCGATTTTTGCCGAGCTACTTAGTGCATGTATACCCTGTCGAGCTACGTAGTCGAGCTACTTACTTCAGCACTGCCCCTTCCGGAAGTGATGAGTGACGAGACCACAAGCGGGAAACACGACAGCCTCGGTCGGCATGACAACAGTAGTAGCGAGCAGCAGAAGAGGTCAGGAGGAACAAACGAAGAAGAGAAAATGGCGAGCAGAAACGTGCACTTCTGGAGCAATGAGGAGACAGAGTTCATGCTCATTCAGCTTAAGGAGTTGAATATATTAAAATTCATGGACGGGAGAAAAACGCGCAATGGAGAACACGGAACTGATAACTTTGTTTACACTCTTGAATAGCTCTTCTTCATGACGACAACCGGAAGTGTACCAACACGATGGGGCGTGTAGCGCCACCTGTGGCTCGGGTGCACAATGTACCTCACACAATAGCTCGATTTCCTTGTGTGCATGTAGGATTGGATTTCTCTGGCACCCCTGCTGGGACCCTTTGCTTGATTACCGACAGCAGCTCGATTTGGATGTGCATGTAAACATACTGACTAAATCAGCTTCAATGTGCCATGCCACTGATTTTAACCATAGTGGAGGGATGAACACTATTCTTCCAAAAGATTCTCTCAGTTGTTGTTTAATGGTTGTGATCAAGAACACTGTCTAACATGTGGATCTAAAATCTCCTATCAGTGTTCAGTTAGGTTGAAATCCAGTGATCTGTTCTAAATTAGATCGAATATCATTAACCAGGGTTGCTAGGTTTCAGGAAATTTCAGGATCAAATACATCTCAAAAACCAAACAAAAAACCTGAAATGAGATGATATAATTCAGCCATTGTAAAAGGGAGACACATTTAAATACACTGTTTACAGTTACACTTTAAGGGATATTTGGGGGATATTTAATTAGATTTAACTGCCTATAAAACAAAGTCTTGGTGGTCACAGAGTATTCTTAAACTTGCCCAATCTGGCAACACCATTACCTCTCCAGTCCATTGCTCTTCCTCTCCAAAAATGTTCAGAGAGTAACCATGGGGCAGCATAATTCCTGGCCTAGTTATTAGCACTTGTTGTAGTTCCCATTTTTGACCAGTAAGTTCAACATGTTTTGCCAGGCAAAACAGACCTTGCCCGGCAGCACTTATTTTATACCTATATGTTGATAATGGTAATATTTCTCAATCATCAGCTGTCAGGTTATAGTCCGATGAAAATCCATGACCTTAAGTTTGACATTTCAGAGTCATTCAAGGTCAAAGGTCATGGCGGCAACTGAAAGCCCATATGGGACTTCTTATATGTTGATAATGGTAAACATCTGGCTATCATGAACCATTTTAAACTTATAGCCCTTTGAAAATCCATGACCTTCAATTTGACCTTTCAAGGTCACTCAAGGTCAAAGATCATGGTGCCAAATGAAAGCCCATATGGCACTTCGTATAAGTTGATAATAGCAAATATATCTGTCTACCATCAACCATTTTCAAGTTACAGCCCTCTGAAAATCCGTGACCTTGAGTTTGACCTTTCAAGGTCAAAGATCATGGTGCTAAATGAAAGGCCATATGGGAGTTCCTATATGCTCATAACAGTAAACATCTGTCTATTGGCAACCATTTGAGTTATAATGGAAAATGTTATTTTGAACAAAAGGTTGACCTTTCCGGTGACCTTCACCTTCCCCTTCACCCAATTACCCCCAAAATGTAATCAGGTAATCTACAGACCATTGCCCACCTACCCTGAAAATTTGAAGTCAATCAGTGCAATCATCTAGACGCTAAATTGTTAACAGACAGACCCACACAAACAAACAAAAAGTCGTGCAGAGCATGATACTCGCGAAAATCAAAGAAACGGAAGTTATGGCCGATTAGGTGTTTTTACAAGATTTGACCTTGGTGACCTTGACCTTTGACCCACCAAAAACTAATGATGTCTTTGTGTGACCCTAGTGAGTTGTCCTGTGCATTTTGGTGTAGATTGGTCAAGAAATGACAACGCTAGAGCACCAACAAACAAACAAAGACAGACAAACAGACAGATCAGCATACCTGCAAAAATCTCAGATTTTCGCAAGTAACAAACCGCACTGATTACAATACCTCGCCCCACTTACTCCATCGTGGGCAAGGTAATAATAACAACTCTATGGAAGTTTCATGGCTCAGTGTGCACACTTCCCCATGATTTTGCTGCATCTAAAAAGCAAATCAAAGCAGCATAAGTTTCTTCTTAATCTTATATCTTTTCCCACTTCTGTATAGGGTCAAGGTGATAGGTTGAGCTGACAGGGTGAGGGGCCTTTCCCAAGGGCCCAACAGTGAAAGCTTGGCAGTTTGGAGGCTCAAACCCCTGGCCAATCCATTGAGCTGCCACTGCGCCAAAGTAACTTCAGTTGTTTGTCACTCAAAGAACGTAATTAGTACAGTTGTGGTCAGAAGTTTACATACAGTGACATGAATGTCATCTTGGATATGAATTTCATGGCAATATTTGGTCTTTCAGTCATTTCTTTGAACTGTTCTTTTTCTGTGGCAGAATGTACAGCATACATATTTTATAAATTTAAAAAAACACACTAGAATTTGGTGCACAACTTTTAATTTTCTTTGGGTTTTCTGAAATCAACACAGGGTCAAAATTATACATACAGGGTCAAAAATTTACATATGCTCACTTAGATTATTAATTCAGAGGTGCTGAAACTTCCAAAATGTCTCTTATCTTGCCAAGGTCGAGGTCTCTTAACTTCCTGTTAGTGATCATGATTGACTACAGCTGGTAGCTTCTCTGTGCCTTCATAAAAAGGGTTTGTTTACAGCACTCACTGGATTGACCAACACAGAGTAAAATGGGAAAGTCCAAGGAGCTCAGTGCAGATCTGAGAAAGATGATCACATATGTACACAACTCCGGAATGTCTCTTGGAGCCATTTCTAAACAACTGCAAATTCCAAGATCAGTTCAAACAATTGTATCCAAGTTATTGTGAGGTGTAGGCCACTTTGCTTCAAGAAAACCCAAACGGTCACCCTCAGCTGAAATGAAATTGGTTTGGATGGTCAGGAACAATCTGGGAACCACCATGAAACAGCCCTGCCATGAACTGGAAGCTGATGGATCACTGTCTACGGTTCAGATCACCATGGACTAAGAGGCTGCTATCCAAGAAATAACCCCCTGCTCCCAAATTGACACCTTCAAGCTTAGAGCAATTCCAGCGTTATGGACGTGACACTTGAACTCAAAATGGCAACAAATGACCCAGTGCATGTTTTATTGTCTCCCAGTATTTAAACAGGTGTTGCATATTTTAAGGCTGTACCATACTGGAGAAGTGATAGAACAAGAACAATTCCCATAGTACATCTAGGGCATGCCAGAAAATGCCAATAAAAGATGCGTTATGGATGTGACAGAAAAAGTATCACTTTTCTTGGGTGACTGTACATTTTTATCAAACTCTGTGAAATCGTAAACCTAATGTCGAAATGGAGATATCCATTTGATAGAGGGGTCCAAGGTGAATATTAAAAAATCTTTGTTTAAAATATTTTGTATTTCATGCAGAGTTTCGGAAGGAAAAGTCAGCATTATGGATGTGACGAAATTCCGTTATGGATGTGACGCGTCTGAAATAGACATGGCATATGTTTAGAAAATCAGCAATTTAACCACCATAACCCTTTGAAAAACTCTCTAAATATCAGCTAAAACTATCAAAGTTCTTAAATAATATTTAGGATGGCTATTGTTTTGCTGTTTTGTGGATTTTAGCATACATTTCTGTGGCTTGTGGCAATAATATAGAATTTTACATGATCAAAGTTGATTTTAGCTTGGGTTTTACATTATAAGAAAGAAAGACTGACTGTGACATATTAGGTTGGTTACAAATTGGTTCAACTTATTCACATCTGTAAAATACAGGCCTAGGTGATATCTCTGGGAGTGGTTTTGATGTATTACATGTTGCTTTATTTTTGCATGGTGAGGTTGACATTTACATGGAATTGCCCCTTAACTAAAGTTTGAAGCTGACCACACAGACAAAGAAAAAGCCTTCTGGAGGATAGCTGTATGATCAGATGAAACAAAGATTGAGTTGTTTGGCCACAATGACCACCATGTACAGAGGGACGCTGTACCAGCTGGTGGTGGTGGTAGGATCATCATGCTCTAGGGCTGTTTTTCTGCCAGTGGAACTGGTTCATTGCACAAAGTGGATGGAATAATGAAGGAGGAGGACTACCTCAGAATTCTTCAGCATAAACCATCAGAAACTTGAACATGACTTGGGACTTACAACAGGACAATGAACCCAAACACGCATCAGAGCTGGTTGTAGAGGATAAAGCAGGCTAACATTAAGCTTAACAAGTCCTGACTTCAACCCTATTGAAAATATATGAACTCTGCTTATAAGTCAAGTCCATGCCAAGAAAAAAAAATTTAATTGAACTCTACCAATTCTACCATGAAAAGTCCTGAAATATCCAACCAGAATTCTGCCAGAAGCTTGTTCATGGTAAACAAAAATGTTTAGTCAAGGTGAATCTTGCGAAGAGACAATCATTCTGCCACAGAAAAAGAAGAGTTCAAAGAAATTACTGAAAGCCATGACATTCATATCCAAGATGACATGTCACTGTATGTAAACTTCTGACCACAACTGTATTTCAATATCATTAAAATGTATGGCGTTGTAAGTGAAGTAGTTACCTGGAATGTTTTTCAATTAACCCTCAGGGGGTCGAGAGCTTCGCCGGTGAAGCCCAGCAGGTTTAGAATGAGTAGGTCATGTATTTAGATTAATATCTTCACGAGTTTTTATCATACAAACATGATAAACATATTGACAGAAACTTTATACTTTCCTATGTGCCCACTGCCAAATAATATATTTTTTAAATTACCTAAATTAGATAAAACATGAAACTTGTCACCTTACTCAGTCACACTGACATTCATAAAAGACTATTCACATGGTAACGGAATGATAATCATTTTCACTCTTTTGGTTGGTTTCTCTTTTGTGGTGGGAACACCCACCGTAAACAGGATAAAATCTGTCAGCCATAGTTTAGGCTACCTGTTTGGAGGTCAAACTTATTGCGAGGTGGCACGGCGATTTGATGCTCAGGAGGCGCTTCGAATGATTTAGGACAGCAATTCAATTTCAGCAGTTCATCAGATCCTGAGAATTGTGACAGTGATGAGTGGTCTTATTTTGAACCTCGACTCGATCCAGCCGAAGATCAACTTGGGTAAGTGTAAATATTTCTTCTATTTCTACGGTTGATACGCATGCGGTGTAGTGCATAATCTTTGCATGCTTCTTGAGTCAGTAAAACATGTACTGTCACTGAGTAAATAAAACGTGCACTGTCACTGAGTAAATAAAACGCGTACTAGCGCTTGTTTGGTCTCTTTTCTCCTTTGTCATTTTCTGGCACTCTAATGATTTTGGCATGCTCTGATGATGTCGGTTTCAATAAATCTAAGTAGTATTTTCAGTCATATGACTTTTGTATTCAGCGCAAGTTCAGCTCCAATAATATCTATGTAATATGTACAGGGGGTTGCAAAAGTAGGTATACAGTAATGAAAAACAAAACGTTATTTTATTGACTCTACAAACATATCAATAATAAACATATTAATCCCTCAAATGTTCAAACTGTTTGTCCCCGGCATTCACGCACTCCATTAGTCGAGTGTGGACACCCATGCACACTCTGGCACAAAGGTCTTTATCAGTATCAATTTCCTGGCAAGCCTCCCGTATGAACTGAATCATGGCATCAACAGAACATGGCTTGCGTGTGAAAACCCCATCTTTTACTCATACCCAGAAAAAGAAGTCCGTGGGGTGAGATCTGGCGAACATGGTGGCCAGTCAATGGCTCCCCGACATCCAATCCACCTGTTGGGAAATTCTTTGTCCAGTAGCACACGCACATTGAGTGCGAAGTGCAGTGGCACCCCATCCTGCTGAAAGTAGAAGTCATCCTACTGCTGTTGTTCACGTATAATCCTATAAGTATACCTACTTTTGCAGTCCCCTGTATATCATGATTATACTTTTTAAAAAATAACAAATAAATGAAGATGTTGTAAAAAGCAGTTGTAGAACTGTGTTGGAACGTGTGAAAAAACATGACCTTGCCTATTGTGACGAACCGTTTTGATCACTTGACCTGATGGGATTAAGAGTTAGCAGTGGGAGGGGTTTTCACTCTTCTTACTGAATTTTACTCTTCTCATTGAATACCCCTCCTACTGCCAATTCTTTATCCCAAAACAACAGGACACACATTTTTTGATGGCCAGTTAATTGTCCAAATCAATAGAGCAGATTTAAGTTTTTGTGCTTGATACATTCCTAAGACTGCACAGAATCACCTCAAGTAACCAAAACAGTTCATCACAATGGGTAAGGTCATGTTTTTTCACACATTCCAACACAATTCTGAAACTGCTTTTTATGTCTTCATTTATCTGTAATTTTTTTTAAAAAAGCACATATATACATACTACATAGATATTATTGTAGCTGAACTTGTGCTGAATACAAAATAAGTCATATGACTGAAAATACTGCTTAGATTTGTTGAAATTGACATCACCAGAGCATGCCAAAATCATTAGAATGCCAGAAAATACCCTCAGACCCCAGAGAGTTAACAGGTGTGCCTTTTCAAAAGTTAATTAGTGGAATTTCTTGTCCTTTTAATGCGTTTGAGACCATCAATACAATCCCAAATCAGAAAACTGTATGTTGAAATTAAAACTGGAAACAATGATTTGTAAATAATATTTGAGATGTATTGCACTCGGGCGGCACGGTGGTGTAGTGGTTAGCGCTGTCGCCTCACAGCAAGAAGGTCCGGGTTCGAGCCCCGTGGCCGGCGAGGGCCTTTCTGTGCGGAGTTTGCATGTTCTCCCCGTGTCCGCGTGGGTTTCCTCCGGGTGCTCCGGTTTCCCCCACAGTCCAAAGACATGCAGGTTAGGTTAACTGGTGACTCTAAATTGACCGTAGGTGTGAGTGTGAATGGTTGTCTGTGTCTATGTGTCAGCCCTGTGATGACCTGGCGACTTGTCCAGGGTGTACCCTGCCTTTCGCTTGTAGTCAGCTGGGATAGGCTCCAGCTTGCCTGCAACCCTGTAGAACAGGATAAAGTGGCTAGAGATAATGAGATGAGACTTCTCAATTTTGAGTCTTGCAATACATTTCAAAAAAAGTTGTGACAGTGAAGCATTTACCATTTTGTATAGTTGTCATTCCTTCTCACAACATTTAAAAGATGTTTAGGGATTGAAGACACCAAGAGATAGGAAGCATTTCAGTTGTCATTTTGTTGCATTCTCCCTGCAAACAGATCTTAAGGTGTGCAACAGTATGGGATCGTTGTCATATTTTTTGTTTCAAAATTCTCCACACATTCTCTATTGGAGACAGAGAGGAAAGGCACCCTCTTCTTCCACAGCCATGCCTTTGTAATGTGTGCAGAATGTGGTTTTGCATTGTCTTGTTGAAATATCCCTAGAAAAGATGTTGCCTTGAAGGCATCATATGTTGCTCCAAAATCTCAATGTACTTTTATGCATGAATGTTGCCATCACAGAAGTGTACATTACCTTTGCCAAGGGCACGGACACAATCCTATAACAGACCCTGGCTTTTGGACCTGTTGCTGGTAACAATCTGGATGGTCCTTTTCGTCTTTGGTCTGGAGCATATGGTGTCCATTTCTTACAAAAAAAGACCCAGAATACTGATTTGTCGGACCACAATACATGTTTCCACTGTGTGATGGTCTATCCCAGATGCCTCCAAGCCCAGAGAAGTCAACGGCACTTCCAGACACAGTTAATATAAGGCTCCCTTTTTGCACAGTCAAGTTTTAACTGGCATTTGTATTGTAGTGTTTGACAAAGTCTTGCCAAAGTACACCCAAGCCCATGTGGTTGTATAAGCTAGAGATGAGTGACAGTTCTTGATGTAGTGCTGTCTGAGGGATCAAAGATCACAGGTTTAGGCTTGCGCCCTTGCCCTTTATGCACCAAAATTCCTCCAAATTCCTTGAATCATTTAATGATATTATGCACCATAGAGGGTGAAATATCCAAATCCCTTCAAGTCTTTCTTTGAGGAACATTGTTTTTAAACATTTCAATAATTTTCTCATGCAATTGTTGACAAACTGGAGCTCCTTGGCCCATCTTTGCTCCTCAAAGACTAGGCCTTTCCTGATACTGATTTTATACCAAATAATGATTACAATCACCTGTTGATATCACATCATTATTTAATTGTTCTACCTCATTACTAGCCCTAAATTAGAAGACTCTTACTAGCCCTAGAGTGGAAGATTCTTCACAGAGTGAATCCATGAATAGAACCAGGCCCTGACAACATACCTGGCTAGGTGCTCAGGGAATGTGCTGATCAGCTTGCAGACATCTTCACAGATATCTTCAACACATCCCTAAGCACAGCTGTGGTACCTGCATGCCTCAAAACCACAAAAATCATCCTGGTGCCAAAGAAATCTACTGTGTCCTTTCCCAACGACTACCAGCCTGTAGCACTCACACCCATCATCATGAAGTGCTTCGAGAGGCTGGTATTGAGGCACATGAAAACACTGCCATAGGAATTAGACCCCCTACAGTTTGCTTACCACCGAAAGAGTACCACAGACAACACCATTTTAACTGCCCTCCACCTGACCCTCTCACACCTGGACAAAAAGGACAGTTATGTCAGAATGCTGTTTATTGACTTCAGTTCACCATTCAACACAATCATCCCACAGACAGTGGTACAGAAGTTGGATCTGCTGGGCATGAACACCTCGCTTTGTAATAGAATCCTGGACTTTCTGACTAACAGGCCTCAGTCGGTCTGTATAGGACACAACATCTCTGGGATCCTCAGATTGAGCACAGGCACCCCCCAGGGCTGTGTGCTCAGCCTGCTGCTGTTTATTTTTCTAATGCATGACTGTGCTGCCCAGCACAGCTCAAATTACATCAAGTTTGCAGACAACACAACAGTAATGGGTCTCATCAGTAACAATGATGACTCTGCATACAGAGCAGAGATCAAAGACCTGGTGGAATGGTGTCAGGACAACAACCTGACTCTTAATGTCGAGAAGACTAAAGATTAAAATGGTTGTTGACTTTAGAAAGAATCCTCAACTCACCTTTACCCCTGAAGAACTGACAGCTTTCTCATCCATTTCTGATCCATTTGCACCACACTGTCCATTTGCACACACATGCACAACACTCACTTTGCACTTGTCTTGTTGTAATATCCTGATAAAACTTGAACTCTTCAAACTGAACTGCATTCTCTTGTATTTTTCACTAAAATGAGCATTTGCACACAAATGCACAATGCCATCATTGTTATAAACATATACTAACCATACATGTTTAGCTAGATAAATATGTCTACTTAGATAGCTATTTATATATCTTTTTTGTAGTCTTCTATTTTCTTTATGAATGCACCATGGGGAGCCTGAGGGAAACGGTATTTTAATGCACTGTATACGGACATATTGACAATAAAGCTCTGTTGAATACTGAAGCTAAATTGCCCCATCCCAAATTTTTTGGAATGTGTCGTAGGCCTGAAATGCTGGAATGGATATATATATGAACAAATGTCTTAAAGTAATGATGGCTCTTTACTTAGTTGAACAGTTATTGACATATGGATAACTACAGTTGTGAAATAGGGCTATTTACTGTATTTTTATTATTTAATATTTGTTTGATCTCAGATGCATTAAGAAGGCAAAAAAAGTCACGCATAAACTATTGACAAGGCACACCTGTTAATTGAAATGCATTTTATATACATGAGAGAGAGAAAGAGAGAGAGAGAGACACAGTGGTGTAGTGGTTAGCACGGTCACCTCACAGCAAGAAGGTTCTGGGTTTGAGCCCAGTGGCCAACAGGGGCCTTTCTGTGTGGAGTTTGCATGTTCTCCCTGTGTCTGCATAGGTTTCCTCTGGGTGCTCCGGTCTCCCCGCAGTCCAAAGACATGCAGGTTGGGTTAATTGGTGGCTCTAAGTTGACCGTAGGTGTGAACGTGAGTGTGAATGGTTGTTTGTCAATATGCGTCAGCCCTGTGATGACCTGGAGACTTGTCTAGGGTGTACCCCATCTCTCACCCATAGTCAGCTGGGATAGGCTCCAGCTTGCCTGCGACCCTGCACAGGATAAGCGGTTACGGATAATGGATGGATGGAGAGAGAGTCCCAGTGAAAAGTTTGTATATACCTACTCATATTATATATGTTTTGTTTGTTTGTTTATTTATTCATAGTTTGTGACTTTGGCCCACCTGCCCCCCAGGACAAGTCACCACTACCTTGCACGAAGGTAGATCTCTAGATCTCAGACCCAAGATTGGTTTTTTATCCATCCTCTGTTTATTAAGTATACCAAGCTTAAAGGGCATATTCTGGACCACTTTCGTGTTTTTTTATATGAAAGTATGTCCCTTTACACACTCATCCAGAAGGGTAATTTTGCACAAGGCCATCTGTCTACAGCAGAAAATAAATAAATAAATAAATAAATAAATAATAAAACGCGTCTGGAAAAAATCCCAAGGGAGTCTGGGGCCAGATTCGTGACGTTATCTGCAGAAGCGCGAGCAGGCTGCGTGAGCTTTGCATGGTTTAAGTGCACAGCCTGTGTAGACCAAGCGCTCCCATTTCTCTCTCATTGTCCGGTCTTTTGGAAAACGATGAGTACTAATCCCATCAAGATTGGTGTTGCTACACCGTCCTACAATACATCTGTTAACCATTTTAATAATTACGTGATAACTTTGAAGAAATTTGCAGAAAACCACCAGGTCGTTTTCTCATAAACAAACCAACGCTGACGTAGGATTCAGAGGGAGGCGTCCCGCACGTGACGTCACGAAAATCAATGTTTCCTGGGAAATCCAAATGCCAAGTTTTTTCAGAGGCGGACCAATTTGCCTCAAATGGCTTGATTTCAACTGAATTTTTCTGTTATTGCGCAAGGTAAAATAAAAAATTGCAGAGAATGCAGAATGTTACAGATATTTGACCAAAGTTTAATATAAAATAGGAGAATTACATTGATCTTGCTTCTGAATTTACCCGTGATATGCAGTTTAAAACCTACATAAATTTGCCATTTTATTAGGCACACTTAACAAATCGGTGACAAATTAAAGGAAAAACCACCACCATGGGCGGCACGGTGGTGTAGTGGTTAGTGCTGTCGCCTCACAGCAAGAAGGTCTGGGTTTGAGCCCCATGGCCGGCGAGGGCCTTTCTGTGCGGAGTTTGCATGTTCTCCCCATGTCTGCGTGGGTTTCCTCCGGGTGCTCCGGTTTCCCCCACAGTCCAAAGACATGCAGGTTAGGTTAACTGGTGACTCTAAATTGACCGTAGGTGTGAATGTGAGTGTGAATGGTTGTCTGTGTCTATGTGTCAGCCCTGTGATGACCTGGCGACTTGTCCAGGGTGTACCCCGCCTTTCACCCGTAGTCAGCTGGGATAGGCTCCAGCTCGCCTGCGACCCTGTAGAACAGGATAAAGCGGCTAGAGATAATGAGATGAGATGAGCACCACCAGTGTGATGGTGAGAATGATCCGCTACTCAGATAAAGTGTTAGTTCTGTGGGGTAGATGGGGCGGAAATTGTGTGTCCAGTCGTTTCCATATATAAAGTTGGTGTACTTCATAAACTGGCAACATCATGTTTTTCAAAAGTGTTGGTCATCTGTTCTGAGCAGTAATCAGTGGGGTTTATTAAAGAGCCAGCCCTGTCCCTTCCCTCACCTTCCTGCAGCTGGTCGATGCTGGTGATTTTCTTCGAGCCGTCGATGACGTAGATGGCACGCACGCCCTGAGACAGGTGCACGGTGTCTGTGAGCGCGCGCGTCAGCTCGGCCAGCAGTGCGTCCAGTGTGCGGAAGCGCTCGGAGGAAACTGCGCACACCAGGCCGGGGAAGTACCGGTCTCCGTTCCGGTAGAAGCGAACCTTTTTGGCTCGCTTCTCCAAACTGAGCGCCTTGAGCGTGCGCGTGCGGTACAGGCTGCAGTGCGCGCTGTGGGCGGGGCTTGGGACGCCGTCGGCTCGCGAGCCGCCCCGGTCCTTCCTCTCCACTTTGTCGCGTGCGTCGAAGTGCTCATCCATTTCCGCCGGCGAGAGATGAAGCCTGTAGAGGAGAATCGAGGAAACGACAATGACTGGACAGAAACGGGACACCGTCACGACTGCGTGCGTTTAACAGCAGCCTCATCGGTGTGACTCCTGACTGACTGGGGCGGAAAATTACTTTAACAACTGCTTTAGAGGCAACAGTAAAGGCTTTAAACCTCATGAACGGAATTCTGTCATTGGTATCACATTAAATTCGGCTACAAAAGTCAATAAAATATCCGTTTCGACAAAAGTAGGTTAGTTGTATTGTAGCAGATCCTGCATATTGCGACTGATTCTCGCCTCGGTTTTGGTCAAACACTGACTAACACTTTGTTCAGTAGTTGGAAAGCAGGCCAGCTGTAGTTTACATGCTATCATACAGTCCGAGCAGCACAGTGTAGCATTAGCCAGGTAAAGCTATCAGGGTTTAAACTCATAACCATAGTGACTGAAGGAGACAGAGCGATCAGTCCTGCAGGATCACGTTTCTTTTTAATGTGTTTTTATTCCAAAAGACAAAGCATGCTTACTTACTGAAATACGCGGCGCAGTAAAGACGAAAATTTCTTCTAAAATTCAGGTCGCAGTTATGAGTCGTGTGAAGGTGTTTTGTACCGATGTGCAGCGCGTTTTTTCCCCTCTTGTCCCGAGTGTGTGTTGTCCTGTGTGTGAGGAGGAGGCTCGTCTCTCTCTCTCTCTCTCTCTCTCTCTCCCTCTCTCCTCCGTGACGTGAGATCGGTCTCATTCAGATGCAGTACCTCACCGGGAGGAGCGCCACCTCCCCTCCTCCCCCACACAACACTAACCTCCACAACAGCAGAGATAACAAACACAAATATCAGTATTATTAATGAATAGTATCGTTAATATAGAATAGCATCATTATTTTTCATAGATAATATGAAAAAAAATCATAAAATGTGAACATTTTCATGATTCTTTCATTCATTTTATACTCTGCTTGGTCCGAAAGAATAGAACACATCAGTTTTTCATCTCATCTCATCTCATCTCATCTCATCTCATCTCATCTCATCTCATTATCTCTAGCTGCTTTATCCTGTTCTACAGGGTCGCAGGCAAGCTGGAGCCTATCCCAGCTGACTACGGGCGAAAGGCGGGGTACACCCTGGACAAGTCGCCAGGTCATCACAGGGCTGACACATGGACACAGACAACCATTCACACTCACATTCACACCTATGGTCAATTTAGAGTCACCAGTTAACCTAACCTGCATGTCTTTGGAATGTGGGGGAAACCGGAGCACCCGGAGGAAACCCATACAGACACGGGGAGAACATGCAAACTCCGCATAGAATGGCCCTCGCCAGCCACAGGGCTCGAACCCAGACCTTCTTGCTGTGAGGCGACAGCGCTAACCACTACACCACCATGCCGCCCGGAATTATATATCATCCAGATAAACAAAAAGTTAAGGTAGTTCCTCAGGACATCGTTAACGAGGGCCTGGGAAACCGCAGGAGCATTAGTCAGGCCGAACGGAACCATGAGATATTTGCAGTGGCCCATGGGGGTGTTAAACACTGTCTTCCATTTGTCCCCTTCCCTGATCCTCACGAGGTGGTAAGCATTACGCAGGTCTAGCTTGGTGAAAATCTGGGCTCCCTAGAGTAACTCAAACGCCATAGACATGAGAGGTAGGGGGTAACGGTTCTTGATGGTGAAGTCATTTAGCCCACGGTAATCAATGCAAGTGCGCAAGGATTTGTCCTTCTCCACAAAAAAGAATCCTGCCCCTGCAGAAGAAGAGGAGGGATGAATAATTCCAGCTGCTAAGGACTCGGTGATGTATTTATCCATGGCTTGCCTTTCAGAAGGAGAGAGAGAAAGTAAAGTCGCCCCTTAGGTTGTGCAGTCCTAGGGAGAAGGTCAATTCCACAGTCATAGGGCCTATGGGGAGGAAGGGAAACAGCTTGAGACTTGCTGAACACAGGTTTTAAGTCATTATATTCAGGAGGCACATTAGAGAGGTCAGGATATTCACCAATGGTGGGCTGGAGCAGCTTGGCGTGAGGGAGGGCAGATCTCAGGCATGAAGATAAACAGAATTGACTCCATCCTAAAATGGTGTTAGTCCAGTTGACATGGGGGTTATGTAGAGTTAGCCAGGACAGACCAAGAACTAGGGGCACATGGGGATTACTCATGACAAAAAAACTGGATGGATTCAGAGTGGTTGCCAGAAATTCTTAAGGTGACCGGGGCTGTTCTTTGGGTGATGGTCAGACCAGTAACGTTAAGGGTCAGGACAGTGAGAGACGGGTTCAGAGCCAGTAGTGGAATCCCCAGGCACTTGGTGGTGGTCGAGCAGAATCAGGTTTCTGTCAGCCCCTGAATCAATGAGTGCCTGGAAGTCGTGGGGCTGATTGCCATGGATAATGACCACTGGGAGTAGCGGTCAATCAGTAGGGGGCTGATCCTGGACATTGCCCACCAGGGCCCCTAAACTCACTGGTGGGCTCTTCCTTTTAAAGGGCAAGATTGGCAGAAATGCCCCAGCTGTCCACAATAAAAACATGCCCTCATATCCCAACAGCACTGTCATTCCTTAGGTGAGATGCGGACTTGGTCTACCTGCATTGGCTCAGCGGAAGGAATGGGAGGCTGAGGGGGAGCAAGACTAGTCAGAGTTCTCTCTTTCACCTGCAATCTGATCCGGGAGTCAATACAACTGGTGAGGTCCATGAAACCAGGGAGATCAGGTGGCAGTTCTCGTGAGACCAGCTCATCTTTGATGGAGTCTGACAGCCCATTCAAAAATGCATCAAACAAGGCACTCATTCCAGCCGCAAGATGCCGCCAAAGTGCGAAACTCAATTGCATAGTCAAAAGCGGACCGGGCACCCTGCCACAGCCCCATGATTTCTCTTGCTGCCTCTCTGCCAGACAGAGAGCGATCAAAGGTTTGCCTCATCTTCTCTGTGAAATCCTTGAAGCTGGCGCAGCATGGTGCATTGGCGTCCCACATAGCTGTTCCCCACTCCTTAGCTTTGTCAGTGAGGAGAGTGATGGTGTAGGCCACTTGGGAATGCTCTGTAGGGAAGGCCAGTGGTTGAAGCTCAAGCGTTAGTGAGCATTGAGATAAAAATGATCTGCAGGTACCTGGTTCTCCATCATATGACTGTGGGGCAGGAAGTCTCGGCTCTCTGAAGAGGGCTGGAGCAGGAGGAGCAGTAAGTGGAGGGGGTTGTGTAGGAGCAGATGTTACTTGAAGCTGTTGTAGCTGAGTGGCAAGAAGATTGAGAGTGTCAGAGATGGCAACAAGGTTTTGATTCACCTGTTGGATGTCTTGTTGGTGGGTCCCAAGGAGAGCTCCGTGTTTCTGCACTGCTGCTCTGAGCTGGGCAAAATCTGCTGGGTCCATGTTGGCCACACTGTGCTGTCACGAGTGGCGAGCTGAGGTGAAGGGAGGACCCAAGAGCAGACTCAGAAAACAGGCAGTGTAAAGAGAAAACGTCTTTAATGAACATTTTTGGAGCCGGCATGGAAGTCCCACAATCTAAGGCATGGATGGACTGGACTGGACTGTGACAGGCACATTCTTAAAAAAAACAGTTAGTTAGCTGTTAGTAAGCACTTAGTTTGCAGACTAACATTTAACCTAATTCCAAAGTGCAAAAACAAAAATGCTCATCCACTCACTAATCTAATTAATCAATAATAATAATTATTATTCAGTAGATTACCACAGGGTGGCACGGTGGTGTAGTGGTTAGCACTGTCACCTCACAGCAAGAAGGTCCTGGGTTCGAGCTCAGCAGCTGGCGAGGGCCTTTCTGTGTGGAGTTTGCATGTTCTCCCCGTGTCTGCGTGGGTTTCCTCCAGGTGCTCCGGTTTCCCCCACAGTCCAAAGACATGCAGGTTAGGCTAAATGGTGGCTCTAAATTGACCATAGGTGTGAATGTGAGTGCGAATGGTTGTTTGTCTCTATGTGTCAGCCCTGCGATAACCTGGCGACTTGTCCAGGGTGTACCCCGCCTCTCGCCCATAGTCAGCTGGGATAGGCTCCAGCTTGCCCGCGACCCTGTAGAACAGGATAAGCAGCTATAGATAATGGATGGATAGATTACCACAATGTAAATGTAGCAAGCTTTAGTAATAACATAGTAAGCAATGTCCTTCCCCCCCCCCCCCCCCCCCCCTCTTGTGCATTTTCTCTATTGGCTGATATGATTATGAAATACACTGTCTGGCCAAAAAAAAAAAAAAGACATTCTACAATTTCATTGGATCACCTTTAGCAATGATTACAGTGAGCATTCGCTGTGGCATTGTTTTGACAACTTTATGCAATGTCACAACATTTATTTCCATCCAGAGTTGCAGTAATTTTTCATCAAGATCTTGTATTAATAACAGGAGAGTCCAACCACATGCCAAAGACTTGCAATGCAGTTAGGGTCAGGACTCTGTGGTAGTGAATTCATGTGTTAAAATGATTCCTGATGTTTCCTGAACCACTCTTTCATGATTTGAAACTGATTAATCATGGCATTGATGTCCTGGAATATGCCTGTGCCATCAAAGATGAAAAACCAATCCACTGATGGGACAAACTGGTATAACAGATTTATTATATCCACATTCACTGGATATGAGCAATCGCACGCTCTGATTGGCTACTCTACTACTCAGTTATCAGCTAATATACTGTGAGTAGAGAAAAACCAAATGGCAGAGCATTTTGCTGAACCAACCGAGGACAAAATAAAAACTCTATTCGAAAACAAAACCCCCCAAAATACAAAAAAAAGCAACAAAATATGGAATGAAAGTATTTGATGGTAAGAACATATATATATATATTTTTTTATTTTTCAAGAATTATTATTATTATTATTATTATTATTATTATTATTATTATTATTATAGCATTTTTCACAAATTGCTACTGTCATTTCGCCGGTTTGTTTACGTTTTTCATCTTTAAGCATTACAATTTGTTGAATTTTTTTAGACTGGTTCAAAAGCTCAAAGAAGTTTGAAAATTACGTAACTGAAATGTTCAAGGAAGAATTAAATAAATGTTGAAAGCTATTCTATACCTCGGTACAACAGCAAGACGGCACTTTCTAAAAAAAAATCACTACTAAAGTCAATTTGTGCAGCCATCAATAGGTTTTTAAGAAGTCCGGCTAAGCAGAAGTGATTTTGTTAGATGTTTTGTATAAAGTTTTTATTTATTGAATTTGAAAAAAAAAAAACACAAAAAAAACTCTCTGTTTCTCTGATGTTATGACATCACGGACTGGGATGTGCTGCTTAGCCCACACTGTAAGGACATAGAAGGGCTGACACACCGACGGATTACTTTAACTTCTGTGCAGACGTGGTCTCCCCCGCTAAGACTGTACGGTGTTACCCTAATAACAAGCCATGGGTAACACAGGAAGTCAAAGCTGTCCTCAACAGGAAGAAGGCCGCCTTCAGGAGCAGGGATAGGGAGGCAATGAAAGCAGCACAGCAGGAGGTAAAATGTTGCATGAGGGAAGCTAAGGACAGCTACAGGAGAAAGGTGGAGCAGAAGCTGAAGGAGAACAGCATGAGGGAGGTCTGGGAAGGTGTGAAAACCATCACAGGCCACAATACAAAGACCAGAGTCATTGAGGGGACAGTGGAGAGGGCGAATGAGTTGAATGACTTTTTCAATTGGTTCAACCAGCCCACGTCCCCCCCACCCTCTCCCTCACTGCAGCCATCTCTCCTTCTTCCCTCAACACACCTCCCCCCAATCATCACAGCAGCCCCCTCCTCCCCCACCTCAACACAGACTCCTCCATGCATTACTGCAGACCGGGTCAGAGGTCAACTGAGGAAGCTTCACCCCAGGAAAGCAGCAGGCCTGGACAAGGTGTGTCCCCGACTACTGAAGACCTGTGCTGCTGAACTGGGTGAACCACTCCAACGCATCTTCAACCTTAGCCTGCAGCTGGGGAGCGTGCCCACCCTCTGGAAGACATCATGTATCATTCCAGTTCCCAAAAAGAATCGGCCCAGTGAGCTGAACGACTTCCGACCGGTGGCACTCACTTCACATCTGATGAAGACGTTGGAGCGGCTCTTCCTCAGCCTCCTCAGACCCCAGGTACAACATGCCCAGGACTGTCTGCAGTTTGTGTACCGGGCAGGTGTCAGTGTGGAAGACGCCATCCTCTACCTGCTACACCGAGCCGACTCGCATCTGGATAAGGGAAATGGCACAGTGAGGATCCTCTTCTTAGACTTCTTGAGTGCCTTCAACACCATCCAGCCCCTATTGCTTCAGGACAAACTGAACAGGATGCAAGTGGACCCCTGCCTGGTCACCTGGATCTCCAGCTACCTCACTGACAGGCCGCAGTACGTCAGGCTGAAGGACATCACGTCTGACACTGTGATTAGCAGCACCAGAGCACCCCAGGGCACGGTGCTGGCCCCTCTTCTCTTCACCCTGTACACCGCGGACTTCTGCTACAACTCGGAGCTGTGTCACATTCAGAAGTTTGCCAATGACACAGTCATCGTTGGGTGTATCAGTGACAACAGAGAGGAGGAGTATAGGAGCCTGGTGAGGGACTTTGCTGTGTGGTGCAACAGGAACCATCTGCAGCTCAACACCTCGAAGACCAAGGAGCTGGTCATTGACTTTGGGAGGTCCAGACCAAGGTCATGACCAGTTCTGATCGAGGGAGTCGAGGTGGAGGCTATGGATTCCTACAAGTACCTCAGGCTGTGGCTGGACAGCAAGCTGGAGTGGACTTGCAAAACCAAACACTTATACAAGAAGGGACAGAGCAGGCTATACTTCCTTAGGAGGCTGCGGTCCTTTAACATCTGCAGGAAACTCCTGTGGATGTTCTATCAGTCTGTGGTCGCCAGTGTCCTGTTTTACACCATGGTGTGCTGGGGGGGCAGCACATCCAAGAAGGACACATCCAGGCTGGACAAACTGATCAGGCGTGCCGGCTCTGTGGTCAGCATGAAGCTGGACTCTCTGGTAACGGTGGCAGAGAAGAGGTCTATGGACAAACTATTGAACATCATGGACGATGCTGGTCACCCTCTGCACACCGTCATCAGCAACCAGAGGAGCCTCTTCAGTGACAGAATGCTCCTTCCCAAGTGCAGGATGAACAGACTTAAAAACTCCTTTGTCCCTCACGCCATCAGACTGTACAACTCCTCTCTGGGGGGGAGGAGGGGTAACAGGAGGACAGAGGATGGGAAGGAGCAGTAGCCT
The DNA here is from genome assembly GCF_027579695.1 of Neoarius graeffei. NCBI lineage: Eukaryota > Metazoa > Chordata > Actinopteri > Siluriformes > Ariidae > Neoarius > Neoarius graeffei. The sequence continues at coordinate 21,850,734 of NC_083593.1, forward strand.
AGCCTAACAATAAGCAATACCGGACAATGTGCAATATAATGTGCAATATAAAGTGCAATATCTTTCCTGCAGCCGCCGCCCCCCCTTCTCCCCACCTTTTTTTTTCTTTTTCCCCCCTCCTCCCCCCTCCCCTTCCTCTCTTCCCCATATCTTATTCTTTTTATATTTGTATATGTAAATACTTAATTTATTTTAATTTATCTAGAAGTTTTCTCTATTTCTTTTCTCTGTTTATCTGTAATGATGCTGCTGCTGGAATCTTAATTTCCCGCCCAAAGGGATCAATAAAGTTTTATCTAATCTAATCTAATCTAATCTAATCTAATCTAATCTAATCTAATCTAATCTAATCTAATTCCACTGAATGTGGATATAATAAAACAATTATTCCACTCAGTCTCATCGTACATGGCTTATAGCCAACTCAGCGCTACGTGCCTCATCAGCTATCAGCTCATGTACGACTCAGTTTCGTAGAATAATTGTTAACTGTGCTGGGGCAATGAGAAACTGGGAGACAGGTGTGACAGTTCAAGGTCCGTTTTACAGTGTACTTTTCAGGGCTTTCACACACACACACACACACACACACACACACACACACACACACACAAAACCACATGTTGGGGAACACAGCTGTCCCTCTCTTGTTACTGGCCATCTGAAAGACACACAGACACACATTAAAAGACAGCCAGTAATTTGACACTGGTGTAACTCGTCACCTGTTACCTGCTGGTTCAACCTGACTCCTTATCGTTCACTGCCGATGCTCGACCACACCCTCGCTGCCACACCTGGTCATTCAGTACATTCAGGGAGTCTACTGACTTTATTGTATTGCCACATAATGCTGAGCCTCGACCTGACCAACTGAAGAAACCCCAGATCAAAACACAGCCTCCAGAGGCTTGTACATTGTGTATGATGGGTGCATCACTTCATGCACTTCCCTTCTTACCCTGATACACCCATTGCTTTAGAATAAGGTAAATCTGGACTCATCAGACCACATGACCTTTTTTTCCATTGCTCCAGAGTCCAATCTTTATGCTCCCTAGCATTTTTAAGCCTTTTCTTCCAATTAGCCTCACTAACAAGCGTTTTTTTTATGGCCACACAGCTGTTTAGTCTCAATCCTGTGAGTTCTTGTTGCATAGTGTATGTGGAAATGCTCTTACATTCATTGTTAAACATAGCCATGAGTTCTACTGACAATTTTTAACTATTCAACTTCACCAAGTGTTTAAGGGTTCTCTGATTATATTCAGTCAAGTTTTTTTTAAATAACCACATTTTTTCCATGAAGTTGATGGTTCACCATGATCCTTCTATGCTTTAATAATGCACTGGATAGTTCCTAACTCAATTCCAGTAATTTCAGCAATTTCATTACTTGCTTTTTTTGCTTGATGCAGGCCAATAATTTGACCCTTCTGAAATACAGTAATCTTTTCCATGACCAGGGATACATCTTCTGACATGGTTGTTTAAGTAATGAGAAGCTATTCACTGTATCAGTTAGGGTTAAAAGAATAGTTGCCAGCTAAAATATATTAAAGGTGCCACAGAAGGGAAATTTGTATTTACCTTGGCATGGTTAAAAAAAGAAGGAGTTCAGTACATGGAACTGACAGAGCATGAAACTCAAACACTGTTGTCTCCTTTTTCAAATGCAAATCATCTCACCTCATTATCTCTAGCCGCTTTATCCTTCTACAGGGTCACAGGTGAGCTGGAGCCTATCCCAGCTGACTACAGGCGAAAGGCGGGGTACACCCTGGACAAGTCGCCAGGTCATCACAGGGCTGACACATAGACACAGACAACCATTCACACTCACATTCACACCTACGGTCAATTTAGAGTCACCAGTTAACCTAACCTGCATGTCTTTGGACTGTGGGGGAAACCGGAGCACTCGGAGGAAACCCACGCAGACACGGGGAGAACATGCAAACTCCACACAGAGAGGCCCTCGCTGGCCACGGGGCTCAAACCTGGACCTTCTTGCTGTGAGGTGACAGCGCTAACCACTACACCACCGTGCCGCCCCAAATGCAAATCATGCATATGCAAAAGAGGGCGGTAAAATGGGCCAATTCTAAAATCCTAGAGTGTTTCATCAGTCCAGGTTCATTAATATTTATACACCAAAATTTGCATACACCAGCCCATGTTTTAGCCCAGGCAATAGTACTTGAACTTCTGGCACCAATGACTACCTAGCCAGTAGCTCCATCTTAAATTTCCTTCAGGATCAGTAAAGTATCTATCGATCAATAAAGTATTTTTCTACCTATGATGAAACTGAACAGCTGAAACTTCAACAGTTCTGCAGGTATTGTGAAAAATGAAACAATGACAAACTCACCAGGGGGATTAACCAGCCATCCCCCTGGAATAAAGCAACTCTCTCTAAATGAACTCGAGAGCTCATGGAAGATGCTGCGGAGTACTCACATGAGCTTTGAAAATATGGCTTTTGACTGGAATGAGCTCCTATCCATCTCACCAAGGGCCAGCTCACCCTTTCCAAAATCCAATTCATGGTTTTTATTTTGAAAGCATGTGACTGCTACTTGCTAGCTCTCTGTGCTGCAAAACCTCTGTAAATTCACTGTTACTGATCCCTTCAAAACCCATCTTGAACTTTTTCTTCATCTCTGTGCCTGGAACCTTTGAACAAAATATGCTGTAACGGTTCTCTATGGTTGGACAATGAGGAACTGGGTAGCAGGCTTCAAAACATCCATCCATTATCCATAACCGCTTATCCTGTGCAGGGTCTCGGGCAAGCTGGAGCCTATCCCAGCTGACTATGGGTGAGAGGCGGGGTACACCCTGGACAAGTCACCATGTCATCACAGGGCTGACACACAGAGACAAACAACCATTCACATTCACACCTACAGTCAATTTAGGTGGGGTTTACATTAGACCGTATCAGCGGATCATCAGATTAACATTTTTAAAATGATTAGCGTGCACACAGCAACGCCAATACACGATTCGCGTGCACACAGCAACGCCAATACACAGATACGCTCGGCTCCGCAGGCATCCTGTGCTCCAAATCACTCCGCCCTGAACAGCAAGTGCCCTCTGGAGGGTGCGCACTCCAGCCCTGTGCAGCTCACAGAGCGCGTGAGTGAAGTGCACGAGCAGTGATTCGGGACTGAGCCGCTGTGTGTGTGATCCTAGTGCATATCGGGCATGCGCGTCACTTACCACTTGCAAGTGGAAGGATGGCAAGCCTAAAGACAATCATAACTACACAATGGGCAGTATTTGCATCAGTATTTGCAGTATTTTCATACTTTTATACTCTTTAATGAAAGGTGATACAAGGCGGAAGTCCGCGCCGTTTTTCAGCAGTCGCGTCACATGACCAACGCCAGCGAATCAGGAAGGTGGATGTCACAGTGACATTGTCCAATGACGACGCCAGCTAGAGCTCAGCACAGCGTATCCGCGTATTCTCAATGTTTACACAGCACCGGACCAGACACGATCTGGATTGAATACGTGGACCCTGGCGGATTCCCGTTTCCCGGCATTTTAATGTAAACGGACAGTGCATCCGCGAAAAAAACGAGACAGATATGGTCTAATGTAAACTTGGCCTTAGAGCCACCAATTAACCTAAGCTGCATGTCTTTGGACTGTGGGGGGAAACTGGAGCACCCATAGGAAACCCACACAGACATGGGGAGAACATGCAAACTCCACACAGAAAGGCCCTTGCTGGTTGCTGGTCTCGAACCCAGGGCCTTCTTGCTGTGAGGCTACAGTGCTAACCACTACACCGCCATGCCGCCTGGCTTCAAAACAGGTGTGTTTATTCTCAACTTTCAATTTTCAGTGATTTAGTATGCACACTACACACAGACACACGTGGGGTGACACAGCTCTCTCTATCTCATTACTGGCCATCCCTGAAAGCCACACAGAGACACACATTAACAGCAGCCAGTAATTAGAAACAGGTGTAACTCATCACGTGTTACCTGCTAGTTCATCCTGACTCCTTGCCATTCACAGCTAACGCTTAACCACACCCTTGCTGCCACATATGCCTTATCTTTTCTTTCCTTTGCCGGTGCCCTCAAGACAGTCGAGGCTGGTTCGGGTCCATTAGAATGGAATAACTATACAAAAACAGATTGGCTCTGTCAGAAGAATTTAAAATATAGATACTTTGCAATATATATCTTCAATTTCCCATAGTTTAAGATCTTTTCAACTGCTTTCTGCTTCAGTGAGATGTGGTTAAATGAAACTACTCCCAGTGTTGCAGTGGAGCTCCCTGGCTTTCACTGCAAAGAGTGGACCATGACCCCAATCTCAGTCAGAAAACCAAAGGCATAGGTAAGTAGCTAGTCATGCTGTGTGACTTTATCCACTTTTTGATGGATGAAGTGAGATAATCTTAAATGTTCATAGTTAGCTAACAACTTAAATTTACTTTGTAATGTTGTCAAGATTAAAACCAAGTAACTAGTATAGGTAACGTTAGCTACAAGCAAGCTGCAAGTAATTTGTGTAGTTAACAGTAGCTTATGTACCTGGAAGATCATTTTATTTTCCTGCGTGTATCCCATTCACATAAAGGCCATATAATTTTCTGTCATGTCAGTGCCAGACGGCACTTCCAAACAGCGCTTCCTGGTTACGTTTCCATACTGTATTTCACAGAGCGCTCCACAGTCCATGGACACAGCTGCCATGGATGATCATGCCCTAGTGATACACTCTAGCTGCAAAACAGCCAATCAGAGTAGAGCTCTTCAGTATATTAATGAGCCCACGAAAAAAGGGAATATGGCTTGTGTCATTCTAGGGCCAAATCAGAGGGCTGTAAATAGGCGTGTAAAACCACATCTGGGCAGGTTTTTATTGATTGATTGATTGATTGATTGATTGATTGATTGATTGATTGATTGAGTGCCCTGACCAATGTCACATACCTTTTATTTATACAACCCCGATTCCAAAAAAGTTGGGACAAAGCACAAATTGTAAATAAAAATGGAATGCAATAATTTACAAATCTCAAAAACTGATATTTTACTCACAATAGAACATAGACAACATATCAAATGTCGAAAGTGAGACATTTTGAAATTTCATGCCAAATATTGGCTCATTTGAAATTTCATGACAGCAACACATCTCAAAAAAGTTGGGACGGGGCAATAAGAGGCTGGAAAAGTTAAAGGTACAAAAAAGGAACAGCTGGAGGACCAAATTGCAACTCATTCGGTCAACTGGCAATAGGTCATTAACATGACTGGGTATAAAAAGGGCATCTTGGAGTGGCAGCGGCTCTCAGAAGTAAAGATGGGAAGAGGATCACCTATCCCCCTAATTCTGCGCCAACAAATAGTGGAGCAATATCAGAAAGGAGTTCGACAGTGTAAAATTGCAAAGAGTTTGAACATATCATCATCTACAGTGCATAATATCATCAAAAGATTCAGAGAATCTGGAAGAATCTCTGTGCGTAAGGGTCAAGGCCGGAAAACCATACTGGGTGCCCGTGATCTTCGGGCCCTTAGACGGCACTGCATCACATACAGGCATGCTTCTGTATTGGAAATCACAAAATGGGCTCAGGAATATTTCCAGAGAACATTATCTGTGAACACAATTCACCGTGCCATCCGCCGTTGCCAGCTAAAGCTCTATAGTTCAAAGAAGAAGCCGTATCTAAACGTGATCCAGAAGCGCAGACGTCTTCTCTGGGCCAAGGCTCATTTAAAATGGACTATGGCAAAGTGGAAAACTGTTCTGTGGTCAGATGAATCAAAATTTGAAGTTCTTTATGGAACTCAGGGATGCTGTGTCATTTGGACTAAAGAGGAGAAGGACGATCCAAGTTGTTATCAGCACTCAGTTCAGAAGCCTGCATCTCTGATGGTATGGGGTTGCATTAGTGTGTGTGGCATGGGCAGCTTACACATCTGGAAAGACACCATCAATGCTGAAAGGTATATCCAGGTTCTAGAGCAACATATGCTCCCATCCAGACGACGTCTCTTTCAGGGAAGACCTTGCATTTTCCAACATGACAATGCCAAACCACAGACTGCATCAATTACAGCATCATGGCTGCGTAGAAGAAGGGTCCGGGTACTGAACTGGCCAGCCTGAAGTCCAGATCTTTCACCCATAGAAAACATTTGGCGCATCATAAAACGGAAGATATGACAAAAAAGACGTCAGACAGTTGAGCAACTAGAATCCTACATTAGACAAGAATGGGTTAACATTCCTATCCCTAAACTTGAGCAACTTGTCTCCTCAGTCCCCAGACGTTTACAGACTGTTGTAAAGAGAAAAGGGGATGTCTCACAGTGGTAAACATGGCCTTGTCCCAACTTTTTTGAGATGTGTTGTTGTCATGAAATTTAAGATCACCTAATTTTTCTCTTTAAATGATACATTTTCTCAGTTTAAACATTTGATATGTCATCTATTGTTAGGACTGGGACTGTTTTGGCCTCTAGAGGCCACTGTTATTTCCTTTTCTGGCCATGTTTGTTTTGGGCCTCTAGAGGTCACCACTGTGTTCTGTGTTTTGTTTTCGTCTTATTGCCTGTTTCCTGCCCCGCCCTGTCCTTAATTAATTTGTGTATTTATACCCCTGAGTTCAGTCCTCTTGTCACGGAGTCTTTGTGCTATGTTTAGCTCCAGTAACCTCTGTTCCGATTTCCTTGCCCGTGTCTTTGTGGTTTTTGTACTTTGCTTTCTTTTGGACTTTTTGGACTTTGTGTTTACCATTTTGGATCCTCTGAGCGTTTGTATTTTTGCCTCTTCTTTTCTGTTTTTTTGGCTCTTTGTTTCTTTGAACTTTTGTTTTTTTTTCCCTGGTTATGTTCTGAGCATTTGGATTATACTTTTGTTTTTGCCTTGGATTGTAAATAGTGTAAATCTTGTAAATAAACCTTTTGATACTTTTTCTACTTCTGCCTCACGCCTCTGCATTTGAGTCATCCCCCTGGTGGCCTAGTGGGGGTTTGCTGGATTATCACACCAGCGAACCAGGTTCGAATCCCAGCAAAACCCTAACAGAAAGACTCCGTCATGACTCAGCAGAGGCTTCTTCATCTGTCTACCCAGCCAACCTTCAGGGAATGATGGCTGCGTTAACATGCCTCGGATCCATCATGGACACTCATGGATGGACTCTCGCAAGCCAACGTGAGACTGTACCGCCACGAGGTACTGCTTCAGCAGATTGGGAGAACCCTGGCATAGCTGACTTCTCTGCCCCCATCTCCTCCACCATCCGCTCCTGCTCCAGTGCCTCCTGCCATGCTGCCTTCTTCACCTCGCGAACCCAGCCTTCCTGCACCACAGAGGTATGACGGCAAGCACAGTGAGTGTCGAGAGTTCCTTACCCACTGTCAACTCACCTTTGAGCTTCAGCCTACCACCTACACTACGGATCACCGCAAGATTGCCTTTGTGATAACCTTGTTAGCTGGTAAGGCGCGAGCCTGAGCTACTGCTATCTGGCAGAGACAGGGACCTGAGTGCTCTGATTTCCAGCTGTTTACTGAGGAGATGCTGCGTGTCTTCGATCAAGCAGACATCAGTGAAGATGCAGCCAGAAAGCTCATGTCCATCCGGCAAGGGGGAAGCGTCGCAGACTACGCCATCTCGTTCCGGACGCTCGCAGCAGTAAGTGGATGGAACGAGACTGCCCTGGTGTCAGCCTTCCACCATGGTCTGTCTGACCCCATCAAAGACGGTCTGGCTTCTATCGGATGCCCAAGTGACCTCGAAACACTGATCTCACATTCTACTCGTCTGGACAACAGGATGAGAGAACGCCTCCCCGGCCTCCCTGCCTCTACCTGGAGCCCGTCTACCTCCTCCAGTGACTGTCCAGAACCCATGCAAGTGGGTCGTACTCACCTCTCCGCATCTGAGAGGGAGCGCAGAAGGAGGGACTGCATCTACTGTGGCAAGCCTGGTCACTTCCGAGCATCATGTCCCGAACTCTCGGGAAAAGGACCGCCCCGTCCAGCCGAGGGAGGGTTGTGACTGGGCCTACCCTCTCTCCCGGACTCCCTGGCCAAGGAATCTACATCCCGGTCTCCATCTCCTGGGGTGAGTCCATCCACTCTTGTCAGGCCTTGTTAGACTCCGGGGCGGCTGGAAACTTTATGGATATTCACTTCGCCCAAAGTATCAATGTCCCGACTGCACCTCTTGAAGTCCCACTGTCTGTGTCTGCCCTGGATGGCCAAGCCTTAGGTGATGGAAGAGTCACCCAAGTAACTTCTCCAGTCTTCCTCCAGTCTCAAGGTCACAAGGAAGAAATATCCCTGCACCTGATTCCTTCACCTGAGTTCCCAGTTATTCTAGGTCTCCCTTGGCTTACCCGCCACAACTCTCATATAGACTGGGTCACTAGCCAGGTTGTGGAATGGGGCCCTGCATGCCATGCCTCTTGTCTGCTCTCTAGCTCTCCTGTGTCTCCTGCCGAGCCCCCTGATCTCACCGAGTTATCTCAAGTTCCCACAGAGTACTGGGATCTCACGGAGGTCTTCAGCAAGAGCAGGGCCGCCGTTCTTCCTCCATACCACGCCTATGACTGTGCCATCGACTTGCTCCCTGGGACTACTCCTCCTCGGGGCCATCTGTTCTCCCTCTCTCAGCCAGAACGCAAGGCCATGGAGGAGTACATCAAGGAAGCCTTGGCCTCTGGGTTCATTCAACCCTCCACCTCACCCGCTGCTGCCGGCTTCTTCTTTGTCGGCAAGAAGGATGGGGGGCTCCGACCATGTATTGACTACAGGGGCCTGAACAAGATCACTGTGCACAACCGATATCCCCTTCTGCTGATGTCCACAGCATTCGACCTGCTCCAAGGCGCCACCGTCTTCACCAAGTTGGACCTACGGAACGCATACCACCTCATCCGTATCTGACAGGGAGACGAGTGGAAGACTGCCTTTAACACCCCGTCTGGGCACTATGAATACCAGGTGATGCCCTTCGGACTCACCAACACACCAGCTGTTTTTCAGGCCCTAATCAACGACGTCTTGAGGGACATGATTAATCTATACGTTTTTGTCTACCTCAACAACATTCTTATATTCTCCAAGACCTTACAGGAACACCGCCACCATGTCCGCCAAGTCCTCCAGAGACTCTTGCAGAATAATCTGTTTGCTAAAGCCCAGAAATGCGAGTTTCATGTCCCCGAGGTCTCCTTCCTGGGATTTATCATACGAACGGGGCAACTCCAAATGGACCCAGCCAAGACCCTGGCCGTCCGGGACTGGCCTACTCCCAAGTCCGTTAAGGAGGTTCAGCGGTTCTTAGGATTCGCTAACTTCTACCGCAAGTTCATCAGGAACTTCAGTTCCATAGCTGCACCTATGTCGGACCTCACCAAAAGGACTGGTGGCTCCTTTGTCTGGTCCCCTCAGGTGGAAGAGGCGTTTAATGACCTAAAACACCGCTTTTGCATGGCACCCATTCTGGTTCTCCCGGACACCTCCCAACCATTCATCGTGGAGGTGGATGCCTCGGACAGTGGTGTCAGCGCGGTGCTCTCTCAATGCTCGGAAGGGAAGCTGCACCCCTGCGCTTACTTCTCCCACCGCCTGAGCCCTGCGGAGTCCCGCTATGATGTGGGGCATCGGGAACTGCTAGCGGTCAAACGAGCCCTTGAGGAGTGGAGGCACCGGCTGGAGGGAGCGCAACATCCATTCCTGGTGTGGACGGACCATAAGAACCTGGAGTACCTCCAGCAAGCCAAGAGGCTGAACCCACGACAGGCTAGGTGGGCTTTGTTTTTCAGCTGTTTCAGCTTCACCCTATCATACCGCCCGGGCTCTAAGAACACCAAACCGGACGCGTTCTCCAGGCTGTTCTTGCCCAACAACAGGGAGAGTGAAGTTGGGCCTATCATCCCTATATCCCGGATTGTGGCTCCTGTCCACTGGGGTATTGAGGAGACCGTTCGACAAGCTCAATGCCAGGACCCTGATCCTGGGACGGGGCCACTGGGCCTCCTGTACGTCCCTCGTCAAGCCCGGGCCAAGGTTCTCCAGTGGGGTCACTCTTTCCCTCTCACCGCCCACCTGGGAGCTCAGAGGACCCTGGACTTCCTGAAAAGACGCTTCTGGTGGCCTAACATGGAGAAGGAAGTGAGGTCATTCGTCCTGTCCTGTGAGGTCTGCACCAGAACCAAGAACCCGCGACAGCGTCCCCAGGGTCTCCTGCATCCTCTGCCTATTCCCCGGCGTCCCTGGTCCCACGTGGCAGTCGACTTCATCACGGGTCTCCCTGAGTCTCAAGGTAACACTGTCATATTGGTCATAGTGGACAGATTCTCCAAGGCCTGCCGCTTTATTCCACTGTGCAAACTCCCCTCTGCCCTTGACACTGCTAAATTGTTGTTCACTCATGTCTTCCGAGTTTTTGGTCTCCCTCAGGACATCGTCTCTGACCGGGGGCCCCAGTTGTCCTCCCGAGTATGGCACGGCTTCTGCAAGAGCATCGGGGCCACTGCCAGCCTCTCCTCTGGGTTCCACCCCCAGTCCAACGGCCAGACGGAGAGGCTCAACCAGGACCTGGAAACCACCCTGCGAGGCCTGGCTATGGATAACCCGACATCGTGGAGCACCTGGCTGCCATGGGCAGAGTACGCCCACAACACCCTGCAGTCATCGGCCACCAAGCTGTCACCGTTCCAGTGCCAATTCAGGTTCCAGCCACCTCTGTTCCCGGACCAGGAGGAGGACACTGGGGTGCCCTCGTTCAACCATTATGTGAGACGGTGTCGCAAGACCTGGAGCAAGGTCAGGAGGACACTCATCCAGACCTCCAGTACCAACCAGACTCAGGCCAACCGCCATAGGAGACCTGCCCACACATTCCGCCCTGGGCAGCGGGTTTGGCTGTCCACCAAGGACTTTCCACTGCGGGTGGAGAACCGCAAGCTTGCTCCTCGCTACATTGGCCCCTTCAAGGTTGTACGCAGAGTTAACCCTGTCTCCTACCGGCTCCAGTTACCACGTACGCTAAGGATCAACCCCACATTCCATGTTTCCCTGTTGCGGCCCGTACTGACGTCCACGTATGCCCCTGCCCCTAGGAACCCCCCGCCCCCAGCATCTTCCAGGGTCAGACTGTGTTCACCGTGCGCCGCCTGCTGGACTCCCGCCAGGTTCGCGGGGGCCTCCAATATCTTGTGGACTGGGAGGGCTATGGCCCTGAGGAGCGCTGCTGGGTCCCAGCTCGGGACATACTTGATAAAGAACTTTGTCGGGACTTCCATTCGGGCCATCCTGATCATCCTGGGAACATCAGGAGACGCTCCTGGGGGGGGGGGGGGGGGTCCTGTTAGGACTGGGACTGTTTTGGCCTCTAGAGGCCACTGTTATTTCCTTTTCTGGCCATGTTTGTTTTGGGCCTCTAGAGGTCACCACTGTGTTCTGTGTTTTTTTTTTGTCTTATTGCCTGTTTCCTGCCCTGCCCTGTCCTTAATTAGTTTGTGTATTTATACCCCTGAGTTCAGTCCTCTTGTCACGGAGTCTTTGTGCTGTTATGTTTAGCTTCAGTAACCTCTGTTCCGATTTCCTCGTCCGTGTCTTTGTGGTTTTTGTACTTTGCTTTCTTTTGGACTTTTTGGACTTTGTGTTTACCATTTTGGATCCTCTGAGCGTTTGTATTTTTGCCTCTTCTTTTCTGTTTTTTTGGCTCTTTGTTTCTTTGAACTTATGTTTTTTTCCCTGGTTATCTTCTGAGCGTTTGGATTATACTTTTGTTTTTGCCTTGGATTGTAAATAGTGTAAATCTTGTAAATAAACCTTTTGATACTTTTTCTACTTCTGCCTCCCGCCTCTGCATTTGAGTCATCGGCCTAGTGGGGGTTTGCTGGATTATCACACCAGCGAACCAGGTTCGAATCCCAGCAAAACCCTAACAATCTATGTTCTATTTTGAATAAAATATGGAATTTTGAAACTTCCACATCATTGCATTCCGTTTTTATTTACAATTTGTACTTTGTCCCAACTTTTTTAGAATCGGGGTTGTACATCAGAAAACAAAAATACTGTTAAAGCTAATAAAATACTGAATAAATGTATTCTGTGGCACCTTTAATCACTGCACTAATTATCCCATCAAAGGCTCTTAAATATTTGATAATTTAAATCCAAACTTTTTTTTGTTGGTCAGGCAGTGTGCTTTGGTACTTCGTTGTACCTATAGTCACATATGCATCATTTGCATGTGGTAGATCTTTGAGGGCATATTTACAATTTTTGGGAGCAAGTATCTTTTCCTCTGATGGATATAAAATTATTTGAGAAGAGTCAGAAAATAGGCAATGTCTATAAAATGTTTTCACCACCACTATCAGAACAGCCAACAAGAAAAACAAAATTCTCATTCTACCTCTATTTCAAGGACAAACCTTGCTGATGATACTCACATAGCTGATGATATCATAACTCTTGCTATTCTCCAACATATCTGAACATTTGTAATTATATATTCATGCTGGTATCCTAGTAAGGGACAGTACACACAATACTACATTCAGGTATAGGCTATGTTAAAAGGGGGTATGTCTTTGTCACTTATGCAGAGAAGGATTGACTGCAGCCAAGAGAAGTCTAATGATTGCTTGAATTCTCAGAATTAGCTGTGTTAAGTGTCAGATTTCTGTTTCGTTTTTAAAAATGAACAAGCGCCTCCTTTGCATGCTTGCAATTATTTGTTAGTTCATTCATTCATTCATCTATCCTGGGTAGAGTTGCAGAGGACCAACATGGCAAAATGATTTCACTTGCTGTCATTTTTTGTAGTGCAGGAACACTGGTCATGAGGAAAACTCTCTGAATGTGCATGTTCCACATATAGGGCCACACATGGGGGGATTTAGAATAGCCAATTCAAGGTACTAGAATGTTTTTAGGAAGTAAGAGGAAACTGGAGAACCCAAAGAAAATCTGGACAGACACAGGGTGTGTTCTATGCACCATATTATGTTACAGGGGATTTTTTTTTCTGCCTCATTTTTATATCCAAATTATGTCATTAAATTAAATTGTCATTAAGCAGCATTAGTGTTGCAATTTATGCAGCAAACTGTCAGGAAGCAGAGACAATTGCAGGTGATATTTATTAAACTACAGACAGACAGTCTGAAAACATGAGGCAAAAACAAGCTCAAGAGATCCAGGCAAACAGCAAGTCCCATGGACTAGGCAAAATCCAGAAATTGCGAAACCAGATTTAAAAACAAACAAACAAACAAACAAACAAAAAACCCAAAGTCAAAATAACAGAATAGCAAGATATGTATCAAAACTTGATTAGTCAGGCAAGAATACACTTAACATTACTTTCCAACATTGTAGAGTATTCTATGTGCTTATATGGTGTACTAATAGTCATTAAGTCCAGGTGTGTGTAATCAGTAATCTGATGACTGTGAACATGACATGCGGTACAAATCGATTTGGCCAGGGATCCGCGCTGATGTCCACAAGTGGTGTGTGGCATGTCATGAATGCCAGCTGGTAAATCCAGTGACCACACCAAAAGTGCCATTGCACCCATTGCCACTAATGGAGATCCTCTTTGAAAGAATTGGCATGGATCTCATTGGGCCATGAGATCAATCTGCACATGGGTATCGCTTTGTATTAGTCATTGTGGATTATGCAATGCGATAACCGGAAGCAGTGACTCTCTGCAATATCTCAGCATTCAGTGTTGCGGATGCACTCTTCCGCATTATCTCCTGCATCAGGATTCTGAAAGAAATCCTGACTGATCAAGGCACTACGTTTGTCACACATGCTGTGTGAATTATACAAATTATTGGGGATTAAATCAATTTGTACTAGTGTTTCATCTCATCTCATCTCATTATCTCTAACCGCTTTATCCTTCTACAGGGTCGCAGGCAAGCTGGAGCCTATCCCAGCTGACTACGGGCGAAAGGCGGGGTACACCCTGGACAAGTCGCCAGGTCATCACAGGGCTGACACATAGACACAGACAACCATTCACACTCACATTCACACCTACGGTCAATTTAGAGTCACCAGTTAACCTAACCTGCATGTCTTTGGACTGTGGGGGAAACCGGAGCACCCGGAGGAAACCCACGCGGACACGGGGAGAACATGCAAACTCCACACAGAAAGGCCCTCGCCAGCCCCGGGGCTCGAACCCAGGACCTTCTTGCTGTGAGGCGACAGTGCTAACCACTACACCACCGTGCCGCCTGTACTAGTGTTTATCATCCACAAATGGACAGGCTGGTCAAACAATTTAGCCAAACACTTAAGAACATGATTCGTAAATTCATTCATGGGGATGCTAAAAATTGGGACAGGTGGCTCAACCCTTTGTTGTTTACAGTGCACAAGATCCCACAATCCTCCACCGGGTTTTCCCCATTTGAATTGCTGTATCATCCATTCCACCGAATCGGTGCCATTTCCGTCCCTAGAAAATTATATGTATAAATGCACATAAAAATGTACTTTAAAATACATTTCCTTATTACGCAGAATGTCCTGCACATTGATCTGATTTCAAATTTAAGATATATAATTGTAAGGATTAATAAAAACTACCTAAAACACTGAAAAATAGCATGTGTTACCTGCCCCTGCACTCTAACTTTATACTTAACTATGAAATATTATGATTAAAATCCTTCAGAAACAGTATTTCTTTTGCACTGTTGTGTGACTTCATATCCTATCCATGGTTTAAATATATTTTTTTCATAAGAAATCCACAATAACTTAGTTAAAATACACATTTTAGTCGTATCCTTGGGTTTTCACTCAGTCCTGTTACCCAAACATATTACTCCATCTGCCAAATTTGGAACATTCCATAAATCACATGCTCAACAGGAAGTTACATCAGTTGTGTCTTCTGAAGGCCATGGGAAGACCAAAAGTTAGTTCTCTCATTTACTTTTCTGTATACTTGATGATTTTTTAACTTTGACTGATAAGGTCAATGTCAATATACTGTCCTGTTACTTAAATTATTTCTTAGATGATATTTGTTTATTTTAAAAATACAGATTTTTGGTAAATCACTAGAATGTGCTAAGTGTGGTCATGCTATTAGCGATGACGCCATGTGGCTTAATTCCATGTATTAGCTAATCCTAGGATAAAACTCAGTCCTGTTGCTTTCAGAGTTTTGGTAACAGGACTGAAAAAATGCAGCCATCTTTGACTTCCAAACCTTGTAACGTAGCCTGAGGTTGACCAATACACATTTTGAATAGTTAAATATGTGTTATTATAATCAGTGTTGAAAAGATATAACAAATTAAGTTTAATTTGGGAGTGGTACAACAAGCAAATGGCACCCATTCGGTGGAATGAGTCATATGGGTGCAAGCCCCGTGGTGTCTTTGACATCATGAAAGAAAATTGGAAGGAGGGGCCTTCTCAAAGTTAAAATGAAATTCAGTACGTTCTTGACCTGAGAGCAAAACTCCATGCACTGAGTCACATAACCCAGGAGAATTTGCTACAGGCCTAAGAATGTCAAGCTCTCCTGTACAACAGAGGGGCATGGCTAAGGAAACTTGCACCGGGAGATAAAGTCCTCATTTTACTGCTCACCTCAAGCTCAAAATTGCCCACCAAGTGGCAAGGGTCCTTTGAGATCATATGGTGAATTGGGGAGGTTGACTATGAGGTCAAATGGCCAAATGGGGGGGACACTTGTCAAATTTACCACCTCAATCTCCTGAAACCATGGCAAGAGGAGGTTCCTGTGGCTCTGGCAATGGTAGCTCTGGAGAGGGCGGAGCTGGGACTAAAGGTAAGTCCAAAAAGTGCGGCCCAATTCACCCTGGTCCCCTGTGGAGACCACCTCTCACCATCCCAGAGAGCACAGGTAATTGTAGGTTGCAGGATGAATTCTCCGATGTGTTCTGGCCCCTCCATGGTTGCACTAACCTCATAGAACACCACATTGAGACTCCCCCAGGAGTGGTGGTGCGCAGCCGCCCGTATCAGCTCCCCTAACACAAGAAAAATGTAGTTCAGGATGAACTTCAGGCTATGCTTAAAATGAGAGCAATTCAGGAGTCACACAGTGCACGGAGCAGCCCGGTGGTCTTGGTTCCCAAGACCGATGGGTCGGTCCAGTTCTGTCTGGACTATAGAAAAGTCAACGCAGTGTCTAAATTTGACGCATATCCAATGCCCCGCATTGATGAACTGCTTGATCGGTTAGGCGCAGCTTGCTTTTACTCGACATTGGATTTGACAAAGGGATATTGGCAGATCCCCTTGACTCCATTATCCCGTGAGCAAACAGCCTTTTCCACTCCCTTTGGCTTACACCATTTTTTCACCCTTCCTTTCGGGTTGTTTGAGGCTCTGGTGACGTTTCAGCATCTCGGGGACCGAATTCTCCATCCCCACAATGTGTATGTGGCAGCCTACTTGAATGATATAATCATTTATAGTAATGATTGGGAGCAGCACCTACAACATCTGAGGGCAGTTTTGAGGTCTCTGAGGCACGCTGGGCTCACAGCAAACCTGAAAAAAGTGTACAATTGTATGGGTGGAAGTACAGTATCTGGGCTTCCACTTAGGTCATGGCAGGTGCATCACCAAATTGATAAGATTGCAGCGATTGCGGCTTGCCCGTGACCTAAGACCAAAAAAAGGTGAGGCAGGTCCTGGGGCTGGCTGGCTATTATAGGCGGTTTGTGCCTAACTTTTTGGATGTCACCAGCTTGCTGACTGACCTCATTAAAAAGGGGGTGCCAGATCCGGTCCAGTGGATGGAGCCGTGCGAACAGGCTTTTGCTCAGGTAAAGGCAGTTTTGTGTGGGGGCCCACAGTTGCATTCTCCTGACTTTTCTCTCCCTTTTGTTTTACAGACCAATGCATCAGACAGAGGGCTGGGGGCCATTTTGTCCCAGGTGGTGGAGGAGGAGGAGCATTCAGTGCTGTACATCAGCCGCAAGCTCTCCATGCAAGAGTCAAAGTACAGCACCATAGAAAAAGGAGTGTTTGGCCATCAAGTGGGCAGTCCTCACTCTCCACTACTACCTGCTAGGACGCCCATTCACCCTCTGTTCCGCCCATGCCCTGCTCCAGTGGCTCCACCGCATGAAGGATGCCAACACGTGGATCACTCGTTGGTATCTGGCCCTTCAGTCCTTTAAATTCGAGGTGGTCCACAGGCCGGGGGCACAGATGGTGGTGGCAAATTACCAATCCCACCAGGAAGGGGGAGTCAGCTGCAGGCCAGATGGCTCCCCGGCCTGAGTCGGGCAGTGGGGGTATGTGGCAGAGGGGGCATGGTCGAGCGTCGGCTGTGAACGGTGAGGAGGCAGGTTGAACCAGCAGGTAACATGTGATGAGGTGCACCTGTGTGCAAAAAATAAACAAAAATAAAAGAACTCACCTGTTCTGAAGCCTGCTTCCCCTTCCTCTGTTTCCCAAAGTCAGAGATCAGTTACACACACTATGTAGCTTATGGATCAGATGATATGCACCAAGTCCCTCTATACTGAATTTATATATAATAAAATCAGAAATGGAATTAAAATTCACACAAAACTGATGATAAATTGATAATAAAATCATCCTAAATCAGAATAAAATGGCTCATAAAAAGGCAGGTATTTCTTAAACATAACAGCGGCCTTTTGAAAATGGAAAGAACACACACCATCAGTGGTGAACTATTACTATTAGAGCTGGGACTTCAGCTCAGCCAAAACTTAGCCAGACACACCAAAAAAGTAACAGGGCAAAGGAGTTTGAAAGGGATTAGTGGCAGGATGCCAAGTACCTCCATTGTGTCTAGCTGTTGATGTTGATTTTAAAAGTAACTAAGTAAATTACATAGGGAAATTAATACTTAAGTATGAGTGAAAAATGTGGCAGCGTGTGTGGAAGAAGAGTCTGGAGACAGAAATCTTAGTTTCTCAGTCATTAGCTTGTGCTACTTGTTCTTGATAGTACTGGCTTGACTGCTTTATTAGCATTCACTAACACTACGGATGAACACAACACCAGCTGGAAGGTGACTTCACTGCTGCACTGCGTCAACTCACAGTTAATGTGGCATTGGCCTTCGAGGAGGCCTAGGGTGATAAATTTTTGGTCCCTCCCGCTATAAATCAAAATCTGGGGTAGGTTTCCCGATAACGTTGCCCTTTAGGGCTAAACAGCAAGTTGAGAGATGCTCTGAAGCAATGAACATTGTCATTGTATGTGGTTTTCCTGAACTCATTCATCAGAAGGAGTCTGAAGAGCAACATTACGAAGAGCTTCTTTGCAATGCACATCCGTGATATAGGCATTAGTAGTTGCTAAATCCAGTCGATGGGGTCACATGGCGTTCATTTTTTACCAAAAAACAATGAAATATAAAGTGTTTAAAATCTGTTAATATATTGTATCATCATTATTAAGCATTATATACGTAATGTGGTAATTAATAATTGAAACTATTTTACATTTTTGGGCAATTTTTTTTTTATTCCAAGCGTGTTTTTTTTTTTATTAAATGAATAAACGTTCACACGAAAGAATGAGCAAATAATAAACTAAATTATTAAGTAAATGTGTTCCCCGTGCCCGCTCATTTCACTGTTACCCAAACATGCAGTTAGGATTATTTCAACTCTTATCCACAATGCCAAGTTGATAATGTTCCCCCTTATATGTGCACATGCAGAGAGAGAGAGACAGACAGACAGGGGTTTTGATCTATTTCTACCGAAGGAGGTTGAATTGACCTCGTGTGTGTGTGTGTGTGTGTGTGTGTGTGTGTGTGTGTGTACAGTTGAGGTCAGAAGTTTACATACAATGACATGTCATCTTGGATATGAATGTCATGGCAATATTTGGCCTTTCAGTAATTTATTTTTGAACTGTTCTGTCACAGAATTATTGTACAGCATACATCTTTAATAAAAAAAAAAACACAGACAAAGAAAAAGCCTTCTGGAGGATAGCTGTATACACACACACACACACCTTAGGTAGAGACAGATCAAAACCTCTCTCGCGCGCACACACACACACACACACACGTTACAGGTGCAGAAATGTGTCTCATTTATGACACTAAATGAGAATCACTTGCCTAATGGAGTTAAATTTAATTAAAATGTGGCAGTATCAATGTGACATTTCGATATCCATTCGTGACTCCTTAACATATTGAAAAATATTGAGAATGTTTTGCATATATTTATTTAATAATTAACTCAATGTACTTGCAATGTACAAGAAAAATAATTGAACACTGGCAGCAGATTCAGTACCAGTTTCTGTCGTTGACTGTGAGAGTGTCAGTAGGAGCGCTGAAACCAACAGCGCTAACCAAACTATAAACATGACCGCCGAAGACTACAACGGCCAAGATTCACAGCGCCCCCTGTCACCGGAGCACTGAGCTCAGCTGTTTATCATTAGGTTAATTACCACCAGGCTACTTAAGCCCCTCTCAAACTCTGCCCCATTGCAAAGTATCATTCTGCTTTCCCAGTCCACAACGAGCCTTTGTATTCTCTGCCTGATCTCTTGTTATTTTGACTTTTCCTATCCTTCTCACGTTTCTTTGTCCTGGTTTTGTCTACGTTAAAAAGTTTGCTGATCGACCGACCCTTGCCCGCCTACTGACTACAATTTCTGCTCTACAATTTGGCTCTACGCTGTTGGTTCGTTGCTCCTTCCTGCTATTACTGTACATCTGTTAGTGCCTGCACCCTGACAGGATACTTCACCATCATATGGATGTAGCAGAAGAAGCCAAACAGACTGCTCTGAATGCTCAGGCAAGATTGTTAGAAGAACATCAACAGATGCTCACTGATCTCAACATGCTGATGACACAACTTGCAACTGTGATGTCGCAGGCCCTCCTTCCACACCCTGAGACAGCTATGAATGTTGTGCTACAACTTCCTGTTCCCAAGAAGTATGCTGGAGACACCACTGCCTGTAAGGGGTTTCTGCTTCAGTGTTCACTGTATTTCTCCACTATGCCCTGTCTCTTGGATGAACGCAAGATTGCCAAGTTTTTGTCCTTCCTCACTGGTAAGGCACTACAATGGGCCAATGCTGTATATAGAAGCTATAGAATTTCTATATATTGCACCAAACATACATCTTTTAGAATTATGCCCAGAATGTTCTACCGTGGTCTCATCAGAGCATATTCCTGCAGCTCATTTAATGTTGCTGTAGGTCTCTTGGCAGCCTCCCTGATCAGTTATCATCTTGTCAGTATTCTTCCTTTCATTATTTTTGGAGGGTTGCTCTGTTCTTAGTAATGTCAGTGGTGCCCCATTTTCTCCAATTGTTGATGATGGCCTTCACAGTGCTCTATGGTATATCATGAATTGGATATTTTTTTAACCCTCTCCTGATTGATACCTTTCAACAATGACCTCCAGTATGCCCTTTTTAAGTTCTTTGCAGACCATGGCTTCAGCAGTCAGATGAAACACAATCCTGCAGAAACAGGTAATCCTTATTTGGGGTTAAAGAGAAACACTTCATTGGTGACAGTAGCATAATACAGTGATACTTGAAAGTTTGTGAACCCTTTAGAATTTTCTAGATTTCTGCATAAATATGACCTAAAACATCAGATTTTCACACAAGTCCTAAAAGTAGATAAAGAGAACCCAGTTAAACAAATGAGACAAAAATATTATACTTGGTCATTTATTTGAGGAAAACGATCAAATATTACATATCTGTGAGTGGCAAAAGTATGTGAACCTTTGCTTTCAGTATCTGCTGTGATACCCCCCATGCAGGAATAACTGCAACTAAATGTTTCTGGTAACTGTCGATCAGTCCTGCACACCAGTTTGGAGGAATTTTAGCCCATTCCTCCATACAGAACAGCTTCAACTCTGGGATGTTGGTGGGTTTCCTCACATGAACTGCTCGCTTCAGGTCCTTCCACAACATTTTGATGGGATTAAGGTCAGGACTTTGACTTGGCCATTCCAAAACATTAACTTTATTCTTCTTTAACCATTCTTTGGTAGAACAACTTGTGTGCTTAGGGTCATTGTCTTGCTGCATGACCCACCTTCTCTTGAGACTCAGTTCATGGACAGATGTCCTGACATTTTCCTTTAGAATTCGCTGGTATAATTCAGAATTCATTGTTCCATCAATGATGGCAAGCCGTCCTGGCCCAGATGCAGCAAAACAGGCCCAAACCATGATACTACCACCACCATGTTTCACAGATGGGATAAGGTTCTTATGCTGGAATGCAGTGCT
Source organism: Neoarius graeffei (assembly GCF_027579695.1). NCBI lineage: Eukaryota > Metazoa > Chordata > Actinopteri > Siluriformes > Ariidae > Neoarius > Neoarius graeffei. The sequence continues at coordinate 21,872,042 of NC_083593.1, forward strand.
TTCCTTTCTCCAAACATAATGCTTCTCATTTAAACCAAAAAGTTCTATTTTGGTCTCATCCGTCCACAAAACATTTTTCCAATAGCTTTCTGGCTTGTCCACATGATCTTTAGCAAACTGCAGACGAGCAGCAATGTTCTTTTTGGAGAGCAGTGGTTTTCTCCTTGCAACCCTGCCATGCACACCACTGTTGTTCAGTATTCTCCTGATGGTGCACTCATGAACATTGACTAATGTTAATGTGAGAGAGGCCTTTAGTTGCTTAGAAGTTACCCTGGGGTCCTTTGTGACCTCGCCGACTATTATATACTTTGCCCTTGGAGTGATCTTTGTTGGTCGACCACTCCTGGGGCAGGTAACAGTGGTCTTGAATTTCCTCCATTTGTACACAATCTGTCTCACTGGGGATTGGTGGAGTCCAAACTCTTTAGAGATGGTTTTGTAACCTTTTCCAGCCTGAAGAGCATCAACAATGCTTTTTCTGAGGTCCTCAGAAATCTCCTTTGTTCGTGCCATGATACACTTCCACAAACGTGTTGTGAAGATCAGATTTTGATAGATCCCTGTTCTTTAAATAAAACAGGGTGCCCGCTCACATTTGATTGTCATCCCATTGATTGAAAACACCTGACTCTAATTTCACCTTCAAATTAATTGCTAATCCCAGAGGTTCACATACTTTTGCCACTCACAGATATGTAATATTGGATCATTTCTCAATAAATAAATGACCAAGTATAATATTTTTGTCTCATTTGTTTATCTGGGTTCTCTTCATCTACTTTTAGGACTTGTGTGAAAATTTGATGATGTTTTAGGTAATTTATGCAGAAATATAGAAAATTCTAAAGGGTTCACAAACTTTCAAGCACCACTGTAAATGTTTTTGAACATCAGTTGGAATTTTCTTTCCCCAGTGTCCCCCCCCACCAACACCACCACCAACACCCTTTTCACTTGAATTTTGTTGGTTGCTATATCATATTAAAGGTGCAAAAAGATCCAACATTATTTATCTTGGGTGCATTTTTCAAAATCCTGCAATTTAATCAGAAGCGTATAGACTGTCAAGTTTATCTTTAGAGTGCTTTTAACAATAGACATTGTTGTAAAGCAGTTTTACAGAATTTGTGACTTTAAACATGAGCTAATTTTATCCCTAGTCTATCTCCAATGAGTAAGCCTGTGGCGATTGTGGCAAGGAAAAACTCCCTCAGATGACATGAGGAAGAAACCTCAAGAGGAGCCAGACTCAAAAGGGAACCCATCCTCATTTAGGTGATAACAGACAATGTGATAACATTAACAGTTTTAACATGAAGTCTGTTTCATTGATGTTATAACTCTTCATTGATGGAAACTTGAGTGCAAAGCTGTTCATGACAACTACAGTCCTAAAGTTAGCAAGTTCATAAAAGCATTACTGTAAGTGTACAGAGCGTCTTCCAAGTGTGACTTTCAACTGTCCATATGGGGCCGTCCTCCACAGGAGTGATGTGATGAGACTCCAGCCAGACATAGGGCATCAGGATGGATCAGGCAGGTCCGAGGAGCAGAAGAGGTCAGCATCTCGATCTCAGTATTGACATGTAACTCAGAGGGACAGATGGGGGGGGCATTAAATTTCTTATCTTAGCAATATTTTTGAGATGAAAGAAAGCTATCTGGGTAGTGTTATAGATATGAGTTTCAAATGAAAGACTGGAGTCAATGATCACCCTGAGGTCTTTTACTGTTGCACGTGAAAACAGAAAGGCCTCCTAGAACTGCCACCTTATTGTGGTGGAGGGGTTTGTGTGCTTGAATGATCCTAGGAGCTATGTTGTCGGGGGCATTATGCCCCTGTTAGGGTTTCCCAAGGCAGACAGGTCCTAGGTGACAGGCCAGACCAAGAGCAGTTCACCAAAAAACCCCTATGGAGAAAAAATCCAGGACCGTGACGTCGCCCGGTAGGACGCAGCCGGGGCCCCACCCTGGAGCCAGGCCCGGGGTTGGGGCTCGTATGCGAGCGCTTGGTGGTCGGGCCTTTGCCCATGGGGCCCGGCCGGGCTCAGCCCGAAGAGGCGACGTGGGCCCGACCTCCTGTGGGTTCACCACCCACAGAGGTAGCAGTAGGGGTTTGGTGCAGTGTGGATTGGGTGGCAGTCGAAGGCAGGGGCCTCGACGACCTGACCCCCGGACACAGCGGCTGGCTGTTGGGACATGGAATGTCACTTCGCTGGGGGGGAAGGAGCCTGAGCTTGTGCGGGAGGTTGAGAGGTACCGGCTAGAGATAGTCGGGCTCACCTCCACGCACAGCTTGGGCTCTGGAACCCAGCTCCTCGAGAGGGGCTGGACTTTCCACTTCTCTGGAGTCGCCCATGGTGAGCGGCGGCGGGCTGGTGTGGGCTTCCTTATAGCTCCCCAGCTCAGCCGCCATGTGTTGGAGTTTACCCCAGTGAACGAGAGGGTCGCCTCTCTGCGCCTTCGGATTGGGGAGAGGGCTCTTGCTGTTGTTTGTGCCTACGGGCCAAATAGCAGTATAGAGTATCCGGCCTTCTTGGAGTCCCTGGGAGAGGTACTGAGGGGTGCTCAGACTGGGGACTCCATTGTGCTACTGGGGGACTTCAATGCTCACGTGGGCGATGACAGTGACACCTGGAGGGGCGTGGTTGGGAGGAACGGCCTCCCCGATCTGAACCCGAGTGGTGTTTTGTTATTGGACTTCTGTGCTAGTCACAGTTTGTCCATAACGAACACCATGTTCGAGCATAGGGGTGTCCATAAGTGCACGTGGCACCAGGACACCTTAGGTCGGAGGTCGATGATCGACTTTGTAGTCGTGTCATCTGATCTCCGACCCTATGTCTTGGACACTCGGGTGAAGAGAGGGGCTGAGTTGTCAACTGATCACCACCTGGTGGTGAGTTGGATCCGCTGGCGGAGGAGGAAGCTGGACAGACCTGGCAGGCCCAAACGTATGGTGAGGGTCTGCTGGGAACGTCTGGCCGAGCACTCTGTTGGGGAGGTCTTTAACTCCCACCTCCGGGAGAGCTTTTCCCAGCTTCCGAGGGAGGCGGGGGACATTGAGTCTGAGTGGACCATGTTCTCTACCTCCATTGTGGACGCAGCTGTTCGGAGCTGTGGCCGCAAGGTCTCCGGTGCCTGTCGTGGCGGCAATCCCCGAACCCGGTGGTGGACACCGGAAGTAAGGGATGCCGTCAAGCTGAAGAAGGAGTCCTATCGGGCCATGTTGACCTCCGGGACTCCTGAGGCAGCCGACGGGTATCGGCAGGCCAGGCGTGCTGCAGCTCGGGCAGTTGCGGAGGCAAAAACTCGGAACTGGGAGGAGTTCGGGGAGGCCATGGAGAAGGACTATCGGTCGGCCTCGAAGAAATTCTGGCAAACCGTCCGGCGCCTCAGGAGGGGGAAGCAGTACTCTGCCAACACTGTTTACAGTGCGGGTGGGGAGCTGTTGACCTCGACTGGGGACATTGTCGGGCGGTGGAAGGAATACTTTGAGGATCTCCTCAATCCCACCGTCATGTCTTCCACTGAGGAGACTGAGGCTGATGACTCAGAGGTGGACTCGTCCATTACCCAAGCCGAAGTCACTGAGGTGGTTTGCAAGCTCCTCGGTGGCAAGGCACCGGGGGTGGATGAGATCCGCCCTGAGTATCTCAAGTCTCTGGATGTTGTGGGGCTGTCTTGGTTGACACGCCTCTGCAACATCGCGTGGCGGTCGGGGACAGTGCCTCTGGAGTGGCAGACTGGGGTGGTGGTCCCTCTTTTTAAGAAAGGGGACCGGAGAGTGTGCTCCAATTATAGGGGAATCACACTTCTCAGCCTCCCAGGGAAAGTTTACTCCAGGGTACTGGAGAGGAGAATTCGACCGATAGTCGAACCTCGGATCCAGGAGGAACAATGCGGTTTTCGTCCTGGTCGCGGAACACTGGACCAGCTCTATACCCTTCATAGGGTGCTCGAGGGTTCATGGGAGTTTGCCCAACCAGTCCACATGTGCTTTGTGGATCTGGAGAAGGCATTCGACCGTGTCCCCCGTGGTATTCTGTGGGGGGTGCTTCGGGAGTATGGGGTTCGGGGCTCTTTGCTAAGGGCTGTCCGGTCCCTGTACGAACGGAGCAGGAGTCTGGTTCGCATTGCCGGCAGTAAGTCAGACCTGTTCCCAGTGCATGTTGGACTCCGTCAGGGCTGCCCTTTGTCACCGGTTCTGTTCATAATTTTTATGGACAGAATTTCTAGGCGCAGCCAGGGGCCGGAAGGAATCCTGTTTGGGAACCACAGGATTTCATCTCTGCTTTTTGCGGATGATGTTGTCCTGTTGGCTTCTTCAAACCAGGACCTTCAGCATGCACTGGGGCGGTTTGCAGTCGAGTGTGAAGCGGCTGGGATGAGAATCAGCACCTCCAAGTCCGAGGCCATGGTTCTCGACCGGAAAAGGGTGGCTTGCCCTCTCCAGGTTGGTGGAGAAGTCCTGCCTCAAGTGGAGGAGTTTAAGTATCTCGGGATCTTGTTCACGAGTGAGGGAAGGATGGAGCGTGAGATCGACAGGCGGATCGGTGCAGCCTCCGCAGTGATGCGGTCGCTTTACCGGTCCGTCGTGGTGAAGAAGGAGCTGAGCCAAAAGGCGAAGCTCTCAATTTACCGGTCGATCTACGTTCCGACTCTCACCTATGGTCATGAGCTTTGGGTAATGACAGAAAGAACAAGATCGCGGATACAAGCGGCTGAAATGAGTTTCCTTCGCAGGGTGGCTGGGCGCTCCCTTAGAGATAGGGTGAGAAGCACAGTCACTCGGGAGGAGCTCGGAGTAGAGCCGCTGCTCCTCCACATCGAGAGGAACCAGCTGAGGTGGCTCGGGCATCTTTTTCGGATGCCTCCTGGACGCCTCCCTGGGGAGGTGTTCCAGGCATGTCCCCCCGGGAGGAGGCCCCGGGGAAGACCCAGGACACGCTGGAGGGACTATGTCTCTCGGCTGGCCTGGGAACGCCTCGGTGTTCTTCCCGAGGAGCTGGCCGAGGTGTCTGGGGAAAGGGAAGTTTGGGCTTCCATGCTTAGACTGCTGCCTCCGCGACCCGGTCCTGGATAAGCGGAAGAAGACGAGACGAGACGAGAAAGCTATCTGGGTAGTGTTATAGATATGAGTTTCAAATGAAAGACTGGAGTCAATGATCACCCTGAGGTCTTTTACTGTTGCACGTGAAAACAGAAAGGCCATCCAGAGTTACTGTGTAATCAGAAAACCTACATCTACTGTAGCTGCATGTGGTCCTAGTACAAGTACTTCTGTTTTGTCAGAGTTAAGCAGAAGGAAGTTAATAAGCATCCAGTGTCATTCCTCAATTCTATTAAGCTGGTGTCACTCATCTGGTTTTGCAGAAACATACAACTGTGTGTCATCAGCATAACAGTGGAAACTAATACCATGCTTACGAATAATATCACCCAGACGTAACATGTATAAAGAAAAAAGCAATGGGCCTAAAACAGAACCTTGTGGAACATCAAACTTTACTTCAGTATGTCGAGAAAAATCACCATTTACATCAACATACTGATCGCGATCAGTTAAATAGACCCCTTCGCAGTGAACGTCATTCATACGTAAGAGGAAATTGCGCGCGCAGCCTGGACTCAAAAAAGACTCAGCGATGCCTAGTTGTTGTGTTGTCGGGTGTCAGAATCGTAGCAGTGATGGGGTTAAAATGTACAGAATTCCAGCAGGATCTCACCCATTCCAAAAAAATTGCCGACGTCTATGGCTACAAGCCATCAAACGTGTAGACTGGGATGAAAGCACCATCAAAAATGCACGGGTTTGCAGCGCCCACTTCATCACAGGTAAGATCAGGCTATTTATTAAATCTTTCTTTTTTATTCTTTCTAGTCTTCGTTTATTGATGTAGCAAAATACTTTGGTAACGTTTGTCTGATTAGCTGGGTCATAGTTACACAATGTAATGAATATTGTTAGCATGTTAACTTAGCTTTGCATGCAATTTTGTTTGTAGGAGAGGTCTCGCTTGACTCAAGCAGTCCAGATTTTGTGCCATCATTATTTGTGTATGCCGAAAATCACAATTTTAAAGCAAGGATGGAAAGGTAAAATTGTGTGCCCTCGCTCTAAATGCCAACTTACGTTGACTGCTCTAACCTAGCTCCCGCCCCGTTCAGTTTCATTTCTGGTCTCTGCCTCTCGCTTTTTACGCAGCTCTGATTTCTCTTAGCTGCACTCTTTACACTATCATTCCTTTCATGCCATTACCTCCTGCAAATTGCTGTTTAGTGTTGGCATTTGCTGTTGTAGCTAAAGCCATATTGCCATCACATCACTGGCATAATTTGATTAAAACAAAATGAATATGAATGTCCCATTGTTAATCAAGTTGTACATGCCTGCACATAACAATCATATGCGTCTAAAGACTTGTAGGCACGAAGTTTTTCGTGGGTGTACACTGAAGTCTTGTCAATAAGGTACGAGTATATATCTGGCCATTGTATACCAGGGAACTTACTAACATCGTCCATCCACTCTTTAATTAAATACGGATCCGGTAGGCAATGTCCACTTGTTAGAGTTAACTTATTTATGTAGCATTCTCGATCTTGTAACGACAATTGTTTTGCATAATCTGACAGCTCATAATGCCGGTCTATGGGCAGCGCCATTGTTTCTGAGTCCAGGCTGCGCGCGCATCCTGGCAACGGTCGGTTTGTTTACAAACATGCGAAGGGGTCTATAAGAACTGAGCCAGGAGAGGGCTGTTCGCTTAACTCCCACAACATTTTCTAGTCTATCCAAGAGAATGGAATGATCAATGGTATCAAATGCTGCACTAAGGTCAAGCAATACAAGCAGCGAGACACAACCCTGATCAGATACCAACAGTAGGTCATTTACTACTTTAACCAGTGCTGCCTCTGTGCTATGATGAGGTCTAAATCCTGACTGATACATTTCATGGATGTTATTCCTATGTAGATATGAACATAACTGCTGTGTGACAGCTTTTTCTAGGATCTTGGAGATAAAGGGGAGGTTTGATATTGGCCGATAATTGGACAGCTGACAGGGATCAAGGTCAGGTTTTTTAATCAGGGGTTTGATAACTGCAAGTTTAAAGGATTTGGGTACATAGCCAATCTTAAGAATAGAATTTATTATTTTTAGAAGCAGTTCAGTTATTTCAGGTATTATCTGTTTGAATAGCTGTGTAGGTAAGGGATCTAGTACACAAGTTGAGGATTTTGATGCGGAGATTAATGAAATTAGTTCGATTTCTCTAAAGAGCTACATTATCTAAAGTATAGCGGAACGTTGACTCTAAACATTCAGTTGCCTGATCAAGTTCTGCAGGGGCTGACAGTGACCCAATCAAAGTTAATAACTCTGGGAGATTATTTATAAAACTCTGTGTGGTAGTTGACATGAATGTACGTTTAATACAGCAGCATGGTGAGGTGCATATATTATTATGCAGACATATTTTGAATAAGATGAGATAATGATCTGAGATACTTCAGACTGCAGAAGTGTGACAATATTTTCTACAGTATATTTAACCCGAATGTTAGTATTAGATCGAGAGTGTGACCACCATTATGGGTATGTCCTATGACATTCTGATTAACCCCTACTGAACCTAAAATGGACATGAATGCTGTTTTCAAAGGCTCTTCTGGGTTATCGAAGTGAATATTAAAATTTCCAACAACTAAAGGTCTGAGATAAAATCTGCAAATTCAGAAAGAAACTCAGAATATGGCCCCGGGGGCCTGTAAATAATAAGTAACAGAATTAACTGGGTAGACTTATTTTTCGAGGCTACATACATTATATGAATATGAAGAACTTCAAATGTATTAAATTTATAATCAGGTTTTTGTATTACACCTAGATAATCATTATAAATAACCACGAGGTCTCCTCCTCTGCCAGTTAGACGAGGCTGGTGTATATAACTGTGTCCAGGAGGACTCACTTCATTTAATGCTATACATTCATAAGGCTTAATCCATGTTTCTGTTAAATACAGTACATTAAACTCCTGATCAGTAATAAGTTCATTAACAATTAGTGCTTTAGATGTAAGAGAGCTAATATTTAATAGCCCCACCTTTAGATCAAAGGTGCTGGCAGTGGCTGTACAGTCAGTATGATCTAATTTTATATTGATTAGGTTACTGGAACAAACTCTGAGTATTTCTACTTTTTTGTTTAGCTCAGGGGAACAGACACAGTCTCGATGTAGTGGAACCTGAGTGACGACTCTGTGCAGCTAGCAGACAGTTGGTTTAGCCTGTTTGTCTGCTCCCTGACCTTGGCTCTGGATTGTCAGAAGTTAACTAGGCCTGTTCTGAGACACTGAACTATGCTGCAAGAAATGAAAGCAGCACCTTCCTGAGTGGGATGGATACTGCCCCGCCCTAACAGGCCAGCAGTGCCCTCCAAAATTAGTCCAATTATCTATAAAGCCCACACTGTTTTCAGAGCACCACCTGGACAACCACCAGTTCAGCGACCATAACCTGCTGTAAGCTATATCGCCACACTGCATTGGGATGGGGCCAGAGTACTACAACATCGGACATTGCCTTCGCCAATTTAAACCCCTCTACAAAGTTACTCTTAGTAACCTCAGACTGATGAAGGCATCTATCATTAGCTCCTACATGGATAATTATCTTTGAGAACCTGTGCTTGCCTAGGACCCTAAGATTACCTGCTATTTCCGGCGCTCTGGCTCCCGGTATACACCTGACTAAAGCTGCTGGCGCCCCTAAAGGCTGAGCTAATTTCATGTGCCATATGATAGAGTCCCCTATAACCAGAGCTCTTTCAGGTTTTTCAGTGGGTGCATCACTGAGGAGAGCGAACCTGTTTGACACGTGACGCGGAGAGGAGTGGTGCTCCTGTGGGTGAGCCTCAGCGGTAGCTTTGGCTCTACGCTTATGCCACCGAGTCATCACCCATTTTCCCGGCTGTGAGGACTCTAATGCTGGAGTTGGGGGATTGCTAACTCCACCTAGGGCATCCAGACTTTTCCCTGTGGAAACTACACTGTTCTCATTCTCACTAACCCTCTCTAAAGCCTGGATATGCACCTCCAAAGTTACAGTCTTCTCCGTCAGAGAGCTAACTAATCTGCACTAATCAAAAATAAAGTTATCACTAGCTATGGAGGAAGAATGACTAAACATCCTGCACTCAGCACACTGAACAAGCTGAAGGTGTGCCATGATGAAAGGATTCATGTACCTTAATCGATGATCTGTTGATATTAAAGCAGATCTGATGTTCATTTTGTTCATGAAGCGTATTCTTTATCTGGCAGGTCTGCACAAGCAGCTGAACTTGTTGCTCTTATATGTGCTTACACCCTATTTGCAGGTCAGACTGTGACTATTTATACAGATTCTCGTTACGCCTTTGGGGTAGCTCATGATTTTAGGAAAGTTTGGCACTCACAGCTTTAAGGCCGCTGATGGTAAACCGATATCAAACACCTCTTGTTGCAGATCTTTTGGAAGCAGGTTCCCTATCTACGCAATTGTCCATCAAAACCAAAGGTCATGACCCCGGTGACTCCACTGAGGACAGTAGTAACCACTTAGCAGACCAAATTGCTATGTGGGTGGCCAAAGAGGGCACACCTTACCCATATGTTTCTGAATCACCTATTTACTTGATGTTTTCTAATTTTTCTTTGTCTTGTGACAGCTTAGACATAGCTTTCTTATAGACCCAGGCTACTGAGGCCGACCTGACATGCTGGCTTTCTCAGCCATGCTCTCCTGGACCTGACGGCATCATCTGAGCCTCTGATGAATGCATCACCCTACCTAGGTCTGTACTTCCTTTCCTGGTGTTTCCTGGGGATAGATTAGGGATAAAATTAGCTCATGTTTTAAGTCGTTCAAATTCTGTAAAGCTGCTTTGCGACAATGTTTATTGTTAAAAGCGCTGTACAAATAAACTTGATTTGATTTGATTTGATTTGGTGTGACATTATCATGGTATTTGACATGCCACACAAAAGGAAGTAACTAAGCAGATCATCAAGCAATTTTGCATTGTTGATGTTCGCAAAACTGTGAAATTGATGTTGTATTCCTGTCTGAACATTTGTCAAGGCAAATGTTCAAGGTAAAAGACCCAAGCATAATGCTCTGCTGCCACCTACTGGCTATTTTCAATATTTGCAAATTGATTTCACTCAGATGCCAACAGTGAGAAATTTGAAGTGTTTGCTTGTGGGCAAGTTTTTGAAATGGGTTGAAGCTTTTCCATGCACTAAAGAAAGTAATACCATGGTTAAGATCCTAGCAAAAGAAAACATTCCTAGATATGGCATTCCTCTTTCAATCGATAGTAAGGATTGATTGACGAAAGCCATGATGGAGACTAGTAAAAATTGGGTTGACCTTCTACCATCCATCCTTTGTGAAATTAGAATGACTCCCAATTTGAGATCCAAAATGTCTCCTTTTGAGCTAATAATGGGCTGACCATTTCCAACCCCTTGGACCAAAGGTAACCCCAGTGTTTCATTTACAGGTGATCTGGACGTGACTGAGAGCGATCATACTCAAACTTTTATTTAAAAATTAAACCGTATACATGGTGATATCTCTGTGTCTCTTTCTCTGCCCGCAGAAAAGCCTACTCACACATTTCTTCCAGGTGATCCAGTACTAGTGTGCAATCTAAATCCTAGGACAGCTGGAGAGGCTGCATATGGTCTGCCATGCACTGTGCTTGCAGTGACAAAAATAGCTGTCCTCACTAATTCCCAGCTACAGTGGATACATGCCATACATGCCTCTTCCTGTGTGATAGTGCATGTAACTTCTCAATACTGATACTGACATATGTCCTACATTACTGTACTTATTTTCTGTGCTGCATTACTGGTCACCAAATAGCCTTTGCAGTTGTGGGTTGATATCCTCTTGTCATATAGGTGAAATTATTCATCCCTCTTTGCCTGAGTTCTCCCCTCTCACTGGTCCTGTGATATGTCATCCAGTCCATGCTAGACGGTGAAGTAACATTGTCAGAGTAGAAAAGGAACCAAGTGGTTTGGATTCTCTTGACGATTGTAAGCTAAAAGGAGGTGTATGTAAGGTTCTCAATACCTCCTACTGTTTCTATATTCCTGATAACTTTCAAAATATTTTAAATCTCATCAAAGACATGCGTCATGCTTACTGTGGGTGTGCCTGTGCTTTGTGTCCAGCTACTGGTGTGTGTGTGTGTGTGTGTATCCCGTATGTTATTCGGTGTTTGCAATTACTTATAAACCATGCAATGGCACATAGTATACTTCAACAAAATAGTTTTCATGTTAAAATTATAATGAATTTATAATCATGCTATCTGTTATCACCCAAATGAGGATAGGTTCCCTTTTGAGTCTGGTTCCTCTCAAGGTTTCTTCCTCATGTCGTCTGAGGGAGTTTTTCCTTGCCACCATCACCATGGGCTTGCTCATCAGGGATAAATGAGTTTTATTGGGAATGGAATTTAGCTTGTGTGTTTGGGGTCTTTATTTTTCTGTAAAGCTGCTTTGTGACTATGTCTGTTGTTAAAAGCACTATAGCCGTAACATTGCAAGAACTCAAACTTAAAGGTGAGGAAAGTCCAGTGTGAGCAAGCATACATCAGATCCTTTCAGGATCTAAGAGGGCATTGATAGTGATATTTGTTGGGCATGCTTGGAACTGGTACAGGCTGGTCTGATTGCTACTTGTTCTTGACACTGAAACAAGCAGGCTGTTCTGATTGCTACTTGTTTTGGTTAGTTAAATCCTTAGTAAAATCAAGCCTATGGTGATGGTGGCAAGGAAGAAACCTTGAGAGGAACCAGACTCAAAAGGGAACCCATCCTCATTTGGGTTCATTAAATCCTTGAGATTTAACTTCACTAGCACATTCTGATCTCTGCTTAATGAAGGTTCTGTTGACCAGTAATGTCTTTCTTCATTTCGTAAGACTATGATCCTGATGGGTGATGTAATGGTACATAATCTGTCTCTCCTTTCATACAGTAATGTAGTCCAAACCAGTGATGTAATGCTTCATCACCCATTTACGTTATGCATAGATAACTTGGCTTCGTCAATTAAATCATCATCATCTAATCACATAGCTACAACATACTCTTGAATCTGAAATATACAGTTGTGTTCAAAATAATAGCAGTGTGTTTAAAAACGTGAGTAAAGCTCAAAATTCTTATAATAGTTTTTATTTCCATGCATTGGGAACAATGCACATTATATTCTACATCAAAACATGAAGAAAAATGTATCAATATTTTAATTACTTTACAGAAAATGAAGAAAAATGAACATTGGGCTGTTCAAAAAAATAGCAGTGTCTGCATTTTTCATTACAAACTCCAAATATTTACTGTATAAACTGAAAAAATCTTAAGGATTTAGTATTCCTGTGAATCACTAAACTAATATTTAGTTGTATAACCACAGTTTCTGAGAATTTCTGGCACCTGTGAACAGGTATTCCAGCCCAGGATGATTTGACAACATTCCACAATTCCTCTGCATTTCTTGGTTTTGCCTCAGAAACAGCATTTTTGATGTCACCCCACAAGTTTTCTATCGGATTAAGGTCCGGGGATTGGGCTGGCCACTCCATAACTTTCATTTTGTTGGTCTTGAACCCTGATGCTGCTCGCTTACTGGTGTGTTTGGGGTCGTTATCTTGTTGAAACACCCATTTCAAGGGCATTTCCTCTTCAGCATAAGGCAACATGACCACAAGTATTTTGATATAAGCAAACTGATCCATGATCCCTGATATGCGATAAATGGGCCCAACATCATAGTAAGAGAAACATTCCCATATCATGATGCTTGCACCACCATGCTTCACTGTCTTCAGAGTGTACTGTGGCTTGAAATCAGTGTTTGGGGGTCGTCTGAAAAACTGTCTGCGGCTCTTGGACCCAAAAAGAACAATTTTACTTTCATCAGTCCACAAAATGTTTTTCCATTTCTCTTTAGGCCAGTCGATGTGTTCTTTGGCAAATTGTATCCTCTTCAGCACGTCTTTTTTTTAACAGTGGAACTTTGCGGGAGCTTCTTGCCGATAGATTAGCTTCACACAGACATCTTCTAATTGTCACAGTACTCACAGGTAACTTCAGACCGTCTTTGATCACCCTGGAGCTGATCATTGGCTGAGTCTTTGCCATTCTGGCTATTCTTCGATCCATTCGAATGGTAGTCTTCTGTTTTCTTCCACGTCTCTCTGGCTTTGCTGTCCATTTTAAAGCACTGGAGATCATTTTAGCTGAGCAGCCCATCATTTTCTGCACTTCTTTACAGTATACGTTTTACCTCTCCAATCAATGTTTTAATCAAAGCACACTGTTCTTCTGAACAATGTCTGGAACGACCCATGTTTCTCAGGTTTTCAGAGAGAAATGGATGTACAACATGTGCTGGCTTCATCCTTAAATTAGGGCCACCTGACTGACATCTGTTTTTTCACAGAATGAATGATCTCACTAATTCAACTCCACACTGCTATTATTTTGAACACGTCCCTTTCACTTAATTATTCGATTACACAGACTCAGGAGCATGCATATCATGAATGTTGGGTCTGTTGGTTTTCTATGACTCTACTACACCTACTGGTAAATTATTTGCCATGTAGTAATATAATTTCCACCAAAAACAGTGATTGATCTGGTTAGTCGTGTTGGACTGCTATTATTTTGAACACAAGTGTGTGTGTGTATATATATATATATATATATATATATATATATATATATATATATATATATACTCATGTTTGTCTGACAATAAACTGAGAAACATCTCTGAGCAGCTGTGTCAGTGACTGTTTTGCTCCCAGATCAATCTGTGAGGCAGAATCTCTTAGGTGGCAGAAGTCTACATTCCTTTGTGAATTCAACCTCCTTCAGTACAGACAGATCAAAACCTAACAATACTTTTACAATATAAAACACACATACATACATTTTACACACAACTGTATGTAGATCGGTGTATAGTTAAATAAAAGCATACAAAAATAAATGCAGACAAAAAAAAAATTATCAGCAATCTACAACCCCAATTCTAAAAAAAAAAAAAAGTTGGGATTCTGTGTAAAAGAGAAAACAATGTCATTTATTTGCAAATCATGGAAACCCTCTATTTCATTGAAAATAGTACAAAGACAACATATCAAATGTTGAAACCAGTGGCGGCTGGTAGTCTTTCAAACAGGGGAGGCTGGTCGGTTACGATATTTCCAGATTTTAAAAGAAAAAACACATCAATTTTGCCCATACTCTTGCCTCTGATCTGGCTGATTGTTGGCAGGGTCACAAACTGTGAAATAACAGGTTCTTTTGGCCCATTAGCCTACTGTCCAATATACATGATGGTGGTGTTGGGGGGGGGGGGTATATTTTAACATTTTATATTTTAAAATTGTGGCATGTTGTTTAAAAATTGATCATTATTGAAAGCAGCTCTTTGTCAGGAACCTCAGCAGTAGGGCTGGGTGCCACACATTTCATTCAATGACACTTTCCCTATATTTTACTTATTTTGACTGAGAAATGTTTTATTGACAATTTTGATAACCCTTCACTTTTAATCCAGGTCTGTAGTGTGAAATGTTCTCGGCTGTGTTTTTGTTTAAAAATGTTTTCCAAATTGTAGCTGTGTTTAATTCATCTCATCTCATCCCATTATCTCTAGCCGCTTTATCCTTCTACAGGGTCGCAGGCAAGCTGGAGCCTAACCCAGCTGACTACGGGCGAAAGGCAGGGTACACCCTGGACAAGTCGCCAGGTCATCACAGGGCTGACACATAGACACAAACAACCATTCACACTCACATTCACACCTATGGTCAATTTTAGAGTCACCAGTTAACCTAACCTGCATGTCTTTGGACTGTGGGGGAAACCGGAGCACCCGGAGGAAACCCACGCGGACACGGGGAGAACATGCAAACTCCACACAGAAAGGCCCTCGCCAGCCCCGGGGCTCGAACCCAGGACCTTCTTGCTGTGAGGCGACAGCGCTAACCACTACACCACCGTGCCGCCCCATGTTTAAGTCATATCCAGAAAAATATATATTCCAATATAATATACTCAGCATAAACATTTTAAATAGATTCTATATTTTTGGTCCATCCATGACATATTACTAAAGTAGCCTATTTACTGTTGTTGATGTGGGTCACTTGCTGTTAGCCAATTCACTTTCTCGTACCAGGAGAGCTGAAAGGAACGAGTATTATTCCCTACCTTTTTCACCAAGTCAATTTGAGGCATTGGTCTACCCTGCTCTTTAATTTTAATTTTTTCCTCGAAAGGAAGACTGGCAAATGGCTTCGCCAAAATTAAATCAGCAATGCTTGGCGTCCGTGCGCAGCTTTCTTGCTAGCTGACTAGCCCCCTCAAGTTCAGTCACTCAAATTTCTGGAACTAAGATAGCAAACGAAATTTCTGGAACTAAGATAGCAAACTTGACAACACTATTTACAATGAAAATATATACAAACTAAAAAAGCTGGTAGAAACCGTATGTAATGAATGAAATCGAAATGTAAGCCGATCTCTTACAATACACCACAGCACTTGCGAATCCGCATGGGACTGAACTGAGATTCACCGCTGCCTGTCTATATTTGAAACGAGCTGTCAATCAAAGAAAATATCCGGCCGCTTTCACCAATCACCAGTCTCCTCGCGGAAAGCTTTGCCATGTCCCTCCCACTGTGAGTCTGTGGGGCGGGCGTTTTCGCAGTATTTGTCCAATAATCGTCTTGCATTTTGAGTTTGAAAAGCGCATAGCTCCCAAATGCCATTGAAGTGCACTGAGGCTGGGAGTCCGTGAGACTCCGTGGGCGGGCGTTTTCGCAGTATTTGTCCAATAATCGTCTTGCATTTTGATATTGAAAAGCGCATAGCTCCCAAATGCCACTGAAGTCCACTGAGGCTGGGAGTCCGTGGGGCGGGCATTTTCGCAGTATTTGTCCAATAATCGTCTTGCATTTTGATATTGAAAGCGCATAGCTCCCAAATGCCATTGAAGTCCACTGAGGCTGGGCTGCATCGCGTTGTCACGAGGGGGAAAAACTCATGCACACATTAGGTGAACTGGGGAAAGTTATAACGGAATGATTTCGCACTGTAGTTGGGTTGAGCACATATATTTCTATGATTCTGGATCTGAAATAGCAATGTTATAAGGTCGACTATAACATAAGCCTAGCGCAATTCATCCTACACAATGTTCGTCATTTTTAGAGGAGGCTGAGCCTCCCTCGTTGTCTTAGAGCAATCGCCCGTGGTTGAAACTGAGAAATGTTATTTGAAAAATATATGCTCAATTTTAATTTTATGCCAGCAAAATGTTTCAAAAAAGTTGGGACAGGGGCATGTTTATCACTGTGTTGCATCACCCCTACTTTTAACAACACTCTGTAAATGTTTGGGAACTGAGGAGTCCAGTTGCTGTAGCTTTGAAAGTGAAATGTTGTCCCATTCTTGCCTGATTAACAATTTCAATTGCTCAACAATTTGGGGTCTCCTTTGACAAATTTTGCACTTCATAATGCACTAAATGTTTTCAATGCAAGACAGGTCTGGACTGCAGGCAAGCCAGTTTAGCACCTGGACTCTTTTACTATGGAGACACGCAGTGGTAATACATGCAGAATATGGTTTGGCATTGTCTTGCTGAAATAAACAAGGCCTTCACTGAAAAAGTTGTCATCTGGATGGCAGGATGTTGCTCCATCTTTAAATCAGACTAAAACTCAAACTCCCATCAACATTTGCAAAGCCACACGCTGACTCTTCAGCCATAAATATGGAAATAGAGTGTACTATTCTGGGAGAGTGTGGCATCGCTGCAGTTCATTCTGTTCAGAACCGGAAATAACACCGCAATCAAAATATTAAGTCTGAGCTTAAAAAGTATGTCGCAAATTTAAAAAATGCAAGAAATGCAAGTTGCATATTCAGACATTCGGGAATTTCCAAGAGCACTTTCTCTGAATGGGCGGCACGGTGGTGTAGTGGTTAGCGCTGTCGCCTCACAGCAAGAAGGTCCTGGGTTCGAGCCCCGGGGCCGGCGAGGGCCTTTCTGTGTGGAGTTTGCATGTTCTCCCCGTGTCCGCGTGGGTTTCCTCCGGGTGCTCCGGTTTCCCCCACAGTCCAAAGACATGCAGGTTAGGTTAACTGGTGACTCTAAATTGACCGTAGGTGTGAATGTGAGTGTGAATGGTTGTCTGTGTCTATGTGTCAGCCCTGTGATGACCTGGCGACTTGTCCAGGGTGTACCCCGCCTTTCGCCCGTAGTCAGTTGGGATAGGCTCCAGCTTGCCTGCGACCCTGTAGAAGGATAAAGCGGCTAGAGATAATGAGATGAGATGAGACTTTCTCTGAATATACTAGCTCGTACTAAGATGAAAATAGTTTTAGGTCGGATATTCGATAGACCTTCAATTGCGATCCAGTGGCGTCTTCCTCCTCAGTTTCACCAATTGTCAGCATTGAGAGGACGTATAGATCACTACCGAGCCCTCGCTCTAAAACACACCCGTTTCACTTTGGGGCCATCAGTAAATTACTGTATCAGTGTCAAATAAACAAAAGCTTCCAGGTCATGTGACTCAGCAACTCCAAACTAATGTAGAACTGATCTCACAGAATGAGACACACCTTAGCCTTTTCCAGCCAACCTTTTCAGCAATGATTTTCCGTGGCTTATCCTCCTTGGGGACGGTGATGATCATTTTCTGGACAACTGTCAAGTGAACAGTCTTCCCCAAACTTTTTTTCAAATTTCAAGTCACCAGTCTTCAAATTGTTTGAGATTCAAGTCAAGTCATTTTATTTATATAGCACATTTAAATACAACAAAATTGGCCCCAAAGTGCTTCACAACATAACACAAGATTTGGAACATTTACAGGGAAACAGAATAAATAAAGAAATTGGACTAGATTAAAACCCAAGCTAGCAAAAAAAAAAATGTAGAAAAATAGCATAAATATGTAAAATATAAGGATAAATGAACAAAACAATTTATAAAAGTAATTAAAATAATTAAAAGGGGTAGACTTGACATCACTAATTAAAATTGAAAATAAAATTAAAAATGAAAATAGAATTTACTACCTCAGATTGTGCCAAAAGCAAGGGAGAAAAAATGCGTCTTTAAATTGGATTTAAAACAATCAATGGTGGGAGAGGATCTGACATATATAGGAAGACTGCTCCAGAGCTTAGGGGCAGCAACAGAGAAGGCTCTGTCACCTTTGGTTTTTAGGCGTGTGCGGGGCACTGAAAAAAGAAGTTGTGATGACCTGAGGGATATGGGAGCAGAACAAGGTATGAGGAGATCAGAAATGTACTGAGGGGCCAAACCATTTAGGGCTTTAAAAACAAACAACAATACTTTAAAATCAATTCTGTACCTCACAGGTAACCAGTGTAGCTGTGCTAGGATGGGAGTGATGTGTTGCCTTTTCTTTGTACCAGTAAGGAGCCTAGCTGCAGCGTTTTGGACCATCTGTAAGCGTGTGAGGGTGGAATGAAGCAAGCCCAGATAAAGTGCATTGCAGTAGTCTAGCCTAGAAGTAATAAAAGCATGAATAACTGTTTCTAGGTCTTTTGAAGCTAATATTGGTTTTAGCTTTCCAATGTTTCTCAAATGATAAAAATAGATGCAATAGTATATCTCTCTACATTTCCATTCCTTAATCTGGATCTGCTCCCAAATTGTATAGTTTATTCTTTGGCTCTTGCTCCACCTTTCTACCAATTTTTGTGGAAATCACTTGAGTAGTTTCCAAGAAATTGACGAACAAAAAATAAAAAAATTTGCTCTAGCTCGCAATGTTAACAGGATAGAAAAAAAAAACATTCCTGGATCCTAGATTTTGTGTAAATCTGTTGAGCTCTTTTTATGTAATCCAGCTGACTCACAGACAGATTGCCCCGAAAACATAACCGCTTTTGTGGAGGTAACAAGTGCATTTATGTACGGCTTCCAACGAAGCATGTACTATTATACACCTTGGTATATAATAGTTGAATAATAAAAATATATCAACAAATCCCTACTTTGTTTCTGACTTAAACAGATCCAGTGTGATGAGGGCTCAATGTTAGCCCATGGACACCAAACAACTCCAAAAGACTGAACAAAGAAAATGGCTATGTATTTTGTGTGAGTAAACATTTGTTGTTGCATGGTGGTGCAATGGTTAGCACTGTTGCCTCACAGCAAGAAGGTTCTAAGTTTGAACCTCATAGCTGACGGGGGCCTTTCTGTGTGGAGTTTGCATGTTCTCTGCATGGGTTTCCTTAGGGTGCTCTGGTTTCCTCAGGGTGCTCTGGTTTTGTCCAAAGACATGCAGATTTGGTACAAGTACCCAGCCACTGGGGTTGCACAAGCCAGTGCATATTTAGTGCTGGTCCCAAGCCTGGATAGATTGAGGAGAGTTGTGAGGGCAAAACCTAAAAGGATGTAAAAACCTATAATCTGCTGTGGTGACACTTAATGGGAACAGCTGAAAGAAGAAGAAACATTTGTTGTTATATGCTGTGTTGTGGAAAAGATTCATTACATTGAACTGTACCTTTGAAATAGCCTAGTAATTATAGAAGAGTACAAGAACATAGTAGAAGAATAGGCTTTTTATGAAAAAAATTCATTAAAAAATAGAAAGTGCACTAAAATCCAAAAACATGAGGTGTGTCTCATTCTGTGAAATCAGTTATACATTTCTGCATTAGTTTGGAGTTGCTGAGTCACATGGCCTGGAAGCTTTTGTTTATTTGTCACTGATACAGTAATTTATTAATGGTCCCAAAGTAAAACGGGTGTGTTTTAAAGCAAGGGCCCCGTGGTGATCTATGCGTCCTCTCAATGCTGACAATCGGTGAAACTGAGGAGGAAGATGCCACTGGATCGCGGTTGAATGTCTGTCAAATATCCAACCTAAAACTATCTTCACCTTGGTCAAGCTCCTGATCTCGTGGCACTGGGTGTTTAGAGGACACCATTAAAATGCCTCAAAAAAGGAAAAGAGTGACATTACCCACCTGATTTCAGCATTGTACTACTATATGGGAGCTATGAAATGTAAACCACTCCAACTAACTCCTGCCACCCCACACAGATACATTGATTATCTGAATTTCGTAGTTTAGAATGAAATCAGTAGCTCATAAACAGTACATGCCTTCCACATTTAGTTAACTTCATGTTTGTAATAAACATGTATGAATTTTTCTAATAATAATAGTGTGATTGGGCCATTAGGGACCAACTTCAACTTGTCTGTCCTGTGGGGAGAGCAGGGAGACTTGGGACAGTTTGTATTCCCATTAATTAATTTAATCTAATCACATAACTCTCAACCCATAAGCAAAAGCTGTAAATCTTACTAATTTTTTAGATTTTTGTCAGGCTTATGTAAAGGTCTTATATAGCTGGAATCACTTCACAGTAGATACCGGAAGACAATTTTGAGCCTTCCGGGGGTCAGCCAGCACACATTCTGGGCCCTTCTATCAGAATATGTAAGAGCCGTGGAGCTACCTTGACAACCGAGATGGCATGGCTTCCATCCCCGGGAAGTTTGGTTGTGTTGAAAATGGCCATGGGTCAAGCGCTAGATAAATTCATCTGTCACAACTGTGAAGGCATCTGTGAGCATCCTTGAGGCATACACGAAGTTTATGTGGCCTACTGGGGGTTACCATAGAATTCCGTCACCACCATCGAGCTCGAAATGTTCACAAAACAACATTCTGCAGAAAGTGAAAAGTTTGCCTAGGGGGTGTGGCTCATTTCATCTTGCCATGGCTATGCCATACAGCAGTCATGAAAACCGTACTTGCTGCCATCATTGCCGTCAGGCCATACATTGTTATATGGTGCTGCCGCCATAGGTTTTACCAGCATCTTCCATCGCTACTGTCATAGCTACCATGGCTTCATTTGCATATTTACTGGATATTTGCTGGAATGACCATGGTAGTTTAAATATAAAAGATTTTGATTTTCGAGAAAGCAGGACTCCAATATGTAAAGCAGATTTCTTTTTCTAACTTTTCTCCTCTGTGCAAAAAGATCCGGATAGATGCTGACCTTGTTCAGTGTGAAATATTTCACACTTTTAAATTGTTTTCCTTTTTAAAATAACTTCTATTAAATTGTGCTTATTTGCTTGTTTCCTATTTATTTGTGTTTGTTCTAATGCATATGTGATGTGCTCTCGGCTGTGATGTGCTTTATACTGTAGATTTCAAAAAAGCATTTGACAGTATACACAGAGGGAAAATGATAATCCTTCAAGCCTACAGCATCCCAACGCGACTTCTAAACGCGATTCAGGAAATGTACACTAATACTAGAGCAAGAGTACTTTCTCCAGATGGAATAACAGAAGAATTTGAAATAAAAGCTGGAGTGCTACAGGGAGACACCCTTGCACCATACCTTTTTGTTATCGTCTTAGATTTCACCCTGCGACAAGCTATTGATTACCATAGTGAAGGTCTGGGTTTTACCATCACACCCAGACGCTCCAGTAGACACCATGCAATTACCTTAACGGATCTTGACTTTGCGGATGACATCTGTCTACTCTCCAACACACTAGAGGAAGCACAAAAACTACTGCTAAATGTAGAGTCAGAATGTAACAAAGTTGGTCTACACCTAAATGCCAAAAAGACTGAAGTAATAACAACGAACATCCCCCAGCCAACCCTTCCTCTTAAGACAAGAGAGGGACAACAACTTAAGGAAGTGGATGACTTCAAATATCTTGGGGCATGGGTAAAATCTTCTGAGCAAGACATAAAAGTTAGAAAAGCACTAGCATGGAATGCAATGAACAAGATGAAAACAGTGTGGACCTCCAATCTCTCCAGAGATTTAAAGCTTTCCTTCTTTAAAGCAACAGTTGAGACAGTTCTCCTTTATGGTTTGGAATGTTGGACTTTGACAAAACATCTCGAGAAATCCTTGGATGGAACATATACCAGAATGTTGCGTACAGTGCTCAATGTAAATTGGCATGATCAAATACCTAATGCCATTCTATATGGTGATCTGCCACGTCTAAGCAATATAATTGCTAGTAGAAGAATGGGCGTGGCAGGTCACTGCCAACGGCATGAAGAGCTTGTTACCAGCAAAGTCCTCCTGTGGGAACCCACCCATGGGAGGAGAAACCAGGGGCGGCCCATTAAAACGTTTATTGACATCCTTAAATCTGATGCCGGGGTTGCCACCCTGAATGAGCTTGCCACGTTAATGATGGAAAAATGTGACTGGCGTGGGAGACAGGAGGCTCGCCTGAGGGCGGCCTAAGTAAGTAAGTAAGTAATGCATATCTACCCATGTATTAATTTCTACATTTTTATTCATTTATTATTTATAATCTTGCTCTTGCCATGAATATAGCACTTGATGCTGAACATGGTGTTAAAAATTAAACACTTATCCGAACCTTTTCGCTCTGCGCAGCTCCTGGACGTGTTTCATGAACAGCTCAGCTCCGGAGGCAGTAAGTGTTTTATCAGGAGATTTAAAAGTGATGCTTCAGTATAGTTCCAGAACATGATCTCTTTTATCTTCCCCAATTTTTAACCCTGATATTATACAGCATTAATGGAGTTTGTTGTCTTTCTTTCCTAAAGGTTAAGGGAGGATTCTTGGAGTGCCTGTTTGCACTCATCAGCCTGTGGGACGTGGACGTGCGGGAGCCTGCAGCAGGACTGTACTTCACAGTGCTTCTTGTAAGTGATAAATATCTTCTGATGCCACAATACACAAATTCTCAGCATTGTATCTCTAACTCATTGACACTATGTTGAATTTTTGTGTATGTGTGTGTAATTTGTCAATAGGATCAACTGATAGTGCTTTTTGAAGCACTGTTTTCCCAGCCAGTGGAACTCTACAGCAACCCAGCAGTGTTATCCAGTGCAGTTTGCCATCTCATCGTTCAGCATGTCCAGCAGACAATGGACACTTTGGAGAGGATTTGAGCAATGTCCCTCTGACACCCAAACGCCCCTCCCCCCTTCACGCTTTTATCTTGCTTGGTGAACACTTTATATTATAGAATGTTCCTTAGTTCCTGCTACCTCTTTTACATTAATTTTAATTAGTTAATTAATTAGACCCAGGGGCGGCACGGTGGTGTAGTGGTTAGCACTGTCACCTCACAGCAAGAAGGTCCTGGGTTCAAGCCCAGCGGCTGGCGAGGGCCTTTCTTTGTGGAGTTTGCATGCTCTCCAGAGTCTGCATGGGTTTCCTCCGGGTGCTCCGGTTTCCCCCAAAGACAGTCATTCAAATTCTGTAAAGCTGCTTTGTGACAATGTTTATTGCTAAAAGCGCTATACAAATGAGCTTGACTTGACATGCAGGTTAGGTTAATTGGTGGCTCTAAATTGACTGTAGGTGTGAATGTGAGTGTGAATGGTTGTCTGTGTCTATGTGTTAGCCCTACGATGACCTGGCGACTTGTCCAGGGTGTACCCCGCCTTTCGCCCGTAGTCAGCTGAGATAGGCTCCAGCTTGCCTGCGACCCTGTAGGACAGGATAAGCGGCTACAGATAATGGATGGATGGATAATTAGACCCAAAAGATTCATTTTTTCTTCCTCTGTTGCATTTCATATTTTCTCTTTTCCATTACTACTTTTCCCTACATTGCTCAAGCTCTCCATGAGTATTAATTAGTTTTGCTATTTTTAATGAACTTAATATTTTAAAAATCTCTTTTTTCATTAACAGGTCTGCAAGAGAACCCAGGATTGAATCACCAGTATGACATCATCGCTTGTCCTATTCCAGTGGCGGCTGCTGGTTTTTAAAACAGGGGAAGCCCATTTTACGCATTCATCGTAAAACCTGTAGGCCGGATATCAAAGCATAGAAAGGTGTGCCCCATTAGCATAGTGAACTAGACAACCCTACCTAGTGGCAGAAAGTATTTTTGCTTGTACCATACATTTCATGTTATAGTCTGGCTTGCCAGGCTAGTGCCTCCTATCCTTAATCAAAAATATCAAACATCCAAAAATCACTGGCTATTCAACGAAGAGCCTTGAACATCATACTCTGATATGCAACACAGAGTCTTTAACACAACACCCAGCTGTGCAACACATCCTTGAACATCTTCTGCAACACAGTCTGGAAATTCATAACCAGGTAGGCTATGCAACACACAGAACCTTGAATATTATACCCAGGTATAACCTATAACACAGAGCCCACCATTCTCTTAACATTACTGAACAATATACACACTTCAGATTCATGAACATTATATGATGCACACTATTTATACACAAATTCTGCCCTCCGCTCCTTTTCCAGAAAATGGTCTGTGACCCTGTCATACTAGCTGGTTGTGCTTTCCAGAGACTTCACCAATTTCTGTTAGCAGCTAGCACTGCAGATCCCAATAAGGCTCAAGCTAGCCTACAACCAGATTGAACTACAAATGAAATAAACGAGTGAATTCACGAATGATCAAACTGATAGAATGGATGAAAGTTAACGGAGCACAACGAGTAATATTTACATTTATTTACAGAGTAATGTACAGAGACATCAATGAGAAGAAACGTTTATATGAAAAGAAATTCGGACAGCACTTTGGCACACGACTACACTTTCTGATCATGCGCTTACCGTGTTCCTTGCCGACACCGAAGTACAGAGCCCACCCTCCTCATGTCTTTCAAACACTACCTCCAATAATCCTTCATCAGCCTGGCTTCTTGTCCCTCCCACTGTCTCGTTTAGTCCCAGAGAAGCCCGGCTTCCCTGGAAGTGACGATTTTGTCGATTTTAACCAATAACAACTAGCCGAAATTGGCTGTTCAGAGCCCTCTCATAGACTGCAACAGATACCCGGCTGCCAGTCCATAGAGCCCATTGAAATAAGAAAGGTTACAGCCAGTGTTGTCAGATTGGGCGGTTTTAAGTGCATTTTGGCGGGTTTTGAACATATTTTGGCTGGAAAACATCAGCAGTATCTGGCAACGCTGGTTACAGCCTGGCAGCAAAGGTGATTCTCGTAGCGAACTGCAAGTTCGTCAGACATCACTCAAATAAGTTACAGGATAGTTATGAACGTAAATACAATCTTAGGCATATATTATGTTATGCAAGTTATTGTTTTAATGAGAATTCAACGTCATAGAGGCCGCAGTTTGGGGAGAGAATTTTAGGGGAAGCTCGGCTTCCCTTGTTGTCTCTGAGAAATCGCCCCTGTCCTATTCCTATCTATAGCTTAATGATCTTAAATAGGTAGCAACTGTAAATAGTCTTGTTTGTAAATTAACTTGTTCCATAGTGCTTACATAGTTCAGTTCAATAAAGGTTTTCATTTGCTCCCATTGCTGCTTCATTCTGATTATTTTTAGTCATCAATATACGTATATATAATGTTCCATTAAAAAGCAAACCAAACACAAAAGGAATTTCTCACAGATCCTTTAAAAAAAAATTTAAAAAGTCAAATAACTTTGACTTTTATTGTCAAAGTTATTTGACTTTTTTATTTTTTTTAAAGGATCTGTGAGAAATTCCTTTTGTGTTTGGTTTGCCTTTAAAAAATAAAAATAAAAAAGTCAAATAACAAATTTCAGATATTTATAGCCTTGGAAAATTTGTTGATGGCCTCAAACTGTCAAAACTGGCAGAATCCCTGTGAATAGGGATGTGAACAGGAATCTGTAACAGTAAGGTTCACTTCTGAATTTGCATATTTATTTTATTCAAAGTGCTAAAGAAATACATTTAGTCATACTTGTGTATGAGATATACAAAGTATAAAATGTAACTGCACATTATTCAATTAATTTTAAAATGTTAAGCTACGTTTTCATGACTATTATAAAATTACATTGTTAATGTCGAAGTTGAGGACAATGACCATGATCTGCTGTTTCTATAGAACTGTGATGTTCACTGACACCATTTCTGTTTCACCTCTCTTCCAGCTTGATGTGTCAGTCAGTGAGCAGGATGACACAGAACATCAGGATGATCTTTCAGAATCACTCCAACAGTCCCAGACACCGCTGTCGAGGCCTGGCACACCATCAGCTGGTACATTACATCCTGCCTCCCCTCTTGAATGGTTAGATGAAGGAGCTGTTGAGGAAACTCCTTCACCTGCCCCATCAACTGCCAATGCAAGGGGACATCAGAATCTGACATAAAGCAGCAGAAGCTTGTTGTTTTAAAGCAAATGACAGCAAAACTTGATGCTGACCCAATTCCTGATGCATTCACTACATTTATAAATCAGGTAGCATCTGAATGAAGGCAACTACAAGCCCCAGCAAATCTAACTAGATTGAAAAGGAAGATTGTGAACATGACATATGATACTCAAGACACTGAAAGGAATAGATCCTCCTCCTCACCTGCACCAGCAGCACTGTACACATTCCAACCCATCATTCCACCACTGCCACCAATACAGTCCCATCCTCAGTACAGATTTATCATCCATCCATCCATCCATCCATTATCTGTAACCACTTATCCTGTGTAGGGTCACAGGCAAGCTGGAGCCTATCCCAGCTGACTATGGGCGAGAGGCGGGGTACACCCTGGACAAGTCACCAGGTCATCGCAGGGCTGACACATAGAGACAAACAACCATTCACACTCACATTCACACCTACGGTCAATTTAGAGCCACCAGTTAACCTAACCTGCATGTCTTTGGACTGTGGGGGAAAACGGAGCACCCGGAGGAAACCCATGCAGACACGGGGAGAACATGCAAACTCCACACAGAAAGGCCCCCGCCAGCCACTGGGCTCGAACCCAGGACCTTCTTGCTGTGAAGTGACAGTGCTAACCACTACACCACCGTGCCGCCCCAAATTTATCATCATGTTCCTAAATGTTACATCTGCATTCTTGACCTCAAAGCTCTTCTGAAAACACAATAAAGCTATGATCCAAATGAACACCTGTGAAAAGCTGTGCCTCTTCAATTTTGTTGCATTTGTTTACAGTATCTGATTTGTCTTTTACAGGTATTTTTATACTATATGTGGATTGCTGTTTATTTTTTAATTTTTCCACTGTAGTGAAAAGAACACTTTTGCTTTTTACATTGTGTGAACAGAAGTTTGTATTTATTTTACTGTTGTAAAAGAAATAAAAGCAATGCAGACATTGTAGTGTTAGAAAAATAGTTGTAACACTGGTTGGAATCTGTACAGTAATGTGCAGGATATTACTTTATATACTTCATGTTATTTTATACACCTTGTCAATAAATGTTTAAAACAATGTTTACAAAAATTCTGTACATGAAGTTGAAACAATTATATCACAGAGTGTACACACTTGTGTATACTGTATCTTGAAACTATACAAGACATCCTGTATCAAAGATGTTGAATTATTATTATTATTATTAATATTGGGCGGCACGGTGGTGTAGTGGTTAGCGCTGTCGCCTCACAGCAAGAAGGTCCGGGTTCGAGCCCCATGGCCGGCGAGGGCCTTTCTGTGTGGAGTTTGCATGTTCTCCCCGTGTCCGCGTGGGTTTCCTCCGGGTGCTCCGGTTTCCCCCACAGTCCAAAGACATGCAGGTTAGGTTAACTGGTGACTCTAAATTGACCGTAGGTGTGAATGTGAATGGTTGTCTGTGTCTATGTGTCAGCCCTGTGATGACCTGGCGACTTGTCCAGGGTGTACCCCGCCTTTCGCCCGTAGTCAGCTGGGATAGGCTCCAGCTTGCCTGCGACCCTGTAGAACAGGATAAAGCGGCTAGAGATAATGAGATGAGATTATTAATATTAATTTACAGTGGTGCTTGAAAGTTAGTGAACCCTTTAGAATTGTCTATATTTCTGCATAAATATGACCTAAAACATCATCAGATTTTCACACAAGTTCCAAAAGTAGATAAAGAGAACCCAGTTAAAAAAAATGAGACAAAAATAGTATACTTGGTCATTTATTTATTGAGGAAAATGATCCAATATTACATATCTGTGAGTGGCAAAAGTATGTGAACCTTTGCTTTCAGTATCTGGTGTGACCCCCTTGTGCAGCAATAACTGCAAATAAACGTTTCCGGTAACTGTTGATCAGTCCTGCACACCAGCTTGGAGGAATTTTAGCCCATTCCTCCGTACAGAACAGCTTCAACTCTGGGATGTTGGTGGGTTTCCTCACATGAACTGCTCGCTTCAGGTCCTTCCACAACATTCGATTGGATTAAGGTCAGGACTTTGACTTGACCATTCCAAAACATTAACTTTATTCTTCTTTAACCATTCTTTGGTAGAACGACTTGTGTGCTTAGGGTCATTGTCTTGCTGCATGACCCACCTTCTCTTGAGATTCAGTTCATGGACAGATTGTCCTGACATCTTCCTTTAGAATTCGCTGGTATAATTCAGAATTCATTGTTTCATCAATGATGGCAAGTCGTCCTGGCCCAGATGCAGCAAAACAGGCCCAAATCATGATACTACCACCACCATGTTTCACAGATGGGATAAGGTTCTTATGTGGGAATGCAGTGTTTTCCTTTCTCCAAACATAACATTTCTCATTTAAACCAAAAAGTTCTGTTTTGGTCTCATCCATCCACAAAACATTTTTCCAATAGCCTTCTGGCTTGTCCACATGATCCTTAGCAAACTGCAGATGAGCGGCAATGTTCTTTTTGGAGAGGAGTGGCTTTCTCCTTGCAACCCTGCCATGCACACCATTGTTGTTCAGTGTTTTCCTGATGGTGGACTCATGAACATTAACATTAGCCTATGTGAGAGAGGCCTTCAGTTGCTTAGAAGTTATCCTGGGGTCCTTTGTGACCTCGCCGACTATTACACGCCTTGCTCTTGGAGTGATCTTTGTTGGTCGACCACTCCTGGGGAGGGTAACAATGGTCTTGAATTTCCTCCATTTGTACACAATCTGTCTGACTGTGGATTGGTGGAGTCCAAACTCTTTAGAGATGGTTTTGTAACCTTTTCCAGCCTGATGAGCATCAGCAACGCTTTTTCTGAGGTCCCCAGAAATCTCCTTTGTTCGTGCCATGATACACTTCCACAAACATGTGTTGTGAAGATCAGACTTTGATAAATCCCTGTTCTTTAAATAAAACAGGATGCCCACTCACACCTGATTGTCATCCCATTGATTGAAAACATCTGACTCTAATTTCACCTTCAAATTAACTGCCAATCCTAGAG
The DNA here is from genome assembly GCF_027579695.1 of Neoarius graeffei. Taxonomy (NCBI): domain Eukaryota; kingdom Metazoa; phylum Chordata; class Actinopteri; order Siluriformes; family Ariidae; genus Neoarius; species Neoarius graeffei. The sequence goes on from NC_083593.1 coordinate 21,901,329, forward strand.
GTTCACATACTTTTGCCACTCACAGATATGTAATATTGGATCATTTTCCTCAATAAATAAATGTCCAAGTATAATATTTTTGTCTCATTTGTTTAACTGGGTTCTCCTTATCTACTTTTAGGACTTGTGTGAAAATTTGATGATGTTTTAGGTCATATTTATGCAGAAATATAGAAAATTCTAAAGGGTTCAGAAACTTTCAAGCACCACTGTACTTGTATAGCAGTTAAAAATGCTTACTTTCCAAAAATAACTGAGTGATTCTATAGTTTGGGATAAATTATATGTCCATTGATGAGAATTATATTTATTCTAACTATTTTCCTCAAAAATATCATATTTTACATACTTACGGAAAGCATGTTATAATATCACACAAGCATTCTGTGCATCCTATGTGTAAGTCCAGTGCACTTTGGCATGCGCACCTAAAGGACTTTCAGGCGCACTCTGGACTGTGCACGTGCCGAGCGGACTCTCGCACGCGCACTGTTAATGACGCACACCTGCACATGATTAAAGAGTAATACATGCACCTATATAAATACTGCTTAGACGCACGCTCGGTGCGAAGTATTATGCGACATCAGTACATATTACGGAGCCTTATTTCCTTTGTCTGATTCCTGTGCCTGTTCCTTGTTTACGTGTTTCTCTCTGCCTGTGATATTCCGTTTGTGCCTCGCCCAACCCTTTGCTCGTTTTATGGTTTTGATATTGCTTGCCGATTTGGACTTTTTACCTGTGTGTATTTTCACTATTATTAATAAATATTCTTCTGCACCGCCTCTTACTGTGTCCTGACACTGTGTTAATAATAAATATGTTTAATAATCTTATGATTATTAGTAGTATTATAATCCTATGAGCCGATGTTTAAAAATATTCCTAGTTTTTCACCAAAATATTTTTATTCTGCAAGTACTTCTTTTGTGTTTTTCAGTGCACATTACACACAAAACAAGTAATAGGGGCCTTTCACTGACATTACAGACTTTTATCATGCAGCGTCGGCCATACTGCCAGGCAAACAAAGAAATATAGCCGCGACAGTTAATAATGAAAAAAATTGAGACGACTGCCATCAGTACAATCTCTGAAATGATTAAAAATGTATTTTATACCAGCAGATCCCATTACATCCAAAAGCTGAAATATGCAGGCATCGCAGAGCCATATAATTTACCCACAAATGTACAGTGCTCAGCATGAGTACATTTTACACTTTGAAAAGTAAAAATTTTAAACAATATCTCAATGAACACAAACAATTTCCAAAATGTTGACAAGACAAAGTTTAATATAACATCTGTTTAACTTATAACGGGAAAGTAAGGTTAATAATATAACTTAGATTACACATTTTTCAGTTTTACTCAAATTAGGATGATGCAAAATGAGTACACCCCACAACAAAAACTACTACATCTAGTACTTTGTATGGCCTCCATGATTTTTAATGACAGTACCAAGTCTTCTAGGCATGGAATAAACAAGTTGGCGACATTTTGCAACATCAATCTTTTTTCATTCTTCAACAATGACCTCTTTTAGTGACTGGATGCTGGATGGAGAGTGATGCTCAATTTGTCTCTTCAGAATTCCCCAAAGAAAATCATTTCTTTACACCACAAAGGTGAAGGCTACAAGAAGATCAGCAAAGCTTTACTTATCAGTCAGAATGCTGTAGTAAAAGTGGTACAAAAATTTAAGAAAGATGGAACTGCAGCCGTCTCACAGAGACGTCCAGGTCGTCCACAGAAGTTAACACCTCGACAGGAGCGTCTTCTGATGAGAAGGGTTGAAGAAAATTGGCATGCAAGTTCACTGCAGTTATCTAAAGAAGTAGAAAGCCAAACTGGGGTGACTATTTCCCATGACACAATAAGGCGTACACTGCAGAGGAACGGCATGCATGGATGCCATCCACGAAAGAAGCCTCTCCTAAAGCCCAGGCACAAAAAAGCCCGCCTTGAGTTTGCCAGGGCCCGTGCTGACAAAGATGAAGACTACTGGGACTCTATACTCTGGAGCGATGAGACCAAGATAAATGTTTTTGGAACAGATGGCTTCAAAACTGTATGGCGTCGCAAAAGTGAGGAATACAAAGAAAAATGCATGGTGCCTACAGTGAAACATGGTGGTGGCAGTGTCCTTATGTGGGGCTGCATGAGTGCTGCTGGTGTCGGGGAGCTGCATTTCAATGATCGCATCATGAATTCACAGATGTATTGCTCTATACTGAAAGAGAAGATGCTACCATCACTCCGTGCCCTTGGTCGTCGTGCACTTTTCCAACATGACTAAACACACATCTAAGGCCACTGTTGGATTTCTGAAGAAGAGCAGGGTGAAAGTGATTCAGTGGCCAAGTATGTCTCCTGATCTGAACCCAATGGAACATCTATGGGGAATTCTGAAGAGACAAGTTGAGCATCACTCTCCATCCAGCATCCAGTCACTAAAAGAGGTCATTGTTGAAGAATGGAAAAAGATTGATGTTGCAAAATGTCGCCAACTTGTTCATTCCATGCCTAGAAGACTTGGTGCTGTCATTAAAAATCATGAAGGCTAGATGTAGTAGTTTTTGTTGTGGGGTGTACTCATTTTTGCACCACCCTAATTTGAGTAAAACTGAAAAATGTGTAATCTAAGTTATATTATTAACCTTACTTTCATCTCATCTCATCTCTCATCTCATTATCTCTAGCCGCTTTATCCTTCTACAGGGTCGCAGGCAAGCTGGAGCCTATCCCAGCTGACTATGGGCGAAAGGCGGGGTACACCCTGGACAAGTCGCCAGGTCATCACAGGGCTGACACATAGACACAGACAACCATTCACACTCACATTCACACCTACGGTCAATTTAGAGTCACCAGTTAACCTAACCTGCATGTCTTTGGACTGTGGGGGAAACCGGAGCACCCGGAGGAAACCCACGCGGACACGAGGAGAACATGCAAACTCCACACAGAAAGGCCCTCGCCGGCCACGGGGCTCGAACCCGGACCTTCTTGCTGTGAGGCGACAGCGCTAACCACTACACCACCGTGCTGCCCCCTTACTTTCATGTTATAAGTTAAACAGATGTTATATTAAACTTTGTCTTGTCAACATTTTGGAAATTGTTTGTGTTCACTGAGATATTGTTTAAAATGTTACTTTTCAAAGGGGGTGGACTCATTTAGGCTGAGCACTGTACAGTATGTATTTTGTTCACTGCTCTCAGTGTGTGTGTGTGTGCACGCGCACATGTTCACTGCTTCAGATGGGTTAAATGCAGAGGATGAATTTTGCTGTGCTTGAGTGTATGTGTGACAAAAATAAACGTTTCTTCTTCTTAATTTACCCACAAGCATAGTTAGTCCACTTGAAAAGTGTTCGGCAAACCAGCTAGTGGATTTGGGACACTACGACATCCTGAACTATTTAGTATTTGGGACTTCTAAATACACCAGAGAGATGCTAAAGACATACAAAAGTACAGATGCCTACCAATATTTCCAAGTCAGATTTTGTGCTGGAATGTGATGGGAAATTCTTGATAAAGCCAAATCAACAGTGTCAGTACATAACAAACTTGCTGCTAGTCTAGCCAAGTATCCTGTATGAGGATGAAGCTTATTTCATTCCTTCTTGAGGATGGAACTGTTTTGTCGAGTCAGGTTTTGGGTAAACTAACATTTTTCTACAGTTGTACCAGCATTGTGTGTTCATACAGTTCATATGTTACAAGTTTCTATAATAAATAAAAATTAAACATGTAGGCCTAGGTATTTTATTTTTGTTCCATGTCTCCCAACATAACGTCCCATGTTTCCCCTCAATGTCTCATGTCTCCCCGCAAAAAATAATGACAAAAAATGAAGTCTGAAGGCCAGTGTATGTGACAAGCTGAGAAACTAATGTTGTGGTAAGAGGGTAGAGTAAATCATCTCTAATGCAATACGAATGTGACGCTACCTGCAAAGAATTTCACACAATCTACAAAAGCTGAACACTTGTCCCAAGCCTCCTTGCTCTCCCCTACAGCTTTTGGAAAGGTGCAGACATTCTCTCCATTTCCTGTCGTTTATTTTTTCCCATTGAAATGAATGGAGTTTCAGAATCAAAGTTGTCCTGCTTGGGCACACTTCATCAGAGAGCCACCAAACTTAATTTGAGACCTAAGACCAACTCACCCAACACATACATCAAAGCAATTATGACCCTCACTCATCTTTTTCTTGCTTTTCATCCATCCATTTTTCTCCCATTGGCAGCAGTGCATTTTTGGCCCCAAAGAAATACATGGGGTTTTGGAATCAAAATCTTCTTGCTTGGTCACATTTCATCAGAGAGCCACCAAACTTCATTTTTATTAAAATTCATACCTCAGACCAACCACCCCCCGCCACCACCACACACACACACACACACACACACAGCCATCCATCATGAGCCACAATTGTCATTTTTTTCTTGTGGCAATGCAGGTCAAGTATTAATAATTGACACTTGGTGAAATACAAAATGGTAATCAAATTAGATCGTGGTTTAGTGATTGTTATTAGATCATCATCAATATTTTCTTCAAGTTTCTGCAAATTTAACAATATTAGCTAACATTAAAGACTGATGGTTTGAACACTATCTTTCTGAATTTTTGTAATTGTTTGAAAATATTTCTATCTATCCAGCAAACTCAAGGAAAATTGGCTCATCTCACTGTTGTCAGAGCAAAGATTCATGTGGACTGTTTGCAGTTTGTTTGGTTTTTTTAACTTTATTTTGAGGGCTTATAACATGTAAAAAGCCTGCTGATACACCAGCGCCTTTCGGCTTCAGCAAACCTTCCTCAGGGTGTCAAACAATGGTACAAACAGAAAATGACCAAATAGCCTCGCCTACGTCAAAATAGCCTCATCTGTGCAGGTGATCTAGTGGCCACTATGGGCTCTCAAAAAATTAAAAAACAAAACAAACAAACAAAAACAAAGAACCCCCATCTTAAAAACTGTACGAACCCCAACATATAGAGCAAGAACATACAACAAGTGAATGATCCAATATCACCATGTCTGTTGATTATTTATACAACAATTACACAGACAATATAGTTCAGGATAGGCAAAATAATAATAATAATTAATAAAGAAGCTACATGGAACCATTTATAAATAAGCATATGCACATGTACAAGCTCAATGCACTACAAATGCTTGAAAGTGGATTCAAAAAAGGGGAAAAGACTCGATGTGCTCATTGAGCCCTGGATAAGTAAGGGTTTGAGCATGTGAATCTATAAAGTCTCTCGCTTAAGTTTGCGTCAAGCCCTTTCACCACATGAAACCTGCTCAGTTCCTGATATCTTTAAAGTACAGTCACTCCCCTGTTTGCACCTTTTCTAAAATATACTACACACTTTCCTTTGGCAAGTTTGTGACCAAATCTTTTATGGGGGTTTTTTTCTGGAAAAAATTCAATAACTTCCAAATGGATGAAATAATTGATCCAAGCCAGCATGGAACTTATTATATACCTTCTCTAGAATATATTACACTTTATTACTTTGGTAAATTTAACTGTTATTGACTTTACCTAATTTTTATTTGAAAAAAAAATTTTAATAGCTTTTAAATGGTTGAATGTATTGATATAAAACAACCGGTACAATATTCTGCACTTTCTGTAGAATGTAGAGTCATGGTAAAAAGAAAAGTACACCCTCCTTCAAGTCAATGCTTTTATTTATCAGGTCCTAAATAAGAATGGTGTGGTCCTCACCAATTTTTATAAACAAACAAATAACCTCAGGTGACAACAAAAAACAATATATTTTAATATGTAGTCTTTTTTTTAAGTAAATCAACAGTCAGAAACCGGGTGGGGAAATAATAAGTACACACTATAATTCATTAACATGTACGGTAGACCCACCTTTACCAATAATAACTTGAAGTAAACATTTTCTGTAGGAGTTTTTCAGTCCCTCACATCATTTTTAGAAATATTTTGGTCCACTAGTCATTACAACATTGCTTCAGTTCACAGTTGCTTGAGGGCATTCATTTATATCCAGCTCTCTTAAGATCTTGCCCTAGAATCTCAATGGAGTTGAGTTCTCGGCTTGACTTGGCCATTCCAACACCTTAATTTTTTGTTCTTTAGCCATTCAGATGTCAATTTGCTGGTGTACTTGGGATCATTGTCCTGTTGCATGACCCTATTTCATCCCAGCTTATGCTGTTGTACAGATGGTCTCACATTTGTCTCCAAAATATTATGCTATAAATTTCATTATTTTTCTCAAGGACAGGAAATTTCCCAGATCCTGTGGCTGCAAAAAAAAAAAAAAGCCTAAATCATCACCCCTCCACCACCATGCTTGACAGTTAGTATAGAGTGTTTTTGATGATATGCTGTGTTTGGTTTTCACCAATGGTGCTGTATATAATGACCAAACATCTCCACCTTGGTCTCATCAGTCCAAAAGATATTGTCTCATAACTTTTGATCAGATGTAACCTTGCAAAAAGTTATGCTGCCATCATCTTTTCGGAGAGAAGGGACTTTTTGCCTAGTGGTTCGTGGACACTTGACATCACACTGGGTCTTTCCAAAACTGAAACCTTCCCCAAAGTTGGAAGCACAAAATTTTCAAGAACGTCTTTGCATGTGGTTGCATTATGATTTCCTTTCACTGGAACTTAAGAAAGCCCTGCGATGATCTGGCAACATGTCCAGGGTGTACCCTGCCCCTCGCCCATAGTCAGTTGGGATAGGTTCCAGCTTGCCCGTGACCCTGCACAGGATAAGCGGTTACGGATAATGGATGGATGGAACTAAAGGACCCAGACCTGTCCCAGCATTACAACGTGCCTATGCACAAAATGAGATCCATAAAGACATGGTTTGCCAAGCTTTGAGTGAAAGAACTCAGGTGGCCTGCAGAGAGCCCTAACCTCAATCCCCTGAAAACCTCTGAGATGAACTGAAACACTGACTGTGCTCTAGGCCTCTTTAACCAGACATCAGTACTTGACCTCACTAATGCCCTTTTGGCTGAATGGCCAAAACCTCACAGCCACAGTACTAAATATAGTATTAATACAGCAATACTACAATAATCTATATAATCTGTTCCCTGGACTGGTGCCTTGTCATGGTGGAGCAGCTTGTGTATCCCAATGACCATGAGAGCTATGCTGGCAGGGATCTTGTACCCCTAGTAGCTGCAAGCAAGCCAGACAGGTTGAAGGTGAGGGATCAGATAAAATCCAGTCCAGCATGTCAGCCTGGCAGCAGGGGTTGGCATGCTGTGCATCAGGGCACCCTGTCTGCTGTTTTAGCATCTGTGTTGGCCTGTCTCAGCTGCCCGGTATGAGCCTTCAATATCAGCCAAGATAGTTGGGAAGCAATTGCGAGTGACAGATCCAAGTGGCACACAATGTTGAACAGTGGATATCAAGCCTCTCAGGAAACCTACATGTTATTTCTGCAGGACACTCCAAGCATCAAGCACTTTGTCACTCACGACATGGACAGCCATAAGATAAGAACTACTAGAATAAAATAATACTAACTATAAATGTAAATGTTTACCTTTATCTCTGCATAATTTATCTGAGAAACATCGGTCAACCACTGTGATATAAAGCACAGTTAATTATAGTAATAATGTATTAATTAGCATCAGCACTTCTAGGTAAAACTTAGTGAAAGCTATCAATTATGCTTTTATTTATTCAAACAAATTAATTACTACACAAATACAAATTACTTTTGAATATTGTAATAATTTTCATCAAAGGTATAGAACTTGTTCCTTCTTTTCTTATTCATGTGTCAGTGTAAAAACGTCATGCAGACAAACTATACAAATAATCAGTGACGAACTGTTACTATTAGAGCTGGGACTTTAACTCAGCCAAAACTTAGCCAGACACACCAAAAAAGCAACAGGGCAAAGGATTTTACAACTTTACAAGGGATTAGTGGCAGGCTGCTAGGTAGCTCCATTGTGTGTAGTTGTTGATGTTGATTTTAAAAGTAACTAAGTAAATTACATAGGGAAATGCATACTTAAGTACGAGCAAAAAATACTGTGTTCCATGTGTGGAAGAAGAGTCTGGAGACAGAAATCTTAGTTTCTCGATCGTTAGCCTGTGCTACTTGCTCTCGATGGCACTGGCTTGACCGTTTTATTAGTATTCTCTAACACTACTGATGGATGTTACACCAGCTGGAAGGTGACTTCACTGCTGCAGTGCCGGCGCTGGCTCACAGTTAAGCTTGTCTTGGCCTACGAGAATGCTGAGGGCAATACATTTTTGGTCCCTCCCACTACAAATCAAAATCTGATTGGTTAATTCATCTGTCAGGTCCTACATAAACATACACTGCCATGACCTTCTGTCCTGGTAATAAAGTCCTAACAAGTGAGCCAGCTCTAAACTCTTCTCAGCCTGGAGACAACAAACAAAAATATTTAATTGGATAACTCTTTTTTTTTATGTTTTTAGGACAGTAACTGTTTCATTTCTGAAGCAAATTTGGTAGAAAATGAGGCCAAATTAGAATTAGAAGAGAATAATTATAATGAAATTATGAAAGAATGAAAAATTTAAATATAACCTTATTTTATAAGGCTATTGTGGCACCGGGGGTGTGGCCAAGCGTCAGTCTGTGAATGGAGGACGGAGTCAGGGAAGGTGAGTGGTCGTATCGCTAGACCTGTTGTCAGTTAACGTGTGTTTGTTTGCGTGCCTCCTCCAGTGACCGTGCCCTATAAACGGAGAGTGAGAAGGGGAGGTCGGTGCCGAGGGCTTGATAGTAGCCTGTGTGCACGAGAGAGAGTTTGAGTTGTGTGCTGAAAAGCAACAATAAAGAAAATAATTAAGACACAAACAGCTGCCTCCCTCCTTAAGTATGCCCCTCCTCCCTCTCTCGGGGATTCCCTTGGGGATTTCCCGTTAGAGCAGTTGCGAGATGGGACTCTGCGGCATGCATTTGACCAAGTGAGAGTAATCGATGGTCAAATTCTCCAGCCAAATGTGACACCGGCCTTCCCCTATTTTGCTATTATCAAGGATAGGTTATACCGAGTGACGCAGGACACTCAAACTGGCGAAGAGATAACAGTTATTAATTCCAAAGAGCCACAGGGAACTCGTATTCCAGGCGGCTCACTTTAATCCCATGGTCGGACACTTAGGGCAGGATAAAACACTAGCCCGAATAATGGCCCGGTTCTATTGGCCAGGGATTCGCGGGGATGTCCATCGGTGGTGTGCGGCGTACCGCGAATGCCAATTAGTAAATCCTGTGGCCACTCCAAAAGTGCCTTTGTGCCCTCTCCCCTTAATCGAGACCCCTTTTGAAAGAATTGGAATGGATCTCGTCGGGCCATTAGATCGGTCAGCACAGGGATATCGCTTTATTTTAGTTCTGGTGGACTATGCAATGCAATAGATAGTTTTCACATGACGTCACAGAGTCGGGGATTCCCTAGTGGCGGCCATCTTGCGGGTCAAGCTTACCGTGCGGGTGACTGAGCACACATTGTAACGCGCGAGTACAAAGTCTTCAAAAGAACCCAAGCAGGCTATTTAAAGCTAGCAATGGTGCACACCTGTTGTATTCACGGCTGTCGTAATAGGTCAAATGATGAAGTCAAGCGGAGCTTTTATGGAATTCCCACTGTACAGGAGCACGAAGGCAAGCAAACAAACTCAGCATACAAAGGAGAAATCTATGGCTTGCGAGATTCAACCGCAAGGGTTATCAGCCTTCCAAACACAGCAAAGTCTGCTCCGATCATTTTATAAGTGGTAAGTTGTTTAAATAAACAATCAATTGTGTTTAAGTTTGTTTTTGGAAACCAAAACATCATGTGAACAATCTCTGGAGAATGCCTAACTGGAACCGCTGAGTGTACGTTTACATTGTAATGTACACTTAATATCGTTCGTTTGTCACGTTTCTATTTGACACTTGTCACTTCACTCATGCAAGGGTCATTTTTGAAAAACATTTTAGGTCTATTCTGTATGATTTGATTTGTGTTTGGGATGCAAACAGTGCGCCTTTTGGCGGATGCCGCCTGAATCGCGCAGATCCGATTTTTTTGGGGGGGGGGCGTTGGAGTATCTGATTATAATTTCAAAGTAAATTCTGTATTAAAATTACTAAATAAGCAAATCCGTTACAGTCCATGAAACAGGAAGTATAAGGATGAGAAAAAAACAGTTTAAATCGGAAAGCTGCGCACATTTGCGCAGCTCGAGCGGTGTGCAGGACTGCGCAAATGTGCGCAGCTTTCCGATTTAAACTGTTTTTTTTCTCATCCTTATACTTCCTGTTTCATGGACTGTAACGGATTTGCTTATTTAGTCATTTTAATACAGAATTTACTTTGAAATTATAATCAGACACTCCAACGCCCCCCCTAAAAAGGCGGCATCCGCCAAAAGGCGCGCTGTGAATATATAAAGTTGTATATATCAGACAGCCTTTAAAGTTTGATGAAGTCAGTTTCAGGCTTTGGAGCAGGCTTTGGCAGTTTCAGGCTTTGGCAGCCCTGCATAGTCACTTGAAAATGCATCTTTGTCCACTTCGTAGGGGTCAATTCCCCCAATCAAGGCCAGTTTGGCTGCATACCGTTGTCGTGAGATGTCGTCTAATGTATCTATATACTTCTGTTTGCTTGATTTTGCCGACATTGATCTTTATTTTAGAAAACTGACTATATAACTTCATAAATTCGTCCGAGATAACGTAGCCGGTAGTGGCGATGGTCCGTTTTGTTTGCCCCGCAAGATGGCAGCTGGGGGGGCGTTCCCCGGAATGCCGTGACGTCAGTGAAAACTATCTATACCCAGAAGCAGTGCCTCTCCGCAATATCTCAGCACACAGTATTGCAGAAGCGCTCTTCTGCTTTATCTCCCGGGTTGGGATTCTGAAGGAAATCCTGACAGACCAAGGCACTACATTCATGTCACGCACACTGCGCGAGCTGTATGGGTTACTGGGGATTAAGCCTATCCGCACCAGCGTCTATCACCCACAAACTGATGGCTTAGTGGAACGTTTTAATCGAACTCTCAAAAATATAATTCAGAAGTTCGTAAGCGAAGATGCACGTAATTGGGATAAGTGGCTCAAGCCCCTGTTATTTGCTGTATGAGAGGTTCCACAAGCCTCCACAGGTTTTTCACCATTTGAATTATTATATGGGCATAAGCCGCGTGGCATTTTGGACGTGCTATGTGAAAATTGGGAGGAGGGACCTTCACCTAGTAAGAACGAAATTCAATACATTCTCAACCTGTGCGCCAAACTCCACACACTCACACACTTAACCCAGGAGAATTTGCGGCAGGCGCAAGAACGTCAAATCCGATTGTACGACAGGGGCACGCGCCTTAGGAAGTTCACACCGGGAGACAAAGTACTCATATTACTGCCCACGTCGAGCTCCAAATTGATCGCCAAGTGGCAAGGGCCCTTCGAGGTCACACAGCGAGTCGGGGACGTCGACTATGAGGTGAGGCAAACGGACAGGGATGGGGCATTGCAAATTTACCACCTCAATCTATTAAAACGTTGGAATGAGGAGGTCCCCATGGCATTGGTGTCAGTAATCCCGGAGAAGGCAGAGCTGGGACCGGAGGTTCAAAAAAGAAAATTGACATCGCCCACCACTCTGGTCCCCTGTGGAGACCACCTCTCCCCGGCCCAACTCACGGAGGTAGCCCAGTTGCAGAAAGAATTTTCCAACGAGTTTTCGCCCCTGCCCGGCCGCACCCACCTCATAGAACACCACACTGAGACGCCCCCAGGGGTGGTAGTACGCAACTGAGCGTCAGTCTGTGAACGGAGGGCAGAGTCAGGGAAGGTGAGTGGTCGTATTGCTACACCTGCTGTCAATTAACGTGTGTTTGTGAGTCACCTCCAGTGACTGCGCCCTATAAAAGGAGAGCGAGAAGGGGAGGTCGGCACCGAGGGCTTGATAGTAGCCTGTGTGTGTGTGCATGTGAGAGAGAGTTTGAGTTGTGTGCTGAAAAGCAACAATAAAGAAAATAATTAAGACGCAAACAGCCACCTGCCATGCTTCTGTGCTCCCCCCACATCAGGGTCTCTCTACAGCTATATTCTGAGTTTCTTTCTGAATTTGCAGATTTTATCTCAGACCTGGTTACTTCCTTGACAAAGCTTTAGTTGTCAGAGATTTTGATATTCACTTCGATAACCCAGCAAACCCTTTGAAAACAGCATTTGTGCCCATTTTAGATTCAGTAGGGGTTAATCAGCGTGTCATAGGACCGACCCATAATGGTGGTCACACTCTCGATCTAATACTAACATTCGGATTAAATATAGAAAATATAGTCACAACTTCAGACTGTGGAAGTATCTCAGGAAGCAGAGCCTTTTCTTACAAAGCCCCACAGTTATGGAACAGCCTTCCAAGTAGTGTTCGGGAATCAGACACAGTCTCAGCGTTTAAGCCTAGGCTGAAAACATATCTGTTTAGTCAAGCCTTTTGTTAATAGGTGTTTATTAGGTAAAGGAGTAGATCTGGAGGGTCCTTAGGCATAGAGAGTTTTGGTAAACTGGGATGTTTGGATGCTGTCAGTCCCCCACTCACTTGCTCACTCGAGTTTGTTGACGGTGTAGTGGCCGGCTACTTTATGTCCCAGGGTGCCCCCATGCCTGTGTTACCTTCTGGCTCTCCCCTTTTAGTTTATGCTGTCATAGTTAGTTTTGCCAGAGTCCCTGCTTGCGCTCAGCACAAAATGTATACTGTTCTTACTCATCAGGTGACATCCAGCATACCTAACAACCTGTGGTTTTTCTCGCTCCCCCCTGTCTGCCCCTTTGAGTTACATGTGAATCCTGAGATCAAGATGCTGACCTCTTCTGCTCCTTGGACCTGCCTGATCCATCCTGATGCCCTATGTCTGGCTGGAGTCTCATCACATCGCTCCTGTGGAGGACAGCCCCATATGGACAGATGAAAGTCACACTTGGAAGACGCTCTGGACGCTTACAGTAATACTTTTATGGCTGAGTACTACAGTTGACTTGATAACTTTCGGACTGCAGTTGTCATGAACAGTTTTGCACTCAAGTTTCCATCAATGAAGAGTTATAACATCAACGAGACAGACCTCATGTTAAAACTGTTATCATCACATTGTTATCACCCAAATGAGGATGGGTTCCCTTTTGAGTCTGGTTCCTCTCGAGGTTTCTTCTTCATGTCATCTGAGGGAGTTTTTCCTTGCCACCGTCATCACAGGCTTACTCATTGGAGATAGATTAGGGATAAAATTAGCTCGTGTTTAAAGTTATTAAAATACTGTAAAGCTGCTTTGCGACAATGTCTATTGTTAAAAGCACTATAAAAATAAACTTGACTTGAAACTTGAGTATTTCCCAGAGATGTTGCAATATTGCAAGGGTTGTTTTGAAACAAGCTTCTTGACTGTTCAGAAGCTATTTAATTTTTTCAAAATAAACGTTCCTTGAAGTTTGGTGACAGTTAAACTAAAGTCAAAGTAAAGAGTGTAATATTTTTCAGCGAAAGTGCAGAAAATTGTACACATTGTTTTGGATCATGGCCTTCAACTGTTTAGAAGCTTTTTTTTTCCCCCATATCAAATTTAAAAGATAATAATTATTAAAATTCAGTAACAGCTCAACTTGCCAAACTAAAGAAGTGCATAATATTCTACACTGATTAATATTTTGAATAAGCTGAAAGCTGTCATCAAGGTAAAATGGTGGCTACTTTGAAGAATAGTGTATGCATGTGTGTGTGTATGAAATTTGCTTGACTGCTTTCAAATAGGCAAAGAAGCAAATAACTATTTTTTCTCACACTTCTCTCCCTTGGCTCTCTCCTCTGGGTTCATGGTTTGGTCTTCTGCAGTTAAGGTGTTTGATGTCTGCTTGCTTGCACACTTCAGTACAACCTTGAGGCCTAGCTTATCCAATGTGAATGCTGTGACTCCCACACTGGTCACTGACTGGAAAGCAGCGTCTGCAGCCTGGCTGGCTTGATCGCCATATCTTAATCACACACACAACCAAGACCAGGTCAGAACATCTACACTTTTTTTTTTTTAAGTACATTAGTGAACATGAGTGGATGACATTCCCTGTGTCTGTTTTTTAACACCCTTGTCAACTTTCCTTTGGATTTGGAAATTCATAACACTTGGGTCATGTCAAGGATTAACCTAAAGGGAATGCACTTTGCAAAGACAATGTTGGTTAAAGGAGACGTATCCCTTTTTCACAAGCTGACACAGTTCCCTAAGGTCTTAATGAAATGTCTGTGACCATGCTTTGGTCAAAATACCACCAGGATAAAGCATGACAGCTCCCTTCTCACCCTGTCTAAACAGCCCTGTTCACTCAGTTTGCTCTGAGGTCAAGTCTCTGTTCATTCTAACAGTGAGACATACACATTAACATACATACCCACATACTGCAAAGCATGAGTTTTCCAAATTACAGATGGAAGCAAAGCATATTTTCCCCCCAATACAACATGCTAACACTGCTAACCCCTACACCCATTTGCTCAGTTTACTCTCACATTATTCACAAGTGTTGATAAGTTAAAATCCATCTTGCAGACATTCAGCTAACAAACTACTCGTCTTAAGGGTAATGTGGATCCTGCAGAAAGTAATGCCAATAACTTTCTAGAAAATTTGCATACATCTATTATCATGGTTGGTCTTGATCCCTCTTTTAGGAAAAATTTTCTTTGCCAGTCCTGCATTGTACAGATAACAAAATGTATGTGCACAAGCACTGAAAATGTGACTCTCGTAATATGTCCCATTTAAGTGATTTTTTTTTTTTTTTGGCGAGTTGTCCATTTTCTTACAACTCCTCCAATTCCCAAAAAGTTGGGACACTATGTAAAACATAAATACAAACAGAATGTGAAGATTTGCAAATCATGGAAACCCTATTTCATTGAAAATAGTACAAAGACCAGTGGCATCGTTAAGCCCTATAACTTGGAGCTATAGCCCCAGGTATTTTTCTCAAAAAAAGTAAGAGATTAATAGAAAACAACTGACTGAAACAGATCAGAACTTGACTTGCAGCGTTTGAAGACGGTGGGGGAGGGGGGAATGGACATAATTGAGCGCTGCACAGTGTGAATTCAAAATTTTGGTAACTGCCAACAGAAGAACATTCAGAACTGGTTGGAAGATGACTTCAAAAAAACCAAATCTACTATTGTTGGATTTTTCAAGATGAAAACAGATGGTAAGTCATTGACCGTGGGTGTATATATAGAATGTGCCAACAATGTAACCTATCGAATTATGTTGATGCACAAAAACTGCTCTGTGTAGCCCGGTTATGTTGAATTTACAGCATCAGGTCTGTAGGATTAGTGTGTCAGACTAGCTCAAAAGTTCAAGTAGTTTAATGAATATCTACAGTGGTGGTCCATTTGGCCCGACTAAGTTTATTTAACAGGTCAACAACAATTGTTCATGTAGACACCAACAGTTACCCTGACATGATTTAATCATATGTTTTAATGCTACGTGTAGCCTACGCAGAACCAGCTGGCCTTTGGCATATTAGTCACATATAGGGATAAAATAGTTTTTTTGTTTTGCCATGCAATATTGTTATTTTTGTTGTTGTCCAGACACCAATAAATGAGCTGCTGCAGTCAACTGAGCCTGGATGTATTGGAAAAAATTGTGGGTTTTTGTGTGTGTGTGTGTGTGAGAGAGAGAGAGAGAGAGAGAGAGAGAGAGAGAGAGAGAGAAAGAAAGAAACTTGGAAGATATATTTATATGATCATAGTCTTGTGAGATGGGAGGTCATTTGGGATTTTGAAATGTTGTAATATAATAATGTAGCTTACAATTTGTCTTTGTGGTCCTATAGGAGAGATGTGAGTGAGAAATGATATTTTTTATTAAACTAATGAAAAATTTTACTAGTGATATTTAATAGTTTCCTGAGACATTATGGATGTTGATAACTTAAGGGGATAGAAACTGAAGTGAACTACATAAATTAAAAAAGAGCAGTGCAAAAATCAGTAATAAAGATGACAAACTTTAAATGGGTGTGGGTGATAATATTTCTTGTAAAGTATGTGTAATATAAATAAATAAATAAATAAATAAAACCACAACATGTATACGGTATAAACCCTGCCAATGCATTGATGCCAAACTCCCTTAAAAAATACAAGCAGCAGGAAAACTTCCCCTGGTCTTTTTAATAGCTAGAAATGCCCCTGACAAAGACAACATATCAAATGTTGAAACTGAGAAAAAAAAATTAATATATGCTCATTTTAAATTTGATGTCAGCAACACATCAGAAAAGTTGGGACGGGGCAACAAAAGACTGAAAAAGTTCTGTAATGCTAAATAAAAAAAAAAAAAGGTTTTTTTATTTTTAATTGTTAATTGGCAAAAGGTCAGTAACATGGTTGGGTATAAAAAGAGCATCCCAGAGAAGCTGAGTCTCTCAGAAGTAAAGATGGGGAGGGGTTCAGCACTCTGTGAAAGACTGCATGGGCAAACAGCGCAACAATTTAAGAATAACATTCCTCAATGTAAAGTTGCAAAGAATTTGGAGATCACATCATCTATGGTACATATTAAAAGATTCAGAAAATCTGGATTAGAAATCTCTGTATGCAAGAGACAAGGCTGAAAACTGACATTGGATGCCTGTAATCTTCAGGCCCTCAGGCAACACTGCAGTAAAAGCAGACATGTGTCTATATTGGAAATCACTGTATGGACTCAGGAACACTTCAGAAAACCATCGTCTGTGAAAACAGTTCATTACTGCATCCACAAATGTAAGTTAAAACCATATATAAACAATATCCAGAAACACTGCCACCTTCTCTGGGCCCAAGCTCTTTTACAACGGACTGAGGCAAAGTGGAAAACTGTCCCAAGGTCAGATGAATCAAAAGAAGAAATTCTTCTTAGAAATGATGGACACCACGTCCTCCAGGCTAAAGAGGAGAGGGACCATCTGGCTTATCAGTGCACGGTTTAAAAGCCAGCATCTGTGATGGGGTGCCTTACAGCACAAGACATTGGTAGCTTGTACATCTAGGAAGGCACCTTTAATGCTGAACAACATATACACATTTCAGAGCAATATACCACCATCCAGACAAAATCTTTTTCAGGGAAGGCCTTCCTTCTTTCAGCAAGACAATGCCAAACTACTTTCTGCACATATTTCAAATTGCATGGCTCTGTAGTAAAAGAGTCCAAGTGCTAAACTGGCCTGCCTGCAGTCCAGACCTGTTTCCCATTTAAAACATTTGGTGCATTAT
This sequence comes from Neoarius graeffei, assembly GCF_027579695.1. Lineage (NCBI taxonomy): Eukaryota > Metazoa > Chordata > Actinopteri > Siluriformes > Ariidae > Neoarius > Neoarius graeffei. The sequence continues at coordinate 21,918,676 of NC_083593.1, forward strand.
GAAGTGCAAAATATGACAAAGGAGACCCTGAACTGTTGAGCAATTGAAATTGAATATCAGACAAGAATGGGACAATATTTCTCTTTCAAAACTACAGCAATTGGTCTCCTCAGTTTCCAAACATTTACAGAGTGTTGTTAAAAGTAGAGGTGATGCAACACAGTGGTAAACATACCCCTGTCCCAACTTTTTTTGAAACCTGTTGCTGACATCAAATTCAAAATGAGCATATTTTTCAAACAAAATTCTCAGTTTCAACATTTGATATGTTGTCTTTGTATCATTTTCAATGACACATAGGGTTTCCATGATTTGCTAATTATTGCATTCTGTTTTTATTTACAGTTTACACAGCATCACAACATTTTTTGGAATTGGGGTTGTAGAAAGAACAATTCAATTATATAATACAATGGACATTGGCAGAAAGCAGCTTTACGGAAAGTCTGGATTTAAAATTTCTAATTTACCCCCAATAAGCAAATCAGAGGTAACAGTGGCAAGGAAAACACCCCAGAGGAAGAAGAGTCAGATTTGGCTTTCTAAGTAATTATTAGGGATAGATTAGGGATAAAATTAGCTCATGTTTAAAGTCATTAAAATTCTGTAAAGCTGCTTTGCAACAATGCCTTTTGTTAAAAGCGCTATTTAAAAAAATAAATAAATAAATAAATAACTTGATTTGACTAATTAATATGCCAACACGTTGGCTTGGTAACTAACAAATAAAATCAAGTATCAAACAAACATTATATGACCAAAAGTATGTAGATACTTGACCAATCACACCCATATGTGCATTTTGAACATCCCATTCCAGAATTGGTCTCCCTTTGATTTTATAATAAATCTCCAGCTTTCCACTAGATTTTGGAGTGTGACTGTGGGGGATTTGTCCATTCAGTCACAACAGCATTAGTGAGGTCAGGTATTGATGTCAGATGGCAAAGGAGGCCTGGGGCACAGTCAATGTGACAGTTTATCTCAAAGGTGTTCAGTGGGGTTGAGGTCAGGGCTCTGTGCAGGACACTTGAGTTCTTCCACTCCAGCCTTGGCAAAGCCTGTCTTTATGGACCTGAATTTGTGCACAGGAGCTTTGTCATTCTGGAACTGGTTTGGGCTCCTTAGTTCCAGTAAAGGGAAATTGTAATGCTACAGCAAACAAAGACATTCTATGCTTCACACAACATGGGGGGGCAATACTTTTTTTTTTTCTGGCAACAGTTTGGGGAAGAACCACATGCGTGTGATGGTCAGTTGTCCACAAATTTTGGCCATATAATGTAGATAATAAGTTAGACTTACTCCTGAAATGGTTGGGAGGAAAAGTCGAGAAGGGCATGTCAAACAGTATTTTAACACAAACATGGTATCCTGGAATTGGACACACTAAAATGGCAGTCATGTATGGACAGAAAAAAACAAAAAACAATAAAAAAAAAAAAAAAAGTGTTTAACTCATGAATCATTGGTTATACTGGAATTGACATTAAAACAGTCATAATGGATCCTTATAAAGAAAAATGCTTTGTGATGTCTGAAGAATGAAAAGTCAATAATGGAATAATAAGAGGAACCAAATACATTGCTATATTCATTTTGTTTATTGTACTTGACTTACAGCAGGGGCTCCTCAGTAACACTTGTTGAGTAACCTTTGAATGGCAAAATATACTGATAAATAAGGCACTAAAAAGCAATGTTAGTCATGAATGATTCAGTCTATGGATTTTTCAAGTGTTATTTCCAGCCACCAGTTAAATGTTGCTAGTGGAATCCAGGATGTATTCTAACCCCCTAAATCTGAAAAATCAAAAGGAAAAAGAGACAGGAAGAATAAAACCATTTCCCCAACAGCACAACAGAAAATGTTTAAAAAATTTAATATTTTAGAGAAAAGAGAAGTGGGTGAAAAGAGATCAAAAGTGCTTTATGAGAAACTGGCACTAAGAATCACCTGATACTTTCTATAAGGCCACACCAATTTAATTAGTTGGTTCTCGGATTTTTTCAGGAAAAATATTAAGCGAGTGAGCGAAATAAAAATTAATTTAAAAAAAATGCTCTGATGGTAAAATTAGCGGTGGAAATAGAGGGCTTTCATAACAGAGAAACAAAAAACAGACAATACATTATTGTTACACATTTCATATGGCTCTTTTAATAGCTTATTTCCACCCATATGCATTAAGGATAATTGAAAATAAAAGTCTGAAACAGTCTTCATTTTTTCCTTTTATTTGTGTCAACAAGCCTCCAAGAGGAACTCAAACAACTGTGCCTGACAAGTCAGAATGCCATCTCTCTGCACGTCTTTTATCAGGCAAACCAGTAAACAGATAGGCTAAATAAACGATTGAATTACAGTCAACTGAACATCTACAATGCACAGAAAAAAAGATTTGACCAGGAGTAGGCTACTTCTAATGGCTAAATACTTCGAATGATTTTTTTGTTTGCCCCTCACATCAATCAATGAAATGTATAAATCAAACCCACCTCCACAGAGTTGTTGTCTAAGTTGGCACATCGCAGGGTAACAAGCTCATGGCATCTTGAGTACAACTGTGCAAAGTTTTCCCCCTCTTGAATTTCGACACACCTGTCAAAGATTTTACACTTCTGTTCGCTGAATATCCTAACAATCACAAACACAGGCTTTGCAGGATTCCCCTCCACAGGCATGTTTCTTCCACAAGTCTTTATCTAAAGTGAAAGGGGCGATTTGATTGGTTTTCGACGTCACGTGACCTCAACCTGCAGTCTTCAGTATTTTGAACCATCAGCCATGATGTTTTTCTGTTGGTGGGAGTTTGATTTCGATTTTTTTTTTTCATTTTGCATTTTCTTCAAGCGGCGATTCCAAGAACCAACTAATCGAATTGGTGTGGCCTAAATTATGAAAAAAATACATTAAACAACACCACCTACTTGTGTTTGACAGTCTGGACTGTCTCAGAGCTTGCACTTTTACCAATTGTCTTTGCTGCTGTCTCCAGACTTGACCATATGGTTGAGAGACCTAAAGTAAATAAAAAAATAAGATTTAAAAACAGCGTTCATATGGAAAGTAATAAATTATGTGAAAGCAAGAATAACTGTGGTGATAATACTGTAGATACAACTGCTCACCTTTTAAGCTACTAGCAGCCACCACTTTGGCTCCGGTCATGTTGGTGCAGGCGTCTTTATTACTTTTTAAGGATTCTGGGATCAGTTTACTGCTATGCTTCTTAATATGTGGTGCTATTTCCTTCCCAACAAGTCCAACCACAGTTGAAAGGCCATCAACTAACAAATAGTTACACAGTTATTCTAAAAGACTCATCATAAAAAAAATCATTACATGAAACCTATCAGTCACTAAAAACATCAAAATCAACCTAAAACAAGGTGATCGGTTGGTGGGAAGTGAGACAGAAAACTATTAAAGTTTAATTTCTGTTCCCTTTGGATAGATGTCAGGTCTCAGGCTCAAAAATATCAGTAAATGCTTAGAAGCATTTACACCTTGCATCAGCATGCAGTTTTATTTGCTAGTATATTTCCACCTTTGTTGCAAAACTGATTTGTCATTGTTTAGACTGCCTCCTAACAGGCTTCTAAGTAACAGGATCCAAGTCTCTCACCATGATCACACCTGGCAATCTTAAGTATTTGCATAATGAGGTTTAATCACAATCTTAACATGATCAGGATAACATGAACTAAATACTGAGTGTAGCAAGGGTGAGATTGGATCGTTTGTCATCCAGATACTGATATCTATATAAAGATCACATTTAAATGTAAGGTGTAAATGAGGCCATACACCGATCAGCCATAACATTATGCCCACTGACAGGTGAAGTGAATAATATTGATTATCTCATTATAATGGCACCTGTCAAGGGGCGGGATATATTAGGCAACAAGAGAACAGTCGGTTCTTGAAGCTGATGTGTTGGAAGCAGGAAAAATGAGCAAGCGTAAGGATCTGAGCGACTTTGACAAGGGTCAAATTGCGATGGCTCTGAGCATCTCCAAAATGGCATATCTTGTGGGGTATTCCCAGTATACAGTGGTTAGTACCTACCAAAAGTGGTCCAAGGAAGGACAACCAGTGAACCAGCGATAGGCTCATAAGTATCAAAGGTTCATTGATTCGCATGGGGCATGAAGACTAGCCCATATGGTCAAATCCCACAGAAGAGCTTGTGTAGCACAAACTGCTGAAAAAGTTAATGCTGACACCCTTCTATTTTAACCAGCATTAACTTTTTCAACAGTTTGTCCTTCCTTGGACCACTGTCCTTCCCAGAATCCTTAAAAAGTAGGTACTAACCGCTGCATACCGGGAACACCCCACAAGATGTGCCATTTTGTTGATGCTCAGACCCAGTCATCTAGCCATCACAATTTGGCCCTTGTCAAAATCACACTGATCCTTATGCTTGCCCATTTGTCCTGTTTCCAACACATCCCACCCCTTAACAGGTGCCATTGTAATGAAATAAATCAGTGTTATTCACTTCACCTGTCAGTGGTCATAATGTTATTGCGCCACTCACTCACTCCGCTGGCAACAGACCCAGTTGATCCTTAGCCGCCTTCACAAGTCCTCGCCAGACATCACGATCCTTCGCTATGGTCCACCAGCTATTAGGGTCCTCTACTCCTAAAGATGTCATATCTTTTCTTGTCACTCCACCTCATCCTTGGTCTCCCTGGGGGTCTGATACCAACAGGAGTTCATTTGGTGATTTGTTTGACAGATCTTGTTTCTCCCATTCGGGCTACAGCGGGGCAAAAAAGTATTTAGTCAGTCACCAATTGTGCAAGTTCTCCCACTTAAAAAGATGAGAGAGGCCTGTAATTTTCATCATAGGTATACCTCAACTATGAGAGACAAAATGAGAAAAAAAAAATCCAGAAAATCACATTGCCTGATTTTTAAAGAATTTATTTGCAAATTATGGTGGAAAATAAGTATTTGGTCAATAACAAAAGTTCATCTCAATACTTTGTTATATACCCTTTGTTGGCAATGACAGAGGTCAAATGTTTTCTGTAAGTCTTCACAAGGTTTTCACACACTGTTGCTGGTATTTTGGCCCATTCCTCCATGCAGATCTCCTCTAGAGCAGTGATGTTTTGGGGCTGTCGCTGGGGAACACGGACTTTCAACTCCCTCCAAAGATTTTCTACGGGGGTTGAGATCTGGAGACTGGCTAGGCCACTCCAGGACCTTGAAATGCTTCTTATGAAGCCACTCCTTCGTTGCCCGGGCGGTGTGTTTGGGATCATTGTCATGCTGAAAGACCCAGCCGCGTTTCATCTTCAGTGCCCTTGCTGATGGAAGGAGCTTTTCACTCAAAATCTCATGATACATGGCCCCATTCATTCTTTCCTTTACACGGATCAGTCGTCCTGGTTCCTTTGCAGAAAAATAGCCCCAAAGCATGAGGTTTCCACCCCCATGCTTCACAGTAGGTATGGTGTTCTTTGGATGCTACTCAGCATTCTTTCTCCTCCAAACACGACAAGTTGAGTTTTTACCAAAAAGTTCTATTTTGGTTTCATGTGACCATATGGCATTCTCCCAGTCATCTTCTGGATCATCCAAATGCTCTCTAGCAAACTTCAGACGGGCCTGGACATGTACCGGCTTAAGCAGGGGGACACGTCTGGCACTGCAGGATTTGAGTCCCTGGCGGCGTAGTGTGTTACTGATGGTAGCCTTTGTTACTTTGCTCCCAGCTCTCTGCAGGTCATTCACTAGGTCCCCCCGTGTGGTTCTGGGATTTTTGCTCACCGTTTTTGTGATCATTTTGACCCCACGGGGTGAGATCTTGCATGGAGCCCCAGATCGAGGAAGATTATCAGTGGTCTTGTATATCTTCCATTTTCTAATGATTGCTCCCACAGTTGATTTCTTCACACCAAGCTGCTTACCTATTGCAGATTCAGTCTTCCCAGCCTGGTGCAGGTCTACAATTTTGTTTCTGGTGTCCTTTGACAGCTCTTTGGTCTTGGCCATCGTGGAGTTTGGAGTGTGACTGTTTGAGGTTGTGGACAGGTGCCATTAATACTGAGAACGAGTTCAAACAGGTGCCATTAATACAGGTAACGAGTGGAAGACAGAGGAGCCTCTTAAAGAAGTTGTTACAGGTCTGTAAGAGCCAGAAATCTTGCTTGTTTGTAGGTGACCAAATACTTATTTTACCGAGGAATTTACCAATTAATTTATTAAAAATCCTACAATGCGATTTCCTGGATTCTTTCCCCCCATTCTGTCTCTCATAGTTGAAGTGTACCTATGATGAAAATTACAGGCCTCTCTCATCTTTTTAAGTGGGAGAACTTGCACAATTGGTGGCTGACTAAATACTTTTTTGCCCCACTGTATGTGCCCTGCCCATCTTAACCTCATGGCATGTACTATGTTGGTACTATTACCAACATAATAGGAATTGGGGTGGGAGTCGTGATAGGTCCCATAGCTCTTGGTTATGTTGTCTTCTCCTCTCTCCAGTGCTGTTGTCAATGACTGGGCCATAGATTCATCTTAGAATATTGTTTTCAAAGACCAGTAGTTTTTGTTCTAGTTGTTTTGTAAGGGCCCAGGTCTCTGCTCCACATATATAACAGTTGGTTGGATGATGGTTGTGTATATCTGGAGTTTGTTTTTTCTGCTGATATTTCTTGCATTAAGGATTGATTTCATTGCCCATGCACAGCGAGACCCCATTGCTATTCGGATTTTTACCTCTTCAGCAATGTTGTCAGATGTTACAGTCGACCCCAGGTATTTGAAGCTGGTTACCTTTTCTAATACAAGGTTACTGATCTTGGTGTAACCTTCTTCCCCACCCATTCTTGAAGCTTTCATTATTTTTGTCTTACTTTCATTTATTTCAAACCCAACGTTTCTTCTATAATGTTATTGCTGATCAGGGTAAATTGGTCTGTAATTGTACAATAAGTAACGATTATTCGCTGAAGGTGACGTGAATAATAGCCGAGACGAAGTTGAGGTGGATAATTGTTTTAGTATAAATACGCAGATGATTATTTAAAAAAAATCAATCCTGAAATGCTGCATGCAAATGTAATGCACACAGGCTTGTGTCACTTATCTATGCCGAATCACATAAAATACTTTGTTTTGAAATAGATCAAATAAATCACAATTCCACTTTATCTTTGATTAGTTTTAGACCAAACTTCATAGCATCTTTAGTGCTTTTGGGAACAGCATTTTCTTTCATAATTTGTAATTCTTCCACACTTATGTTCACAAAGTGATTGGCAGGCATTTTGCTGAGTCACTCGAGGTGATTATTGAGAAATAGTCCGAATTTCTCGACCAGTTAGCGCGCATGATTTCCTATAAATCACCTGTGCATTTATACCAATACCTAATAAAACAAGCCATTGTGCATGATTGGTTGGGACAGAGCTGTGTAGTATTACATCTGTGGTCCATTTCCAAACACTCTTCAGTGTTAAACTCTTAACTGCTGAGGTGTTTATGAAGCTGCTAGTGCTATTAAAGATATAGAGCCTTCTCCATTTCAACACACTGAATAGTAATTAATGTTTAATGAGTACTGGCTGGGAGCAGAAAAAATATGAAATTTTGGAAGGCATGTATTCTAGGACGGAACCTCCATTCTATCATCTTTAGTCTTTGTGTTACAACAGGGCTCTCTTCCTAATCTGTGTACAGTGATGCTTAATGCAGCTTCAACAGGGTTTCTTCATTCCCTGACATTCAGGCACTCACCCAAAAACTTGCTGACTTTAACAGCTCCCCCGGTAGCCTGCTGAGCTACACGCAGGCCTGTGGTGACTCTTGGGCTAACCTCAACTGGCGTCTCCTCTGGTGTGAGGTGTTCACGTAGCTTCACTGCACCATTGTGGATAGCTTTACCCGTGGCCTCTGCTCCCTGCACAAGGCCCCGACTGAGCCATGAAGCCCCTGAACATGTAGAGGAATTAGCATGTGCAGAAATAAAAGTTTAGTAATTATCATACTACAACCAATATTATAAATTATCTTCATAATTATGTTATTTTAAAATTGCATTTTGTCAGCTTGCTTGTAATAAGACACTGTTTTGCATATCAGGATTTGTCTAGTCAAAAAGAAGGAATGTCTCCTAGTGGATTAGTTAAATAACTAGCTGTAGGGTGTCATTTGGACACACACACACTGCCCCATGTTGATGAATATATGATTTTTGTTGAACATTACCTTGCACATCCAGTCCTTCTCAAATGTGTTCTATTTTTCCCAAGGACTTTAAACATTAAATGTATTACATTAAAAATACAACCACACAATACATTTCCACAGATACCCGAGCTTCTATTCCATTTAACCTGGTATGATCAATAGCATTTTAGCATGAGCCTCAAAAGCTTTTATTGACTTTTTCATAAGTGGTTTCTATTCATAGATACAAACCTGCTGTGATGCTCTGTGACATCTTCTCACTCCATCCAGGTAAAATCTTCTCCTCTTTTCCCAATGCTGTGTCATCTGCAGGATTGATGAGAGTCTTTGTATTCAGGTTCATGTCTCTGCCTGTTGCTTCACCTTCTCCATCATCATCTGCAGACTTCAGTTGGGTTAAAAATCACTTTGTCAGCATGATGCAAAGATATGCACATAAAGTCAATAAGGGATAGTGGAACACAGTACACATCACTCACTATATTTTGGATATGCCATTTGGCCCGAATAGATATCGGGGGGGGGGGGGGGGGGGGGGGGGGGTGTTGTTTTTTAGTATTCAATAAAAAGGAATGTTATGAAATATAAACCCAATAACCATAGTTTCAGCACATTAAAATATCTCCCTATAACTGTTTCAAAGAGGACAATTGAGATGTTCTTCCTCAATTCATACTGACCTAGATGTTGTGATTTTATATGCATATGTAAACCCCCCCACACACACACCCTTAATGTAACCACATAATTATGTAAACCCCCCCCCCCACACACACACACACCTTGATGTAATCACATAAGCAATCATTTGGTTTATGGTGATTGCATTTTGATTCAAAGCCAGTCATGTTGATTTTCAGTAAAGAGCTCATTATTTAATGGTTTATTAACTGATTTAATAAAGGTCTAAACTTTTCTGCAACCTCTTTGACTTTGAATAATTTTTACTTGGGAGAGTTTCCACGACAACGTACACTGTGTTTTATATATTACTATAATTTGGAATGCCTCATCTTTCTGGTGACAGCCATCAAACCCTGTTTAGGGATTAAAAAATTAAAAAAATAAATGAGACCATGCATTAGAACCTTCCCATTTCCTAAAATGTGGGTTCTCAAAGTGGGGTATAGCTAAATTGCTAGCAGAGCCAGGAAGCACGGTCAGGGGTACTTTTTTTTGTTTGTTGTCGTCTTTATGCATCTATCATTTGTTTGTTCATTTGATGAAACTCAACTATCAAAGCTGTTATATTTATGCTTGAGGGTTTGGGGGGGGTTCAGTTATTTGTCAGATCAATTGAATTAAATAAGTTAAATTAAAAATTCAGTAACTCAAAAACATGTAGGCCTACAAATAATGTCAACTTAATGTGGATCTAATGTGTTCCGTTGGTGTAAAATCCTAGATTTAAAAAAAATTATAATAATTAAAAAAAAAGCACTAATCTTTTATTGTTCAAATCTAAATAATGAGGCTTACACTTGAATAAATGGATTATGCTCAAAATAAATCTCTAGGTGGATCAGTGGAATCTATATAACATACCTATAACACAGGTTGTTAGGTATGCCCAATGTCACCTCAATAAGTAGGAACAGTATGCACTTTGCGCTGAGTACAAGCAGGGACTCCGGCAACTAACTAAGACAGCATAACTAAAAGGGGAGAGCCAGAAGGTAACACAGACATGAGGGAGCCCTGGGACATAAAGCAGCCAGCCACTACACTGTCAACAAACTCAAGTGAGCAAGCGAGTGGGGACTGACAGCATCCATACATCCCAGTTTACCAAAACACTATGTCTGAGGACCCTCCAGATCTACTCCTTTACCTCATAAACACCATTAACAAAAGGCTTGACTAAACAGATATGTTTTCAGCCTAGACTTAAACACTGAGACTGTGTCTGATTCCCAAACACTACTTGGAAGGCTGTTCCATAACTGTGGGGCTTTGTAAGAAAAGGCTCTGCCCCCTGATGTAGCCTTCACTATACAAGGTACCAGCAGATAGCCTGCACCTTTTGATCTAAGTATTGATCTAAGTTTTGATCCAAGTTATGGCTATTGTTTTGTGAATTTCACATGCCATAAGCTTTAGATTTGGCTCTATTGCTGTGTTACCTGAACTCTGAGCTGCGTAAATGAGGAAAGGTGCTCTTGAAAAAGAGCTCTGTCCACTTCAGGCAGCTCTGAGGACAACAGAATCCCAACACAGGACCCAGGCACTGCTGCCATGGTATCAGGGAATGTGAACACACCGCTGTTGCTAAGCAGAACTGGCAGGTCCGGAAACAGGGGGTAGTTCCAATCACACACCTGCAAACATAACATAGTTATGGTGTTTACTTCTATCCGTCACTCAAGTTTATTTGAAACAGCATAATCCATTTCATGTACAACAATAATCTAGTCTTCAAACTGAAACATTTAAAAATGATTACATGTTGAACTGAAGGATCAGGTTGTCCATTCAGCTGAATGTGCTTTGTCCCAGAGGGCTCACATCAAACAAAGCAGCGCTGGGTGACACACAGTAGTGTGTGTGTGCGCGTGTGTGTGTGTCAGACAGAATGTGTTAGAGACTGCCAATGTCCATTTGTGTATGTTCTGGATTTGACCAGTGGCCATGTACAGCTGGCTTTCAAAAAGGGAAAACTGCCAATATAGCACAATGCCAGAGCCATGGCCACCAGTAAAACAGCAGTACCAAACAGAACAACAAACAGCATCTGGCCCAGAGTGCAGCTGTAGAACAACATTAAAGTGCATATCACGGGTAAATTCAGGAGCAAGATCAATGTAATTCTCCTATTTTATATTAAACTTTGGTCAAATATCTGTAACATTCTGCATTCTCTGCAATTTTTTTACCTTGTGCAATACCAGAAAAATTCAGTTGAAATCAAGCCATTTGAGGCGAATTGGTCCACCTCTGAAAAAACTTGGCATTTGAATTTCCCCGCAAACATTGATTTTCGTGACGTCACATGCGGGGCGCCTCCCTCTGAATCCTACGTCAGCGCTGGTTTGTTTATGAGAAAATGACCTGGTGGTTTTCTGCAAATTTCTTCAACGTTATCGCGTAATTATTAAAATGGTTAACAGATGTATCGTAGGAGGGTGTAGCAACACCAACCTCAATGGGATTAGTACTCATCGTTTTCCAAAAGACCGGACAATGAGAGAGAAATGGGAGCGCTTGGTCTACACAGGCTGTGCACTTAAACCATGCAAAGCTCGCGCAGCCTGCTGGCGCTTCCGCAGATAACGTCACGATTCTGGCTCCAGACTCCCTTGGGATTTTTCCAGACGCATTTTGTTATTTTATTTTTTTCTGCTGTAGACAGATGGCCTTGTACAAAATTACCCTTCTGGATGAGTGTGTAAAGGGACATACTTTCATATTTAAAAAAAAAAAAAAAAACACGAAATTGGTCCAGAATATGCACTTTAAATGCAAATTTTTTACCATTCAGATTAAGGGCAGGGCAGTTAGTCATACCTAAACGAGTGTTGAGTGTCGTCACTCAAAAGACACAGATTTGGAAACTATGCAAAAAATATAAAGGTGAAAATTAAACTTTGTATAGTGAGTTGTACACAGATTCTTCTTTGAATTAAGATCTCAGAAGCAGTCACAAAGAATTTTGTTTCTGCTTTTTGCCTTGTTCCTATTTAGTTATTAGTAACTTCTTTCCACACACAAAATTAAATCCAATCATAAACAAATAAAGACATTTTCAAGTTTAAAAATATGCCTTGAACAGGTAATGGGTGGTACAGTGGTTAGCACTGTCACCTCACAGCAAGAAGGTCCTGGGTTCGACCCCAGCGGCCGACGAGTTTGCATGTTCTGCATGTTTCCTTCGGATGCTCCAGTTTCCCCCACAGTCCAAACACATGCAGGTTAGGTTAATTGGTGTCTTTAAATTGACCATAGATGTGAGTGTGAATGGTTGTTTGTCTCTATATTGCCCCTTTTCCACCAAAGCAGTTCCAAGGCTGGTTCGGGGCCAGTGCTTAGTTTGGAACCGGGTTTTCTGTTTCCACTGACAAAGAACTGGCTCTGGGGCCAGAAAAAACGGTTCCAGGCTAGCACCAACTCTCTGCTGGGCCAGAGGAAAGAACCGCTTACATCAGCGGGGGGGCAGAGTTGTTAAGACCAACAACAATAACAAGACCGCGAAAGATCGCCATTTTTAAGCGACGAGAAGCAGCAGCTGTACAAACGTGAAGTCATCCATTATTATTATTAATTATTATTATTGTTGTTGCTGCTGCTGCTGCTTCTTCTGTGTTGTTTTTGCTTCGATGTTTGCGCCAAGGTTTATGCAAACGTAGCGACGTAATGACGTGGCTTCCCTTAGCACCGCGAGCTATGGAAAAGCAAACTGGTTCTCAGCTGACTCGCAAGTTGAACGAGTTGTGAACCAGCACAAGCACTGGCCCCGAACCAGCCCTGGAACTGATTTGGTGGAAAAGGGGTATATGTGTCAGCCCTGCAACGACCTGGCGACTTGTCCAGGGTGTACCCCGCCTCTCACCCATAGTCAGCTGGGATAGGCTCCAGCTTGCCTGCGACCCTGCACAGCATAAGTGGCTACAAACGATGGATGGATGGATGAACAAGTAATGGATGATATGTTTGACCTCAGATAAGATAAAATGCCAAACTAATTCTGATTCTACCAGAACGTATGAGATTATTTATTCCCACCTACTATAGGCAAAAAAAAAAAAAAAAGTATATTTAGAACTGAAAAGGAGACTTAGAAACTGAATATTTAAGTGATGTGTTAATTACCCCAGTTAATTACTTTACAACTACAGTAGATGCAGATTTAAAAAATAAGAACAAGCCGGGGGTGGGGTGGGGGGTGCCACGTGATGGTGGTGAGCTGAGCAGACGCTTTTGCCAGAGCTCCGTGCCACTCGGTGCTAATTTTTTCATTATCCTGACAACAACCGGGCGCTATAAGCCATTTTTGTTATGAACATAACAGGCTATGTTCTTGGAAAACTTTTGGCCACAGTCTTTCGACAAGATGGGAAGAACCAGAGGAAATAAAAAGACGTCCTGTCCAAGCCCGGCGATGACACAAAAGATGGCGACCAGGCCGAATTTGTAACCACAGATGGGCTTGACCCTGCCCTTGCTAAAGCCCTGAGCATAATGACTTCCAAAATTAAAGTTATTAATGAAAAACTTGGCCCTCTGGCCAAGACTATCCACAAGCATGCTACGGAGCCCCAGGCCGCTAGCAAGCGGCTAGATGAAGCAGAGGCTAGGTTACTAGCAGTTGAAAACTCCGCCACAGCACCAGAGCCGAGGATTGTGGAGCTGGAAAAGCAGGTTAGTGCTCTCATGGAGAGTTTGGACATGGCCGAAAACGATAGTAGGCGCCTAAACATTCGAGTCGTCGGCTTGGCGGAGGATACGGAGACTGGGCAGCCGGTGGAGTTTTTCGAGTCATGGCTACCCCGCGTCCTAAAGATGACCACGAAGGCCGGCCGCATAAAGCTGGAGATAGCCCACCGCACCCTCGCACCAAAACCAGACCCGAACAGGAGGCCCAGGTCGTTGCTGCTACGATTCCACGCGTTCAGAGACAAACAGAGGGTCATGGAAGTGGCGCGTAGGGTGAGCCAGGACGGTGGCTTAATCTACAACGGATCCAGGGTCTCTTTCTACAGCGATTTTTCCTCGATGGTGATGAAAAAACGCAAGGCATATGATGCGGTGAAACAGCGGCTACGAGAGCAAGGGATGCCAGATGCCATATGCTATGCTGTTCCCGGCTACTCTACAGGTGATATATGGAGGCTCCAAAAAGAGGTTTTCCACCCCGGAGGAGGTTCGCGCTTTCATTGACTCTCTGCCTGGATGATAACTTTGCGGAGCACAGAGCTCTGTTTGTCTGGTTTGGGACACTTTTTCTGTAACAGACAGTTTTCCCACTCAGGCTGGTAGGTCATGCTCCGTGTTCTAGACGTTGCCTACTCTTGAACACTCTCTTAACATTTTGAACATATTGGACATTTCCTAACCGAGTGGCACGGCTGCTCGTAATGTGAATATTTTGTTTCCACCTTATTTCGTTCCCTCCCATAGGGAGGACTTTTTTGTTTTTTTGGCATGCTATTCATCATATGCAGTCAGTTCGCTCATGGTGAGTTTGAAAGGTGCTTGTATGGTGAACAGTCCCTGTTTATTTGGGGAAAGACCCTCAGTTTGTTTTTCTCTGTTATACATTTGTTATGCTTGTTTAGTGTAGTTCATGTGTTTAGCTCAGGACATGACTTTTGTATAAGATTTATGTGGGGTATCAGTGTGGCTTTTTCCCATTCCTGTTGAATGTACAGTGCCTTGAAAAAGTATTCATACCCCTTGAACTTTTTCACATTTTTCCACCTTACAACCACGAACTTAAAAGTTTTGAGATTTTATGTGATAGACCAACACAGAGTAGCACATAATTGAAGTGAAACAAAAATGATAAATGGTTTTCAAAATTTTAAACAAATAAAAATCTGAAAAATGTGGTGTGCATTAGTATTCAGCCCCCTGTATTCTGATGCCTCTAAATACAATCCAGTGCAATCAATTGCCTTCAGAAGTCATCTAATTAGTTAATAGAGGCCTACTGTCTGTAATTTACTCTCAGCATAAATACACTTGTTCTGTGAAGGCCTCAGTGGTTTGTTAGAGAACACTGAAGAACAAACAGCATCATGAAGACCAAAGAACTCACCAGACGGGTCAGGGATAAAGTTCTGGAGAAGTTTAAAGCAGGGTTAGGTTATAAAAAAATCCCAAGCTCTGAACATCAAGAAGCACTGTTCAATCCATCATTCAAAAATGGAAAAAGTATGGCACAACTGCAAACCTACCAAGACATGGCCGTCCACCTAAACTGACAGAGCGAGCAAGGAGAGCACTGGTCAGAGAAGCAGCCAAGAGGCCCATGATCACTCTGGAGGAGCTGCAGAAATCCACAGCTCAGGTGGGAGAATCTGTGCACAGGACAACTATAAGTCATACACTCCACAAATCTGGCCTTTTTGGAAGAGTGGCAAGAAGAAAGCCATTGTTGAAAGACAGGCATAAGAAGTCCCGTTGCAGTTTGCCAGAAGCCATGTAGGGGACACAGCAAGCATGTGGAAGAAGGTGCTTTGGTCAGATGAGACCAAAGTTGAACTTTTTGGCCTAAATGCAAAGCGCTATGTGTGGCGGAAAACCAGAGGTGGAAAAACTGGATTGACAAAGTAAAAGTCCTGCTTAGGTTTTCCTTCTGCCTGTGCTCTCAACACAGGTGATTTCACCAATTAGCTCATCAACCTGGCTTAGGGGATGTGGTAATTAGGATCAGCTGGTTCATTGAATTGGCTGGAGCAAAAATGTGGCAGGGTTTTTACTTTCTGCACCCGGGTTTTGTCACCTCTGTTGAAAACTAACACTGCTCATCACCCTGCACGCACCATCCCCACTGTGAAACATGGTGATGGAAGCATCATGCTATGAGGATGCTTTTCTTCAGCAGGGACAGGGAAGCTGGTCAGAGTTGATGGGAAGATGGATGGAGCTAAATACAGGGCAATCCTGGAAGAAAACCTGTTGGAGGCTGCAAAAGACTTGAGACTGGGAAGGAGATTCACCTTCCAGCAAGACAATGACCCTAAACATACAGCCAGAGCTACAACAGAATGGTTTAGATCAAAGAATATTCATGTGTTAGAATGGCCCAGTCAAAGTCCAGACCTAAATCCCATTGAGCATCTGTGACAAGATTTGAAAATTGCTGTTCACAGATGCTCTCCATCCAATCTGGCTGAGCTTGAGCTATTTTGCAAAGAAGAATGGGCAAAGCTGGTAGAGACATACCACAAAAGACTTGCAGCTGTAATCGCAGCAAAAGGTGGCTCTAGAAAGTATTGACGCAGGGGGGCTGAATACTAATGCACATCACATTTTTCAGATTTTTATTTGTTTAAAATTTTGAAGACCATTTATCATTTTCTTTTCACTTCACAATTATGTGCTACTCTGTGTTGGTCTATCACATAAAATCTCAATAAAAAACTTTTAAGTTCGTGGTTGTAGGGTGGAAAAATGTGAAAAAGTTCAAGGGGTATGAATACTTTTGCAAGGCACTGTAACTGTCCTATGTATCTGATAATGTGAGTCATGGGATGCATATATAGGGTGAGTGTATAGGTGTAAATGGCTCTGACTTTTTTTTTTTTTATCCTGCCCTTATGGCAAATAGTATCTTATGGTCATGTCCAGTTTATATAATATTAAGATCTGTTCTTGGAACATCCGTGGCCCCCAAAAACCTGCCAAGAGGATGGCAGTATTATCATTTTTGAATAAGGAAGATGTTTCTATTGCGTTCCTCCAAGAGACTCACCTGGAGGACAAGGATAATGCTAAATTGCAAAGGAGTTGCGTGGCGCAGGTCTTTGCCACTTCATATTCTTCTTTCAGTAGGGGCGTAGCCATTTTGATTTGTAAAAAGCTGGCATTTAGGTCTCTTGTGTTAAAGGCAGCCAGGGCCGGTATATAATTAATTATTAAAGGAATACTCACAGGAAAAGAAGTAATATTTATGAATCTATATTGTCCCCCAGCCTATTCCCCTGATTTTCTCTCCAAGGCTTTTGCAGTTTTTATGGATCAGGCCTCAGGGGAGTCTTTTGTGGGGGGAGATTTCAATTGTCACCTTAATCCCTCTCTTGACAAACTTCCATTTGACATTTCTCCCCCCTCTAAACAAGCAAGGGTGCTCACTAATATGTGTCACGATATTGAATATTCTGATGTGTGGAGGCAGCTTCACCCTACTGATTCAGAGTTCACTTTTTTTTCGGCCCCACATAAAAGCTATACCAGAATTGATTACTTTTTCATCCCCTCCTCAAAAATGTCTCTTGCTTTATCATGTTCTATAGGCAATATTGTGTTATCAGACCATACCCCCCTTTATTTGGTATACTCTCTCGCTGAGGACAGGGCATTGTCACGGTGCTGGAGATTTCAGCCTTATCTCCTCAAAGATAAGTTTATCTCCTACTTTACTTCAGAATTTAAGATTTTTTTATTCTATCAACTCACCATCCACAGATAACCCCTCTGTCCTCTGGGAGACATGTAAAATATACTCCGTGGACTAATTATGTCTTTTGTTGCATCCAAAAGACGTGAGAAGAATGAACAGCGTAAACTTCTCAAATCTCATCTAGCTGAATTGGAGAAAAATCATATATCTAGTCCAAGTCCTGATTTGCTTAAGGAACTGTTATCCGGGGCGGCACGGTGGTGTAGTGGTTTGCGCTGTCGCCTCACAGCAAGAAGGTCCGGGTTCGAGCCCCGTGGCCGGCGAGGGCCTTTCTGTGCGGAGTTTGCATGTTCTCCCCGTGTCCGCGTGGGTTTCCTCCGGGTGCTCCGGTTTCCCCCACAGTCCAAAGACATGCAGGTTAGGTTAATTGGTGACTAAATTGACCGTAGATGTGAGTGTGAATGGTTGTCTGTGTCTATGTGTCAGCCCTGTGATGACTTGGTGACTTGCCCAGGGTGTACCCCGCCTCTCGCCCGTAGTCAGCTGGGATAGGCTCCAGCTTGCCTGCGACCCTGTAGAACAGGATAAAGCGGCTAGAGATAATGAGATGAGAACTGTTATCCGCATGTGCTACATTAAATACTTTTCTGATTCTGGACTCTGAACAGTCCCTTAAATTTGCCAGGCAGAAACTATATGAGTTTGGGGATAAACCTGGAAGATAGCTTGCTAATCTTGTCAAAAAGAGGGCAGATTCTCAAAATATATAGTCTCTATTACTGACTCTAATGGTGTAAGATCGTTCGATATCAGAACCATTAATAAACACTTTGCATTGTTTTATTTCAACCTATATAGTTCCAAGCAGCCTGACGGTGCCCTGACCCTTATGCATCAGTTTTTTGCAGACTTAAGACTCCCCAAAGCTATGGATGATCAAAAATTACAACTAAATGCCCCAATTACTAGAGAGGAAGCGCTACTTGCTTTGAAATCTATGCCGTCCGGTAAGACCCCAGGGCCAGATGGATTCAGATGTGAGTTTTATAAGGAGTTTACTGGTATTCTTTTAGACCCTTTGCTGCCTATGCTCAATCACTCATTTGAAAATGGGATCCTACCTCAATCCCTTACGGAGGCCAACATTTCTCTTATCCTTAAAAAAGGAAAATGCCCGGATAGCTGTATCTCATACAGGCCGATAGCCCTACTTAACTCTGACCAAAAACTGCTCTCCAAAATGTTGGCCTTATGCCTAGAGAGGGTTCTGCCTCATATTGTCAGGGAGGACCAAACTGGTTTTGTCAAGGGCCAGAACTCCTGTGATATGAGGTGGCTCCTTAACATCATCCAACTAACCCAGAGCTACAAGGACCCGGCCCTCGTGCTGTCTCTCGATGCCGAGAAGGTGTTCGACCGGGTCGAGTGGTCGTATTTGTTCTACGCTCTGGAGGAATTTGGCATAGGCGATAATTTTGTGAATTGGATTAGGGTCCTGTATAATAATTCTCCGACGGCGGCGGTTCTGACTAATGGACTGAGATCCGACAACTTCCCCCTCCACCGCGGGAATAGGCAGGGCGATCCCCTCAGCCCCCTGCTCTTTGATATTGTTATTGAGCCGCTGGCCCAAGCAGTAAGGCAAAACACTTTAATTTCTGGTATTTTCGTTGGTGAAAAGGAACACAAAATTACTTTAAACGCGGATGACATTTTGATACATTTATTGCAACCCCAAACTTCTGTTCCCCGCCTGATTAAGGTCATTTCATCATTCAGCGTCTTTTTGGGATATAAAATTAACTTTGCAAAATCCGAGGCTATGCCCCTAGAGTTGTTAACATGTGTTCCAGATATGGCTGAGCCCTTCCCGTTCCGCTGGTCTCCCACTGGTTTCATTTACTTAGGAGTGCACGCAACACCCACTTTTGGTCAGATGTTTAAGTCCAACTCCTCCCCCCCGGATGCCATAAGGGCAGACCTAGACCGCTGGGCCCCTCTTCCTATTTCCTGACTTGGTAGGGTTGCTCTCATAAAAATGAACGTCCTGCCCAGACTGCTATACCCACTGCAAATGATCCCCATCTTATTATCCAGCAAGGTTATTAAGGTGCTTGAAGGCTGGCTAAGCGCCTTCATTTGGAGCAAAAGGAAGCCTCGTCTCAAGATGACAAAACTTCAAATGGCAGGTTGTGATGGAGGGTTAGATGTACCAAATCTTAGATTTTACCAACTGGCATCACACCTGCAGGTGATTGCAAGCTGGCACAACTGTGATTCAGCCTCGATTTGGCATGATATTGAGTCCTCTGAGTCAAAGTGTCCCTTGTTGAACCTATTGTTTTTGAATAATCCTGAATCTGTTAAAAAACACTGCTCTAACCCTATTACTCCAGTACCATCAGAGCCTGGAGATCCATTTGAATCTATCTATAGAAGGCTGGGCTCATTTATCATCTCTTCTCATTCCCATTCTTGATAACCCGGACTTCCTGCCAGGCTGTAAGGACCAGGGCTTTAAAGTGTGGAGTAGAGCCCTGCACTCCCGCGGGAGTCCTGCGGGACTCGAGGGACCCGCCGCAAAGCAGTGCGGCGCGGGACAAATTTTGAAAGCTCATTGCGGGCGCGGGCGGGACCGGAAGTGCACATATGCACGCGTGGGCGGGAGCGGGAGTGCACATATGCAGCGCAGGCGGGAGCGGTGATAAGCTGCAGTCCCGCTAACTAAAAACGTGTTTGAAATAAAATTTATAAATTATTAATTTATGTCTATCATATATAATTTGGGGCGGCACGGTGGTGTAGTGGTTAGCGCTGTCGCCTCACAGCAAGAAGGTCCGGGTTCGAGCCCCGTGGCCGGCGAGGGCCTTTCTGTGCGGAGTTTGCATGTTCTCCCCGTGTCCGCGTGGGTTTCCTCCGGGTGCTCCGGTTTCCCCCACAGTCCAAAGACATGCAGGTTAGGTTAACTGATGACTCTAAATTGACCGTAGGTGTGAATGTGAGTGTGAATGGTTGTCTGTGTCTATGTGTCAGCCCTGTGATGACCTGGCGACTTGTCCAGGGTGTACCCCGCCTTTCGCCCGTAGTCAGCTGGGATAGGCTCCAGCTTGCCTGCGACCCTGTAGAAGGATAAAGCGGCTAGAGATAATGAGATGAGAAAAACATTTTAAGATGCCTAAATTTGCAGAGAGAGTCAGATTGCCAGATTGAGTGAGGAATGGCATCTTAAATTTGCCATTGATCACCCTAACGGGAAATCCTTTGATCACTCTAATGACTCGCAGTTCACACCCAGCTAGCAAGAGAACCATGAGTGAAGTGATTTACTGCTTGCGTTAGTCTACAACTCTAATCAGAGAGACAGGTTACACAGTGACGGTAGGCTTGACTCAATGCTATCCCAGAAATCCTTCCTGTAATATGCAAGTTTGGCCGCCTCTGATTGGCCAGCCAAATTTGCATATTACAGGAAGGATTTCTGGGATAGCATTGAGTCAAGCCTACCGTCACTGTGTAACCTGTCTCTCTGATTAGAGTTGTAGACTAACTCAAGCAGTAAATCAATTCACTTCTCTTACTAGCTCTGCTTTGCAATAAATAAAAAAAAACACCATTGGTACAAAGCAAGCCCATTCACTTTTTTATGCTGATCAGAGAATTACAATGGTTTCTCATGTGATAAAAATGTGCGATTCGCGATTAAATATTTTAATCGCTTGACAGCACTAATTATTATCATTATTAGAGACACTACATGCTGAATTCAGAAACAAGGTAAATAATAACAAACGTGAACTGTAGATATTTATGCTCAAATCCACTCAAAGTAGGGGGCGGGGCACCATCACGCTATGTCAAGACAAGAACTTTCCTGAGAAATAACGTGAATGTCTGCATCATGCGGGATTTGCGGGCGGGAGCGGGACAAAATATGGCAGGCGCGGGCGGGAGTGGGACTGAAAATCATAATTTTTTTGTGGGCGCGGGCGGGAGCGGGACTGAAAATCATAATTCTTTGCGGGCGCGGGCGGGACTGCACAATGCGGGCGCGGGCGGGAGCGGGACTGAAAAATCCGACCCGCGCAGACCTCTAGTGTGGAGCACCCAAGGGCTGAAGAAAATAGGTGACTATTTAAAGCCCAGATTTTACCATCCTTTCAGCAGTTGCAACAGCAATTTGGTTTATTCAATCAAGGTGACTGTGGCAGCGGGGGCGTGGTCAAGCATCGGTCTGTGAATGGAGGGCGGAGTCAGGGAAGGTAAGTGGCGGAATCACTGCACCTGACGGGAATTAACTTGTGTTTGTGTGTCTTCCCCAGTGACCGCGCCCTATAAGAGGAGAGGGAGAGCGGAGGAAGGGAGCTTCTCCCCAACTTGGATACTTATATACGTGCGTGTGTGTGTGAAATATTAAGCTGAAAAGCTGTAATAAACGAGTCTGTTGAGAACTCAATTCTGGCCTGCCATGCTTCTGTGCTCCACCCACTTAGACACTTGTTACAGTGACTTCTACAGATATTTACAAATTAGAGATTTCATAGTTAAAGACACCACCTTAATGACTAATAACACCATGTGTGGAGAAGGCCCCGTCTCTACAGATTAATAAGCAATGCATTACTGTTTTTTATAGAACCCTGAACTCTAATTCTCCTCTTACCTCACAAACCATCAAGCTAGCTTGGGAGAAAGATCTAGGTGTTGCTATAGATGATGCTGACTGTCAGGAAGTCTGGTCTCAGGCCATGAACATTTCTGTTTGTAACCGCACTAAATCCATACAGTTCAGAAT
This sequence comes from Neoarius graeffei, assembly GCF_027579695.1. NCBI lineage: Eukaryota > Metazoa > Chordata > Actinopteri > Siluriformes > Ariidae > Neoarius > Neoarius graeffei. Next base: position 21,940,750 of record NC_083593.1, read on the forward strand.
TGTACATCGCACACATATAACACCTGTTGTCAAGAACAAAATGGACGCTAATATTTCCCTGCTTTGTTGGAAATGCAATTCTGAGACTGGTAGTTATGCTCACTGCTTCTGGTCATGTGTGAAGTTACAAAAGTATTGGTCTAGTATTGTGATTGAACTGACTGCTATCTTTGGTGTCCCAATACGGATGGACCCTCTGTGCATGAATGATACTTGGTCTCCCAGATGGTTGGATCACTGACAGTAAACACAGAAGACTTTTCAATATACTGACCTTTGCTGCTAGAAAGAACATTCTACTTTTCTGGATCAAGAATGTTGCTCCAACAACAACAAAAAAAATCATGGCACAACATTGTTATGGACTGCATTCCTAATGAATACATCACGTGCATGCTTCCCTCCAAAATAGATGCTTTCTATAAGGTTTGGGACCCTTATTTGCAGCATATTGGGCCCACGCTGTCATCTTCCTTGCTTTGTGGATTTCCCAGATCAGCCAAGCCTGTCTCTGTGACTTTGTTTTAAGTGCTCACTATCTAACAAGCACCTTGTAGCCTTGCTGTGTTTGTATGCTCTGTATTGATTCCTATTTGGATACTGCCCTGTCTTGCTGCAGGAGATTGAAAGGGAGGGGGCTGGATGGAGTCTGTGCCCACTGTCATTTTTATTTTCATATTTATTTTCTATTTACTGTACCCACATGCCCACATTCTGCTGTGTTTTTTTCCCCCTTTTTTTTTCTTCTGTCATGTCTGAGCAGTTCGGTGTGTTTTGCATTTTGAGAAAATGTAATAAAAATATTTTTAAAAAAAACAAGAACAATAAAATTTCTTAATGTTGCTGGTTGCTACTCAAATTATATACACATTATTAATGCCTTAATGCCTTAGGGGTAATCAAGTCCAAAAGACTTCACTAACCTGCAGGTAAGCTAGAGGATGTCTGGTGTCATTGGTATCATCACTATCATAATGTTGATTGCTGTTCAGGGTGATGCGCAGGTATCCTGGATATGATGGAGCACTGACTTGCCCGTCCGGTGTAACAAAGAATATCTGCACCCCATGGGGCAAGCAAAAGAGAACATCTTGATGGTGGGAAACCAGCTCTGGTATTGGTAGTGAAGGACAGGTGATCCTTTTGTCTCTATTTTGCAGAATATTCTCATCTGTGGGTTGTGGGGTGTAGGCTGGTGGCAGATCCCAGGGCACATCAGAGGCCATGGCAGGTGAGAGTGGAAGACAGGGAGCCCCACCTAAAGGCACTGAAGCAAGCATTCTGTCAGTATGGATGCTGGCTGTTCCCATTGATGGCATAAGGACAGGGCAGCAATTCTGGCTACTGGAGGGTCCTGTGGCTGAAGTGGACTCCAGCGCAGACAGCCGAGTGCAGATGCTCCTCAGTATTTCATTCATCTTCACTGGAACCTGCTGTGTCTGAGAATTCTGCTCAGAGGCCATTTCCAGGCCCTGAAGCAGATGACATCTTCCCAGCCTGTACAGGGCAATCGCTCTGTCTTTATTTCCCATACTATCCTCCAGAATTCCTGCATTGAGGCATTCCAATGCTTTCTCATATTGTATCTTTATGATCTGTAGCTCAACAGGCTCAGGAGCTTCCATATCTTAACACTACAATGATTTCAGGAGTGTTCTGTAGATCATGTGATGTTAGGAGAAGAAAAGATTGAGAATGAATATGAGGAAATGCACAGACACTCTGCTTAAACAGTGTTGTAAACATTCTTAGCTGACATTTATAGAAGTGCATTGTGTTGACAACTGAGGACAGTTGTATTGTGGAATTTATAAGAATAAAAGGAAGAAAAGCTACAAGTGTTACCACCATTTATATCAGAATCGAATATAGATTAACATTAAATACACAAAACTGGTCATTTCTGTCAGGTAAAATGTATCAACCCTTACAAAACTAAACTATGCTGCAACAATTTATGGCATCTTGTTCTACCTGAAAGACAAGTGGAACATTTCTCTGTGAGAATGTGCAGGTTACTGCAGACGCATTACAGCTTCCAGACTTAGCACTCTCCAACCCTCCTCCCCAGCATAATAATAATAATAAAAAATGTCATTTAAAAAGGTAGCTTCCTAAACTGTACTTTTCCTTGACTCTGTGGGTAATATGCTTATATTTTACTCCCAAATGTGGATATTATGCGCCTTTAGATAGTTCTGAAGGTATATAATTGGACTTTGGTTACCTTTTAAAGTAAAGCTTAAAAGGTACACTTCATGTACCTTCCTTGGTAAAAGATACATAGGGGAAAGTGGAGAGACTTGGGACAAGTTTTCAGCTTTTGTAGATTGTGTGAAATTCTTGGCAGGTAGTGTCACATTCATATTGCATTAGAGAGTATTTACCTTCTTACCACAATATTAGTTTCTTAGTTTATCACATATAGTGGCTTTCAGGCTTCACTTTTTCTGTCATAATAATAATAATAATAATAATAATAATAATAATAAATTATTATTATTATTATTATTATTATTTTGCAGGCAAACATGGGACATAGCAGGGAGACATGGAACAAAAATACCTAGACCTACATGTTTAATTTTTATCAAAACTTGTAACATGAACACACAATGCTGGTACAGCTATAGAAAAAAAAAAATTCAGTTTATCCAAATCCTGACTCAAGAAGGAATGAAATAAGCTTAATCCTCATACTGACACATGCCCACATTTTTATATTTGTAAACCACAAGAAAAGACCCATAACATGAACTATCCCAACTCTCCCCATCTGAACATTTTTTTTAAATAAAATCCTTCAACGTTTTTTCTCCAGAATTTAAGTTAAAATAAATAAGACTATATAATGGTAAGCCTAGACTACATTTTTTAAATTTATTTATCTCACCGCTTATCCCGCGTGGAGTCGCGGGGGGGGGCAAGCTGGAGCCTATCCCAGCTGGCCATGAGCGAGAGGCAGGGTAGACCCTGGCCAAGTTGCCAGCTCATCACAGGGCTGACACCCATAGAGACACAAACAATCAATCATTCACACTCACAGTCAATTTAGAGCCACCAATTAACCTAACCTGCATATCTTTGGATTGTGGGAGGAAACCCACGCAGACACAGGGAGAACATGAAAACTCCACACAGAAAGGCCCTCGTCGGCCGCTGGGTTCGAACCCAGAACCTTCTAGGCTACCTAGTTTAGTTTAATTCCTAACAAATCCCAAATTCACCAGCGTACATTACACCATAGAATGGAGGTGGAGGCGAAGTAGAAAATACAAGTTTTGGTTGACAAAAATATTTCACTGCACATACCTGACTGCAGTGTCAAGCTTCATGGCTCCAAAGGAAGTAGGTTACTCTAAGGGCCAATATCTAACTTCTGATGTCATCTTAAACCTGGTCGGTTGAAAGGAATTTATGGGAATACAAACTGTCCCAAATCTCCCCCGTCTCAAGTCTCCCCGCTCTCCCCTATATTGCTACTTTAACGAGGCACAAATCATAAAAGAGATTGTATGATCGATTAACTGACAAAGTAAGACACCAGGAGGGAGAGTAGATCGGTTTCTTGCAGTGCAGCTTGGCCACATAAAGGCCATCTGATTGTCTTTACAGTCTCTCATGGGTGAGACGCGAGTATTTTCTCGACTCGACTTGTTTTCTAAATTCTCAGTTTGGGCTCAGTGCTGTCCCAGACAAATTTATGAAATCAAACCAAATCCTAAGAAAAATTTTGTGAAAATAATCTGAATCCTAACCATAACTCCATTATACAGTAACCCAAAATATTAAAGCGTCTGTATAACATTTTAACAAATCCTATTTATTTAAAACACACACACGCTGAACAAGTCAGTGAAATGAACACTTACCCTGAAGCCTTTTCCCTCAAACGCTGAAAGGTGCATGCTGGAGGCGCTCCCTCGGTTTAACAGAACCAACCCAACCGCCGCTAGAGGGCGCCAAAGCCTCGTTATTTTCAGTATCGGAACGTGAAGCTGTCGCTGGTAAGAAAATAAATCCTACAACACGTGATACATTTCTGAAAAACTTAAGGTGTTCAGCAGGGGCGGTCTTAACATAGAGGCATAGGTAGGCGGCTGCTTGGGGCCCCCCACCAGTGGTCGTTGTAGGGGGGCCCCCAACCAACCTCAAAAAAAAGAAAAAGCCCCTTATCATGATTCATGAACACTTCAAAAGTATGGTACATTTTACTAATATTCCTAAGAAATACGTTGAAGTAGTAGTTAAAATGTCCAGTTCATGGTTATCTGTCCCTACACATACACCCCATACTTTCACAATGAAATGGACTAGTCCATAACGCTGCGCAGCGCAGCGCGAAAGGTAAACACACAGTGACCGGAGTCTGAACAACGCGAAAATGAAAAGGAGTTACACAAGCGGATCAAAAAAAAAAAAAAAAGAAAAAAGCGAAAAGATGCTGAGAAATATGTGACAATGCTGCCTAAGTTGGGAAACTTTTTTACAACTACTGTTAGCAATAGAGACCGCGACAACAACGCCAACATCATTCCAAATGCTGAACATGATGCCGGTAGAGCAGCAGCTGCTGTGAAGTGGCACTAGCTGAGGAGGAGAACCTCAAGCAAGACACGTTGTTGCCACCTTCCATCACCGACAGTGTCAACGTTGACACAAATGAGGTGGAAGAGTTATCCAGTGATGGCCATTTTGACACCGATGGTGATGACTATAGTTGGTGACAATTTTTTTTTAATTATTATTTTACATTTTCCTACATCTGGCTGTGCACCATGTACGTGTGAAGACCTGTGAGAAGACATCAACAAGTAGGACTCTGATGTGGAGAACAATCTCTCTTTTCTCTCTCATAGACTCTCTCATCCTCTCTGTCTCACACACACAGAACACTCTCTCTCACACACACTGTCTCATTCTCACTCACTCACTGACACATACATTCACATGGATATGGAGTTGCTTAGAGCCAAATGCCACCTCATCTCTCCTCAGTCCACACTTCTTACCTCCCCCCACTCACACACACACAAACACTAACTCACTCACTCTCACACATACACACTCACTCGCTAACACACAAACACTAACTCACTCACACACACACACATACACACACACACACACAAACACTCACTCACTCTCACACATACACACACACACTCACTCACACTAACTCACTCACTCTCACACATACACACACACACAAACACTAACTCACTCACACACACACACAAACACTAACTCACTCACACACACACACACACTAACTCACTCACTCTCACACATACACACTCACTCGCTAACACAAACACTAACTCACTCACACACACACACACACACATATACACACACACAAACACTCAAACACTCACTCACTCACACTAACTCACTCACTCTCACACATACACACACACACACTCACTCACACTAACTCACTCACTCTCACACATACACACACACAAACACTAACTCACTCACTTACACATACACACACAAACACTCACACTAACTCACTCTCACACATACACTCACACTAACTCACTCTCTCACACACAAACACTCACAAACACTAACTCACTCACACACACTCACACATACACACACTCACACACACAAACACTAACTCACTCACACACACACTCTCACATTCTCACACACACACAAACACTAACTCACTCACACACTCTCACACACACACACACACACACACAGAGAAACACTCACTCACTCACTCTCACACACACACAACCATGTACATAGTTTTATTTATAGAATGTTTGAAATGTTCTGATCTTTAAAAAATAAAATAAACAGTGCTGGTTTTCCTGGCATTTTGGCAAAGACAGATGTTATCTGAAATCTTATTCTCTGTTGGGTTCCATCATGACTATTAGTTTGTGTAGTGCTACACTTTGTGTGTTCTCTGCTTTCCATCTTCATTTTGGAGTAAAGAAGTGTATGCAGGGTTTAAAGGGGAATGTTTTTTTCTCCTCTCCAACCTTTACTTCCCTATAGATTAGCTTTACCTGCCTATCCACCATGCAGTCGGTACATTTTTTTTGTTTCGGATCGGATGAGGGGGGCCCCATACATACCTTCGCTTGGGGCCCCCAATTTGCTAAATCCGCCACTGGTGTTCAGTATTTACATGTGAAGGAAAGATGCTTATATCGTTTACAGCGAAACGTGGTTTAGGCCTGCACACATTCGTCAAGATCGAAAAACAGTGTTCTTTTGCCCCATGGTTAGTAATTTGGGTCAGTAAGTTTGGGAGTAAGGTACACGTGTTCAGTAGTACTGTACCTTCATCCTCAGTGTCATGTTTAAAGAACATCATTTTGCAACATATTGAGTCCATTCCTCAGACCTTTACTTAGACACAATAATCTAAATAAAACTGAGTAAATATTACTTAAATACAGTATGAACATCCATCCATTATCTGTAGCCACTTGTCCTGTGCAGGGTCGCAGGCAAGCTGGAGCCTATCCCAGCTGAATATGGGCGAGAGGCGGGGTACACCCTGGACAAGTCGGTAGGTCATCGCAGGGCTAACAAATAGAGACAAACAACCATTCACACTCACGGTCAATTTAGAGCCACCAATTAGCCTAACCTGCATGTCCTACTGTGGGGAAAACTGGAGCACCCAGAGGAAACCCACACAGACACGGGGAGAACATGCAAACTCCACAGAGAAAGGCCCTCGTCGGCTGCTGTGCTCAAACCCAGGACTTTCTTGCTGTGAGGCGACAGTGCTAACCACTACACCACCATGCTGCCCAGTATGAACATCTCATCTCATCTCATTATCTCTAGCCGCTTTATCCTGCTCTATAGGGTCGCAGGCAAGCTGGAGCCTATCCCAGCTGACTGCGGGCGAAAGGCAGGGTACACCCTGGACAAGTCGCCAGGTCATCACAGGGCCGACACATAGACACAGACAACCATTCACACCCACATTCACACCTACGGTCAATTTAGAGTCACCAGTTAACCTAACCTGCATGTCTTTGGACTGTGGGGGAAACCGGAGCACCCGGAGGAAACCCATGCGGACACGGGGAGAACATGCAAACTCCGCACAGATAGGCCCTCGCCAGCCATGGGGCTCGAACCCGGACCTTCTTGCTGTGAGGCGACAGCGCTAACCACTACACCACCGTGCCGCCCAGTATGAACATCTCATTCTCATTATCTCATCTCATCTCATTATCTCTAGCCGCTTTATCCTGTTCTACAGGGTCGCAGGCAAGCTGGAGCCTATCCCAGCTGACTACGGGCGAAAGGCGGGGTACACCCTGGACAAGTCGCCAGGTCATCACAGGGCTGACACATAGACACAGACAACCATTCACACTCTCATTCACACCTACGGTCAATTTAGAGTCACCAGTTAACCTAACCTGCATGTCTTTGGACTGTGGGGGAAACCAGAGCACCCGGAGGAAACCCATGCGGACACGGGGAGAACATGCAAACTCCGCACAGATAGGCCCTCGCCAGCCATGGGGCTCGAACCCGGACCTTCTTGCTGTGAGGCGACAGCGCTAACCGCTACACCACCGTGCCGCCCCAGTATGAACATATTAAGTTAAAAAATCACAGTAAAATACTAATAAACTTCTGGAGTAACAGTATAAGTTTGTGTGTGTGTGTGTGTGTGTGTGTGAGAGAGAGAATATCAATATATATGAATACATATCATTTCCGTGGGAGAGCATGACAGATTACACCAGTGAACATCCAGGGTTTGGACATTGAGATCGTGGGGGAATACAAATACCTGGGTGTTCACCTTAATAATAAACTGGACTGGATGACCAACACAGATGCCTTTTACAAGAAGGGCCAAAGTCGTCTTCACCTGCTGAAGAGACTGAGGTCCTTCGGAGTGTGCAAGACACTGTTGAGGACATTCTACGACACTGTGGTAGAATCTGCTATCTTCTTCACCGTGGTTTGTTGGGGATGTGGAAGCTCTGAGAGGGACAGGAAAAGGCTTAACAAGCTGGTGAAAAGGGCCAGCTCTGTCCTTTGGACTCCATTGAGGTGGTGTGTGAGAGGAGGATATTAGCTAAGCTAATGTCAATCATGGACAACACCTCTCACCCCCTACATGAGACTGTTGGTGCTCTGAGCAGCTCCTTCAGCAGCAGACTGCTGCACCCACGGTGCAAGAAGGAACGCTACCACAGGTCCTTCATCCCAACTGCTGTTAGACTCTTCAACGACAGCCTGGCATAATGTAGCACTGTTTCTCAATGTCACTACCACCTTTTTGTTACTTTGTCACTTTATTTGCATCTCATCGCCATCATCTACTTATGTTGTGCAATAATATTACTATTTGGTACAATATCCTTTCCATTTGCAAGTATTATTCTTAAGTTTCATTCTATTGTTGTGTACACTTATGTTCATAGCCTGTGTTTTTGTCATTTTTTTTAGTTACTTTGCACACATATTCCATCCTCATTATCTATGTTATGTTAATAACATTCACTACCTTGGTGCAACATCTGCTGTGCAGTAACTTTCACTACCTGGTGCAATATTCTATTTCTATTTCATTTGAAGTACCATTCTTATTCAAGTTCCATGGGCGGCACGGTGGTGTAGTGGTTAGCGCTGTCGCCTCACAGCAAGAAGGTCCGGGTTCGAGCCCCATGGCTGGCAAGGGCCTTTCTGTGCGGAGTTTGCATGTTCTCCTCGTGTCCGCGTGGGTTTCCTCCGGGTGCTCTGGTTTCCCCCACAGTCCAAAGACATGCAGGTTAGGTTAACTGGTGACTCTAAATTGACTGTAGGTGTGAATATGAATGGTTGTCTGTGTCTGTGTGTCAGCCCTGTGATGACCTGGCGACTTGTCCAGGATGTACCCCGCCTTTCGCCCGTAGTCAGCTGGGATAGGCTCCAGCTTGCCTGCGGCCCTGTAGAACAGGATAAAGCGGCTAGAAATAATGAGATGAGATATGTGCATAGTCCATGTTTTTACTTTTTTTTTTTGTTACTGTTTATTCCTGACTCTTTTTCTATTTGTGAGTTGCTCTAACGTAAATTTCTCCACCGAGGGATGGATAAGTTTATCTTGTGAATTTGAAATAAATAAAAAGGTATAAATACATAAATAACTAGGGTTCATGAAAAAATTAATATTAAATTTAAAAATAAGAGCAATAATTATTAATAATAATAATTCATCAATTAACCAGAAAAATTCTCATCATGAAAAAACAGCATGGAAAAACTTGTTGAAAGTGCAGCCTTCTCAGCTTCTGTAGAATTCAGAAACTGACCAATGTTCCTGTCCTGCTAAACAAACTAGTGTTGTGTCCCAAATCACATACTTATGTAGTAAGATTTTTATTGAAAATTAACATTAACTGGGTTTCCTGTTATTGTATGAATTTTAAAACCTGTCATGTAGCCTTCAAGCCCATTGATCGGTCCAGTCTTCTGGATTTTCTAGATTAGTTAACACTACTGAATGAAAGGTCAGGGTTTTCAGTTTGAGATGCTGCTCATGACACTAGCCACAATAATGGCTGATAGGGAACAGACCTCCCAAGTGACCCGCCTCTGGCGGTTCAGACCCACAAAATGATACCCAACCCAGTTGACCGCCAAGACATGAAAAAACCTGCACATGAAAAATCTAAAGCGTAATGTCACTGATCTGTCAGGATTTATCCAAGACTAAACTTGCCAACAAGTCAGTCCTGTTGATAACTGTTGGCAGCCAGCGATTTTTTCTGTCTGTAAACGCTCCATCTGAGGCAATTAAGTTAATTTTAAATATTGTATGAGTATCTTTGGTGTGATTCAGATCTGGGCAGTGCTTCTGTATGTTCAGCAAACCAACCAAGAGGCTAAAGACTTGACAGTTTTTTCCAAACAAACCATGCAAGTTGAGTAATGCTGTTGAATGTAGATAATGTTTAGCTAAAAGATGACAAATAGATGTCAATTTAGTTAGTTACGCTAGCTAGCTAACTTAGAGGTGGTAGTAACTAGTTACATTTACTTGAGTAACTTTTTGGATAAATTGTACTCTTAAGAGTTGATTTGTTGCAAAATACATTTTACTTGAGTAATATTCTAAAGTAACAATACTCTTGAGTAATGTTACTATTTTGGCTACTCTAAGATTACTCACTTCCGGGTAGAAAATAAGAATATAAATGTATTTGTGTTCCTTTGACTTATTTTTGTAAAGATTTAATTTATTTTTGTGGTAGTTAAAGTTTAAAGTACATGAATTTGCTGATTATTATTACTGTATTCCTAATTCTATTTCAAAATGTTGCTTTCCACATTTTTTTTAAATCTTTATTGCCGCAATAGAAAGAGCAGGGTGAGAGAGGAGACAGTGGACCACAGGCCAACAGGGATGATTATGCAGGGTCACAGGTAAGAAGAGAATATAACTAGCTGTGTCACTACTACTATTCTTAATTCTATTTATAAATTTTAGTTTATAGATTGGCTTTTAGATTGATAGTATATCATTTTAAAGAACTAAAGTCGGTTCCCTGGTGCTGTTTGTGGTTCTTTAGCTGCTAAGGAGAGGTGCAATTGAATGCGAGAGGATGATAAAATTACTCAATAGACCTCTGAACAATTTGTCCCCCTCACTTCTAAAATGATGGCTATGCCCCTGCAATTAACACTGGATAAGTTTTGCAGTGACTGCTGTTAGCATATACAGAGAATATTACACAGCAGTGCGAAGATATGAAGTTTATCTTCGAGTGGTGAAATTTCATGAGTGAGCAAAGTGAGATTTAACATGAGAAGATAAACTCTATATCTTCATGCCACCATGTACTGTTCTTTATATTATATGGGCGCATCCACAAAAGGAAGAAAAACGCAAGTTAATCAAAAGAATTTATTTTGAACTAATTCACCATTTTGACATGTCTAGTCAGCAGGAAAAAAACACTGGGAGTGAAGTCATCGGAGTGAAATATCGGGAAATATGTTACTCAGATTCGCAGTGGGAGAAGATAAACTTCATATCTTCAAGCCAACGTGATTATTATACAGACACAAAGTATCCAAATTTATCAAAACAATTCATCAATTTCCTCATGAGTGACATATTGAAAATTATTATACATACAGGACATGTTTTCCATGAAATAAAAGCATTAATTTTTTTTCACAGTCCGGTTGCCATCAAATCCTGCGCTCTGATTGGCTGGCGAGCAGATCCGTACCCTACGGTACGGACCCCAGTTACGGACACCTGGCAACTCGCTTGTTCACAACACACACAGTAGCAATTTTTATCAACATTCATCTTTTTTATAAGACTTAAGATTTTTGATAATCTTAAATTTTTGCCAGCATTTCTCAGCATAATAGCATTAATTTACATCATGGATAGCGATAATGACAGTGTTCACAGTGAAAGCGAGTTTTACTACCCTAAGGAATATAAAACACATTTCAGGAGAAAGCTAAAAACCTGTAACTGTTGCTAACGCTGAGCAAAAACATGGCCGAATCCTGAATGACTCAATTTTGTATAAATAGGGGACTACATAGGTGGCAAAATGTAGTTTATTTCCTGCCATGGAAGTGCACTTGTATACCGAGGAGGAAGCAATTTGCATTATAGCCGTGAATGAGGATTCAAAATGGCGGCTCGGCTTTCCCTTTCGGGCGCTCTCGTTTTCTGTTGGAATTTGGTAAAGAAAAAAATTAAATTTACCAGCTTAAGATCAGTCCGTATAGACCAGGGGTGGGCAATTATTTTTTCCATGGGGCCACATGAGAAAGAAAATTGTGGAGGGCCGGACCAAAAGGCTGAACTATTCTGCATAATGTATTTCTTTATATAAAGCACTAAATAACATTGTTTTTTACAAGCTGCTAAGCGTATGGAAAAAACGAGGTTGCCTTACAAAAAAAAGTCATTTATTCAATCAAATTTCCCAAAACAATGGTTAAAACGTGAACGTTTGTACCCTTTTTCAGGTCACATTCACCCCAAAACACAATAAGACATCACATTGGTCTTTCTACTCCAAATATCAAGCACCAAGTCCTTTCACAAATTCCCCCTCCGAGAATGGCTTACTGTTTAGTGATTTTGTGGGAAAGCACAAAGCTGGTCTTGGTTGCTGCATCCCTGGATGTGTGATGCTTAGTAAAAAAAGCCTTGCTGCTTTTCTAGCTTAGCCAGCAAAGCTTCCGATGTCTGCGCCATTTCAGCATCAGTCAAGTTTCGGTATTTCTCAGGGTGCTTCGTCTGGTAATGCCAACTCAAACTGTAGTCTTTGAACATGGCGATCTGCTCTCCACAAACTAAACACACAGCTTTATCTCTGACTTCAGTAAATACTTAGCAGTCCATGTTTTGTTGAAAGCCCTGCATTCGGCATCTACCTTTCTTCTTTTTGCGGACATTTTGGGGGCTAAAGTCGTCTTGTGATCTGCTCCCAACAACATCGATTCGGTGTAGGTATCAGATCTACAGATCGGCTTGGGCACCTGCTGGTGACGTCACACTATGTGATTGGCTGGACCATTTGAAGGATGACGTACAAGTTTGTGGTTGGTCTGGACAAATTACGGAATGAGTTATCGTGGAATTTCATGTCGCGCGCATTGCTTTTATTTTGAAGTTGTGTTCAACAAAAAAAAGCAATGCACATTCAGTCCATGCATGAGGTAAAATTAGAATATACGTTTATTTTATAATTTCCAATTAACCTTACGAGGGCCGGTCAGAATGAACCAAAGGGCCGGACGCGGCCCGGACTTTCAAGACCTCAGTCACAGTATTTCATGATACGGACCTCCCAGCTGGTAAATAACTTTTTTGCGGTCCGGTTTCCATCAAATCCTGCGCCCTGATTGGCCGGCGAGCGGGTCCGTATCCTACGGTACGGACCCCGGTTACAGACCTCTGGTGACTTGCTCGTTCACAAACATAGTAGCAATTTGTGTCAACATTTAGTTTCGCATTTCTCAGGAGAACAGCATTAATTTTACAGCATGGATAGTGATAATGACCGTGTTCACAGCGAAAGGAAGTTTTACTACCCTGAGGAAGAAAAAACATTTCAGGAGAAACCTAAAAAAAAAAAAAAAAAAAACTGGAACTTGCTAATGCCGAGCAAAAACATGGCTGAATCCTGAATGACTCATTTTGTATAAATAGGGGACTACATAGGCACCAAAATGTAGTTTATTTCCTGCCATGGAAGTGCACTTGTATACCGAGGAGGAAGCAATTTACATTATAGCCATGAATGAGGATGCAAAATGGAGGCTTGCCTCGGCTCGCTTTTCCCTTTCGGGCGCTCTCATTTGCTGTTAGAATTTGGTAAAGAAAAAAATAAATATTTACCAGCTTAAGGTCAGTCCGTATGGTGAAATACCATGACCTCAGCCCAGAGGGCCTCAGTCAGTACTTTCAAGACCTCGGTCACGGTATTTCACAATACAGACCTCCCAGCTGGTAAATAACATGTATTCTATTCCCTTCTAGCGGGTTTCATTCATTGGGTTTGATAGCATATTGCTTATCCTACATATTTCACTCTACCCAATGGAGAATGAGCGTTTAATATGGTTTGATATTGCATGGTTGTCAAGACAAGATATCACAAGTCAGAGCTGATGAATATCCACTGACAGTTTTTTTCTGCTGCACATGTGCAGAAGCATTTTTGTTCACCAGGAAAGAAAAAGGTGTTAAACACCTGAAAGGCTACCAAAACTTTTTTTATGGAATAAAAACATGTATTCTATTCCTTTCTTGCAGGTTTCATTCAATTGGTTCAGTAGCATGCAATATTGTTTGCCCAGTGCTGTCAGACGCTTATTTAAAAAAAAAAAAAAGCGCGTGTGTTATTTACCAGCGGGGAGGTCCGTATCATGAAATACCATGACTGAGGTCTTGAAAGTACTGACCGAGGCCCTCTGGGCCAAGGTCAGTATTCAAGGTCACGGTATTTCACCATACGGACCGACTTTAAGCTGGTAAATAATACATTTCATTTTTTTTCTTTACCAAATTCTAACGGGGCAGCACGGTGCTGTAGTGGTTAGCGCTGTCGCCTCTCAGCAAGAAGGTCCGGGTTCGAGCCCCGTGGCCGACGAGGGCCTTTCTGTGTGGAGTTTGCATGTTCTCCCCATGGGTTTCCTCCAGGTGCTCTGGTTTCCCCCACAGTCCAAAAGACATGCAGGTTAGGTTAACTGGTGACTCTAAATTGACCGTAGGTGTGAATGTGAGTGTGTCGCCCTGTGATGACCAGGCGACTTGTCCAGGATGTACCCTGCCTTTTGCCCATAGTCAGCTGGGATAGGCTCCAGCTTGCCTGCGACCCTGTAGAACAGGATAAAACGGCTAGAGATGAGATTCTAACAAAATGAGAGTGCCCGAAAGGGAAAACCAAGCCACCATTTTGAATCCTCATTCACAGCTGTAATGCAAATGGATTCCTTCTCGGTATACAAGTGCACTTCCATGGCAGGAAACAAGCTACATTTTGCTGCCTATGTAGTCCCCTATTTATACAAATAGGAGTCATTCAGGATTCAGCCATGTTTTTGCTCAGCGTTAGCAAGTTTTTAGCTCTCTCCTGAAATGTTTTATTTATTTCTTCAGGGTAGTAAAACTTGCTTTCGCTGTGAACACTCATTGTCACTGTCCATGATAAAATTAATGCTACTTTCCTGAGAAATTCTGGCAAAAATGTAGTTGATAATCTTATTAAAAAAATTGATAAGATAAATGTTGACAAAAAAGGCTGTGTTTTTTGTTGTGATCGAGCGAGTCACCAGAGGTCCGTACCATAGGATACAGACCCGCTCGCCAGCCAATCAGAGCACAGGATTTGATTGAAACTGCACCACAAAAAATTAAATGCCGTTATTAACTGTCAGCAGATACACAATCCACTTGCAAGCTTTGATACCAAAGTCAAAAATAAGTGCAAATACTTTGAAATGGCATTCAATGCCATTTTAAAAAAAATAAATTCTAGGGGGCCTCCCAGAGCCCCTGGTAGGAGGGGATAAGACCCCTCCAACTCTTCCCCTTGGCAGCTTCACCACCATCGATCAGTCACTGTGCAGCTTCAGCATCACTTCAGAAATGGACCAGAAGGTGGAAACTTAGGACCCATGTTAACACTGCTGTGGCTGAAATCCCTCTTTTTAATTTCAACTTGGAAACCAAACAGGGATGTTTGTGCCATCTAGTAAATATCACATTTAATCCTTCAGGTATAATTTGGCACAGATTTCTGTACACCTCTCATAACAGCATAACACTGCACTAGACTGGTAAGGCAAGGCATATTCCTTTGGTATTTTGTCACCTAGATTACCACCATTAAAAAAAAAAAACAACCTGAGAACATTTGAACCGCTTTTTTTTTTTTTTTTTTTTAACCTTTGGCATACTGCTAGGTAGACAGTTAATATAAACATTAAAAGGGGGATATTAGAAGTACTGGGGCAAGATGCAAGAACCAGATAATTGCCCTTTTCCTCTCGAGCAAAAAACTTTGCAGTTTTAATGCAACGCAAAATTTTAGCTACACCAACTCAGCATTAAAACTTGTCAAAGTGCAAAATGAGCCTTGTTAAAGTTGGGAACTAGCTCACTAGAGCCAAATCAAACACATCAGTAATGGTAGATTGCTATAGCCATAACTTTAGCCAGCTCCAGCAAAGTTGTAGAGATTACACTGGACTATACCTAACTTCAGGAAAAAAAATTGTAATTTTTTTGTGGGAGAGAATTAGACCCCACTACATTGAAAAAACGCATGGAATTCATCACCAGCATGTCAGACATTGCACATTATGATAATACATGATAACGGCACCCAATAAAATGGGAAGTTGGACTCTTCTGCTAAGGGCTTATTGCCTCACACATGGGGGATAGGTACTTTTTTTTTTAAAGAAAAAGCTTAGAAAACTGTCCTTTATAATTGGATTTAATGGCAGTTAATTTGTGTCCCATTACACTGTTAGTCTCTGTACCCTATAATTTAAGAGTGTAGGGCCTACTCCCCTTACGTGGTGTAGATAACACATGTAAACCTAGGTCTATGGTTTCTTTAGATCTTTCATCTCTCCCTATATACATTTTTAATTAGAAAAAGGAGAGAGAGATTAAGATAACAAATGGCAAAAGAGTCTAATCCAGCCACTGGGGGTGTACAAGTGTACTCTTGGTGCCAGTCCCAAGCCCAGATAAATTGGAGAGGGTTGCATTAAGAAGGGCATCCACAGGGCTGTGAAAAATCCACGGAACTCCGAATTTGGCCGCCAAAAATATCATTAGTAAATCCTCTAATTTTGCAATAAGAATGGGGGGTTGGGGGGGTAGGTTTCTTTTGCGACAATGACAGACTGGTTTACGGCATTTGTGCCATGCTTACAAACCACGGTGCGAATCTTGTGCTCTTTAAAACACGCTTTCGATATCAACGGTTCCGAAAAGGAGAATTTCGCGGTACGTCTGTCACGGAGGGACATCGTTCAGAGGGGAGGACGGTGAGACAGACGATGTCAAAAACATTTGACAAGGAAAACTGCATCAAAAGTCCATGGAATTGGCAATGGCTGGAGTTTAAAGTCGATAGTGAATGAGCACATACAGAAGATAAAAACCAGGGAAAGCTTACCACATCTTGTGCCATCAGGATGTGAAGTACAGTTCTGGTGGAAGAATGCGTTTGGTTGACCATGTTAAAGGGGAAAAAAGTGGAATTGGTGAAATTGAAGCTGTCGAACTATAGATTACCAGGTAGACCATCTTGTTCACATATATTCAATTTATAATACAGTTCAAATTAAATGGCATGGCTAAGAAAATATTCAGGAGATGCTTCAAATCTATCAATATACACAAAATCTGTTCAGCTTCTGGGGCCCTGTGGGCCCCAGGCTCCCCCCCCCCAGACCCCCTGCTAAAATGGTTTCCTCGGATTTTGTCATTTCTATTTCACAGCCCTGCATCCAGTATAAAACTGCCAAATCTAAACATGCGGAATGAAAAGTGCCATATCAGATCAGTCGGGGCCCAGGTTAACAACGACCACCTCTGGTACTGTTGGTCAACAGGGTGCCAGTGGAAAGTATGCTACTGTTATGTCAAAACAGGGGGGTGTGAAAGATGGAAGGGAAGGTGCTTAGAATTAAGGGTAGGAACACTGACTGGTAGAGTTGGCAGATATGATGGAAAGAAGGAAGTTGGACATTGTGTGTGCAGGAGACAAGGTGGAAAGGAAGCAAGGCCAAGAACATTGGAGATGGATGCAAGTTTTATTATGGAGTCGATGGAAAGAGAAATGTGTTGGTATTGTTTTGAGGGGAGAGTTGGTCAACAGTGTGATTGATGTGAAGAGGGTGTCAGTGATGGGCATGAAGTTGGAGATTCAAGGAGTGGTAATCATTGTTGTGTGTCCCCCCCAGGTTGGATGTGAGAATGGAGAGTCTTTCTACTGCTTCATCCATCTTTTCCCAGAAAGTATACCAAGGGAGGAGCACATGCTGATAGGAGCAGATTTCAATGGACATGTTGGCAAGGGAAACAGGAGATGAGGATGTGATTGGCAGATATAGTGTGAGAAAAATGTGGAAGGGCCAATGGTGGTTGATTTTTCAAAGAGGATGAATTTGGCGATAGTCAATACCTACTTCACGAAGAGCAGCACAGGGTGACATTTAAGAGTGGAGAAAGATCTACACAGGTGGACTACATACTCTGCAGAAGGGGTAATCTGAAGATTGGAGACTAAAGTGATGGCAGGAGAGTGTAGCTAGACAAAGTGGTTGTGTGCAGGATGATCTTGAAAGTGAAAGTGTGAAATAGGAGCTGAAGATTAAGTGGTGAAAACCAAAAGAGGTTGATCAAAAGGGAGTTTAGGGAAGAAATGAGATGAGCATTGAGTGGTCATGGAAGTCTGCCAGAAGATTGGGATACTACTGCTGTACTAGTAAGAGGCAGCAAGGAAGGTGGTAGGGTGGTCATTGGGAAGGAAGACATGGAACAAAGTAGTGCAGGAAATTATAAAAGAGGCTAGCAAAGAAGAATTGGGACAATTGGAGAGAGGAGGAAAGCAGGTAGTTATACAGAGACTGACAGAAGGCAAAAAGAGCAGTAGCAAAGGCAAAAGCAGATACATACCAGGAGTTGTACGAAAGACTGGAGACCAAGGAGAGAAAGGCCTGTACAGACTAGCTAGGCAGAGAAACGGGGAAGCAAGGGATTTACAGCAGGTTAGAGTGATGAAAGATGTAAATGTGCTGACAAAGAGCATATTAAGAAGGTGGAAGGAGTACTTTGAGGATTTATTAAATGAGGAGAATCCAAGAGGGAAAAGGTCAGATTTGTTGGAGACAGCAAATCAGGAAGTAGAGTTGGTTAGTAAGGATGAGGTGAGGGCAACCATGAGAAGAATGAAGACTAGGAAAGCAGTTGGACCAGATGGTATCCCGATTGAGGCTTGGAGATGTTTGGGTGAGATGGCTGTGGAGTTCCTAACGAGATTGTTTAATAAGATCCTAGAGAATGAGAAAATACCAAATGAATGGAGAAAGTGCGCTAGTCCCAATATACAAGAATAAGGGAGATGTACAGAGCTGCAGCAATTAGAGGGATAAAACTGATGAGCCACACCATGAAGTTATGGGAAAGAGTATTGGAGGCAAGATTGAGAAGAGAGGTAGCAATCTGAACAGTAGTGCGGGTTTATGCCAAGGAAGAGCACATCAGACGCAATTTTTGCTTTAAGAATGTTAATGGAGAAGTACAGGGAAGGCCAGAGAAAGCTATTGTGTTTGTAGACCTGGAGAAGGCATATGATAGAGTGCCGAGAGAGGAGTTATGGTATTGTATGAGAAAGTGTGGAGTATATTAGAGTGGTGCAACACATGTATGAGAACAGTGAAATGAAACTGAGGAAGGCCAAAGAGGAGATACATGGATGTGGTGAGAGGACATGAAAGTGGCAGGTGTGGTAGAGAAGGATGCAGAAGACAGGGAGCAATGGAGATGAAAGATCTGCTGTGGTGACCCCTAATCAGGAGCAACCAAAAGAAGCAGTGGCAAAAAAGTGTCTATAGTCCTTATTCAAACATCCATTTTTATGCATTGTGTCCAAGCCTTAACTGAACTCTTCCCTTTATAACTTGCACAACCTGTCAGACTCATGTTAAGGTCTGCATACACAAAACTAGAGCTAATTAACAAACTTCATTTTGGGTTTCAGCAACCCTGAATTAGTAAAGTTTAACCACCTCTGAATCAATCACTTTGTAGACTCCTGATACTCACATTGAACTTGTGCAAAGTTAGACTGCCTTTCTGATTTAAGCATAAAGAACTCTCCAATGCCCAATTTTAGTGGGCCAAATGCTACTGAATTTGAATCAGACTTCCAGTTTTATTAGAACAATTAATGAACTGAGGGCCACAACCTTAAATTCTCCACCATGACCCAATTCATGATACTGTCATGCATCATGTGGTGGGCTTTCCCTGTTTGCACAAGGCATCATGGAGTTACAGATTTAAACAGGAAGAAAAAAGGGAGGATGCAAATGAAATGTGAAAGACCAACTACAGTAACGGAAAGCAAGATGTTGCAAAGGAAACAGGACCAAACTAGTAGATATTGGCAGTCAGCAAGCACCTTAGCATGATCAGCTGTTTGTTTAGCAATGGAATGATAACCGTCAGTGCACAATCAAGGCAAACCTGTAGATGGCAGTGATGCAACACTGGGTGACAGCTGCCATAAAACCCAAAAGGTAAACCTGCACATGGACTTCTGGCTGCTTGACTGTACAAAGCAAGCAATTTCATGCATTTGCTAGGGAATCCCCTCAAATTCAATAGCTTCCCAGCCACAGAATAGCTGATTTGAGATTAAAGATAAGTCAATTTGGTTATGATTTATCAAATTGAAAGGCAGTCTCACTTCAAGTTTAGCAATACAGCAAAAAGGGAAACTGCTGTAGACAGAACCTAGATTCCTTTCACACAAAGGAATCAAACTAGAGACCAAAAACTCTTAGATATGAATATACACTGGTATGGCAACTTCATTTATTTAAAAAGAAATCAGTCTGCAGTCCATGATTTTGTATGACCAAGTCCTGGGGTAGTAATGGATAGAAACAAGTCATTCCCAATGCCTGTACAAAGGAATCCAGGCTCATGACCAATTACACACCTTAGCTAGAGGCAACAAGCTGCATTTTATTGCCAACCAAGTTCATAATGAACTATGATTAAAAAACAAATTTAAAAAGAGTCAACAGGTTTAAAAACCTTGACGGCTCATGCAGCATTTACATGTCAACAAGCAAGTGCTGCAGTTTCTTGGTCTTCATGGATTCACTGGGCATCAGTGCAGTGGCAAAGTCTCCACTGGTTTAATCAGAGATGCACTGCAGTATCTGGAAGAGGGGCAGTTATTGCAGTAATCCTCCACTAAAGGGACTTGATTTAAATACCACTGGTACAAAAGTCAACTTAAAAGGAACAGTCCACTGTACTTCCATAATGAAATATGCTCTTATCTGAATTGAGATGAGCTGCTCCGTACCTCTCCAAGCTTTGTATGACCTCCCAGGCAGTCAGACGCGCTGTCAGCAATGTAGCTAGGCTCAGCATGGCCAATGGTATTTTTTGGGGCTGTAGTTAGATGCGACCAAACTCTCCTGCGTTTTTCCTGTTTACATAGGTTTATATGACCAGTGACATGAAACAAGTTCAGTTACACAAATTGAAACGTAGCGATTTTCTATGCTATGGAAAGTCCGCACTATAATGACAGGAGTACTAACACCTTCTGCGTGCTTCGACAGCGCATTGATATGAGCTCCGTATCAATGCGCTGTCGAAGCACGCAGAAGGTGTTAGTACTCCTGTCATTATAGTGCGGACTTTCCATAGCATAGAAAATCGCTACGTTTCAATTTGTGTAACTGAACTTGTTTCATGTCACTGGTCATATAAACCTATGTAAACAGGAAAAACGCAGGAGAGTTTGGTCGCATCTAACTACAGCCCCAAAAAATACCATTGGCCATGCTGAGCCTAGCTACATTGCTAACAGGAGTGACAGTGCGTCTGACTGCCTGGGAGGTCATGCAAAGCTTGGAGAGGTACGGAGCAGCTCATCAATTCAGATAAGAGCACATTTCATTATGGAAGTACGGTGGACTGTTCCTTTAACGCTTCAAAGCAAAAATAAATTACTCATTATGAATTAGAGTTGCTTAGGCACAATCTTAACTCACTTTGTGCTCCTGTACTTCTCATAGATGGCCTTCTGGGGCCGACATTTTGCAGCCAAGTGGAGCTGATGGAGCCGAATCAGACATGGCATGATCTCTACCAGTGTGTAACCAGTAAAGGCATGCAGAGAATCAGGCTGCCAGAGGAAAGACCAAGGATTATTCAAGATCACAGCATAAAATCTGACAAGAGCACATTTCCATGAGACAATACTCCAGTATCAGTTAAGTCTCTCGTAGTAACTTAAGTGCTTAGCAATACTGCAGTTGTAGTTTAATACAACAGAACCTTACCCAGAAGGCTCTGTTGAGTGTGTAGTTGGCCAGACAGTAAGCTGCAGCAGCAATCACTGAAGGAAGATACTGCAGAGAAGGGTCCACTTCAAGTAAGCCCAGTTCTGAAACATACTAAGCCCATATGGGGGTTGAGAAGCTTTGAACCACTAACCAAAAAAAAAAAACCCACTTAAGATGCACCAATGTGTCAAGTTTTACCAAAGCAAGATTTGCTGTTTTAACACAGACAGTGCCCTCCAAAATGTACTGCATCAAGAACTGGTGACTTGTTGGTGCAGCCATGTCAAAGGACAACACTTTGAGCATAAGGTGCTCCATACGCAGGAGCTGCTTTTTGGTGTAGGAGTCATCTGTGATGTAGACAAATTCATCCACCTCTGGAGGATAAATTTCTTCATATTTCCTAAAGGATGGATACAAGTTTAAGGCCTCACACTTTAGAAAATAAGTTTTACAACCCTCACTTCTACTTACGCAGCCAAAAGGATCGCAGCAGTCCCTACAAGCTGCAGTTTCCCTCTGAGAACAGACATGTAGGAAAGGAAGCGGTCCAAGTAATTCACTGCCAGACAGACAGTCTCTGAACATAGCTTGTATTCTTCAGCAACTTCAACCAACCAGTCAACAAGGATGACCCTCATGTAGTTGGTGAGGTCAGACTGCTTGCTCATGTAACCAGGCTTTGGCCTACATCTCAACTAGAAGGGGGGGAAAAAAAAAAAAAACCTGGTCAATAAAAACAGGGGATGCCTATAGAGTTTAAAGTAAATACTGACTTCACTGTCCCGCAAGTGAAGATGGATATCATCTGCATACTCCACAGCAGACAAAATATCTTCAGAAGTGACTGGATCCTCATCTGGCAGGGACTGCATTGAAGCATCCAAATTTGATCCTACAGAAACACAGTTGAAATTTGCAAGTACTAATCTGAACCACTCATTTTATAGAACAGCCATAACTGACCTGAGGTTAAATCATTAACAGCAGTCAAAATCTGAAGCTCTGAGATAGGAAGAGAAACAGCCAACTGCTCTTGTTTAGGTTTAGTAGCTTGCATCTCAACTGGTTCAACCACCCGGACACCAAAAGCAGAAGAGGGCTGAGATGGGGCATCATTTCCTTGGGCAGACACATTGTGCCATGCTGAGCCATGTTTAGCTGGAACACCCTTAAGAGGAATAGGACATAATCCCATGGGGGGGGGGGGGGGGGTAGAAGAAATCTTTGTCACATGCACACTTCAAGCACAGTGAAATTCATCCTCTCCATTTAACCCATCTGAAGCAGTGAACACATGCACACCCAGAGCAGTGGGCAGCCACACTAGAGTGCCTGGGGAGCAGTCAGGGGTCAGGTACCTTGCTCAAGGGCACTTCAGCCCAAGACCATTCCACATTAAGCTAACTGCATATCTTTGGACTGTGGGGGGAAACCAGAGCACCCGGAGGAAACCCACACAGACACGGGGAGAACATGCAAACCCTACACAGAAAAGGCCTTCACCAGCCAGTGGGTTCAAACCCAGAACCTCCTTGCTGTGAGGTGACAGTGCTAACCACTACACCACCATGCCACCCAACCTTGAAGTAAATAATTATTCAAGGCATAGGTGGGGAGATGGAGCTGAGCTTATAACTTCACCTGGTTATTTCTTCCATGGTGATCATTTTCAGTCAAAACACCCAGCACAACCCTTTGGCCAGACTTTACACAAGGACCAGCCACACTTCCTTGAGTAGATGTGTTCTCCTGGCTAGTAAGTTGAGTAAGACCACCAGAGCTCATTTTCCAAAAATGAGTCAGTACAAATACCAAGCCGAGAAGTCACCTGGGTTTAATTTCAAGTTTGACCTTTAAATACAAAAAAAGGTAGTCAGGTATCAATAACTTTACAGGAATATTAATTCCAAACCAATATCATTCATAAACAAGTCAATACCCAAACTTGTGTTAACAACTGAGAAGGGAAACACTGCTATGTCGAACAAATACTGAGAAGAATCTGTAGCATGGGATATGACTGAAACAAATCAACACCACAAGCAACAAACCTGCGCGTTCTTTTGTTTACACAAACCAACCAAGAAATTAAAAACACTACTCAAAGACTAACTTCCGCTTTCCAGTCATTTTATATTCGCAGGTCGTCATTTCGCTCAGTAACTCAACCAATAACAGTTCATGTGTAAATGGGGAACCTCGGGAAGTTAATTAGGTGTTTGTTCATTTGTAAGACGTTGCTGATTAATGAAAGACGGCGGAAGTTGACTAGTTAAGGACGCGTCACATGGCAGCGTAACCATAGAAATGACCACTTCCGCTTTTTGTTCTGAGTGAGGGTCTCTGTGATCAGTGCCGTGAAGCTGAGACAGCTGAGCATATTCTTACATCATGCAAGAAATTTAGATTTGAGAGGCAAGTAATGATGACGGAGCTACAGAAAATAGGACGGGTAGAGAACAATATTAAAAGCATATTAAAGTATGGAGATACTGCCAAGGAGAGGAAATTGTTATTTACATTTTTAAGAACAACTGGACTGGAAAGACGGCTTTAAAATGAAACAAGAATGTTGGGAAAAACCTGTAGATGGCAGTAATGCAACACTGTGGATGCCAGCTGCCGTAAAACCCAAATGAAGAAGAAGAAGAAGAAATTCTAAGTGATGCTGCTACTGAGCTCTATAATGTAAAATCTGGAGAGCTCATAGCCTATTCCCCGCTGTAGAGTCGAGTGAAGCCATGTGGCCGCCATCTTACCACTCTCATTGCGTGTATTTGGTTTATGTTAAACCATCATATCTGATCAAATTTGCCCCAAGAAAAGTATCTCCTGATTTTTTCCTTTCATTACCTCCTCTTATTTTCTCACCTTTCCCACATTCCTGACAGATCTTTATAGCGCTCCCCTTCACTGTTATTGGTTTTTTTTCTTTTCCAGTCCAGTCTCTGATCAATTTTTTCGAACAGCTCTTTTACTAGAGCAGCAGCTACAATTATCGACACCTTAACAATCTTTTGGCCATTGCAAAAGTAGAAAAGACTTTCAATACGTAAATTGTGCATGAATAATTATTCAAACTTCCACTGGAAAAAACATGAGTTGATTCCCGATTACTTAGCGAATCAGATCGCGTGACACCGTTTCACAATTATTAATAACCTTTGTCCACAGTTATCAACACCATTCCACAATTATTGACACGCAGATGATTATTTATTTTAAAAAATAATCATCTGCGTGTCAATAATTGTGGAATGGATGATTATTTATTTTAAAAAATAATCATCTGGTATTAAGTTAACAAAACAGTTTTTATTTAAAATTTGCTTTACATAGACTTATATTTAGTATAAAATATCTTTTATATACAGTGGCGCTTGAAAGTTTGTGAACCCTTTAGAATTTTATATATTTCTGCATAAATATGACCTAAAACATCATCAGATTTTACACAAGTCCTAAAAGTAGATAAAGAGAACCCAGTTAAACAAATGAGACAAAAAATATTATACTTGGTCATTTATTGAGGAAAATGGTCCAATATTACATATCTGTGAGTGGCAAAAGTATGTGAACCTTTGCCTTCAGTATCTGGTGTGACCCCCTTGTGCAACAATAACTGCAACTAAACGTTTCCAGTAACTGTTGATCAGTTCTGCACACCAGCTTGGAGGAATTTTAGCCCATTCCTCCGTACAGAACAGCTTCAACTCTGGGATGGTGGTGGGTTTCCTTACATGAACTGCTCGCTTCAGGTCCTTCCACAATGTTTCGATCGGATTAAGGTCAGGACTTTGACTTGGCCATTCCAAAACATTAACTTTATTCTTCTTTAACCATTCTTTGGTAGTACGACTTGTATGCTTAGGGTCATTGTCTTGCTGCATGACCCACATTCTCTTGAGATTCAGTTCATGGGCAGAGGTCCTGACATTTTCCTTTAGAATTCGCTGGTATAATTCAGAATTCATTGTTCCATCAATGATAGCAAGCCATCCTGGCCCAGATGCAGTAAAACAGACCCAAACCATGATACTACCACCACCATGTTTTACAGATGGGATAAGGTTCTTATGCTGAAATACAGTGTTTTCCTTTCTCCAAACATAACGCTTCTCATTTAAACCAAAAAGTTCTATTTTGGTCTCACCCATCCACAAAACATTTTTCCAATAGCCTTCTGGCTTGTCCACATGATCTTTAGCAAACTGCAGATGAGCAGCAATGTTCTTTTTGGAGAGCAGTGGCTTTCTCCTTGCAGCCCTGCCATGCACACCATTGTTGTTCAGTGTTCTCCTGATGGTGGACTCATGAACATTACTGTAACATTAGCCAATGTGAGAGAGGTTGCTTAGAAGTTACCCTGGGGTCCTTTGTGACCTCACCAACTATTACATGCCTTGCTCTTGGAGTGATCTTTGTTGGTCGACCAGGGTAACAATGGTCTTGAATTTCCCCCATTTGTATGCAATCTGTCTGACTGTGGATTGGTGGAGTCCAAACTCTTTAGAGATGGTTTTGTAACCTTTTCCAGTCTGATGAGCATCAACAACGCTTTTTCTGAGGTCCTTAGAAATCTCCTTTGTTCATACCATGATACACTTCCACAAACATGTGTCGTGAAGATCAGACTTTGATAGATCCCTGTTCTTTAAATAAAACAGGGTGCCCACTCACACCTGATTGTCATCCCATTGATTGAAAACACCTGACTCTAATTTCACCTTCAAATTAACTGCTAATCCTGAAGGTTCACATACTTTTGCCACTCACAGATATGTAATATTGGATCATTTTCCTCAATAAATAAATGACCAAATATAATATTTTTGTCTTATTTGTTTAACTGGGTTCTCTTTATCTACTTTTAGAACTTGTGTGAAAATCTGATGATGTTTTAGGTCATATTTATGCAGAAATATAGAAAATTCTAAAGGGTTCACAAACTTTCAGGCACCACTGTAAATATATCAATGTCGGTGCTTACATAAATGAGGAAGTAATTCTAATATTTGTGAACAAATGAACTGATGATGTTTAACCTGTGTCAGAAAATCTTTTTGTTCCACTTCCTACCCACTTTCTAAGTATATTCGTAGATCACATTTTGTTAATCATTTGTTGTTGTTTGTATTAATTTCTAGTTTTGTAGTTTACCAACAAATGTCAACAGGCAATTAACATTGTAACCGCGTGAAAATCTGGGTCAAAGGTCACATGTCATTCCTCGAACCAAAATATAAAACGTCTATTGATATTGTAATATGTGGTCGATATTTACAACAAACTGAAAAAAATATTTTCTGAATGGAATAGAAAAATCTGAATATTTCAAGCATGTCATTTTTTATATAAATTCTACTTCAAATGTAATTCAAATGTGTCCTTATTCTCCTGCTTTCTCCTGATGTTTTTCTTCTGCACTTTTAAGCCGAAGTCACAGGACTCTGGATTGATGCAGTGTGTGGAACAAGTTAGCCAAGTCATGTTTCCCCAATAAGGGATCATTTTAACCAGACCTCGAAGTGGAACATTTCAATTACTGCTGTAATGGATAAGCAGCCTTAGCCATGGTGCCTGACACACACTAGCTCCTCTACTGGCATCACACTTCAACCTCTGTCTGTTTAAACCTAATTGTAAGTCCACATGAGTTCTGTGTAATACTATTTTAAAATAAATTAATTAAAAGAAAAAAATATTTTTCAACTGAAACATTATCATAAGGCTCTGGAAAAGCATTCTCCCAGTTGGGAGATTGTGAGTTGTAATCCCGACAGCACCACAGCCATCCACGGCTATGTGCCAAAGGAAGCAAAATTGGATGTTTTTGCTGGGTGGGAAGGATGGAATACTCTCTCTCCCATGTCAATCCCAGTGAAACTAATCAGTCATGAGCTCATATATGGACATGGGCAGGTTTCCTCTGAGAGTGTTATACTGCCATATGGAGCACTTGCATGTGACGTCACATCCGCTCCAGATTGTAAGCAGACGCCATCTTGTCGGTAAAACGCCATATTTCCGCCGTCTAACCGACACTGACTTTCTTTTTTTTTCGCCCAAATCTTCAAATATTACCGTGCCACAATGCCGGAGAGTTGTATGGCATATAAATGCCACAACAGGAGAGGTCAGAAATCGGGAAGAAAGTTTCATAGGCTGCCACGGGACCCTGACAGGCGTGCAAAGTGGATTGCTGCTATCAGCCGGGCCGATGCAAACAACAAGAACAAGGCATGGGAACCGACTGGAAAGAACGATCACTGGCACCTGTGCAGTGACCATTTCATCTCAGGTTCACCATGTATTTATTTCAGTATATCCATGTAGTTATTCGCAACATAAGTTTATGACTTGCTCTAATAAAAAATTCCGGGAAGTGGGAACCTGAGAAAAGGGTTGGGGCGGGGGGGTGGATTGGGTCTTTAGTGGTGTGACATTCAATGTAGTCTCTAGATGTAAAATAATTTTATACTTTTAGGGGTCACATGTAGCGATAGATAACTTCATAAGTATCAAATCATAAAATATAAAATATTCAACCATAATTGGCTGGTCAGTGCTATACTAGATACTACTGATATATCTAGTATCAGCACTAGTACTCAATACTTAAGTGACTTACCCGTCCAATGAGGATTGTTATTTTCTTGTTTGCAAGATGCCACATCTGAGGGGGGCTGATAAATCCTGAATTTCTGTAAAGATAACTGTGCAGAGATTTATAAGCACACAGTGCTTCACCACTGAACAGCGAGGGAAAGTTTATGAGGTAATTATACACATCTGGGTATTCCACCTCTGGCAGTTCCATATCCACTGACACGGTCGTGAAAATTACGTCCGGTAATCGATAAGGGTCACTAATCTGTAGGTCGTTTATTTTAGACATATATCTAGTTATCTGTTCATTAGAAAAATGAGCCGTGTAGTCCGTCGGTTGAAATTGATCCATTTTGTACACGAGTGCAGCAGTATTCAGTGGTGTTTTTTACCGACAACATGGCGGCTGTGTACTTTCCGGTCACGTGACTGCAAGGTCTCTATTGGGTTGACCTCATGAGTCTCAGAAGAAGCACTTGAAATATTACAACTGAAAGGTCCAATAGTTGTTCAGAGGATATCTAAAGAGGTTGGACATATATAAATTTGAATAGCTGGCATTTGTCCAGTGTGTTCATGTCATGTTCCTAGCTTAGGCTCCAGGATCCAAGTTAAGACAGTATCCACAAACACTGACCTGAACACTCTGGTTCATACAAAAATGATTGTAAATAATATTATAAAGCTCAACTCTATCCATTATCTATACCACTTATCTATTGAGGATCACAGGGAGCTGGAGCCAATCCCAGCTGAGTTAGGGTGAAAGGTGGGGTACACCCTGGACAGGTCACCAGTCTATCACAGGACTAACAGTCACATTCACACTAATGGGCAATTTATGCCGCTTTTCCACTACCAACGCGGCTGAGTTGGGCTGAGCCGTGCCGTGCTGAGTTGGGCTGAGTCGAGCTGAGTGGGGCTGTTGGAGTTGCATTTCGACTACAACCGCACTGAACCGTGCTGGCTGGAAGTGGGTGGACACATTGGGTGGAGTTAGCGAAAGTGGGTGGACGTCACGTGATGTCGTTAGGTGGCGCAAACAGTGACATCAGTGACCTTTTAAGCGGTAGTCTCACGACCCGGATAGTAAACAATAAACATGGAGTCGTTAGTGTTGCTGGTCTTGGTGCTGTGGCTTGTTGTCACCAACAACGCCAACAGATACTGGCAAGAGCGTATAGATGAGGCGAGGCGCATAAGGCTTCAGAAATTCTCGTAATTCGTAATTATTCTTCTTCCAGGTTTACGGTGTTTACAGATCCCAGCGTGCTCGCCGGGTGTGTGTGGGCATGTGAGGACACTCCTCCTCACCAATCAGTGCACAGGGGAGTGTCTCCTCACGCCCCTAGCCCCACTCGGCTCGGTTTGGCTCGCTTCAGCCCTACTCCAAAACCGTGCGAGTTTTGGGTGCTGAGTAGGGCTGAAGCGAGCTGAGTCGTGCTGCTCTGAGGTAGTCGAAACGCGAGCCGTGTCGGGCTGAAGTGAGCTGAAAAAGGGCCATTAGAGTAGCCAGTTGGCCGAATCTGCATGTTTTAGGACTGTGGTAGGAAACCGGAGCACCCAGAGTAAACAGCAGGGACAAGGAGAACATGCAAAGTTCAAACAGAAAGGTCCCAGTTGACTGGCAAGTTCAAACCCAGAACTTTCTTGCAGGGAGGCAACAGTGCTAATCACTGCACCACTGTGCTGCCCAGCTCTCTAACTCTATTCTAAATTACAACCCCAATTCAAAAAAAGTTGGAACGCTGTGTAAAATATAAATAAAAACAGAATGTGATGATTTGCAAATCATGGAAGCCCTATGGTTCACTGAAAATAGTACAAAGACAACATATCAGATGTTGAAACTGAGAAATGTTATTGTTTTTTGAAAAATATATGCTCATTTTGAATTTGATGTCAACAACACATTTCAGAAAAGTTGGAACAGGAGCATGTTTACCACCAAGGGCGGCTGGTGCATAAGGGCGATTGGGCGACGCACTGCCAAAAGGAAAAAAAAAAGTTTTTTTCTTTTTTTAAAACAAACTTTCACCAGCGCTGCTCAAGGCCGTTTTAATCTGTCTCTGGGTATCATTGTCCAATCAGGGTGGTCTTGCTTCTAGAGTACCGCCCCTTTTGGGGCGATTTCAGTCACGCTGAAAATCGCCCAAGAGTTCACTGATAGAGTCCCATGTTAATATATTTTTTTTCTCCTGACTGACACTTCAATGCAATCTCTATGGGTTCCGGGGGGGCTTGCCCTAACGTGCTTACGTCACTGCGAAGCGCGGCAAAGTTGCGTTCGATCCGCTCAGTTTCTGAGGTGAGATGGATGCGGAAAGCAATTCAGTGCGGTCCTTAAAAGAAGTTCCATTTAGTCAGCGATCAAATCGAGCTAAATTGACAACAAAACAAGCTGGACCCTCCTCGACCAAATCTAAACATAAAACAAATTTTGACAAGGGGGGGGAATCATATACTCGAGGTTTTACTTCAACATGGTCCCAGCGCAAATCCTGGCGAGCTGGCTGCGAGGACGCCTCAGCGGTTTTCTGCTCCCCCTGCTTACTTTTCCACCCTGGAGGTGGCTCCACGGACAACACTGCTTGGACGGTCATTGGAGTTTCGGACATGCATCATTTGTCGGAGAAAATAAAAAAAACATGAGTCATCAAAGATTCACATGGGCAGCTGCCTGAAATTTTCGGCTTTTGGGAGAGTGAACATCGCTACACAACCGGATGAGGGCTACAGGCTAGCAGTTCACCGCCACAATGATGAGGTGAGCAAGAACAGGCACATATTAAACCGGCTCACCCAATGCGTGAAATTTTGTGGAGTGTTCGAGTTAGCTCTACGAGGCAAAGATGAAACTGAGGGCTCCAGTCACCGTGGTGTTTTTCTGGGTTTGGTTGACTTCGTGACTCACACACACACACGCGCACGCACACACACAGTCACAGAATCAGTTCACTTTTGATGTTTTCAATGTGCATTTTTATATTTGCCACACTTTGCTCTGAGAGTTAGCACTTTGGTAATATCCTTGGTAAATACCAGTAATTGCAAGATCTAAAGATCCACTCATCTATTTATTCAACTGCTATTGTTATGTTAGCCAACTGTTTACAATGTTTTGTTACAGTAAGTGCACTTTCCTGTTTGTCCTTAAAGGTCCCATGGCATGAAATTTTCACTTTCTGAGGTTTTTAACGTTAAAATGAGTTCCTCTGACCTCCTTAAGTCACCCCAGTGGCTAGAAATTTCATAATGTGTAAACCAAACTATGCCCAACATTTGAGAATGGCGCGTCAAAACGGCGCGTTGATAAACTCTTCCCTTTACTACGTCAGCAAGGGAGATGATCCCCACCCCCCCCGGATTCCCACCCACTGTATGAATTGCCCGCCCAGTTGTAGTGAGGAGACCATAGAGGGAGGGACACAACAACATGGCATCACCTAAGTGAGCGAAACATGGAAATTGCGCTGTACATGGATGTGACAACACAGAAAAGAGTCTGTTTTTACTGCCGACGGGAGAGCCCCTGAAGACGCAGTGGCTTAATTTTATTTACTTCAATAATACGCCGTCGAGTCTACCTAAGACGGTGTATATTTGTCGGAAGCATTTTCCTGATGAATGTTTCCACAACTTGGGACAGTACAGGGCAGGTTTTGCACATCAACTGTCACTGAAGCCTGGGTCCGTACCAAGCATCCCTGCCGCATCAGCAACAAACACCGAACAAGTAAGTGTATAACTGTTAAGTCGTTTTGCCGTGTTTTAAAATCGGTGCCACGTTAGCCTTGCAATGGCTACATTAGCTGTGCAGCTAACCGCTTCCTGCAGTTAGCCAGGTACTCTGCGCTACAAAACCAAAAAGCATGCAGCATGCTCTGTTAAACTGAGTTTAGTCTGGATTATTGACTGTAACTTATGAGCTTATGTTTTGCCGTGTTTTAAAATCGGTGCCACGTTAGCCTTGCAATGGCTACATTAGCTGTGCAGCTAACCGCTTCCTGCAGTTAGCCAGGTACTCTGCGCTACAAAACCAAAAAGCATGCAGCATGCTCTGTTATAATAGCCAATCAAAACAGTTTCGACAAAGACACCCACATTCTTTTGTTTAAGTCACTCGTTCATTTTGTTTGTTTGTTCAGTAAAAACCCAAACATTTGTTGAATTTATTTTATTTCCTCGCGTCGCACCTTAATGACGTCAGCGCGCGGTATTTTTCCCTTCGCGGTTTGTTCCTTCTCTCTCGCCATAGTAAGACACCCACATCCGCTTGTTCTGACCCACTGGAGGTAGCGTCACACTGCTGTTAGCCAATCAGAGGTAACACGTTTACATGTCATGAATATTAATGATAAGACCCGCCCCCACCCTCTACCCTTCCCCGCCTCCTGCTTCTCATTAGCAAAACGACGCACTGGGAAAAGCGCTGAAATGGGGCTTTCTCCCAGGAGGCTATATCTACATGCCGAGGGTTCATTTCGAGAAAGGCTGCGGATATAACATCCGGAAACCTCCACGAGCCCGTTTAAAGCATCAACAAACCACCATGCCATGGGTCCTTTAAGTTGCACAGTCTGTAAAATTCTTGCTGGTCATGGAGTTTGAAGTACAAAATCTATTTACAGAACATTCTGTAGAACAGTTGACTTGCTACCTAGGTCAATTTACTTCAGTCCTGTGGACATTTTATGGTCCGTGTAGACATAACGGGGGAAAATTGCCCCCCCCCGAAAAAAATTCAGGAGCCGCCACTGTTTACCACTGTGTTACATCACCTCTACTTATAATAACACTATAAACATTTGGGAACTGAGGAGACCAATTGCTGTAGTTTCAAAAGAGAAATGTTGTCCCATTCTGTTTTTTATTTATGTTTTACACAGTGTTCAAACTTTTTTGGAACTGGGGTTGTAAACTTTTTTAACCTTACTATCGTCTGTCATTATTTTTACCACATTTTTCTGTTGGGAGGTGTGAATTAAGCATTATCCAGATGCAATTAAGCATTGTAATATTCTCTAACAAGGTTAGTAAGCTACTCCTTTCAGTTGGTGTGGCTCTTGAATGAATTTCAGCACTTAAATTATTTTAATTTATCTGTATTTGCATGAATTATTAGAGTATAAATGGAAGGCTGCAGCATATAATGAGCAAAGAAATGATGGGTTCCAACAGCTGTTTGATTGTTGAGATTAGTTTAAAAAGCTAACTTTATCTGACATTGGATAGCTGAGCTTGAGATCTCTTTATTTTCGTTTATGTTTCAATGTCTCAATTTTTAATTCTGCAGTTTAGTTATATTGAGAATGAAATACCATTCTATATAATAAAACATGTGGCTACTTCATTTGAGAAGAGAATTTATACAAAGGTCCCTAGAAACTAGGCTCCTTCCATTCACTTATCTTGTACTGGGACTGGTCAGCAGTGTTGTCAGCTGAGCTTCTTAGGCTTCAAATTGTACCTTTTCAAATCTAACACTTGCTAGCGAGACATTTTAGTGATGTCAGCCAGAGTTCTCTTTACAGGGAAACGCTTTTATGCTCCACTGGACATTTATTCTGCAGTTATGGAAGTCTGGCTTTAATGTGATGAAATGTGCCTATTGAATGCTCCATACTTATCAGACACTAGGGAAAAACTTCCATTTCCATGATTTCTTATGTCTACACTCAAAATATGGTAGAGAACTGCATATGCTTATGTGTTTTATGACAGAAATGTGTAATTGAGATTCAGCTGTTGAGTGTGCTGCCAGGCGACTGTGAGAAGGTAATTGTGCTTGTACTGCCACAGACATCCTGCGATCCCTAAGCTTCTGATTACCATGCAGGGAGCAACAGCGCAGAAACATGGCAGCTGGAGGAAGAGAAAAGAGGGTTTCAGAGAAACACAGAAGAAAAGGCGGGGGTGGGGTGGGGTGAGGAGGTTCTGTTCATGGTGTACTCTGCCAACATGCTCCACTGTGTCAAGCTTGACTCATCACCACAAGCAATTCATAATGTTGAATTGATGATGCCATCTTCTGTGGTAAAGCCTCTTCAAATAGTGCATTCATGTGAAAGTCAGCGAGACAAATTTGGAGAAAAAAGCACATCCATTAAAGGGGTTAGAGTTCATATTTGTATTCTCTTCTTCTTACAAAAGACATTAAAATATGTGGAGATTAAAATGAAAATTAATTATCGCAATAATGTGATCCATGTAATGATCATGTGAATGATTGATTAAATGCATCGCATGCCTGCAAAAATGTCCAGAAAGATGAGCTCTGTGATGGTTATGTTAGGTGTGTTTACATATCACTCTTGTCAGTCTTGTTAAAGATGCTGTCTTTACCTCCACTCCATCTTTACTGCCCAGAGGCAAACATGGCATAATCCAGTGCTAATAAGTGCTAAATGCTGAGTGTCAAAGATTTCTTCTTCTGTTTTTTGCTGTGGGCAAAAAAAAGAACAAAATTTTTTGCCATGGCACCAGCTGACACCAGAACACAAAAACAGCAATAACTCTTGGAACTTCTTTCCCCATAGGCCATGAAAACTTCTACTAAGAGTAAAGGGGATGAATTTTGATGCCAATTTAGCTACAGTTGTTATAGTTGCTGCCATGTGTTATACAGTGGGGCAAAAAAGTATTTAGTCAGTCACCAATTGTGCAAGTTCTCCCACTTAAAAAGATGAGAGAGGCCTGTAATTTTCATCATAGGTATACCTCAACTATGAGAGACAAAATGAGAAAAAAAATCCAGAAAATCACATTGTCTGATTTTTAAAGAATTTATTTGCAAATTATGGTGGAAAATAAGTATTTGGTCAATAACAAAAGTTCATCTCAGTACTTTGTTATATACCCTTTGTTGGCAATGATGGAGGTCAAACGTTTTCTGTAAGTCTTCACAAGGTTTTCACACACTGTTGCTGGTATTTTGGTCCATTCCTCCATGCAGATCTCCTCTAGAGCAGTGATGTTTTGGGGCTGTCACTGGGCAACACGGACTTTCAACTCCCTCCAAAGATTTTCTATGGGGTTGAGATCTGGAGACTGGCTAGGCCACTCCAGGACCTTGAAATGCTTCTTACGAAGCCACTCCTTCGATGCCCAGGCAGTGTGTTTGGGATCATTGTCATGCTGAAAGACCCAGCCATGTTTCATCTTCAATGCCCTTGCTGATGGAAGGAGGTTTTCACTCAAAATCTCACGATACATGGCCCCATTCATTCTTTCCTTTATACGGATCAGTTGTTCTGGTCCCTTTGCAGAAAAACAGCCCCAAAGCATGATGTTTCCACCCCCATGCTTCACAGTAGGTATGGTGTTCTTTGGATGCAACTCAGCATTCTTTCTCCTCCAAACACGACAAGTTGAGTTTTTACCAAAAAGTTCTATTTTGGTTTCATCTGACCATATGACATTCTCCCAATCCTCTTCTGGATCATCCAAATGCTCTCTAGCAAACTTCAGACGGGCCTGGACATGTACTGGCTTAAGCAGGGGGACACATCTGGCACTGCAGGATTGGAGTCCCTGGTGGCGTAGTGTGTTACTGATGGTAGCCTTTGTTACTTTGGTCCCAGCTCTCTGCAGGTCATTCACTAGGTCCTCCCATGTGGTTCTGGGATTTTTGCTCACCATTCTTGTGATCATTTTGACCCCACGGGGTGAGATCTTGCGTGGAGCCCCAGATCGAGGGAGATTATCAGTGGTCTTGTATGTCTTCCATTTTCTAATAATTGCTCCCACAGTGGGGCGGCACGGTGGTGTAGTGGTTAGCGCTGTCGCCTCACAGCAAGAAGGTCCTGGGTTCGAGCCCCGGGGCCGGCGAGGGCCTTTCTGTGTGGAGTTTGCATGTTCTCCCCGTGTCCGCGTGGGTTTCCTCCGGGTGCTCCGGTTTCCCCCACAGTCCAAAGACATGCAGGTTAGGTTAACTGGTGACTCTAAAATTGACCGTAGGTGTGAATGTGAGTGTGAATGGTTGTCTGTGTCTATGTGTCAGCCCTGTGATGACCTGGCGACTTGTCCAGGGTGTACCCCGCCTTTCGCCCGTAGTCAGCTGGGATAGGCTCCAGCTTGCCTGCGACCCTGTAGAAGGATAAAGCGGCTAGAGATAATGTGATGTGTGTGATGTGCTCCCACAGTTGATTTCTTCACACCAAGCTGCTTACCTATTGCAAATTGTCTTCCCAGCCTGGTGCAGGTCTACAATTTTGTTTCTGGTGTCCTTTGATAGCTCTTTGGTCTTGGCCATAGTGGAGTTTGGAATGTGACTGTTTGAGGTTGTGGACAGGTGTCTTTTATACTGATAACAAGTTCACACAGGTGCCATTAATACAGGTAATGAGTGGAGGAGAGAGGAGCCTCTTAAAGAAGTTGTTACAGGTCTGTGAGAGCCAGAAATATTGCTCGTTTGTAGGTGACCAAATACTTATTTTACCGAGGAATTTACCAGTTAATTCATTAAAAATCCTACAATGTGATTTCCTGGATTCTTTCCCCCCATTCTGTCTCTCATAGTTGAAGTGTACCTATGATGAAAATTACAGGCTTCTCTCATCTTTTTAAGTGGGAGAACTTGCACAATTGGTGGCTGACTAAATACTTTTTTGCCCCACTGTATCAAACTCTCGCGGTTACCAGAGGACTAGCCCCCTACTGTAACCCTAGCTGTATAGGCGAGAAGCCTAGGGCTATGGAAATGGTGATTGGCGCCGCCCAATGCACCTTAAATGCGCCTTAATGTGCATGTGTTATAAAGGAGGGTTCATGTATAACCAGATAATGATAATATTCAAATGTTATCATTCTCTGGTTATACATGAACCCTCCTTTATAACACATGCACATTAAGGCGCATTTAAGGTGCACTGGGCGGCGCCAATCTCAATACAAAACATTTGTATCTACCACTGTTTTTTGGCAGGCAAGGCTGAAAACAAGAAAAGAGCTTCCCAGGAGGCAGAGGCCGACCATGTATCAGCATCAGCATTCAAATGCACACCTCTCTTCCTTTATATGTGATGAAACCCATGTGTGATCCAGTAGAAGTATCTGCACTCCACTAGATGATAGGAAATTACAAAATAATAAACAATGTTTTAAATGTGGGCTCAGCTATTTTTATGTCAGAAACATTGAGAATATTTTGTAGAGTTCTTTGCACATTCTGGTCAATAATATATCAGAACAAGGAGGCATCTCTACTTGCCTATCAGTACTCTGAAATTCAGGAAGCATGACAGACAGCATATAGATTTGTGGGTATGGTTTTGGAGGAAACAATAAATGGAAGGAAATTTGTTTGAATGTTGAGTTTTAAAACAAATTTCTAATTTCCATTAATCTCACTAAGTTTCTTCTTTCAGCTGCTCCCGTTAGGGGTCACTACAGTGGATCTCTTCCACATATTTGATTTGGCATAGGTTTTACACCAAATGCCCTTCCTGATGCAACCCTTCCCAATCTATCCAGGCTTGGGACCAGCACTAAGTCTGCACTTGCTTGTGCAATCCCAGTGGCTGGGTATTTTACCTAATCTGCCTGTCTTTAGAGATTGGGGGAAACCAGAGCACCCAAAGGACACAGGAAGAACATGCAGACTCCACACAGAAAGGTCCCCATCAGCCGTGAGGGTCGAACCCAGAACCTTCTTGCTGTGAGGCAACAGTGCTAACCACTGCACCATCATGCCACCCGGTACGCTAAATGTACCTTAAATAATGTGGTATAGTGAAGATAGAGCCACATCCCACTGAAGCATTGCTCCAACAAAACATTGTAATGTGTGATATTATATGATGAAAGCATTCAGCTGGATTAGTCTAGGACTGTTTTTCCAGTGATAGGGATGAAATACAGTACCAGTCAAAAGTTTGGACACACTCATTCATAGTAATGAGCGTGTCTAAACTTTTGACTGGTACTGTAGGCAAAATTTTAAAATACAATGAAATTGAAACTAATCTGTATTTCACTTGGGGGATTTTTAAGCCTTTATTCATCACATATACATTAGAGTACAGTGAAATTCCTTCTCTGTAATTAACCCATCTCGGGATGTGAGCACACATACCCAGAGCAGTGGCCAGCTGTGCTGCAGCACCTGGGGAGCAGTTGGAGCACCTTGCTCAAGGGCACTTCAGCCACCTGCTGGTCCAGGGAATTGAACTGGCAACATTTATGTCCCAATGCTGCTTCTTTAAGCTTCAGGCCATGGCTTCCTCATAAATATGTGTTGTCAGAAGTGAGATTCAAGCCCACATCTCTAGGGGAGACTGCAACCTGAATGCAGAACCTTAGACCACTCGCTTGGCTATCCTGATGTGAAGATGAAAAGGAACTTCAGCGCTTCCAATTAATTAATTGGAAACACTGAAGTGTTTAATTAATTATTTAATTCATTAAGTGTTCCCAATTAATTAATTTGCCAGTTAATAAGTAAATTAATTCCACTATTAAATTCACCACTTTATAATCAGACAGCACAAATAGAAGCAATTTGTGCCTGCATAAAAGCAGAGGCATGGAGAGGGTCTGACGCTTGCACCAGCTTGTTCTATCACAGCTTGTTCTTTCAGTGTTAATTACAACATGTTTCATTTCTAGAAATAAAGACAGGTACACAATGTCAGTGGACTAAGAGTGAGGACTGTCCTCTCCCACTGATGTCCAAGGTTAGCTATTAATGTAGTCAAATATGGAGGACAAGGAACAACAGCACACACGAGCACCACATTCTCAACTCAAACCCTATTGTGAGTTTTTTCAAAAGATTTTTTTAATTATAAAATGTTGGTAATAGTTCTAATCATAAGTGTTGATAGCATGATCTGAAATCAGAAACAGTGTTTTGTTTTCAAAAAATTAACAAAATTAGGATATAAAGGATGAGAGTTGGATTAAAGAAGACAGAGTGTGGGGGGAAAAAATAAGCAACTAACATTTTGAGTTGAACAGCCAGGGAGCAGGGTGGCTGTTGATCAGGAAATGAATGTATGGAGGGGACAAAACAGGCGAGGGAGAGAGGAGGCAGAGAGGGAGGGGAGAAATTCAGAGTAGAACAGTTGGATAGTCAGAATCCAGCTCACAGCTGAGGATCGGTGCAACAAAGCGATCTTCCTCTATATCCACACAGCCTAGAGTGTCATCTGTCTCCTGTGTGCATTTCTCATTCCCACAGGATATGAAGCATTCTCTACTGAAGCAGTGACACCAAGCTAATGGACTTCTGTGTGCAGTAGAGGACACGACTGGCATCTGAAAAACAAAAGGTCAGTCTCTGTCACTCTCTATCACCACCCACAAATATTCTTGTATATAATCTGTCCAAAGTAATTACTGTTGCTGATGAATTATTGTCATAAACAGTTGACAGGGAGACAATTACAAGAGCAGGTTTTTTAATGAGCAGGGTATATTAGGAGAAATTGGACTGCTCCACTAGTCAGCAGGAGCTGATACGAGAACTGCAGCAAGACACAGTGAGCAACAGCATTTATCTCTTTCATTCAGATACTCCATGTCGCCTTTGGTCTGTACTTTTATTCTTCAAAATTCCGTATCAAAAAACCCTTGCATTTTGTTTCCTACACAGACTTAAACATTACTACAGTACTACTATATCTTATTGTAAGTATCTTATTACAATAAATACAACACAATATTGTTACTGGGAAGTCATGGCCTAATGGTTAGAGAAGCAGCTTTGGGACTAAAAGGTTGCTAGTTTGATTCCCTGGAGCAGCAGGAATGGCTGAAGTGCCCTTGAGCAAGGCATCTAACTCCAGGCTGCTCTAGGTATATTGTACTTCTCTCTGGATAAGCACTTCCATTAAATGCCTGTAATGTAATATCAAACTCCAACACAATATGCAGCAGCAGATTGTGGACAGTAAGCATTATTACACTGCTCTGGCCACCATCATAGAGACAAAAAGTGAGATCTAAACTTTTGACCCAAATTTTTAAAGGAAAAACTCTTGTTTTCCATAATGTTCCATTAAAAGCCAATGAACTTCCACGTCTCTAAACGTCAGATTTGCGATCTCACTATGCAGCAGCAGATGGCAAAAATATTTTAGATGCTTTAGGAAAGATATAGAAGAAGTAACATGAATGAATCTAATAACTAAACATAATCTCGTTGTGCTACTGTATGCCTTTCAAATATTACCTGAACTGTTAGGTCAGATTTGGTGTGAATTTCTCATTTGCTTTACAAGTGTTAAGCAGGGCTTCAATGTGTATTGACACTCACATCCATTCAGCTTTTCATCCACACTGTGGCATGCTGATGTTTAACAAATGATTGATAAATGGGGAAATTTACATAAAAGCACAATATTGTTTATTGTTTTTTATTGTTTATTGCACATACTGTACAAGAACAAAATTGGCTTAACAAAATATAACAAATACAAAGACGTGCAGGGGAGGCCTGAAACCTGATGGTTTTTCGAGGGCCTTCCCTTATTAAAATAAAAATGACAATATTAAAGTCAACTTATATAAAGCATTAAAAAAATTAATAATTAAAGTAATTGATCAATACTTTAATACTAGCCAGGAAAAACAAGCATACAATTTGCTACAAGCAAATATATGAATACATGGTAAAATAACAATAATGACATCGATTTGCAAAATAAAATGATAGGAATAAGCTAAAGATCAACTTACTGAACAAATCTAAAATTAAACATGAAAACATTGTCAATTATGAACAATTAATTAATAACAAGGATTTGGAAAGATAGATCAGTATAATTTTGTAGTGGGATTATTCAAGATTTCCTTCATCAGTTGCTTCTTGAGAAGGGGCAGAGACGTACTGTTTTGTAATTGTTTTTTAAGACTATTCCATACAAAGGGTCCTTTGTACATTAAAGTAAACTGCCGCTGATTAGATTTGGTTAGAATCGGGCTTAAGTTATTGCACTGTCTTGTGTTGTGTTTGTGGATATCGGAGTTAAATGTGATGCTATCTCTGTAATGTGCTGGTAAACATAAACTTCCATAGATGATTTTGTGAACAAAAAGGCTAATCTGTAATTTGTTAATGTCGTATATTGTTAATACTTTTAAATCATGAAACAAATTTAATAAAGGGAATGTATATGACACATTTGAAGCAATCCTAATAAAGCGTTTCTGTAGTAAGAGCAGTGGCTTTAGCGTTGTTGGATAAGTGCTTGCCCATATAATATTACAGTATGTTAGATATGGGTAAATCAAGGTGTCGTATAGGGTCATGAGTATTTTTTGTGATAGTAAGTTTCCAACCTTTTGTATTATTCCTATATTCTTGTATATCTTTTTGCTAATAAGCTCAACATGGTTTTTCCATGCAAGTTTTTCATCTATTAAAACACCTAAGAAGCGTGTATGTATAACTTGATTGATTGGTATGTTGTCGATATATATTTTGGCATTTTTCTTACAATGTTTTTTTTTTTTTTTTTACTTTTTCCCGCAAAGATGATAAAATTTTGTGTTTTTTAATATTTAGGGACAGTTTGTTTACTCGAAACCACTTATTTACCCCACACATTTCATAATTCATGGAGCTAACTAGGACATCAAAATTTCAGTGGGACATCAACAGGTTCGTGTCGTCTGCAAATAGTAAACAGTTTTTTGGATACAAATGCTAAGTCATTTATATAGATTAAAAACAATACGGGAATGATAATTACTATTCAGCAGCTTAGTAGTAAAACTTTAAATCTTGTAGTCTCAGTGCTGGTAGCTCTGTACTTTCTGTCAAATGTGAAAAAGGAGAATGGTGTGAGCTCAGTTGTTGCCATACCAAGATGTAATGCAGTCTGCAAGGACTTCATGATGCACCTGTAGACATGGCTGAGCTTTGTTGGCATCATGCAGCAAAAAAGGCTGGTCAGCTTTTTCATTAAAGCTCAGCCATGCTGTGTTCGCTCAAGGCTCTTGGTGTTGGCGAGTCCAGGATTGTGAAACTGCAGGCCCAGTTCACAGTATCCTGTCTGATGTAAATGGATGTCTGATCTGCTTTCTGAAACCACTAACCATTAGTGCTTTTGACATTGAGAAACTAATTATTGAATTGAAACTACTTTGTCAAAACTGTGACCTCCTCCTTGTAAGCCATTTCATTAGTGTTAGAGATCAGACAGCATGTTTTATAACGTAACTGGAGCTATGCCTGGCCCCCGTATGGATAAAGAATGTGAGGACATGTTACTGTCTATCTAAAAGCACTGAGGTTTGCCAGTAATTGGTTTCTGGTCCAGTCGCAGAGTAGTGTTCAGATCCTGAAGCTTAGTGGTAATTTGGATCAGACTACAGTGTTGCCAAACTGGATTACACAAATAATAGCCCAGTGTAGAGAGAACAAGAAAAAGAGCCCAAAATGTGCCAATGAGGTCAGTGGGGGTTCAGATTTTTCATGAGGATTTATGGTCACATTAGAAAAAGAGTAAGGGAGAAAAGTCTACTAACTTTTGAACAGGAATTCTGTGTATAAAAACATACACCAACCAATTGGGAATGAATGAGCAGTAGAATTTTTAATGAAAGGAAAAAAGCAATAATGGGAGTTAGTTTTCATCAGAGATAAGATGATCCTATTTCTCACTCACAAATTGAAAAAACATCAGGGGTTCACAATGTTTGAGAGGAATCAATTGATTTTGTGATGAAGCTTTCAAGGAGCACCCTGGAGAACAGGAACTGCCTTATAAAACAAAAATACTGGTGCCAAAATGGCAACCAAGTCACATAAATAAATAAATAAGAACCCATGGCTCCAAATTA
Organism: Neoarius graeffei; assembly: GCF_027579695.1. Lineage (NCBI taxonomy): Eukaryota > Metazoa > Chordata > Actinopteri > Siluriformes > Ariidae > Neoarius > Neoarius graeffei. The sequence goes on from NC_083593.1 coordinate 21,983,740, forward strand.
CGAGGGGGGGCACGGTGGTGTAGTGGTTAGCACTGTCGCCTCACAGCAAGAAAGTCCTGAGTTCAAGCCCAGTGGCCGACAAGGGCCTTTCTGTGCGGAGTTTGCATGTTCTACCCGTGTCCGCATGGGTTTCCTCCGGGTGCTCCGGTTTCCCCCACAGTCCAAAGACATGCAGGTTAGGTTCATTGGTGGCTCCAAATTGACCTTAGGTGTGAATGTGAATGGTTGTCTGTGTCACACAGACAACCATTCACATTCACACCTAAGTGAACCTAAGGGGCGGACTGGCAATCTGTGCGTTCTGGAAAAGTCCAGAACGGCTGTCCGGTCTACGGCCGTCGGCCCTGTTCAATAACCAAAATTTTCAGTCTATCAACTAACAACAGGTGGTGCTAAGATGATAATTTATCCGTCAATCATTATTCCATAGGCCTAAAAGCCAACAAAGAAGAGTAACGTTAGTGTCTGTCAACAGAAAGATGGCAAGCAGAAAACGTAAGGAGAAAGGTGGATGGGAAAAGTTAAAACAAAAAAAAGCTAAGTCGCTTGAAGAAAATGCTTCAAAATGTAGAAAGCTCACAGAGCTTTTTGGCAGTAGTGCAACTGCAAGCAGCAGCAGTAACGTTCATGTCACGTTATCACCGAGCGAGACTGAGAACCAGGTGGACATCCAACCTGACCAACCACATGCTGATGATGATAGTCATGATAAGGGGCAGGCAGCTGAAGGGATTTCACCGGAGGAGGAGGTACCGGTAAGTGACAACGACATAAAACCATAGCATAAAACAGGTTACGTAAAGGCCACTCATATACCCCTCTCATAGTAGGCCAATCTTCTATTGACTGGATTTGCAGTGTGATGATGAGAAATATGTGGTTTATTGCTGTCAAAACAAACACGTAACTACCAAGCAAGCCAATTATAAATAGATAGGCAAGCACAAATGGCCGCGATTTCATGTGTTCACCTCTGCATAATTCATGCAGATTAGGCTCTTTACGTTCAAGAGAACCAAAGCTCTAGCCTATCATTAACCAAAAGTTTGAGGGGGAGAAGTGTTTTCCATTTTGGCACTAGTTATCTTTGTCTTCTCTTTCATGGTGCGTGGTGGAATGTCTGTGGAATAGGCTACAAATGTTGTTTGAAGGATGATTGGTTGAATGGTATCATAACTAATCACAGCAGCATTGCATTGTGCAATTCGTTAGCAGCCTAATTTTAGATCTGTTTGTCAGGCTTACCTACCAAAAAATCAGCATAATATTAAAACTATAAAATGTGTCAAGCAGGCTAATTCTTACACAGAATAGACCTAAAAGGCTAAAAATGTAATTGGGATTTAGGAAAAACCTCCAAATCAGTTTTATTCTTCTTGTCTGTAGCCTAGGTATCAAATGCTATGTTTATCCAAAGTTTTGGCTGGTTTTTAAAAATAGAATTTTGAGGTATAAGTACAGGTTTAAAGGCTGTCATTCCAAATAATACTATTAAACAAATGTTAATCAAGCATATGTCAGTGCACAGTGTGAAGGGTTTTCCTAGATGCCATTACATAGTTTAGATATAATCAACAATAGCATTAGCATCCAACTTCAGCTTTTCAATTGTTTGTTTATTCAGGTTGAAGATAGTGGCAGCTCAAAAGATGACAGGGAGAGTCCAGGAAAGTGCCAGAATGAGGGATCAATGCCCCAATATTTGTGTGGGTTTTGTTATGACAGACAATATACCACTATAGCACTTTACTATAGCACTATAGTATAGTATACTATAGTATAGTGGGCCTATTTGGGGGGGGGGGGGGGGGGGGGGGGAAAGTCCAGGGCCATTTTTTGGTCCCAGTTCGTCCCTGTCTGTGACTCTAAATTGACCGTAGGTGTGAATGGTTGTCTGTGTCTATGTGTCAGCTCTGTGACGACCTGGTGACTTGTCCAGGGTGTACCCCGCCTCTCTCCCATAGTCAGCTGGGATAGGCTCCAGCTTGCCTGCGACCCTGTCGACCAGGATCAGCAGCTACAGATAATGGAAGGGGCTCCAAATTACATATAAGGGAGTGTGGTAAGAATAGAAGCTATTTATTTCTCCCACTGAAAAGTGAACACAGCAAGAACTGGTGTTATAAGGTTCTAGGTTCCAGGAAATAAAACAATGAACAAAATGCACATTTTAGGTCAGAAAAGTAAACAACATTGTCAAAAGACTCTTAGGTTTACAACCCCGATTCCAAAAAAGTTGGGACAAAGTACAAATTGTAAATAAAAAAGGAATGCAATAATTTACAAATCTCAAAAATTGATATTGTATTCACAATAGAACATAGACAACATATCAAATGTCAAAAGTGAGACATTTTGAAATTTCATGCCAAATATTGGCTCATTTGAAATTTCATGACAGCAACGCATCTCAAAAAAGTTGGGACAGGGGCAATAAGAGGCTGGAAAAGTTAAAGGTACAAAAAAGGAACAGCTGGAGGACCAAATTGCAACTCATTAGGTCAATTGGCAATAGATCATTAACATGACTGGGTATAAAAAGAGCATCTTGGAGTGGCAGCGGCTCTCAGAAGTAAAGATGGGAAGAGGATCACCAATCCCCCTAATTCTGCGCCGACAAATAGTGGAGCAATATCAGAAAGGAGTTCGACAGTGTAAAATTGCAAAGAGTTTGAACATATCATCATCTACAGTGCATAATATCATCAAAAGATTCAGAGAATCTGGAAGAATCTCTGTGCGTAAGGGTTAAGGCCGGAAAACCATACTGGGTGCCCGTGATCTTTGGGCCCTTAGACGGCACTGCATCACATACAGGCATGCTTCTGTATTGGAAATCACAAAATGGGCTCAGGAATATTTCCAGAGAACATTATCTGTGAACACAATTCACCGTGCCATCCGCCGTTGCCAGCTAAAACTCTATAGTTCAAAGAAGAAGCCGTATCTAAACATGATCCAGAAGCGCAGACGTCTTCTCTGGGCCAAGGCTCATTTAAAATGGACTGTGGCAAAGTGGAAAACTGTTCTGTGGTCAGACGAATCAAAATTTGAAGTTCTTTATGGAAATCAGGGACGCCGTGTCATTCGGACTAAAGAGGAAAAGGACGACCCAAGTTGTTATCAGCGCTCAGTTCAGAAGCCTGCATCTCTGATGGTATGGGGTTGCATTAGTGTGTGTGGCATGGGCAGCTTACACATCTGGAAAGACACCATCAATGCTGAAAGGTATATCCAGGTTCTAGAGCAACATATGCTCCCATCCAGACGACGTCTCTTTCAGGGAAGACCTTGCATTTTCCAACATGACAATGCCAAACCACATACTGCATCAATTACAGCATCATGGCTGCGTAGAAGAAGGGTCCAGGTACTGAACTGGCCAGCCTGCAGTCCAGATCTTTCACACATAGAAAACATTTGGCGCATCATAAAACGGAAGATACGACAAAAAAGACCTAAGACAGTTGAGCAACTAGAATCCTACATTAGACAAGAATGGGTTAACATTCCTATCCCTAAACTTGAGCAACTTGTCTCCTCAGTCCCCAGACGTTTACAGACTGTTGTAAAGAGAAAAGGGGATGTCTCACAGTGGTAAACATGGCCTTGTCCCAACTTTTTTGAGATGTGTTGTTGTCATGAAATTTAAAATCACCTAATTTCTCTCTTTAAATGATACATTTTCTCAGTTTAAACATTTGATATGTCATCTATGTTCTATTCTGAATAAAATATGGAATTTTGAAATTTCCACATCATTGTATTCCGTTTTTATTTACAATTTGTACTTTGTCCCAACTTTTTTGGAATCGGGGTTGTATGTCCTGTGGCATTTGCATTCAATTTTAAGATAAGATAAGCCTTTATTGCCATTGTAGAATGTACAATGAAATTGAGAATTTGCTCAATTCTCCAAAACAAACAGCTGAAAGGTCAAAAATTTGCAAAAGTCCACATACAAAATCACCCTGGTGAAGAAATGTAGCAGGAACAGGCTGAAACAGTTATATATGATTGCATCAGTCATTCTATCTATGCTGTAACACCTTTTGAAGTGTGTGTAAGAGATTACGATGAAATAGCAGTTTTTCCATTAAAAGCCAGATGTGTGTGCTTCATGTGGACATTCTGAGCTATTGTGTAATTCAATTCGACAGAGATGCTGCTGCTAATTCTCATGCTGGAGAGCACACGGCTCCTAGCACACATGAGCTAGCTAATGAATGTAATGATGAAGGAATCAGATTCAGAGCAGCAGAATGAACCCCTGATGTCAAATGTGCAATCTCAGAGGACATCACTCTTCAACCCTAATGCCTTGCAGTGCCATAAAAACTCTGCTTATCAGCTGTTATAATCACCTCCACAGTCTGGGAAGGCTTTTCACTAGATTACAGAGTGTGGCTGTGTGGATATGTTCATTCAGCCATAAGTACATTAGTGAGATCAGGCACTGATGTCAAATGAGGAGGCCTGGGGTGCAGTCAGTGTTTCAGTCCAAAGGTGTTCATTAGGGTTGAGGACAGGGTTCTGTGCAGGCAACTCGAGTTCTTCTACTCCAACCTTGGCAAACCATGTCTTCATAAACCTCACTTTGTGTACAGGGGCATTGCCATGCTGGGACAGGTTTGGTCCCGTTAGTTAGTTCCAGAAATTGTTATACCCCAGTAGTCTGGTTAACACCAGACCATATTACAAGTGAAATATGGTCTGGAATCCGCCTATTGAATTTCTCGTAGGGGAGGTGTGGTTTATGATTGTCAACAGCCGTTTATTGGACGTTGCGAATGTCTATCATTTGGTGTATACGTAGCCCATGGCCAATCATGGCAGTTGTACCCGGTGACGTAGTTAGAGCCACGAAGAAAGACTGCAACGCCAAACGCTGTTCTTTTTTTAAAACAAACTTTCACAATAAACTATTCAGAACAGTGTCTAAAGCTTGATCGAAAGTTTGGTTTGTATCACTCGCCGCCATGTTAAATGTGATCCGTAAACAGTCCCAAATAAACTACAAGCTTCCGTTTGTCGAGTAGTACGCGTCACCGTCTTTCCACCCCTCCCCACTCTCTGATTGGCTCCCTAACTCAGGCGAGCCTTTAGACCATAGTTTCCATGCTGTCTTTTCAGATCGGAACGATTGTGCAAAGCAGCATGGGATTTCCCAGGCTAATACCCCAGCATACAAAGACATTCTTTACCATTGTGTGTTTCCAACTTTGTGGCTACAGTTTGTGAAAGGCCCACATAAGGGTATGAGGGTCAGATGTCCACACACTTTTGGCCTCATAATGTATCTACTGAAACCTCTATTTCAGACATAATGTCAGAGTTGTTCACTCTGTTATTAATTAGAAGCAAGATGATCTTTCTCTGCCTTGAAACATTTCAAATATAAATCATCTATAGGCTTATTCATCATGATCAATCAAGTGACCAAAGTACAACATATGCCTTGACTATTTTTTGCTCATAGCTTGAGATTTAACACGTTTTTTTTGTTCAGATGTTTGATACTGAGATTCAACCTTTTTCAATAAACAACCCTCCCAACATTTCTCTCACAAAGCCCAGAAAGCCATGACATTTCCCCCACTCAGGTGCTTCACAATCTATTATTCATAACATGCTAGGGGTTCATGGACAGTGTTTTATAAAAAAAAAAGAAAGTGACCTTCTCTCTCTCTCTCTCTCTCTCTCTCTCTCTCTCTCTCTCTCACACACACACACACACACACACACACACACACAGAGGAGAGAGAGAGAGACTGACCCTTTGTGGTCAGCCAGAACTTCTAAAGCACCAGCACTCTGACACACCAAATCACTCACTGGCTAATAATCACGCAAATATGCATGTTGCCAGGATACAAAAAGCATAATTAAACATTATTAGTGATCTCTTCAAACTGGATCTGGAGTACGTAACTGTCCTGCCCAACAATAACAACTACAGACATATTAATAAAGGATGAAATAGACAGATTTATAAGAGCCCTAATGACCTAAAATAATCTTTGATTCATATTTGTGGACATAATTGTGTTCAAATGGCAGTTAGACAGATGTAAGAAGAGGAAATTATTTGGTGACATTGTGGAGTGACAGATGGGTAGTTTACTACACTCTGTGGCATTGTATTAAATTGTAAGAAAGTGTAAATCTTTTTAGAAAAGGGGTTCTCAGTTCCAATCATAGAGCTCCACTGGCCTGATCAGGTTTAACTCTCCCCTGCTCCCACACGTAAACCAGGCCCTGAACTCATTATCATGCCTTCAAAGAGCTGGAACAGGTAATAACAATTATATAACACTGTTTTGTAGAGGACAGTGGCTAGAGACTGAAGTTGGGAATCCATGTTCTAAATAGGGTTTTGTTGTTGTTGTTGTTGTTGTTGCTTAAACTCAATTAAACAAGTGACATGAGGTAACTCAAATATTAATTCAGCCCAGCTGTTACTGCAAAACAGCTCTAATTCATTTTATGCTTTACATATGCTTCACATTGTCTTTTTCATAACTTTTCTACATCAATCATAGTTTGGTTTGGCCTTAGACAGTGTTTCTTATTGAGCCACTGAGGTGACATGGTGGTTAAGGTAGGCCTCAGACTAATATATTGAGGCCACAAGATAATATACTGAGGCTACAAGCGAAGTATCTCATGATCACAACATAATAATTAACCACCATGTCACTTCAGTGGCTCTGCAGTTTCTGATCCCTGGTCTATAACATTAATACAAAACACCCTCAATTATAGTTTATATTAAATGCATAGACAAAAAATAAAGAATAAAGTGCTGACGTGCCAATCACTGAATCCCTTGCTTCTTGTCCTCTACAGGCTTCTGTGAGCATCTGTCTGGGATGGATGGCCAGGTGGAGGAACTGAATGGGACAGAACTGGAGGGACAGAGCTTTCTGCGCTTCAACCCAACTACTCTTTCCACTGGGGCTGCTACAGCTTCGTCCAGCCGCACTGAAAGTGTCTACGTCTATCTTTCTATCTTCCTCAGCTTGCTGCTCTTCCTCCTCACCCTCCTGGTCATCACCCTGCACAGGCTGAAAAACATCATCTCGTCCAGTTCGTCCTATCCGGAGTGCAGCAGTGAGGCAGGAAGTTCATTCACCAACATGGAGATCTGCAGCCTGTCTTCACAGAGATCAACAGTGTCATCATTATCCTGCTAGTGACACACATGAGGCTAACAAACAAGGCCATTTAAGGTTATAATAAATGCAAATGTTTTATAACAGGGCGGCACGGTGGTGTAGTGGTTAGCGCTGTTGCCTCACAGCAAGAAGGCCCGGGTTCGAGTCCCGTGGCTGGCGAGGGCCTTTCTGTGCGGAGTTTGCATGTTCTCCCCGTGTCCACGTGGGTTTCCTCCGGGTGCTCCGGTTTCCCCCACAGTCCAAAGACATGCAGGTTAGGTTAACTGGTGACTCTAAATTGACTGTAGGTGTGAGTGTGAATGGTTGTCTGTGTCTATGTGTCAGCCCTGTGATGACCTGGCGACTTGTCCAGGGTGTACCCCGCCTCTCGCCCGTAGTCAGCTGGGATAGGCTCCAGCTTGCCTGCGACCCTGTAGAACAGGATAAAGCGGCTAGAGATAATGAGATGAGATGTTTTATAACATTAAATCATTATTTTTATGACATTGCTATCCTGGTAGGCTTATGTGATAGACTATAGAAACAACCAGCAAACATATTCATAACAGTAACAAAAAATATATAAACAAACAGTGGGGGTACAAACAAGGTTAAGGGACAATATTCCTAGGGAAGATAAAATGCCTTATCCTTAACTATGTGTAACATCCATCCAGTTGATAACATTTGGAAGCCCCCCCCCCCCCAAATTATGTCTATTCATAATTATTTCCACTACCAGTCAAATGTTTGGATACTCTTGCTCACTTGCTTATAGAAGGGTTTTCTTTGGCTTTTACTATGTTCTACCGTTTCGGAATAACAATCAAGATTATGGAATAAACCCTAGAAATAATAGAATTATGCACTGACTAAGAAAAGTGTTAAACAAATCAAAACTATTTCATATTTTAAATTATTAACAGTATTCACTCTTGGCATCTTTTCAGTCAACTTCATGAGGAGCTTCACCAAGGAGGCTTTTTGTGAAGTTTCAAGAAAGGCCAAAATCCTCACTGCTTCTCAAAATAAAAACTACTCTTTGGGCAAACAATTTAATTTTAAGCAAAAACTAATTTTTTTGTGTAAAAACTACTTAGTAAAGAATATATTTTTATTCAGAAACAAATGTATTGATTTCACTCTTTGCATTTGTATGAAAAATTTTCAACCATAAGCCTTTATTAAAAGGTCTTTAAGATAAAGAAAAATAAATATTCAATCTAGTGTGCCCAGATGTTTGACTGGTGTCATAAACTCCCAACTTGTGTTGGCAATGTGTGTATGATAATGATGACATAAAAATAAAATTAAAAAGTTTCAACTGTAGCTAAGTGTCAACTGAACACATGTAGGTGACTTGAGAATTTCTTTTTAATATATTTTTAGTGAAGCAAACAGAAAATCATCCACTTATAATACAATCAAAAACTTATTATCAGATATTTAACTGATAATTGTAGCCACTCTTTTTATACAACCCCAAATCAGAAAAAGTTGGGACAATTGAAATTAAAACTGAAAACAATTTGTAAATAATTTGTAAATAATCTTTGACCTGTATTGCACTCAAAACAATACAACAGCACATTACTTGATGTTTTACCTCATGACTTTTTTAAATAAATACTTATTTCAATTTAGATTCTTACAACAAATTTCCAGAAAAAACATTGTAACAGTAAAGCACTGACCACTTTATGTAGTCATTCCTTCTCACAACACTTAAAAGATGTTTAGGGACTGAAGACACCAAGTGTCACACACAGTGCAAAGGACCAGAGTTCGTGGCAGCCTCCAAATATGGCCACCGCAGATTACATCTCAAAAACACCACACTCTCTCCTGAATTCTGATTACTGCTGCACCTGCTCCTCATTCCACTCAGTCACCAAACAATACTTGAGAACATTCCTTCCGTGTGCTCAGTGTGACATATCACTCAGTGTGCTACCTACCTGACCATACCAAGCCTTCGTTTCCATTAATGACTTACTCTGACCTTTATTAGGGCCCGAGCCCTATGGGCGAAGGCCCTATTGTTCTTGTAAGAGTTCACTATTATTATTCTTCCGTCTTCTTCTTCTTCTTCTTCTTCTTCTTTATTTTTCTCCGCTGTTGGGCCATTTTCGGGGCGCTTGCCATGGGCGAAAACGCACGAAATTTGGCACCACTTCCGAGAATTGCCACCGCTACTAAGAACCAAAAGCCCAAACTTGGCCGGGGCTCAGGGCCTCTATAGCGCCCCCTAAGTCGTTGTGATTTTGGCCTCCCGCATTAAGGTGCCTGGTTGCCATATAGTTTGTAGTACTGGCATGCCATTTGGTACGCATATGTATCTCACTAAGCCGGACAAAAATGTAATGCCTATGCATTAGCCACGCCCAACAGGAAGTGAGGTAATTTCACTTTTGTGCGAAATCCATGGCCACGAAGACGGCGCAACTCCTCCTAGACCGTTCATAGGAATGTCACCAAAATTGATACACATCATCTACAGACATGGCTGACAAAAGTTACTAAATACGTTTCACGTGGGATAAACCGTTCAGAAGTTATACGTCAATCAATTTTCACTTCAAAATTTTACATGCTAAAAAATTCATAACAAATCTTCTAATTGCTCAAAACTGCTCATACTTCACTCGCTAATCACTCATTGGGCTTCTGACATGTTACCCAATTTCTGTGATATTTCGCCACTGGGGGCGCTATTTTTGGGCAAAAAATCGAATCTTTCCTCAAATTTGGTCAAACTTCACGGCCACCCTCTTACTACCTCCCATGTCATGTATACCACATTTTGGGAATTTTCGTCCGTGGGGGGCGCTCTTTTTGGCTGACGCAATTTCTCCAAAATGGGTTTTTGGTTAATAATTCCATGATGCTTTTCCTTCACACCACTACCTTGTGATAGTACGTTGCTGTTGTAGACACTTATTTTTCCAACTCATAATCGCTCATGTACAGCATAGCGCCACCTACTGACATGGGAAAAACCAAAAAATTTATTCTTCAAAAATCTATATCTCATCTTCTATTTACTCAATTTTCATCACACTTCATACGCAAACTCTTCATAGCTCACCTGACATATACGCCAAATTTTGTGCACTTTCGCCCCTGGGGGTGCTGGTTATGGCAGAAATGATATTGCAGCTTCTGATTTGTCAACCTTGGCAAGCAAACTCTTTACAAGACCCTTATTGGGGCGCTTGCCATGGTCGACAATGCTCGAAATTTGGCTCCTTTTTCTTAGACTGCCACCGCTACTGAGAACCAGAAGCCCAGATCCAGGCGGGCCTCAGGGCCTCTATAGCGCCCCCTAACGTGTTGTGATTTCTGCCTCTCGCATTAAGGTGCCTGGTTGCCATGTAGTTTGTAGTAGTGGCATGCCCTTTGGTACGCTTATGTATCTCACCAAGCCGGACAAAAATGTAATGCCAATGCATTAGCCACGCCCTAGAGGAAGTGAGGTAATTTCACTTTTGTGCGAAATGCATGGCCACGAAGACGGCGCAACTCCTCCTAGACCGTTCATAGGAACGTCACCAAAATTGATACACATCATCTACAGACATGGCTGACAAAAGTTGCTATAAACGTTTCACGTAGGGTAAACCGTTCAGAAGTTACACGTCAATCACTTTTCAATGCAGAATTTTACATGCTTAAAAATTCATAACAAATCTTCTAATGGCTCAACACTGCTCATACTTCATACGCTAATCACTCATTGGGCTTCTGACATGTTACCCAATTTCTGTGATATTTCGCCACTGGGGGCGCTATTTTTGGGCAAAAAATCCAATCTTTCCTCAAATTTGGTCAAACTTCACGGCCACCCTCTTACTACCTCCCATGTCATGTATACCACATTTTGGGAATTTTCGTCCATGGGGGGCGCTGTTTTTGGCCGACGCAATTTCTCCAAAACGGGTTTTTGGTAAATAATTCCAGAATGCTTTTCCTTCACACCACTTCCTTGTGATAGTACGTTGCTGTTGTGGACACTTATTTTTCCATCTCATAATCGCTCATGTACGGCGTAGCGCCACCTACTGACATGGGAAAAACCAAAACATTTATTCTTCAAAAATCTATATCTCATCTTCTATTTACTCAATTGTCATCAAACTTCATACGCAAACTCTTCACAGCTCACCTGACATATACCCCAAATTTTGTTCACTTTCGCCCCTGGGGGTGCTGGTTATGGCAAAAATGATATTGCAGCTTCTGATTTGTCAAACTTGGCAAGCAAACTCTTTACAAGACCCTTATTGGGGCGCTTGCCATGGTCGACAACGCTCAAAATTTTGCCCCTTTTTCTTGGACTGCCACCGCTACTGTGAACCAGAAGCCCAGATCCAGCCGGGCCTTGGGGCCTCTATAGCGCCCCCTAACTTGTTGTGATTTTTGCCTCTCGCATTAAGGTGCCTGGTTGCCATTTAGTTTGTAGTAGTGGCATGCCCTTTGGTAAGCATATGTTTCTCACTAAGCCGGACAAAAATGTAATGCCAATGCATTAGCCACGCCCAACAGGAAGTGAGGTAATTTCACTTTTGTGCGAAATGCATGGCCTCGAAGACGGCGCAACTCCTCCTAGACCGTTCATAGGAATGTCACCAAAATTGAAACACATCATCTACAGACATGGCTGACAAAAGTTACTAAATACGTTTCACGTAGGATAAACCATTCAGAAGTTATACGTCAATCAATTTTCGATGCAAAATTTTACATGCTTAAAAATTCATAAATCTTCTGATTGCTCAAAACTGCTCATACTTCACACGCAAATCACTCATTGGGCTTCTGACATGATACCCAATTTCTGTGATATTTCGCCACTGGGGGCACTATTTTTGGGCAAAAATTCCAATCTTTGCTCGAATTTGGTCAAACTTCACGGCCACCCTTTTACTACCTCCCATGTCATGTTTACCACATTTTGGGAATTTTCGTCCATGGGGGGCGCTGTTTTTGGCCGACGCAATTGCTCCAAAACGGGTTTTGGGTAAATAATTCCATAATGCTTTTCCTTCACACCACTACCTTGTGATAGTACGTTGCTGTTGTAGACACTTATTTTTCCAACTCATAATCGCTCATGTACAGCATAGCGCCACCTACTGACATGGGAAAAACCAAAAAATTTATTCTTCAAAAATCTATATCTCATCTTCTATTTACTCAATTGTCATCAAACTTCATACGCAAACTCTTCATAGCCCTCCTGACGTATACACCAAATTTTGTGCACTTTCGCCACTGGGGGCGCTATTTTTGGGCAAAAAATCCAATCTTTCCTCAAATTTGGTCAAACTTCACGGCCACCCTCTTACTGACTCCCATGTCATGTATACAACATTTTGGGAATTTTCGTCCATGGGGGGCGCTGTTTTTGGCCGACGCAATTGCTCCCAAACTGGTTTTTGGTAAATAATTCCATAATGCTTTTCCTTCACACCACTACCTTGTGATAGTGCGTTGCTGTTGTGGACACTTATTTTTCCAACTCATAATCGCTCATGTACAGCATAGCGTCACCTACTGACATGGGAAAAACCAAAAAATTTATTCTTCAAAAATCTATATCTCATCTTCTATTTACTCAATTGTCATCAAACTTCATACGCAAACTCTTCACAGCTCACCTGACATATACCCCAAATTTTGTTCACTTTCGCCCCTGGGGGTGCTGGTTATGGCAAAAATGATATTGCAGCTTCTGATTTGTCAAACTTGGCAAGCAAACTCTTTACAAGACCCTTATTGGGGCGCTTGCCATGGTCGACAACGCTCAAAATTTTGCCCCTTTTTCTTGGACTGCCACCGCTACTGTGAACCAGAAGCCCAGATCCAGCCGGGCCTTGGGGCCTCTATAGCGCCCCCTAACTTGTTGTGATTTTTGCCTCTCGCATTAAGGTGCCTGGTTGCCATTTAGTTTGTAGTAGTGGCATGCCCTTTGGTAAGCATATGTTTCTCACTAAGCCGGACAAAAATGTAATGCCAATGCATTAGCCACGCCCAACAGGAAGTGAGGTAATTTCACTTTTGTGCGAAATGCATGGCCTCGAAGACGGCGCAACTCCTCCTAGACCGTTCATAGGAATGTCACCAAAATTGAAACACATCATCTACAGACATGGCTGACAAAAGTTACTAAATACGTTTCACGTAGGATAAACCATTCAGAAGTTATACGTCAATCAATTTTCGATGCAAAATTTTACATGCTTAAAAATTCATAAATCTTCTGATTGCTCAAAACTGCTCATACTTCACACGCAAATCACTCATTGGGCTTCTGACATGATACCCAATTTCTGTGATATTTCGCCACTGGGGGCACTATTTTTGGGCAAAAATTCCAATCTTTGCTCGAATTTGGTCAAACTTCACGGCCACCCTTTTACTACCTCCCATGTCATGTTTACCACATTTTGGGAATTTTCGTCCATGGGGGGCGCTGTTTTTGGCCGACGCAATTGCTCCAAAACGGGTTTTGGGTAAATAATTCCATAATGCTTTTCCTTCACACCACTACCTTGTGATAGTACGTTGCTGTTGTAGACACTTATTTTTCCAACTCATAATCGCTCATGTACAGCATAGCGCCACCTACTGACATGGGAAAAACCAAAAAATTTATTCTTCAAAAATCTATATCTCATCTTCTATTTACTCAATTGTCATCAAACTTCATACGCAAACTCTTCATAGCCCTCCTGACGTATACACCAAATTTTGTGCACTTTCGCCACTGGGGGCGCTATTTTTGGGCAAAAAATCCAATCTTTCCTCAAATTTGGTCAAACTTCACGGCCACCCTCTTACTGACTCCCATGTCATGTATACAACATTTTGGGAATTTTCGTCCATGGGGGGCGCTGTTTTTGGCCGACGCAATTGCTCCCAAACTGGTTTTTGGTAAATAATTCCATAATGCTTTTCCTTCACACCACTACCTTGTGATAGTGCGTTGCTGTTGTGGACACTTATTTTTCCAACTCATAATCGCTCATGTACAGCATAGCGTCACCTACTGACATGGGAAAAACCAAAAAATTTATTCTTCAAAAATCTATATCTCATCTTCTATTTACTCAATTGTCATCAAACTTCATACGCAAACTCTTCATAGCTCACCTGACATATACGCCAGATTTTGTGCACTTTCGCCCCTGGGGGTGCTGGTTATGGCAAAAATGATATTGCAGCTTCTGATTTGTCAAACTTGGCAAGCAAACTCTTTACAAGACCCTTATTGGGGCGCTTGCCATGGTCGACAACGCACGAAATTTGGCTCCTTTTTCTTAGACTGCCACCGCTACTGAGAACCAGAAGCCCAGATCCAGGCGGGCCTCGGGGCCTCTATAGCGCCCCCCGAGCACCGTACAGTGCGAGACCCTATTGTTACCATGTGTCCAATTCTGTGCTTTGTCGCCATTGTGGGAGTGATGTCTCTTGCCGAAGACGCTGTGGAAGTTATTTCGCGGGGACGCATGCCCCCGCCCCCCTTGGCCGCTGGCGCGAGGGCCCGTCGAGGCCACTTGCGGCTTTAATTAGGGCCCGAGCCCTATGGGCGAAGGCCCTATTGTTCTTGTAAGAGTTCACTATTATTATTCTTCCGTCTTCTTCTTCTTCTTCTTCCGTCTTCTTCTTCTTCTTTATTTTTCTCCGCTGTTGGGCCATTTTCGGGGCACTTGCCATGGGCGAAAACGCACGAAATTTGGCACCAGTTCCGAGAATTGCCACCGCTACTCAGAACCAGAAGCCCAAACTTGTCCGGGCCTCAGGGCCTCTATAGCGCCCCCTAAGTCGTTGTGATTTTGGCCTCCCGCATTAAGGTGCCTGGGTGCCATGTAGTTTGTAGTAGTGGCATGCCATTTGGTACGCATATGTATCTCACTAAGCCGGACAAAAATGTAATGCCAATGCATTAGCCACGCCCAACTGGAAGTGAGGTAATTTCACTTTTGTGCGAAATGCATGGCCACGAAGACGGCGCAACTCCTCCTAGACCGTTCATAGGAATGTCACCAAAATTGATACTCATCATCTACAGACATGGCTGACAAAAGTTACTAAATACGTTTCACGTAGGATTAACCGTTCAGAAGTTATACGTCAATCAATTTTCACTTCAAAATTTTACATGCTTAAAAATTCATAAATCTTCTGATTGCTCAAAACTGCTCATACTTCACACGCAAATCACTCATTGGGCTTCTGACATGTTACCCAATTTCTGTGATATTTCGCCACTGGGGGCGCTATTTTTGGGCAAAAATTCCAATCTTTCCTCAAACTTGGTCAAACTTCACGGCCACCCTCTTTCTACCTCCCATGTCATGTATACCACATTTTGGAAATTTTCGTCCATGGGGGGCGCTGTTTTTGGCCGACGCAATTGCTCCAAAACGGGTTTTTGGTTAATAATTCCATAATGCTTTTCCTTCACACCACTACCTTGTGATAGTACGTTGCTGTTGTAGACACTTATTTTTCCACCTCATAATCGCTCATGTACAGCATAGCGCCACCTACTGACATGGGAAAAACCAAAAAATTTATTCTTCAAAAATCTATATCTCATCTTCTATTTACTCAATTGTCATCAAACTTCATACGCAAACTCTTCATTGCTCTCCTTACATATACGCCATATTTTGTGCACTTTCGCCACTGGGGGCGCGATTTTTGGGCAAAAAATCCAATCTTTCCTCAAATTTGGTCAAACTTCACGGCCACCCTCTTACTACCTCCCATGTCATGTATACCACATTTTGGGAATTTTCGTCCATGGGGGGCGCTGTTTTTGGCCGACGCATTTGCTCCATAACGGGTTTTTGGTTAATAATTCCATAATGCTTTTCCTTCACACCACTCCCTTGTGATAGTACGTTGCTGTTGTAGACACTTACTTTTCCAACTCTTAATCGCTCATGTACAGCATAGCGCCACCTACTGACATGGGAAAAACCAAAAAATTTATTCTTCAAAAATCTATATCTCATCTTCTATTTACTCAATTGTCATCAAACTTCATACACAAACTCTTCATAGCTCACCTGACATATAGGCCAAATTTTGTGCACTTTCGCCCCTGGGGGTGCTGGTTATGGCAGAAATGATATTGCAGCTTCTGATTTGTCAACCTTGGCAAGCAAACTCTTTACAAGACCCTTATTGGGGCGCTTGCCATGGTCGACAACGCTCGAAATTTGGCTCCTTTTTCTTACACTGCCACCGCTACTGAGAACCAGAAGCCCAGATCCAGGCGGGCCTCAGGGCCTCTATAGCGCCCCCTTACGTGTTGTGATTTTTGCCTCTCGCATTAAGGTGCCTGGTTGCCATTTGGTTTGTAGTAGTGGCATGCCCTTTGGTACGCATATGTATCTCACCAAGCCGGACAAAAATGTAATGCCAATGCATTAGCCACGCCCTACAGGAAGTGAGGTAATTTCACTTTTGTGCGAAATGCATGGCCACGAAGACGGCGCAACTCCTCCTAGACCGTTCATAGGAACGTCACCAAAATTGATACACATCATCTACAGACATGGCTGACAAAAGTTGCTAAATACGTTTCACGTAGGGTTAACCGTTCAGAAGTTATACGTCAATCATTTTCCAGTGCAGAATTTTACATGCTTAAAAATTCATAACAAATCTTCTAATTGCTCAACACTGCTCATACTTCACACGCAAATCACTCATTGGGCTTCTGACATGTGACCCAATTTCTGTGATGTTTCGCCACTGGGGGCGCTATTTTGGGGCAAAAAATCCAACCTTTCCTCAAATTTGGTCAAACTTCACGGCCACCCTCTTACTACCTCCCATGTCATGTACACCACATTTTGGGAATTTTCGTCCATGGGGGGCGCTGTTTTTGGCCCACGCAATTGCTCCATAACGGGTTTTTGGTAAATAATTCCATAATGCTTTTCCTTCACACCACTACCTTGTGATTGTACGTTGCTGTTGTAGACACTTATTTTTCCAACTCATAATCACTCATGTACAGCATAGCGCCACCTACTGACATGGGAAAAACCCAAAAATTTATTCTTCAAAAATCTATCTCTCATCTTCTATTTACTCAAATGTCATCAAACTTCATACGCAAACTCTTCATAGCTCACCTGACATATACGCCAAATTTTGTGCACTTTCGCCCCTGGGGGTGCTGATTATGGCAAAAATGATATTGCAGCTTCTGATTTGTCAAACTTGGCAAGCAAACTCTTTTCAAGACCCTTATTGAGGCGCTTGCCATGGTCGACAACGCACGAAGTGCGAGACCCTATTGTTGCCATGTGTCCAATTCTGTGCTTTGTTGCCATTGTGGGAGTAATGTCTCTTGCCGCAGAAGCTGTGGAAGGTTTTTCGCAGGGACGCATGCCCCCGCCCCCCTTGGCCGCTGGCGCGAGGGCCCGTCGAGGCCGCTTGCGGCTTTAATTCTGTTTGTTCCCAACTTTGTTTATATGCTCTGCCTGTGACATTCTAACTGCACATTGCTTGACCCCTTGCTTCCCATTGACCACAATTTGGATAACGATTTATATTTGTCTACCAGTTTGTGACACACCCACTCTCCCCTGCGACTGCTTCTATAAGTTGCCTGCTATTCTGATGGAATTCTTTGCCGCTATCATGGATGCAGCAGAGGAGGCTAAGCAAACTGCTATTTCAGTGCTTGTTGAGAGAACATCAGCAGATGTTGAGTGACTTGGACTTCCGTATTTCTCAACTCACTGCTGCTCTATCGCAGGCACTCTTAATGCATTCCACACTTAAAGCCAGCACTTCTACACTCATGCCCAGACCAAATAAATTCTCCAGGGAAGTATCTTAGTGTAAAGGCTTCCTGCTACAGTGCTTGCTCTTCTTCATGGTGCAGACAGGCACCATTGACCAGCAAAAGACTGTGCAGTTTATCAACCTGCTCACTGGCAAAGCACTCCATTAGGCTACCGCTGTGTGGGAAAGAGGCAGTGAGTTCAACTTCATATGAGCACTTTATTGACCTGTTTAATCAAGTGTTCAATCATCAGCCTGAGGGCATGGAGGTTGGTGAGAAATTACTAACTCTACAACAAGGGGAGAGTAGCTGAATATGCACTAGACTTCCATACCCTCACTGCTGGGAAGGCCACCTTTCGTCAAGGACTGGATCCTCTCATTTTAACAGAACTAGCTTGCCGTGATGAACAACACATTGTGGATTCACTCATAGACCTAGCTATCAAGTTAGACAACCTCCTCCGGAACAGGCCGTCACTGCACATTTTCTCAATAAGTGCCCAGGTCACCACGCCTCCCACACCCATGGACATTTCCAACGCTCGCATGCCACACTCTGAATGAGAATGGAGACGTAAGGAGGGCTTGTATTTCTACTGTGGAAGAGCTGGTCATCTCTTGGCTCACTGTCCAGTCTGGCGCCAAGGCCCAAGGTGACGGGCTGACACAGAAAGAACTTCAAACACCTCCACCTCTCCTCCAGTGAGTTCTACTGCCTCCCCACAACACCAATTCCTCAAGGTGAAGGTATTGTTAAACTTCTCAGAGTCTTCCCATGTTTTTTCTGCTCTAATAGAGTCTGGGGCCACAGGCAACTTCATTGACTGTGAGGTTGTCCAAAGGCTGCAGTTACCTACACAGGAACTCCCACAACCAGTAGGCCTCAAGGCCATTGATGGCAAACCCATTGGGGATGGGTTCATCACCACTGGCACACAGCCCCGGGAGATTCAAGTCAGTGCCCTACACAAGGCGACCATCTCGCTGTTCCTCACCTGCACTCAAAACCAAGCCATCATTCTAGGGTTTCCCTGGCTACAGCTCCATGTCCTTCACATCTCCTGGCACAGCAGGGAAATCTTTCAATGGTCATCATTCTGCTGACAGCACTGTCTCCATCTGCTCCAGATCACACTAACCCCCACCTCAGTGGAGAGCCCTGCGTCTAGTAGCACCGATCACATCCCTGCTGGTTGCCATGCTTTCCAAGAAGTCTCCAGTAAAGGGAAGGCCAGTGAGCTACTTCCCCATTGACCATACGATTGCACCATTGACCTCCTCCTGGGCACCACACCTCCACGCTGTCACATCTATCCTCTTGCAATCTCCAAACAAAGGGCAATGGAGGCATACATGCAGGAGGCACTGCAACAAGGCTACATTCACCCATCTATATCACCCGCATCAGCAGCGTTCTATTTTGTAGAAAAGAAAGGAGGAGGGCTCAGGCCATGCATCGATTACAGAGGCCTCAATCAAGTTACAGTTAAGTATCCTTAAGTACCCACTACCGCTGGTCTCTTCAGCCCTGAAACAATTATGTTCAGCACAAATCTTCATGAAACTTGACCTCAGGAGCGCCTACAATCTGGTGCATATCCAGGAGGGAGATGAGTGGAAAACAGCTTTCAGCACCACCTCTGGCCACTTCCAGTATTGCTTAATGCCATATGGGCTATTTTGTGAACCCAATGTATTCCAATGTCTTATCAATGACCTGCTCAGAGACATGGTAGGCCACTACGTCATCACATACATTGATGACATCCTCATCTACTCCCCGAATGAGGAAAGCCATGTAGAACATGTAAAGGCAGTGCTCAGCTGGCTCCTTAACAATCACCTGTACATTAAGGCAAAGAAATGTGAGTTTCTTGTACCACAAGTTGCATTCCTGGGTTACGTGATCAGCACTAAGGGTGTCACCATGGACGTAGACAAAATATCCACAGTCACGGCATGGCCGACCCCCACAACTGTAAAGGAACTCCAGTGATTCTTAGGTTTTGCACATTTTTACCCGGCATTTCATCGAGGGCCATCACCGGTCCCCTCACATCCCTACTCAAGAAAAGGCCCAAGTGCCTCCAGTGGAAACAAGGGGCAGAGGATGCATTTGCCCAGCTCAAGTCTGCCTTCACAACAGCTCTGATTCTCAAGCACCCAGACTGCCCAAAGCCTTTCACCATGGAGGTTGACGTCTCCAAATCAGGGGTTGGCAGTGTACTGTCCCAATGCTTTGGGAAGAAACCCAAACTTCACCCAGTGGCATTCTTCTTCAAAAAACTCACACCAGCAGAACAGAACTATGGCATAAGGAACAGAGAGCTCTTGGCCATCAGGCTGGCCTTAGAGAATGGAGACATTAGCTCGAGGGGGCCTCACATCCATTCATCATATACACCAATCTTTAAATACCTCAAGTCAGTGAAATGACTGAACCCCCATCAGGCAGGCTGGCTTCTCTTTTTCACCCAGTTCCAAGTTGCTATTTCATACTGACCCAGTTCCAAGAACACTAAGGCTGATGTCCTATCCAGGATACACTCCCCCACTACCAATACCCAAGAAATCACACCCATTCTACCCTCCAAGTGTTTCATCAATGCCCTCACTTGGGATATAGACAAAAGAACTGGCACGAGTCCAGCCCCGCCATCTTCCAGAAGCCTGCTCCCCTCGTTTAAGGTTTGTTCTGCCATGATTCTGAGGCCACCTCATCATCTGGGCATGCTCATCACCAGCCAGAGGACACCCCAACATCCAATGCACCTATCAGCTACTCAAGACAAATTACTGGTGGCAGAACATGCTCATTAATCTATTTATCTCCTCCTGCTCCACATGTGCCCAAGCCAGAGTACCTTGGGCCCCTCTGGCAAGCAAGCCCATGCCACTCCCCACACCTCAATGCCCTTGGTCCCACCTGGCAGTTGATTTTATCACAGATCTGTCCAAATCACAAGACCACACAACCATCATGGTAATCGTCGACTGGTTCTCCAATTTCATTAGGCTTATCCCATTGCCTGGCTTAGCCACAGCATTTGAAATAGCTGAACTGATCTTTTCCCCACATTATCTGGTACTTTGGCATTCCAGAAGACTTAGTTAGCAACCGAAGCCCCCAGTTCACATCCAGGCTATGGTCCAAAATCATGGACAAACTGGGGGTATCAGTAAGCCTAACCTCTGGCCATCACCCGCAATCCAACAGCCAGGTACAGTGGGCCAACCAAGAAGTAGGATGCTTCTTAAGGGTATTTTGTCTAGAGAACCCTAAGGCCTGGTCTCCATTTCTCCCTTGTGTTGAGTATGCACAGAACACACTCAAACATTCAGTGAGTTCTAACATTCAATGAGTTCTAACAACTCATGCTGTTCCAATGTGTACTGGCATACCAGCCTCCACTATTCCCCTGGGATAGCTCTCCCACAAATATTCCAGCCGTTGATACTTGGTTCCAATGGAGCAAACAGGTATGAGAGAGCATCCACCAACACCTCAAACAGGTGTTGCTAAGATACGAGCACTTCACAGACAAACACAGAGAAGAGACTCCGGTGTATGTCCTGGGTGATAGAGTATGGGTATCCACCAAGGACATATGGGACCCCAACACCTGCAGAAAGCTCAGTGCCAGGTACATCAGCCCCTTCAAGGTTCTCTGACACGTGAACTAAGTATCATACAAACTGGAGCTTCCTCAACACTGCTGTTTGTCACCCACCTTTCATGTGTCATACCTAAAACCAGCCATCCAAGGTCTGTTAGCAACGAGCACCCCAATCTCAGCACATCCAGCACCACTAAACCTGGAGGGACAACCAGTGTACTTGGTACACAAGAGCTTCAACTCCCACCACAGGCAGGCTAATCTCAAATACCTGGTGGATTGGGAGGATTATGGACCTGAGGAAAACAGCTGAGTCCAAGCCAAGGACTTCCTGGACCCACTACTCACTCAGGAATTTCTTGCCAGACACCCTGAGAAACCTGCACCATGGACCCGAGGTAGTCCTAAGAAAGGAAATGCTCCCAGAGTGAGCATCTTGGGGGGAGGGGGGTTCTGTCACACACAATGCAAAGGACCAGAGTTCATGGCAGCCTCCAAACATGGCCACACAGATTACATCTCCCAAACACCACACCGTCCTCCCTCTCCCGAACTCTGATTACCACTGCACCTGCTCCTCATTCCACTCAATCACCAACTATTCCTTCTGTGTGCTCAGTGTGAAGTATCGCTCAATGTGCTGCCTACCTGACCATACCAAGCCTTATTTTCCAGTCCTGACTTACCCTCACTCTGACTTTTATTCCATTTGTTCCTGACTTTGTTTATACACTCTGCCTGTGATATTCTGACTGTGCCTTGCTTGAACACTTGCTTCCCACTGACCACGATTTGGATAATGATTTGGGTTTGTATAACAGTTTGCAACGCACCCACTCTCCCCTGCAACTGCTTCCGTAAGTTGCCTGCTATTCTGACACCAAGTGATTAAGTGTTTCAGGCATCATTTTGTCCCATTCTTCCTGCAAACAGGTCTTAAGTTGTGCAACAGTATGGAATTATTGTCAAATTTCTGGTTTCAAAATTCACCACACATTCTCTATTGGGGACAGAGGGGACAAGCACCTTCTTCTTCCACATCTATGCCTTTGTAATGTGTGCAGAATGTGGTTTTGCATTGTCTTGTTGAAATATCCCTGGAAAAGATGTTGTCTTGAAGGCATAATATGTTGCTCCAAACTCTCAGTGTACTTTTCTGCATTAATGCCGCCATCACAGAAGTGTAAGTTACCTTTGCCAAGTGCACTGACACAACAACATACTATGACAGACCATGGTAACAGTCTGGATGGTCCTTTTTGTCTTTGGTCGAGAGCCCATGGTATCCATTTCTTACAAAAAAAGACCCACAGTACTGATTCATCTGACCACAATACACGTTTCCACTGTGTGATGGTCCATCCCCAAGTGCTTCTGGACACAGTTAACATAAGGCTTCCTTTTTTCTTTTAACTCGAATTTGTGGATGTAACTCCATATTGTAGTGCAGGGCTTTCCCCAAAGCATGGATATGTGGCACTCCACCGTGCTGTGCAACGTCAGCGCTGCGCTGTCACTTGTACACCAAAAAAAAATCAATACCATAAATTGAACAATGCAGAGTACTTCCCGCACCTAAATATCTCCTATTTCCCTCGGAAAATCAGCAATAACTACAGAAATAAGAAGATACTGTAATATATAGGTCTACACTATCCTGGTACTCAACCCAGAAGTGAAAATAAAGGGTTTTGCTGCGTACACTGACTGGCATTCGCAACCATACATAAAACCACGTTCTAGGCGCTGGTCACTAGATGGCGCTGTTGCGTGATTTGACCTTGATTCCCTATATTGTTTAATATTATGCGTTTTTTTGTTGTGCAATAAAATTAAACATTTCTCTGAATTGACTGTTTCCAGTGTTTTCATTTCAAATCTAATTTTGCCCTGCGGCACGGTGGTGTAGTGGTTAGCACTGTCTCCTCACAGCAAGAAGGTCCTGGGTTCGAGCCCTGGGGCCGGCAAGGGCCTTTCTGTGTGGAGTTTGCATGTTCTCCCCGTGTCCGCGTGGGTTTCCTCCGGGTGCTCCGGTTTCCCCCACAGTCCAAAGACATGCAGGTTAGGTTAACTGGTGACTCTAAATTGACCATAGGTGTGAATGTGAGTGTGAATGGTTGTCTGTGTCTATGTGTCAGCCCTGTGATGACCTGGCGACTTGTCCAGGGTGTACCCCGCCTTTCGCCCGAAGTCAGCTGGGATAGGCTCCAGCTTGCCTGCGACCCTGTAGAAGGATAAAGCGGCTAGAGATAATGAATAAATGAATGAATTAATTAATTAATTTTGCCCTTTAAATTTTGCCCCTTGTATATTTGACGAGGTAAAAAATTAGCAAATTTAATAATATTGAATTGTGTCTGAATCAGCCCTAGATGCCACCAGAATGCACCATTTGAAGTCTCTAATTTCAAAATTTTCTGTGGGAGCATTTCCCCGGATCCCCCATCAGCTGGCTCTTACGGGCTGGGCTCTGCATCAGTAGCACTGCTCTGATTTTTTTTTTCTGGGGAAAGCCCTGTAGTATTTGACAAAGGTTTACCAAAGTAATCCTGGACCCATATCAGCTATAGATGAATGACGGTTCTTGATGCAGTGCCGTCTGAGGGATCAGAGATCACCGATGTTCAACTTAGGCTTGTGCCCTTGCCCTTTATGCACTGAAATTGCTCCAGATTCCTTGAATCATTTAATGATATTATGCACCATAAAGGGTGAAATATCTAAATCCCTCTGTATCTTTCTTTGAGGAACAGTGTTTTTGAACATTTCAATAATTTTCTCATGCATTTGTTGATAAACTGGAGATCCTTGGCCCATCTTTGCTCCTCAAAGTCTAGGCCTTTCCAGGATACTGATTTTGTACCAAATCATGATTCCAATCACCTGTTGACATCACCTGTTTCAAATCACATGATTATTTAATTGTTTTAATTCATTATTAGCCCTGAATTGCCCTGTCCCAGCTTTTTTTGGAATGTCTTGCCTGAAACACAGAAATGAATGTATATTAACAAATGAAATGAAGTTCACCAGACAAAAGATGAAATATCTTGGGTTCATACTGTCTGCAATGAAATACAAGTCATTTAGAAATCACTGCTTTTTTTTTTTATTTGCATTTTCCATACTGTCCAAAATGTTTCTGATTTGGAGTTGTAGAAGAAATTGAGACTTAAGAGTATGATCCACAGTGTACAGTGGTACACCATGTCTGATGGTCTTAATTCCAATGTATAATCTATGTAGAGGCTAGATAGAGGCTATCTAGTGCTCCCAGGATAGCTTCCAGACCACCCACAAACCTGACTAGAATAAAGTGGAGAGTGTGGATGAACGAATAGATAAATAGAAACTAAGTCCAGTACTCCAGGTTATGTTTAGCACACCAAATTTAATGCTGTTGACAATGTATGGCTGAGTTCCCTCAGCCAATTTACTACAATAAGTTTGTTTTTAGGGAAAGGTGTGAAGCTAAGCAGCTTTGTTCCAGTGGGGTGGGGTCTATTTCTGGGCCAGACAACTGTAAGCCAAAGCCAGAATTTAAGACACAAACAAGATCCACTGGATGACAATTATATGAGTTTAAGGAATCTTTGAAAATGTATTATAGGCTTTCAACAATTGCTGTATATAGTCCACTTATAGGCCTTAAACAAGTAATTATAAAGTGCACCATAAACACGTTTGTTTACACTTTCATTCATAGAGCCTTAGCATCTTTTTCTGCCCTGACTATTCTAAAAATAAATTGTTTTTAAAAGGAGCTTTTCTAGGAACACTATGGAAAGTGACCTTCTTATTAGGAATAACATTAAAACTTATAAAAGGAAGCTGGTACACAGATTATTAGGCGTTTGATGCAATCTATGCAGGGGGGAAAATCACATTAAAGTTGAAAAATATGTGCAACATTGAAACTCGTGGCTTGTGTGTATCTTACTGTCTTCAGTATAATGAATATTTGATGAAATTCAGTTTGAGGCTCATGAAACACAAACCATGCCCTGCTATTAAACATGCTGTAAATTAGAAAGAAACTTTGGAAATGTGTGTGATTTTACAAAATGTAGTAGGAATTTATTTGTCTGAACAAACAATATTGCCTGAATTTAAAAAAAAGAGTATGTCGTGTTTTATGGGTAGCTATTATTAAATCATTACAGGATTATATCTCAGCAAAGTGGATTACATTATAATTGTGTTAACAAGGTCTCTTATCCCTAATGCTACTCAATACTTTTAATCAAATGTTTAGTATGGGCACAAATACACTGTATACTTGATGGGAAATTGCCAGAATTTAAAGTAAGCTTGCCTTTTTAAACAAAGACTGTGTTTCAAAAACATGGTGTGGAAATATCCTTTATTAAGACAAATAAATGTGTGTATGGCCTAACCTGTCCCTGAGGTTATTTATTATGGACCTAATTTATACATAACCTTGAGTCCTTGATATATTCCACTTCATTTTCATTTAGATACAATGTTTTGGGGGGAAAACTGGTTTGTGGCATTTGTTTCTCAAGTTATTCTGCCATTATTATGAAATATATGAAATTGTTTTCCAACACTGAATCTAAGAAATCATTTGACTATTCAAAAATGTGTTAAAACTTCTTTTGCTGTTAAATAACTAAATATGGTTTTTAAAAAAAACCAAGGTTGTGTTTTTATTATAATTACTATTGTTTTAAATCATAGAATTAGTAAATACACAACAAGTGGCTAACTACAGTACATAGCATCCATGCTAATGACATGAGGACATTAGGGACATTCTAATGATTTACTTCAAATTATTATTATTAAATTTCTAAAAGTAGTTTGGATAAGAGGATTCAACATTCACAGTGAATCAGTTTATATCACTCTTGTGGAATATTCCAAATAGATTAATGTGTTAAGGTAACAGGGCTGAGCACATGTTGTGTGTTGTGGCACTGTCCATCCATCCATCCATCCATCCATCCATTATCTGTAGCCGCTTATCCTGTCCTACAGGGTCGCAGGCAAGCTGGAGCCTATCCCAGCTAACTATGGGTGAGAGGTGGGGTACACCCTGGACAAGTCACCAGGTCATTGCAGGGCTGACACATAGACACACAACCATTCACACCTACAGTCAATTTAGAGCCACCAATTAGCTTAACCTGCATGTCTTTGGGGGAAACCAGAGCACCCGGAGGCAGGGGCGCAGATAGGATTTTTGAACTAGGGGGGACTGAGCTGTCAGCAAATGATTCCATTTTGTGTAAATGCATATTATATATATATATATATATATATATATATATATATATATATATATATATATATATATATATATATATATATATATACTGTATGTACTGAAGCTTCAATATACATTAGAATTGTGAGTTTTCTAACTGAAGGAACATTGTTAGACAAAGGCCTACCTGGTCAACACTAGCCATACATGATCAAATTGTTATTTGTCTGGTATGTTAATCACGCTCCAAAACTTCATGTCTTCTGCATGTTTTATTTAAACATTTGCTGATCTCAGCAGGATGAAGAATCTCATCACAAAAACTTTAACTGTAACTTCTAACAAAAAGGGAATGTCCAAAAATTAATAACAAAAAAAAAATTGAAATGATTCACACTCGTGCCTTCAGGTAAGTGCAAATGCCTTCTTATTATTGTCAGACTAGCTACTCAACATTATAAAAAGAATATCTGCCACATCTGGGAAAGTTAACAGGCAATATGATACTTACATTGCTCGGTTTTTGAAAAAAAATGCTGTAATTGTTTTTTGTTTTTTCATTGTTGACCCCACCAGGGATTGCCTGCAGGCCAGGAGGACAATGTTAACATCTTCTCATCTTATCTCATTATCTCTAGCCGCTTTATCCTTCTACAGGGTCGCAGGCAAGCTGGAGCCTATCCCAGCTGACTACGGGCGAAAGGCGGGGTACACCCTGGACAAGTCGCCAGGTCATCACAGGGCTGACACATAGACACAGACAACCATTCACACTCACATTCACACCTACGGTCAATTTAGAGTCACCAGTTAACCTAAACTGCATGTCTTTGGACTGTGGGGGAAACCGGAGCACCCGGAGGAAACCCACGCGGACACGGGGAGAACATGCAAACTCCACACAGAAAGGCCCTCGCCGGCCCCGGGGCTCGAACCCAGGACCTTCTTGCTGTGAGGCGACAGCGCTAACCACTACACCACCGTGCCGCCATGTTAACATCTTAAATCTCATAATTTCAGTTAACAGTTGCTGCTTACTAAAATAACATTATACATAAAAATAACATTCCATGTCCCAACAGCCAGCCGCTGTGTCCGGGGGTCAGGTCGTCGAGGCCCCTGCCTTCGACTGCCACCCAATCCACACTGCACCAAACCCCTACTGCTACCTCTGTGGGTGGTGAACCCACAGGAGGTCGGGCCCACGTCGCCTCTTCGGGCTGAGCCCGGCCGGGCCCCATGGGCAAAGGCCCGACCACCAAGCGCTCGCATACGAGCCCCAACCCCGGGCCTGGCTCCAGGGTGGGGCCCCGGCTGCGTCCTACCGGGCGACGTCACGGTCCTGGATTTTTTCTCCATAGGGGTTTTTTGGTGAAACTGGGGTCAGGGTGTACCCCGCCTTTCGCCCGTTTTCAGCTGGGATAGGCTCCAGCTTGCCTGCGACCTGTAGGACAGGATAAAGCGGCTAGAGATATTGAGATGAGAATGAGAACTTTATACACCTAAGGATTGGTGTGCTCACAGAATAATCATAACCGTAATAAAACATCATGCAAAATATTTGATCACCGTTGTAACTCCATTTTCCGCATACCCAAAACCAATACGATCATGTGTTTTGATCTAAACGGAAAGCCTCAGGGTCAAGGTCACCACCTCACCAAAAGTAGTAACTTAAAATCACTACGCCATATAAAAATTTAGTTATAAATCTGTGATTTTGTTTTTTAAAACAAAAGCTGAAAGTTAGGTATCGAATATGTTTCTTACAGAATATGTTACGATGGTAGCTGGTCTTGTATGAATTTCTGAGCTATAAAATGAGTTGTGGTCTATTTTTTACCGTAGCGTGTTATTTGTGTGCGGGGAAGGACACACATTAACAATTTGCATGTGTAGAATGGAATTTTCCACTCCAACAGTTAGAAGTTGATCGTGCTTCCATTTGCGGTCTTTCTGTTACGCGAGTGATCTGTTCGGACATTATCACTGAAAAGGTGAGCTTTGACAGTTTTATTTTGTTTTAGTCTTGTAGTATAAGGCAATAAATTAGTTGCTCATCCTACCAATGTTGAAAACTGGCCGGCAAAAGTGACGATGGTTCAACATCGTATATTCGACCTTCTCTGACGGTCGACAGATCAACCTTTACCCACGGTGATTCAACAGTGATAAATCGACCTTCTCCGACAGCGGAGAAATCAACGTTTCACGGCGCCGTTTCAGCGTTGATTTTCTGACTTACGACGGAAACCGACCATTCTGACCAAGAATCGGCGCCATTTCAACGTCCCTCTGCTATCTGGGATGTTTCTTTTTCATCTTACTTTCATATTTCGTAGTGTTTGTGTATTTTTGGCCAATATTTTGCAACCATGGTCAATTTAGATCGAACTTTTGATAGAATCTACAGCCAGTCATTTTGCCCCGCCCCCACCTCGCGCTCCGTCCGGTGCGGTAGTGATGTCCCGTTGCTCGCGCGCCACAGCAGAGACTCACCCAACCTTCAGTCAGTACAGTCGCTGTTCTTTTACCACTGCCGTTATTCTCATCTTTCCGGTGTGTTCTTGATTTTTCCATTGTGTCCTATTTCGCCATATCAAATACCCAAAATGTATCATATTATTCATATTTAAGTGAATAATCAATTCAGTCATCATAACTTGGCATTTTTAACCCAAGCAATCAAAAAGAGGAAATTTATTCAATATTTTCACTCATCTGTGAAGGGGGGGCTTTAAAGGAATACTCCGGAGTGAAATGCTTTTTAGGTCTATTTTCGCATTATTGGGAGTGCACACATTGAGTTGCTACCACAATCATATCAATCGGTTGTGTTTTGAGAAAATTCATTTTTTGTGATTTCAACCAGAAAGCGCTAACACGGCAGTGCGTGGGGCATGTCTTTTTGTGCATTTCCAGCGGGATGGGCTCTGCACTCGCCACTCGACTTTTACGGACTGTCCCATGAAGACGGCGTCTGAGGAAGACCAACTTCAGGTAAGGTCACTGGCTTTGTATTTACTCTTCTACACACTCTGTCCATGCACTTGCAGAGCCCGGGACACTTCGTTTTGTTTGTAGGAACCCTCTACTCACTTACACAGAACTGTCATGTTGTTTTGAGCTTTGCAATGGTTTTAAAACTAGCGTTTTGTATCGGCAAAAAGACATGCCCCGCGCACTGCCGTGTTAGCACTTTCTGGTTGAAATCACAAAAAACTAATTTTCTCAAAACACAACCGATTGATGTGATTGTGGTAGCAACTCAACGTATGCACTCCCAATAATGCGAAAATAGACCTAAAAAGTATTTCACTCTGAAGTATTCCTTTAATTCTTCATGACGTAGTGTAAATCAATTTTACAAAAGCATTTGAATTGTAATAAAAAAAATTTCCACAGTGGAGGCCAAATAAAGCAAGATACTATCTTTATTCTTATTAAACATGACAAAAGAAACATTGAGTGTTAGGTAAATGCAAAAAAAAAAAGTAAAATTAGAAAATTTATTTTTTGGCCATCATGTCCCAAATGAGAGACCAGTTTCTGAGACGGACCCATATATAAAAGTATTTTAATGATTGTATTTCATGATAAAGTGTAGTGATAGGGAGCTGGGACAGGTAAAAATGCTTTTTTTCTAAGTGCTTTGGATTTTATATATATATATATATATATATATATATATATATATATATATATATATATATATATATACCGTGACCTCGGCCTTGAATACTGACCTCGGACCAGAGGGCCTCGGTCACTACTTTCAAGACCTCGGTCACGGTATTTCACCATACGGCCCGACTTTAAGCTGGTAAATAATTTTTTTTTTCTTTACCAAATTCTAACAGAAAACGAGAGCGCCCGAAAGGGAAAACCGAGCCGAGCCACCATTTTGAATCCTCATTCACGGCTGGAATGCAAATTGCATTCTCCTCAGTATACAAGTGCACTTCCATGGCAGGAAAAAACTACATTTTGCCGCCTATGTAGTCCCCTATTTATACAAATAGGAGTCTTTCAGGATTCAGCCATGTTTTTGCTCGGTGTTAGCAAGTTACAGGTTTTAGCTTTCTCCTGAAATGTTTTCTTTTATTTCTTCTTCCTCAGGGTATTAAAACTCGCTTTCGCTGTGAACACTGTCGTCATCACTATCCATGCTGTAAAATTAATGCTATTCTCCTGAGAAATGCTGGCAAAAATTTATAAGATTTTTGATAATCTTATAAATAAATCTTATAAAAAAGATAAATGTTGACAAAAAATGCGACTATGTTTGTTGTTGTTGTGAATGAGCAAGTCGCCAGAGGTCCGTAACCGGGGTCCGTACCGTAGGATACGGACCCGCTCGCCAGCCAATCAGAGCACAGGATTTGGACTGCGAAAAAAATGTATTTTCTTATTTAAGTTCGTCTTGCCTAAAACATGCACATCGGTTGATGTTAATGACATTTTACCTTTGTTTAAATGCCTTTACTTGAACTTATATATTTGTAAATGTGACATTAGTAGGACAAAAAATGGTCCTCTAACAGTGAAATAACCCTCTCACACTGTACTGTTTCCCAGAACAGTCCATATTAAATCATATACGCAGAGCCATGGCCTCACTTTCATTTATAAATGCCTTGAGACCTCAAGAATGGCACAGGAATAGTTTTAAGCGTGAACATCCCATCTGTTTCTGGGTTGTAGAATTTTCTTATATCATAGCCAGTCTCTTTTGTTTTATTTCTTTACTGGCTAGCACTGGCTACTAGGCGGTGTGTATGACTGGTAATTACTAACACTGACCACTAGGCGGTGTGTATGACTTGCAATAATTAACACTGACCACTAGGCGGTGTGTAGAGTGGTAATTACTAACACTGGCCACTAGGCGGTGTGTATGACTGGTAATTACTAACACTGACCACTAGGTGGTGTGTCTCATCTCTCTCATCTCATTATCTGTAGCCGCTTTATCCTGTTCTACAGGGTCGCAGGCGAGCTGGAGCCTATCCCAGCTGACTACGGGCGAAAGGCGGGGTACACCCTGGACAAGTCGCCAGGTCATCACAGGGCTGACACATAGACACAGACAACCATTCACACTCACATTCACACCTACGGTCAATTTAGAGTCACCAGTTAACCTAACCTGCATGTCTTTGGACTGTGGGGGAAACCGGAGCACCCGGAGGAAACCCACGCGGACACGGGGAGAACATGCAAACTCCACACAGAAAGGCCCTCGCCGGTCACGGGGCTCGAACCCGGACCTTCTTGCTGTGAGGCGACACCGTGCCGCCCTAGGTGGTGTGTATGACTGGTAATTATTAACTCTGACCACTAGATGGTGTGTATGACTGGTAATTACTAACACTGACCACTAGGTGGTGTGTATGACTGGTAATTATTAACTCTGACCACTAGATGGTGTGTATGACTGGTAATTACTAACACTGACCACTAGGCGGTGTGTATGACTGGTAATTATTAACACTGACCACTCGGCGGTGTGTATGACTGGTAATTACTAACACTGGCCACTAGGCGGTGTGTAGAGTGGTAATTACTAACACTGGCCACTAAGCGGTGTGTTTGACTGGTAATTACTAACACTGGCCACTAGGCGGTGTGTATGACTGGTAATTACTAACACTGACCACTAGGCGGTGTGTATGACTGGTAATTACTAACACTGGCCACTAGGCGGTGTGTATGACTGGTAATTACTAACACTGGCCACTAAGCGGTGTGTTTGACTGGTAATTACTAACACTGGCCACTAGGCGGTGTGTATGACTGGTAATTACTAACACTGGCCACTAGGCGGTGTGTAGAGTGGTAATTACTAACACTGACCACTAGGCGGTGTATATGACTGGTAATTATTAACACTGACCACTAGGCGGTGTGTATGACTGGTAATTACTAACACTGGCCACTAGGCGGTGTGTAGAGTGGTAATTACTAACACTGACCACTAGGCGGTGTGTATGACTGGTAATTACTAACACTGACCACTAGGCGGTGTGTATGACTGGTAATTACTAACACTGACCACTAGGCGGTGTGTAGAGTGGTAATTACTAACACTGACCACTAGGCGGTGTGTATGACTGGTAATTACTAACACTGGCCACTAGGCGGTGTGTAGAGTGGTAATTACTAACACTGGCCACTAGGCGGTGTGTAGAGTGGTAATTACTAACACTGACCACTAGGCGGTGTGTATGACTGGTAATTACTAACACTGGCCACTAGGCGGTGTGTATGACTGGTAATTACTAACACTGGCCACTAAGCGGTGTGTTTGACTGGTAATTACTAACACTGGCCACTAGGCGGTGTGTATGACTGGTAATTACTA
This sequence comes from Neoarius graeffei, assembly GCF_027579695.1. Lineage (NCBI taxonomy): Eukaryota > Metazoa > Chordata > Actinopteri > Siluriformes > Ariidae > Neoarius > Neoarius graeffei. Next base: position 22,016,926 of record NC_083593.1, read on the forward strand.
ACACTGGCCACTAGGCGGTGTGTAGAGTGGTAATTACTAACACTGACCACTAGGCGGTGTATATGACTGGTAATTATTAACACTGACCACTAGGCGGTGTGTATGACTGGTAATTACTAACACTGGCCACTAGGCGGTGTGTAGAGTGGTAATTACTAACACTGACCACTAGGCGGTGTGTATGACTGGTAATTACTAACACTGGCCACTAGGCGGTGTGTATGACTGTAATTACTAACACTGACCACTAGGCGGTGTGTAGAGTGGTAATTACTAACACTGGCCACTAGGCGGTGTGTATGACTGGTAATTTGTCTGTGAAGATTCTTAATCATCCAGGTCATAGTAAACTGTGGGTGGTAGAAATGGGCAACTGGACTTGCTTGAAAATTCTTGAAAACGTTTCACCTCTCGTCCAAAAGGCTTCCTCAGTTCTGTCTGACTAATAGGGAGTATCAGATATTTATCTTCATTTATCTTTATTTATTTAAAAAGATAAATATCTGAGGGCGGCACGGTGGTGTAGTGGTTAGCGCTGTCGCCTCACAGCAAGAAGGTCCTGGGTTCGAACCCCGGGTCCGGCGAGGGCCCTTCTGTGTGGAGTTTGCATGTTCTCCCCGTGTCCGCGTGGGTTTCCTCCGGGTGCTCCGGTTTCCCCCACAGTCCAAAGACATGCAGGTTAGGTTAACTGGTGACTCTAAATTGACCGTAGGTGTGAATGTGAGTGTGAATGGTTGTCTGTGTCTATGTGTCAGCCCTGTGATGACCTGGCGACTTGTCCAGGGTGTACCCCGCCTTTCGCCCGTAGTCAGCTGGGATAGGCTCCAGCTTGCCTGCGACCCTGTAGCAGGTTAGGTTAACTGGTGACTCTAAATTGACCGTAGGTGTGAATGTGAGTGTGAATGGTTGTCTGTGTCTATGTGTCAGCCCTGTGATGACCTGGCGACTTGTCCAGGGTGTACCCCGCCCTTCGCCCGTAGTCAGCTGGGATAGGCTCCAGCTTGCCTGCGACCCTGTAGAAGGATAAAGCGGCTAGAGATAATGAGATGAGATGAGATAAATATCTGATACTCCCTATTAGTCAGACAGAACTGAGGAAGCCTTTTGGACGAGAGGTGAAACGTTTTCAAGAATTTTCAAGCAAGTCCAATTGCCCATTTCTACTAGCCTGGGCCCGCCCATCCTAAGCATGACGCAACACGAGGGCCTGTTGCAAGCTTAGTCTGGCCAGGCAAGCTATCTACAGCTCTTCCAAGCTCCCGAAAAATTGGGAACCAATTAACTTTGAGCATCTCCAACAGCCCTGGGTAGAGGCGTGTTCAAGGCACTGACGTAGTAGAACTGCGACCGGAAGCCATAGATTGTTTACAGAATCTATGCCGGAAGCGCTTCATTCACGCTTCCGCATCTATTACGCATAGATGCTGTATTGAGGTATTTCACCTGACGTCACAGGGTCACGTGACGCCCCGGTGTCCGCCATTTTGGACGGCAAGCTAGCTAATGTCAACATCATAGTACCTAGTATGTTGCTGTAGCAACGTTTACGTTCAGTCATTTGGATGACTGTTAAAACCTTTCAGTCTCAAGTTTTTCCTTTACTGTATTTACTAGTTTACTCAGCCAGCCAGCCCCGGAGCGCTAGCTAGCGCCGGCCAGCCCCGGAGCGCTAGCCAGCCCCGGCCAGCCCCGGAGCGCTAGCCAGCCCCGGCCAGCCCCGGAGCGCTAGCCAGCCCCGGCCAGCCCCGGAGCGTTAGCTAGCCCCGGCCAGCCCCGGAGCGCTAGCCAGCCCCGGCCAGCCCCGGAGCGCTAGCCAGCCCCGGCCAGCCCCGGAGCGCTAGCCAGCCCCGGCCAGCCCCGGAGCGCTAGCCAGCCCCGGCCAGCCCCGGAGCGCTAGCCAGCCCCGGCCAGCCCCGGAGCGCTAGCCAGCCCCGGCCAGCCCCGGAGCGCTAGCCAGCCCCGGCCAGCCCCGGAGCGCTAGCCAGCCCCGGCCAGCCCCGGAGCGTTAGCCAGCCCCGGCCAGCCCCGGAGCGCTAGCCAGCCCCGGCCAGCCCCGGAGCGCTAGCCAGCCCCGGCCAGCCCCGGAGCGCTAGCCAGCCCCGGCCAGCCCCGGAGCGTTAGCCAGCCCCGGCCAGCCCCGGAGCGCTAGCCAGCCCCGGCCAGCCCCGGAGCGCTAGCCAGCCCCGGCCAGCCCCGGAGCGCTAGCCAGCCCCGGCCAGCCCCGGAGCGCTAGCCAGCCCCGGCCAGCCCCGGAGCGCTAGCCAGCCCCGGCCAGCCCCGGAGCGCTAGCTAGCCCCGGCCAGCCCCGGAGCGTGCTCAGTAAACTAGTAAATACAGTAAAGGAAAAACTTATAACGGGCCATGTCTCAACAGACTAAGAAGTTATTTCAATGACATTTAATAACATTTTGTTTATCCTGAGGACCGAAAGTAAATGAAAATGTGAACAAATCTTAGCTGTCAGTGAACAATCCGGAAGCAGGTAAACGTCGTTCTCTAAGCCTGCTAACCTCAATTTTTGCAAATACCTCTCCCTCTGCTCGCCCTGTAAATGCCCTACGTCGCTGGATAGTGAAGGTGTTTTCTGCATCTCGCTCCTTTTTCTTTTATGTTTTTCGTTTGTCGCCTTCCTCGCATTCAAACTGATTCGAGCCGTGCCATCCAAAATGGCAGCATCACATGACTTGGTCACGTGAGTGAAATACCTCAATAGGTAGCGGTCTGAGTGAATAACCTTGACGTCAGTAACATCACAGCAGGAAGTCTATCGGTCTCATCGCCATTTCCGCTATACTAAAACACAGAGCTGACTGCAACTCCGATCCTCCATTTTGAGCTAATTTATTGCCATGTCACGTAGATGTGTTGCTGGCCGGTGCAGCAACACAACAGAAGCTGGATTTACGTTGCATTCATGGTCCAAGAATGTTCAAACTGCAAAGATTTGGATGCTTTTTGTGAGAAGTTCACGGGCACATTGGGCGCCTACGGAGAGGTCTCTCCTCTGCTCTGCACATTTTACTGAAGACTCGTACGAGATCTCTGATCTGTTGAGGAGTGTTGGCTATAAGCCCTTATTGAAACAGGGTGCACTACCAACAACTAAAGAAAAGGAAAGTATTTATTTAATTTTTTTTAAAGGAAACTGAGTTCAGTTGAACCAGTCTTCCTGGGGTGAGCCGAGGGTTGTTGCTAAAACCTGGGATGGTGTGAGACATAGTAGTTGTTGCTAAAACTGGTGACATCCCGCTCCGTCCCGGGTTTTAGTAATGGCGGACTACTCCGGATGGACAAAAGAGTGGACCAGCCGTCTGATTTCTAAACTGGATATTGCTGCTATATCTCCCTTACATGGAAGAAGTGACTGAACGAACAACTGAAAATCAGATTGTTTCAAAAACAATCGGCCTTCAAGAAGCGAGAACACAGACAGGTAAGCTCTGACTCAAGGGCGGCTGGTGCATAAGGGCGATTGGGCGACGCACTGCCAAAACGAAAAAAAAGTTTTTTTCTTTTTTTAAAACAAACTTTCACCAGCGCTGCTCGAGGCCGTTTTAATCTGTCTCTGGGTATCATTGTCCAATCAGGGTGGTCTTGCTTCTAGAGTACCGCCCCTTTTGGGGTGATTTCAGTCACGCTGAAAATCGCCCAAGAATTCACTGATAGAGCCCCATGTTAATATATTTTTTTTCTCCTGACTGACACTTCAATGCAATCTCTATGGGTTCTGGGGGGGGCTTGCCCTAACGTGCTTACGTCACTGCGAAGCGCGGCAAAGTTGCATTCGATCCACTCAGTTTCTGAGGTGAGGTGAGATGGATGCGGAAAGCAATTCAGTGCGGTCCTTAAAAGAAGTTCCATTTAGTCAGCGATCAAATCGAGCTAAATTGACAACAAAACAAGCTGGACCCCCCCTCGACCAAATCTAAACATAAAACAAATTTTGACAGGGGGGGGGGGAATCATATACTCGAGGTTTTACTTCAACATGGTCCCAGCGCAAATCCTGGCGAGCTGGCTGCAAGGACGCTTCAGCAGTTTTCTGCTCCCCCTGCTTACTTTTCCACCCTGGAGGTGGCTCCACGGACAACACTGCTTGGACGGTCATTGGAGTTTCGGACATGCATCATTTGTCGGAGAAAATAAAAAAACACGAGTCATCAAAGATTCACATGGGCAGCTGCCTGAAATTTTCAGCTTTTGGGAGAGTGAACATCGCTACACAGTTGGATGAGGGCTACAGGCTAGCAGTTCACCGCCACAACGATGAGGTGAGCAAGAACAGGCACATATTAAACCGGCTCACCCAGTGCGTGAAATTTTGTGGAGTGTTCGAGTTAGCTCTACAAGGCAAAGACGAAACTGAGGGCTCCAGTCACCGTGGTGTTTTTCTGGGTTTGGTTGACTTCGTGACACACACAGTCACAGAATCCGTTCACTTTTGATGTTTTCAATGTGCATTTTTATATTTGCCACACTTTGCTCTGAGAGTTAGCACTTTGGTAATATCCTTGGTAAATACCAGTAATTGCAAGATCTAAAGATCCACTCATCTATTTATTCAACTGCTATTGTTATGTTAGCCAACTATTTACAATGTTTTGTTACAGTAAGTGCACTTTCCTGTTTGTCCTTAAGTTGCACAGTCTGTAAAATTCTTGCTGGTCATGGAGTTTGAAGTACAAAATCTATTTACAGAACATTCTGTAGAACAGTTGACTTGCTACCTAGGTCAATTTACTTCAGTCCTGTGAACATTTTATGGTCCGTGTAGACATAACGGGGGAAAATTGCCCCCCCCCCCCCCCCCCCCCCCCCCCCCGAAAAAAAATTCAGGAGCCGCCACTGCTCTGACTCTCATTTGGATTAAAAAAAAACACGTTGTTTACCTGCATTTAGATTAATACATGTAACTTGTATTGTGTGTTTAAGTTACCAGTATAATATTTAATTTGCTTCAGAATGTGATTGTCTCAGTTCATCTGATTATTTAATTAGCCTTTTACAGTTTATCAGTGAAAATGCATGCATGTACATGTATGTTGCATAAGTTATAACACCTATCCTGTTTTAATGAGAGTCAACCCACAATCAATGAAGTCAAATCAGTCTTAGTTGAGCAAGTCGGTAACAGTATTTCTTACTTTCACCATAAATTTTTATTTATATGACTTTGGTCTATAGCTGTCAAAGGCTTCGGCTTTAAAACCGGTGTCACGGTCTGAATTTACCACCAGTATGAATTTACCAGGTAAATTTATACTGTAGCAGCCACGGTCTGAATTTACCACAGTATAAATTTACCAACTTGGTATAATTGGGCCTAGTCTGAATTTACCAGCCTAATATGAGATTTATGTTCATGTTCATACTTGAATTATTTACACTTTATCTTGATGAATATTGATTTGTTTAAGTAAGACTCCTCATGATTATAATAATTTAGTTATTCTCTCAAATTTACCAACTTGGTATAATTAGACTGCTGTCATTGGGCCTAGTCAGAATTTACCAGCCCAATATGATAGGAGATTTATGATCATACTTGATCCACAAATAAATTTTCACTTTATCTTGATGAATATTGATTTGTTTGAGTGAGATTCATCATGATTATAATATAGTTATTCTGTCAAATTTACCAACCTGGTATAATTAGGCCGAATCCCATTTCACCCCTTGGACCAACCCCTTAGCCCTTCCCCTCCATTTTGCGCGTTCACGTGAAGGGGTAGGGGTATCCCAATCCCAGTTAACGCGGAGGGGTAGGGGAAGGGCTTCTGTACCCCTCCAAACGGAGATTTTCCTGGAGCAGACTCCGAACGAAGGGGTTTGAGTGACTTCCCACAATGCCATGCGGATTTCAGCGAGATTTCATGCGGATTTCAGAAAGATGGCGGTTCCCGCGGCGAAAGATTGTCATAAATGTATTTTCTCCATTATTTACGTGTTTTAAGTTGTTATCCAGAGGAAACACGCCGCTTGATTCGCTTTCGAGCTGAGAATGAGCAGCGATTTCTGAAATCCAAGCTGCTGCTAAAAAGCTTTGGGAGTGAGTATTGTTTTCGGTTGCTTTACTGCGTACGTTTTGTTCTGTTATTCTCGCTTTTATTGTTTACATGAGTGTTCTGACACCTCATTCTGTCGGATGTGGTGCACGAAGCGCCAAAGATATCCCATTCAGTGGTGTTAGTTAACAAATCACACCCTGCCAGCAGAGATTTCTGTTCTGGCTCTGACTGTAGCGGCTGGTCGCAGCCAATGACGCATTTGGTCGCGTTTTGCTAACGTAAACGCTGACGGAGGTACGCGATGACGTATGCGATCGTTGAAGGGCTATCCCAATACGTAAGGGTTGAATTTCAAGCCCTATCCCTTGTAGCTCAGTTTCAAGGGGAAGGGCCAAGGGGAAGGCGGAGGGGAAGGCGGAGGGGTAGGGGTAGAAATTAGAATTGGGATTGGGCCTTAGACTGCTGTCATTGGACCTAGTCAGAATTTACCAGCCCAATATGATATGGGATTTACGTTCATACTTGATCCACAAATAAATTTTCACTTTATCTTGATGAATGAATGCTACCCGTGTTCTAGTTCCAGCTTATGCACCAAGTAGGCTGATCAGGAGCAGCCAGGAATGACATACTAATAAAATTCAATCCAAACCTCGGTACAAAATCGCAGCAAGAAATGGTAAATTTAGACTTCCCGGAAGTTGACCGGGGGGGGATCGGTCTGCGCATGCGCGTGGTAAATTTATACCAACGCACGATCAGACCGTGACACCGGTTACCGCTGTGACGTCACGCACTCAGGGCTGGCTGGCTGAGCGGGGCAAAAAAAATTTATATAAAATGTGTGTAAAATTCCCATTTATGCAGCATACAAGAGTCAAGGATGGAGATACTATCCACTCAGAAATTTATTTAAAAATAAAGGCTCTGCGTATCTGCTTTAATGTCAGACCTTACCGCTGTTTTGTAATACTAATCTTTGTCAGTATATTTCATAAATTATAGTGCATGATGTGTATGTAGCTTTTGATGCAATATTTAATTAAGATGTATTACTATTAGTCGAGGCTAATATCGCAATTAAAGTGAACGGTTTCTTTGGTGACTTCAATTTTGACAAAATTTGAACTACATCCGGAATAATATCCGCTAATAATTTGCCTGTTGTTGGTGCAGGTCTGAAGCCTCATACATATAAACTGATTATAAACGTCCTTTTTAAGCTTCATTTAGTGAGCTTTGTGTGTGTATATAAGTAATAATTGATACAATAACTAAGTTTTCCCAGTAAACATTAGGCGATGCGCTGTGTTCCGTTAGCTCGTAGAGCTCCATGCTAGCTGTCAGCACCGCTTCTCCCTTTCTTTAGGGTTATTTATAAATCAAAACGGAACATGAACGAGAACGACGGCGGAAATCCAGAGGCTCCTGCTAGTAAAGACAGCCAGATGCCCCTCTCCGGGAACAAGGGCAGGAGTTTAAATAGCTCCACTCCGGAGGGAGACGCCGTGTTTGACATGGATGACCCGGAGGAGGAAGAGGAGAGCGACGCGCTGGACACAGCCGAGCCGAGGGAGAGCGCCCCGAGCCCGGCCGAGCCATGCGACGAGAGCGCGCCGAAGCGCTGCGTTTATGATGGCTGCTCCGAGACCAGCACTCTGGGAGCCAAGCAGAGGAAACCATGGATGTGTAAAAAGCACCGCAACAAAATGTACAAGGACAAGTACAAGAAGAAGAAGAGCGACCAGGCCATGGCGTCTGGGAAACTAGAAGTAAGCGTGTTGCTGAGGTACCGACCATACAGGGCTCTTTAGTGACCGACTCCAGTCCTACTGTTCACTGGAACCAGGCTGAAGTTTACTTCTTATTCACCAGCGGCTTCATACAACACATGTAACAAAGTATAACACTATCAAAAAACACAATGCAAAAAAATTATGCTCTTTCATTTTCATAATATCCCTGTAAACATGGTTGTGAGGAAAACACCACAGTGGTGAAGACTATAAGGTGCCCCATAAGTCCAACATCAGAGGGTAAATGTGTGTGTTTATATATCTCTACAGGCCATAATGTATCTGAGAAGGGAGAAACAAATCCCAATAATTCTATTCATACAAATGTTATTTATTACTTCTGAGTCATATTATTGAGAGATTAGAACCTGCGGAAGGTCAATTCCCCCACTATCAAGTTGTCATCATTGAAAATCTGAGTATGTCATCTTCATACACTCTACGTTCAGACTGCAACCTGAAACGACCCATATCCGATTTGTTGTGAAATCCGATTTTTTTGTTAGGCAGTTCACATTACCAATTATATGAGACTTGTATGCGATCTCCAATATGAACGGAAAACGACCCAAAAGTGTCCCGTATGCGCAAATTGACACCTAATAAGCACATCTACGTAATACGTAAACCAAAAAAAAGCGCACTCTTCAAGTTTGCAAGTAAAGCATGGAGATGAGGCGAGACCTGGCGATGTGGTTTTTGTGGTGGCGGCGGAACTCACACAATAACCTGGTATTGTGGAGGCGATTGAGAAGCAGGAGGGCAAGGGCTTTGGTCCAGGCGCTGTGTGGGGCCATGGCAGCAACCTCCGTTGAAAGGAGGGTATGGATGCGGAGTCGCAGCTAGGAGTGGTGGGATGTTGACGTGCTGCGCTTCTCTGATAATGATGATGCGGGATTAGCCAACGTAGAATAGTGACGTTTGTCTCTTGTTGATGACGTGTAGGTCGCATGAATGCGACCTGTCCGGTCAGACTGCAGTCGCATGTGAAAATAACGGATATGCATCGGAATTAGGACCACATATCCAAGCGGCCTGGGTCGCATGTGAAAAAAATCGGATCCGTGTCATTCAGATTGTCAATAACAAACCGGATACAGGTTGCATATGGGCAAAAAAATCGGATCCGTGTCATTCAGATTGTCAATAACAAACCGGATACAGGTTGCATATGGGCAAAAAAATCGGATATGGGTCATTTCAGGGTGCAGTCTGAACGTAGTCTTATTGAGTGTTTTGATAGACACTTTGTTTCTTATGAAGTTGTCAGAAGTGTGAGAAGCTTTGAGAATGCGGCGATAATGAGGAACCGAGCAGATTTTTCCTCTTTTCTTCAGAGCATTTACAGTGGTGCATTTACAGGCGTGAGAATGTAACTACTGGACTTTTTTAACATGGAACAGAAAATCTGAATCCGGCTTCAAAAGGGACCTTACGCTACGTTCACACTGCAAGGCTTAATGCTCAATTCCGATTTTTTTGTGAAATCCGATTTTTTTGTGAGGTCGTTCACATTAACAAATATATGCGACTTGTATGTGATCCTCAGTATGAACGAAAAGCGACCTAAAAGTGTTCCGCATGCGCACTGCAGGATACGACGACGTCACACGCAGTGAGCATGGCCAGTGTTTACGGAAGTAAAACCGCCCGGTTGCGGTATGACTCATGCTAGCTTGAATAGTTGCATCCCCCCAAATGGAAATCAGCTCCCTAACCTCTGCGTCCTTCCATTGAGAAGATTCAGAACCTTCACAGCCCGAAGCGTCCCTCGCATTGATGTCATGCGCAGGGGCGCAGATACGTTTTTTGAACTGGGGGGGACAAAAAACTGGGGGGGACAAAGCTGCCAGCAAACCAACCCCAACCCCGAGATGCCTGTCAAACTTGTTGTTAGTAACCATAGCAACCAAGCTCGAGCTCGCAACCTGTGCAGTCTGCGCAGCTCAACCAACCGAATATCAGTCTTTGTTTTGTTTTATGTGAGTTGTTGCAACTATGTATACACTGCCGTGCACCTCAATAAACCGAATGGTAATTAGTCTTTTGATTTTTCCGTGAGGTTTGCCTTATGCAAAGAAAGACAGCATAGACGTTTTTTCCTCCCTATAAGTGGGGGGGACCGAACGAGGTGAATTTAAATATGACTCGTCCCACCCTCTATCTGCGCCCGTGATTATGCGCCATGTTGTTGTAACTTTTTTTGAGAGACCCGCCGCCTACTTCAGCGCAGAATAGTGACGTTTGTGGCTTGTTGATGACGTGTAAGTCGGATGAATGCGACCTGGCGGTTCAGACTGAAGTCGCATATGAAAAGAGCGGATAGGAATCGGAATTAGCACCACATATCCAAACGGCCTGGGTTGGATTTGAAAAAATCGGATCTGTGTCGTTCATATTGTCAATAAAAGATCGGATACAGGTCACATATGGGCGAAAAGATCGGGTTTGAGTCACTTCAGCCTGCAGTGTGAACGTAGCCTTTGATGAAACGGTGCGGTTCAGATATTACAGTATTTGGGTGGTGGTCCACAGCAGTGACACCGACATGGTAGAGGGACTGTAGTGTGTGGCCCTGGTACAAGTGTGTCAGATGCAGATGAAGTTATTAATCACTCTGTCTACTTATTGAATACTTTATCAGACATGTATGGGTTTGTTTGTTTTTTTGACTCTCTTGTAGGTGTAACGAAAGAGACTATGGTTCATTTTCTCCATGCACAGTGTGTGCTAATCATTAGCACTTGATCACTAGTCACTTTCTGACCACACTACTACTGTTGGCTAGATATTTTTGTTTGGCAAACTGTTTCTCACCCTGGCATGAAGTAATACTGATTTGTTTTTTTGTTTTTTTTAAAAGCAATGATGGTTGTAATACACTTGCACAGTGCACCACAAAAATAATATTTGCTTGGTGATGATTCCTTTCTACTGATGATTAGGGTCCACTTGATCACACAGATGCCCAGATTGTCACTTATTAGTGATGAGCGAGAGTAATGTTATCCCTCCCACCCAATTATGCTCCTTTGGGCTCCCAGTCGACCTCGTAATCTCCTGACAAATAGACCAAGCACTTTTCTGTTGTGCCACCCAGGACCCTGAGGTTATCAAGAGGATCGCTTTTAGCTTTGTGTGTTTTAAACAAATTGATATAGAAATATTCTTCCAATGTTTTTAATGATACTGCCACTGATAAAATGTGCTGCAGAATATGTGAAGTACGTATGTATAATGCCACTGTAATAGTCAAGTAAAGCTTTGTACAAAACTGGTTCCCATATTAAACAGTGGCATTTTCAAGGCTCTTTGCTTGCTTCCGAGTGTTAAGTCATAACTGTGCATCAGTAGTTTTGTGCTTCATTGGATCATCACAAGCAGCTCTAGAAAAAGGAGATCCTCCAACCTTAGACTAAAACAGCTAGCTTATTATTATTATTATTATTATATAAAGAAAGTCAAATTAACTTTATAGTAATATATAAAGTGATAAGGCAGGTGAGATACTTTGAGATACTCAGATAAAGTGCTGGGATCTCATGGCATGAACACATTTATATTGAATTGTAGGAGGGCTCGGAGGAGAGGCCTGTGTCTGTGACAAAGCAGCGGCTTGGTGCTATTGGAGAACGCCCTACAAGACCTTCACTCATGGAGCAAGTATTAAACCAAAAGAGGCTGGTGAGTTCCTTATTCTTGGGGTATCCCAGTATTACATTTTCCCAGGGTTGCATTTCATTTGGTGAAAAAGTGCAACAATGTTGGTTATAGTTAATGCATTATCATATAAATATTGAAAGCCATGGTGTAGGTTCTATAGCACTGCAGCATGTGCTCATAGCACCTAGTCTCAGTCTCAGACACTCTGCATACGTCATCCAAAGCATCTGGTGTCTTTTCTGTGCTTTTCTAGACAAACCCTTCGAAGTGTAGAGGTTGCAATCTGATTGGCTTAGTATGTTGGGTTTCAGTGGGAGTATAAACTTTTGAACACCCCAATGCAGTGAATGGTTCGTGTGTGTGTAATAATATAATCACTCCTGTGTATATATATAAAAGGTAAATGTAAACAAGTAGTGAGAATATATACTGTGTGTATATGTAATGTTATATATTATAAGGTGTATGCGCACATAATCCACATCACTGAGTCTTAGTTTATTTTATTGGATAGTTTAAGGCTGGAAATTAAGGACCGAACTAGAGGAACATATTGTTTTGTTCACACTGAATTGTGCTAAACCCTCAAAATTATAAAGTTAATGCTGCTTTATTTTTTAAATGCAGTGGAGGAATACAATACCCACAAATAATTTTTGCTGTGTCCAGCCTTATCCTTCCGGACCTGGCCACATACAGTGTCTTGCAAAAGTATTAATCCCCCTTGGTGTTTGCCCTGTTTTGGCACATTACAAGCTGGAATTAAAATGGATTTTTGGAGGGTTAGCACCATTTGATTTACACAGCATGCCTACGACTTCAAAGGTGAAAATTGTTTTATTGTGACCTAAACAATGATTAAGATAAAAAAAAAAAAACAGAAATCTGGAGTGTGCATTTGCACACACCTATATATCCCCCCCCAAAAAAAATCACTTTGTAGAGCCACCTTTTGCTGCAATTACAGCTACAAGTCTCTCGGGTTATGTCTCTATTAGCTGAGCACATCTAGCCACTGGGATTTCTGCCCATTTCTCAACGCAAAACTGCTCCAACTCCTTCAAGTTAGATGGGTTGCGTTAGTGTGCAGCAGTCTTCAAGTTATGCCACAGATTCTCAGTTGGATTGAGGTCTGGGCTTTGACTAGGCCAGGGGTGGGCAAACTTTTTGGCTCAGGGGCCACATTGACTTTTGAAATTTGCCAGGCGGGCCGGGCCAGCACCAAATTCATACATATCGAACATAAACCGGAAAAGCTTTAGTGTTATTGTAAGGCCTTCACTGACAGAGACCCAAATGCAGATCAGATTGTCATTTATTTTAGTTCTCAGTCAACAAAGGCAGAGAAGAAAAATGTTTGCAGTTCAATAGATTGGCACTGGATCCATCCAGAAAAGTAACACACACACACACACACACACACACACACACACACACACACACACGTAACAGTAAGAAAAGTAGCACACTTAATTCTTAAATTACATCTTTGAGCTGCCAGGATGAGTAGGATGCCAGTGTATTTGTATATTTGTATCATTTTATACATACAACTAAATTGCATATCATTAAATTGAACTAAATTACATATCAGTACATATCGTTTTTGTACATTTCACTGAACTCGTAGATTTACACCTGAATGTTTTTTTTTTTTAACCATCCACTTCCAGCCTTCCAGTCCAACCAACCACCATTAGTAGGAGAGGTACCACACCATGCCAACATGTTTGCAGTTCAATGGTTTGGCACTGGATCCATCCAGCCCACAAAATCAAACAAAACAGCTAAAGAAGGCAAAAAACTCCAAACTGGTTTTCAGGTTCAAAGTCACTCACTGAAATATTTCCAGTCCTCAAAAAATCAAAACACAGGTTCCAAACAGGTTTTCATATTCCAAAAGGCCACTCATAGATCAGAATAACCTCCACAGGCAAAAGTCCAGGAACAGATATAAGCAGAAGCAAGGTCAGCTGCTCATAATAGACAGGGACATAAATGAGGGGCGGAGCAGACACCCAAAAGCACATGGTATTGAGGTATTTCACCTGACGTCACAGGGTCACATGACGCCCCGGTATCCACCATTTTGGACGGCAAGCTAGCTAATGTCAACAACAGTAGCTAGTATGTTACTGTAGCAATATTTACGTTCAGTCATTTGGATGACTGTTAAAACCTTTCAGTCTCAAGTTTTTCCTTTACTGGATTTACTAGTTTACTGAGCGAGCGCGCGATGGCTCCCGGCTCGGCCGCCGAGCGCGCGATGGCTCCCGGCTCGGCCGCCGAGCGCGCTAGCTCAGTAAACTAGTAAATCCAGTAAAGGAAAAACTTGAGACTGAAAGGTTTTAACAGTCATCCAAATGACTGAACGTAAACATTGCTACAGTAACATACTAGCTACGATGTTGTTGACATTAGCTAGTGCTAACAGCTAGTTGCTAGTACACTGCTACAACTACACCGACCCTAATAATACAGTTCTTGGTCATTGCCTGGTAACAGCAAATTTATAACGGGCCATGTCTCAACAGACTAAGAAGTTATTTCAATGCCATTTAATAACATTTTGTTTATCCTGAGGACCGAAAGTAAATGAAAATGTGAACAAACCTTAGCTGTAATAAGATGGCGACCACCGGCTCCAGGGACGACCCGCTGATGTAGGCATGTTACCCAGCCTGACACAAAATATTTGTAGGCATCCAAACTCGTATACGCTTTCAGATCAATACCTGTGTATGGCGATGGGTTTTTAACGACATAGGTATACAGATCATGTGGGCCGAAGTCAGGTAAAGACGAGGGCTTCGTGTACTTCCGTACGTCAGTGAGCAATCCTGGTGGAAGCAGGTAAACGTCGTTCTCTAAGCCTGCTAACCTCAATTTTTGCAAATACCTCTCCCTCTGCTCGCCCTGTAAATGCCCTACGTCGCTGGATAGTGAAGGTGTTTTCTGCATCTCGCTCCTTTTTCTTTTATGTTTTTCGTTTGTCGCCTTCCTCGCATTCAAACTGATTTCGAGCCGTGCCGTCCAAAATGGCAGCATCACATGACTTGGTCACGTGAGTGAAATACCTCAATACTTAAGCCTAGGTCACAACCGGACGTACGATTTTTTTGGGCGTGCGATTTTTTTTTTTTTTTTCGTGGAGAAAGAGGCGCGTTGGCTGTAAGTTTGTCTTGCAACCTGAAAAAAAACGTAAGCGCCCATAGAGTTTGTTTGACATGACAAAGAACCTCTGCAGCCGGTCTGCGGCCAGTCTACGGCTCGAAAATCAGCACGTCACACACGCGCCCTCCGTGCGTTTCTTGCGTTTTTTGCACGTAGACGGGCCGTAGGAGCACGTACGGCCGGTTGTGACCTAGGCTTTAAAAACAAACACCAGCACTACAGCAGCCACCCACGACAACCAAAATTAATAAGAGTTATACTTTTTATATTATTATGTCTGTAAACATGTGACTACCATCTTATTACAGCTCCAACATAGTTTTAAAAAGAGAAAGTGTTAATACTCACATTCACTCAGCAACCGCTGAGCTGTATTCATCCGTGCTTGCGCTGACTGGTTGTTAGCATAATTAGCATGCTTGGAGGAAAAGTGCTGTTTGATGTTTTATTCCTTTAAAACTGCAACGGTTTCTTTGCACATAAGGCATACAGCCTTTGATCGGACTTCAGCAAAAAAAATACTTAGTTGTCCATTCTTTATTGAACACCCTGCACTCACTGTCCACTTTTCTTTTTTTAGGACCACTCATTGTCAGGTTTTATCCTGTGTTCTCGAGATCATCAGTGGCACGGGCGCCAGAATGACTTCCATGGCACGCGCTGCACCACTCTGCAAATGTAATCTCGCGTGAATACGACTGACTGGAAAGACGGATCTCTAGAACACCTGTCTACGTGATAACACTGAAGCTTATAGTTTATAGATCTGCTCAATCGCGTTTATATGATTGTCTTCCGCAGGCCGGATTAAAAACGCCAACGGGCCGGATGTGGCCCGCGGGCCGTAGTTTGCCCACCTCAGGACTAGGCCATTCCAAGACATTTAAATGTTTCCCTTTAAACCACTCCAGTGTAGCTTTAGCAGTATGTTTAAGGTCATTGTCCTGCTGGAATGTGAACCTCTGGCCAACTCCGAGGTTTTCCTCCAGAATTGTCCTGTATTTAGTGCCATCCGTCTTTCGTTCAGTCCTGACCAGCTTTCCTGTTCCTGCAGATGAAAAATATCCCACAGCATGATGCTGCCACCACCATCTTCACTGTAGGAATGGTGTTCTCAGAGTGTTGGGTTTGCGCCATACGTGGTGTTTCCCATGATGGCCAAAAAGTTCAATTTTAGTCCCATCTGACCAGAAAATCTTCCATGTGTTTGGGGAGTCTGCCACATGCTGTTGGGCAAACTCCAAACGTGTTTTCTTAAGCAATGACTTTTTTTTCTTCTTTTTGGCCACTCTTCCATAAATCCCCGCTCCGTGGAGTGTACGGCTTAAAGTGGCCCTATAAACCGATACTCCCATCTCTGCTGTTGATCTTTGCAGCTCCCTCAGTGTTATCTTTGGTGTCTTTGTTGCATCTCTGATTAATGCCCTCCTTGCCCGGTCTGTGAGTTTTGGTGGGTGGCCTTCTCTTGTCAGGTTTGTAGTGGTGCCATATTCTTTCCATTTTGCTATAATGGATTTAATGGTGCTCTGTGGGATGTTTTGGGATATTTGGGACGTTTGGGATATTTTTTTATAACCCAACCCTGATCTATACTTCTCCACAACTTTGTCTCTGACCTGTTTGGAGGCGCCTTGGTTTTCATGTTGCTTGTTTAGTAGTGTTGCAGAGTCAGGGTCCTTCCAGAACGGGTTGATTTATACAGACATCATTTGACACTTTGCACACGGGTAGATCTTAATCAAGTAATTGTGACGTATGAAGTGAATTGGTTGGACCAGCTCTTATTTAAGGGTTTCATACAAAAGGGGGTGAATACCTATGCACACTCCAGATTTCTGTTTTTTCATCTTAATTATTGTTTGTGTCACAATAAAACAACAATTTTTGCCTTTAAAGTGGTAGGCATATTGTGTAAATCAAATGGTGCTAACCCCCCAAAAATCCATTTTAATTCCAGCATGTAATGCAACAAAACAGGACAAACACCAAGGGACATGAATACTTTTGCAAAACACTGTACATTTGTGTAAAGCAAGCATATTTGTCCACTCCCTGAAAACTTGAAAAATATCCCTTTAAGGTACGTTTAGAACAGATTAAAAAAAAGGTGTGATTAATTGCGAGTTAACTATGGACAATAATGGGGGGAGGTATATAAATAAATAAAAGAGAATATTACACAGTGGGGTGAATATATTAAGTTTATATTCACTACTTGTAGATATTTCATGAGTGAGTGGCAGTTCTCTGGGTGAAAACGCCTTGTTGTTGTCAGAGGAGAATAGCCAGACGGGTTTGAGATGATAGAAAGGCAACAGTAACTCAAATGACCACTCGTTACAACCAAGGTACGCAGAAGACCATTTCTGAATGCACAACGCATCGGACCTTGAAACAGTTGGGTGACAGCAGCAGAGGGCTACAGCAGCAGAAGACCACACCAGGTGCCACTCCTGTCAGCTAAGAACAGGAAACTGAGGCTACAGTTTGCACGGGCTCACCAAAATTGAGCAATCGAAGATTGGAAAAACATTGCCTGGTCTGATGAGTCTAGATGTATGCTGCAACATTTGGATGGTAGAGTCAGAATTTGGTGTAAACAACATGAAAGTATGGCTCCATCCTGCCTTGCATCAACAGTTCAGGCTGGTGGTGGTGGTGTAATGGTGTGGGGGATATTTTCTTGGCACACTTTGGGCCCATTAATACCAACTGAACATCATTTAAACACCACAGGGTACCTGAGTATTGTTGCTGACCATGTTTATCTCTTTATGACCACGTTGTACCCATCTTCCGATGGTTACTTCCAGCAGGAGAATGCGGCATGTTACAAAGCTAAAATCATCTCAAACTGGTTTCTTGAACATGACCGTGAGTTCATTGTACTCCACAGTCACCAGATCTGAATCCAACAGAGCACCTTTGGGATGTGGTGGAACGGGAGATTTGCATCATGGATGTGCAGCCGACAAATCTGCAGCAACCGCATGATGTTATGATGTCAATATGGACCAACATCTCTGAGGAATGTTTCCAGAATCTTGTTGAATCTATGCCATGAAGAATTGAGCCAGTTCTGAAGGCAAAAGGGGGTCTAACCCAGTACTAGCAAGGTGTACCTAATAAAGTAGCTGGTGAATGTATATAATATTAATACACACATTCACAACCCCAAATCAGAAAAAGTTGGGATAGTATAGAAAATGTAAATTAAAAAAAAAAAGAGCAGCGATTTTCTGAATTTACTGAGACTTACAGTGGTGCTTGAAAGTTTGTGAGCCCTTTAGAATTTTCTATATTTCTGCATAAATATGACCCAAAACATCAGATTTTCGCACAAGTCCTAAAAGTAGATAAAGAGAACCCAGTTAAACAAATGAGACAAAAATATTATACTCAGTCATTTATTTATTGAGGAAAATGATCCAATATTACATATCTGTGAGTGGCAAAAGTATGTGAGCCTTTGCTTTTTCAGTATCTGGTGTGACCCCCTTGTGCATCAATAACTGCAACTAAACGTTTCCGGTAACTGTTGATCAGTCCTGCACACCAGCTGGGAGGAATCTTAGCCCATTCCTCTGTACAGAACAGCTTCAACTCTGGGATGGTGGTGGGTTTCCTCACATGAACTGCTCGCTTCAGGTCCTTCCACAACATTTTGACTGGATTAAGGTCAGGACTTTGACTTGGCCATTCCAAAACATTAACTTTATTCTTCTTTAACCATTCTTTGGTAGAACGACTTGTGTGCTTCGGGTCATTGTCTTGCTGCATGACCCACGTTCTCTTGAGATTCAGTTCATGGACAGATGTCCTGACATTTTCCTTTAGAATTCGCTGGTATAATTCAGAATTCATTGTTCCATCAATGATGGCAAGCTGTCCTGGCCCAGATGCAGCAAAACAGGCCCAAACCATGATACTACCACCACCATGTTTCACAGATGGGATAAGGTTCTTATGCTGGAATGCAGTGTTTTCCCTTCTCCAAATGTAACGCTTCTCATTTAAACCAAAAAGTTTGGTCTCATCCATCCGCAAAACATTTTTCCAATAGCCTTCTGGCTTGTCCATGTGATCTTTAGCAAACTGCAGACAAGCAGCAATGTTCTTTTTGGAGAGCAGTGGCTTTCTCCTTGCAACCCTGCCATGCACACCATTTGTTGTTCAGTGTTCTCCTGATGGTGGACTCATGAACATTAACATTAGCCAATGTGAGAGAGGCCTTCAGTTGCTTAGAAGTTATCCTGGGGTCCTTTGTGACCTCACCGACTATTACACGCCTTGCTCTTGGAGTGATCTTTGTTGGTCGGCCACTCCTGGGGAGGGTAACAATGATCATGAATTTCCTCCATTTGTACACAATCTGTCTAACTGTGAATTGGTGGAGTCCAAACTCTTTAGAGATGGTTTTGTAACCTTTTCCAGCCTGATGAGCATCAACAACGCTTTTTCTGAGGTCCTCAGAAATCTCCTTTGTTCGTGCCATGATACACTTCCACAAACATGTGTTGTGAAGATCAGACTTTGATAGATCCCTGTTCTTTAAATAAAACAGGGTGCCCACTCACACCTGATTGACATCCCATTGACTGAAAACACCTGACTCCAATTTCACCTTCAAATTACCCTAGAGGTTCACATACTTTTGCCACTCACAGATGTGTAATATTGGATCATTTTCCTCAATAAATAAATTACCAAATATATTTTTGTTTCATTTGTTAAACTGGGTTCTCTTTATCTACTTTTATAACTTGTGTGAAAATCTGATGATGGTTTAGGTCATATTTATACAGAAATATAGAAAATTCTAAAGGGTTCACAAACTTTCAAGCACCACCGTATATTTATTTCATTGCCGACAGTATGAACCCAAGATATTTTTGTCTGGGAACTTCATTTTATTTGTTAATATACATCCATTCCTGTGTTTTAGGGCTGCCACACATTCCAAAAAAAAGTTGGGATGGGGCAATTTATGGTTAGTAATGAGGTTTAATAATGATGTGATTGTAATCATGATTTGCTACCAAATCAGTATCTAGGAAAGGCCTAGTGTTTGAGGAGCAAAGCTGGGCCGAGGATCTTCAGTTTGTCAACAAATACGTGAGAAAATTATTGAAATGTTTCAAAACAATGTTCCTCAAAGAAAGCGAGAAAGAGATTTGGATACTTCACCCTCTACATTGCATATCATTAAATAATTCAAGGAATCTGGAGGAATTACGGTGCATGAAGGGTGCAAGCTCAATCTGGCCATTTTCCTCTGACCTCTGTCATGAACAAAGTGTTTCCACCCACAGAACTGTTGCTCACTCTGTGGGTTGGTTTGTTTTATTTATTTATTTATTTAGCTCACCAGCTATAGGGCGATGAGCTATTGCCATCACACAGCGTCTGTCGTCCGTCTGTCTGCAGTTCACAAAAATTGCTACTCCTCCCTGAGTTGTCAATGGATTTTGATTCTGTTTAGCTCTTCCAAACAAAACAATCCACTGAAAAC
This sequence comes from Neoarius graeffei, assembly GCF_027579695.1. Lineage (NCBI taxonomy): Eukaryota > Metazoa > Chordata > Actinopteri > Siluriformes > Ariidae > Neoarius > Neoarius graeffei. Next base: position 22,037,082 of record NC_083593.1, read on the forward strand.
TCAGGGAGGAGTGTTGATTTTCCTGAAAGTTCATTAATCTGCCTAATTAGCAACATGTTAATGAGACCAGGGAAAAACCAGGGAGCAATTTTTGTGCAGATTGATTTTGTTTGGAAGAGCTAATCAATCTGCACAAAAATTGCTCCCTGGTTTTTCCCTAGTCTCATTAACATGTTGCTAATTAGGCAGATTAATGAACTTTCAGGAAAATTGACACTCCTCCCTGAGTTTTCAGTGAATTTTGATTGTTTTGTTTGGAAGATCTAATTGCTCTCATGATGCTCTGAGTTGTTGTTTTTTTTTTCCTCTCTCTCTCTCTTCTCTTGCACCATTCCATGTAAATTCCAGAGACTGTTGTGTGTGAAATTCCAGAGAGATCAGCAGTTTCTGAAATGCTCAAACCAGCCTATCTGGCCCCAACATCCTTGCCATGGTTAAAGTCCCTGAGATCATTTTTTTTTCTCTTCATTCTGATGTGCACATAAACTGGAGTACTCTTGACTTGTATCTGCATGATTTTTTTTTAATTTTTTTTATTTTTTTGCACATTGTATTGCTTTGGATAACTGCGTGAATATGCAGGTGTTCCCAATAAAGTGGAAGGGGTGTGTATGTACAAGCAATGTGGTGTTTTATATTGTTCTTTACAGTTATGAGAAGCTTTTGTACTGAAGTTTTCCTTTTCTTTCCCCCACTCATCTCTCATCACGTGGCTTGCTTGCATGTTTGGTGTATGGTATTGAAGAGAATACTGAAGGGAGAAGCTGGATTTTTTTTTTATATATAAATTTTAAAGAGATATAATATAAAAATCATTAGAAAACATACAAACTTGCCTTTGGAGAAAATATGGCTCAAGGTCGTTATCCTTGATGGTTTATAAGATCAGTAGTTCATTCTCTTGTAAAACTGTTTATCAGTGTTCCTCCACTACTTATCATGAAATGTATTAATTAGAAACAATAATAGATTTAAATCAGTACTGACCTTTAGTACTGAAAAATGTAATTAGTTAAACTAGAGATTTGTGGGTTTCTTCCTGATCAAAAACATACAAATGGACAGACTGGCTGTGCTAAATTGTCTTGGTGTGAATGTATACACTGCTATGTACCACCATCTCATCTAGGATGGTGAAAAGTACAAGCCAGGTTTATGAAGGTTTATCGTTGGCAGGCTTGTAGTACTTGAGTCCGACTTGTGCCCTAATTTTAAGGACTCATGACTCAACTTGGACTTGAGCACTGATGACTCGGACTCGTGCATTAACTGCATTCAGACTCGTAAATTGGAAACGAGGACTTTATTTTTTGTAACATGCCATAATAATTTGGCATAAGATATTTATATCTACATTAATTTTGTACTAATTTTGTGCAACAGTGTCACACCTGCGCGCCTTGGCGCGTGCATCAGATAGACTCTCGGGCGCGCTCTGGACAGCATGTGTGCCAGACGGACTCTATAAACGACTTGTACCTGCACAGGATTAAGGGTGTTTTCACACCTGGTCCCCTTTAAAGGAACCAGACTCAGTCCTCTTTAAGTGGACCAAAAAGTGGACCAACAGAAAAATAACTCGGTTCTTTTTGTGTTCACACTGTGAATTTATTACAAAGAGGACTGGGTTCTCTTTTTGGTCCAGTTAAGCTTTGATGGGGCCTCAGTCCTCTTTCTGTTCACACCAGGTCCTCTAGAGCCCTCAGACCTCCAGTGCACAGAATTCTGGGTAATTTTCTCTTGAATCAAAATGTCTGCTGCCATGCTTGCCCTGCTGTATTCTTTGATCAAAATAGTGCGGATTAAGGAAAATAAATTTATTCCAGCGGCTGTGGTAAGTTCCAAAAGGAAGTTGAGTTTCCCTGCTACAGTCACGTGACCAACTACGGCAAACGAAGAAGGTTAAACTACAGTGAAAAAGGCGAAGTGAACCCGGTGCGCTTTTTGTTCACAATGCGCAGATTAGGCGAACCGTACCGTTGATTTTTAGCGAACTGTACTGAGACCACCTCCTGAGGTGGTCTCAGTTTGGTTCGCTTTAAAGGGGTCTGGGTACGGTTGGAGTGTTCACATATGCACAAAAAATGCTGAGTCATCAATCTGAGTTCGGTTAGACAGCTGAAAGGGACCAAGTGTGAAAACACCCTAAGGCACAATTGGCACGCCTATATAAAAACACTTTGCGAAGTATTGAGTTGTGTTGCTGACACATTACCGAGCCTTATTTCCTTGTTTGGTTTCCTGATTTCCTGTTTCTCATCTTTGATTCTGCCGAGTCTACGATAGCCTGTTTGTGCCTCGCTCGACCTAATGCCTGTTTTATGATTTTGTCTGCCGTTCTGGATTGTTTACCTGTCTTCACTTGTATTAATAAACACACCTTCTGCACTTGCATCCGTCTCCCAACCATCTCTGACCGAATACTTTGCTCTCCCTGACAGAGAATGCACATTCACCTGTTCATGTTATGTTGAGGAACAAATGAATGTTAATGGCGCTAAAACAGCCACTGTCAAATGGTGCAATTGGAGTCTTGTTCTCGGACTCGACTTAATTTTTTTTTTTTAATCACTTGGGACTTGAACACTGGGGACTCAAGACTGGACTCGGACTTGAGGTTTAGTGACTCGACTACAACACTGATCATTGGCACAGCAGGGAAGTATTACCTGAACAAGTCTCTCATGTACTGTATATAAGGACCATATCTGGCAAAATGTAAATAATATAACAAATAAAAGACTCTGATACACTAGATTGCCAGTTTATTATGTATATCGCTCAACTACACATCACAGTTAACTGTAGGCCCTCTGTTGAGTCAAGGGGGGCTGAGAAGCTGCATAGCAACAGATGGACTGCATTCAGTAACGGTGGATGTGTAAAGTGCTGCCACATGAAGGTTTACCTGATAAACTGGCAATGAGTGGACAGAAATAAAGAAGGTAATAATACAGAAAATGTAAATAAAGGAATAGATAGACAATAATAAAGAAATACATAAATATAGAAAGAATATGCAAAACTGTGCCAAAACAATAATACATAATTTATTAATATATTGACTAAGCTATTTGTTTATTATTCATTAATTCACAAAATAAGACAGTACTCTTTTTTTTTTTTTTTTTTGCAGTCTCTCTTACGGAGTCCAGAGGTCATCAGTTTTCTCCAGCAGCAGCAGCGTCTCCTCACCATGCAGACACAATCTCAAAGACAAGACCAGCAAAGCTACTGAGCACTGTGTGTGTACTATCATTTTCTTGGGGATTTTGTACAAGTACTTTAGGAAGAGCTCATTAAGCTGAAGAAAGCATGAATGATTTTGACTTGATTTTACACTGCAATGCCACCAGTCTCCACTGCGGTGTGCCGTCACAGATTTCATCACAGGCCTGGATGAGCTATCATGATCATTTTAGTAGCAGTTCTATTGTGTATATAAAATAATTTTTAAACTACCATTTGGATCTTCATCATATGCTGTTATTTTATGTTATGATGCATTTGTCATTTTAAAGCATTTATGTGAAAGCAGCTACATATCACCAGTAGGTGATTTTATTTTTTTAAGGGTTGTTTTACAATCAGGGTACGCAAGCTAAAAATCACATTTAACACTTATTATCTTCAATATCAAAAGGCTTGACTAAATAAACTTGGTTGTTTATTGTAGCCCTGTGATAGCTCTATTTACCATGCAAAAAAAAATTTGGTGATAACGTTATTTTTGGTGAATGTATGGCAATATGTCATATTTAGCAAAATTACTCATGTCATTTAGAAAAAGTGCTTTTTTTGACCACAGGTAGCTCCAGAAGGAATGCACTTAAATCATTCTTTATACCATAAAACAAATATTTGGTTCCATATCATTGGAAACATAGTTAAGTTTTAATGTTGAATGCCAGTAAGTTTTCAGACTATTTTGATCAAATTAGTATGTAATTGTGTCAAAAAAAAATGTCCTCTCCGAGACAGCTAATTTTTCAATATAAAATAACATATCTAAAATGATTATTTTCATCCTAAAATGTGGTCAAGATATTGGGACATAAATATTAGAGACAACTAACACAAAGCTTACAGCCTTATATTTAAAAGCACTATGGAAGTAGTGGATTCTGAATTGTCAAAAAAAAAAATGTCCTCTCCGAGAATCACTTCATTTGTTTCTCCCAGCCCTGCTTAAAGCTACACTTAATCTTCTTTATCTTATAGCAGATTACACAAAACTACCATACACATGTCAAATTACCTGAAATCTGTTCTTTAACTTGTCCTTCACTTAAAAACTGGTACAAGAACCAGTTTGAATCAATTTGAATTTTGGACGCCTGTGACACAAACTTTGTACCCTGATCGTAAAACAACCCTTAACGCTAGTGACTGTGTGCTCATAGAAATTAATTTATTTTAACCAATTAATTATTGTGATATCATTAATGCTTATATATGAAGCAGAGTACATGCATTCTTGTATGTGAGGAGGGAAGTATTTTTTTTTTTATAAATACAGGAACTAAAATTATTGGAAAACCTGGCTGAAGTTTTAGGAACGTCAATCGTAAATACATTTTGAATAATTTCTCACTTGTCCTTCCATGTTGATTTGATTTTAGTTTTGTGTTTGCATGAGGTTTTTGTTTGCGATATTCTTTAAATCAATCAAGTGACCACATGAATGAGAGGGAAATTCTGTATTTCAAAAAATAGGGAAGATCAAGCATGTAATAGGATGCAAAATGGAATCATGTTGCCAAAACAAACATCAAGCTAACATAGCTACTACTGATGTTTTGCCTGTCCTATTTCGGTCATCTTCAATCACTGTGCTGCTGTCTGGACTGTACAGAAATCAGATTATGGAACAATGATCATGATTTAAAAAAAAAAAAATCAAAGCCTGAACAGTAACAGTCTTGATGCTTTCTTTAACAATTAGATACACAAGATGCTTTAAAAGTCCTTTTTGTTAGTCTGTGATAGCCTACTGGTACCTAGTGAGAATGGAGATGGCGGTTTGCACACTGCTGTCTCCTGTGCTGTGAGTTACGGAGTGTATGTACAGTATTAGGACACAGATGAGATAGGGTTGTGTGGGGAACCCATTTGGGTCAGAACTTTATCAAGCCATTGCAGAGGTCCGTGCAGGTGGATCTCTATCCAGCAGGGGGTGCTTGTGACATCCTGACGATGGTATTCTGCACCCCATCCCTGTGGGAGGAAAGACATGATGTATATGATGTGTTCAGAAAGGATATTATATCTAATAGGGGTTGGGGGAAAATATGAATGATAATGTGATAATAGTAAAAAAAAAAAGTGTTATCAAGGTATTGCTGACACAGTATTTGTATGAGGAAATTAATTGGGAAAAAATTACTTTTGCTCTTAAAGTCTTGTAATATAATTCAGTGGCTGGACCATATGAACACTCATCACTGCCAACACTCAAATATCAGGTTAATGCCATAACTCCTTCAGATTTATTTACTGTGATGTGCCATAGCAGTATATTATTACACCCCTGATATTCACATAGACTCTTAACAAGACAAGACACTGGACTTTATGGCAAGAATGTGCTTAAGCTGTGCAGCGTGCCTCAGAGGGTCAGGTATGCCAACTTAAATAGGGCCACGTGGGTCATGATTTAAAACGGCAACTACAGAATAACCTTCAACTGATATAAAATAGCGAAACAAAGCACCCCGTATTATATTCTTTGATTGACACTGATCAAATTATATAAGGAATGTTTTTACTTTTTTCATGGTCCAGTTTCCATCAAATCCTATGCTCTGATTGGCTGGCGAGCGGGTCCGTATCCTACGATACGGACCCCGGTTATGGACCTCTGGCGACTCGCTCGTTCACAACAGCAAGCATAGTAGCATTGTTTGTCAACATTTGTCTTTTTTTTTAATAAGATTTATTTATAGATTTTTGCCAGCATTTCTCAGGAGAATAGCATTAATTTTACATCATGGATAGCGATAACGACAGTCTTCACAGCGAAAGCAAGTTTTACTACCCTGAGGAAGAAGAAATAAAAGAACACATTTCAGGAGAAAGCTAAAACCTGTAAGTGTTGCTAAGGCCAAGCAAAAACATGGCTGAATCCTGAATCAATTTTGTATAAATAGGGGACTACATAGGCAGCAAAATGTAGTTTTTTTTTTTCCTGCCATGGAAGTGCACTTGTATACCGACGAGGAAGCAATTTGCATTACAGCCGTGAATGAGGATTCAGAATAGCATTAATTTTACATCATGGATAGTGAGAAGTGTTCACAGCGAAAGCAAGTTTTCCTACCCTGAGGAAGACAAAATAAAAGAAAACATTTCAGGAGAAAGCTAAAAACCTCTAACTTGCTAAGGCTGAGCAAAAACATGGCTGAATCCTGAATGACTCAATTTTGTATAAATAGGGAACTACAGAGGCGGCAAAATGTAGTTTTTTCCTGCCATGGAAGTGCACTTGTATACCGAGGAGGAAGCAATTTGCATTACAGCCGTGAATGAGGATTCAAAATGGCGTCTCGGCTCGGTTTTCCCTTTCGGGCGCTCTTGTTTTCTGTTAGAATTTGGTAAAGAAAAAATTAATATATTATTTACCAGCTTAAGGTCGGTCCGTATGGTGAAATACCGTGACCTCGGCCTTGAATACTGACCTCGGCCCAGAGGGCCTCGCTCAGTACTTTCAAGACCTCGGTCACGGTATTTCACTATACGGACCGACCTTAAGCTGGTAAATAACATCTTTTATTAAATATTGAAAGGCAATAATGTAAACATAATAAAATGCTATTTAGAATCACAATCTAGTTTGTGAATCAAAATCTAGCTACAGTGTTTTGGAGACACGTTTTGATCCAAATATTCAAACCACTTTTGGAAATGTTGTGGACATAAACTAACATCTGTGGTGTGACTGTTCGTGTCTAATTGGCTAAAGGAAACAAACACAACTTGTAACTTATCTATAAGGTTACCGTCACTAAGCAAAAGATAAAATAGAAAGTATGATTTAATGTGATTTTAAATATACTAATTTTAAGTGAAAAACGAGTTGGGTTTATGTAAAGCTACGCTACACAACTTTCAAAGTCGTTCGATCACTGTACTGTTCACACTTCGCAACTTGTCTTGAAATCATTGTGGTTTGTACAGTATGTCAGCGACAGAGGGTCACAAATTACAAGCTCTGCCACCAGTACGGATCCCCGACGAGTCTGTCTGCTCTCCAAGTTAGGCTTGTTTGTTTGTTTGTCACAAAACCACACATGAAAAATCTCTACACTAGACAGGATTTTATTCTTCCAAAAAAAGCAAGCGTGGCAGTGTTCACACCAGTTTTTAATGTTATTATAACTCAGACTGCTAATTTTTTAAAACTGTGATTAAATGAAGGACATTGTTGAAAATGCAACAGTAGTTGCATTTAGAAACATTCTCGTTACCGTTTCTAGAGATTTGCCCGATCAATCTTCGGGTGCACTTAAGCAATTTATGGACTGGGCAGTAGAAAATGGCATGAACTGTAATACACAGAAATGTAAAGAGCTGATTATGCGCAAGAGGGGTGATAATAACGTGCATCCTGCGATATATAATATAAAGCAATAGGATAGTATAACTTTATTAGGGGTAACTTTGCAGGCTAACTGCAAATTTAGTTTGCACGTGTGATTAAATGAAGGACATTGTTGAAAATGCAACAGTGCAGAAAGAAGGAGCTCAGGTGCGTTAGTGTTTAGTGCAATGCAGGGTTGCCATGTCGGTGCGACAAATAGAAATCTTAAATCCAAAATCCCAAAACTGTGTTTGAACACAAAAAACCCTGACGACCAACCAAGCAATAATAAAGCCATGCAGTTTTCCACATAGATATGTACTCATCAAGCTCCTGAAAGGGGAACATTATTATGAATATGGTTAGTTTTTTCTTTTTTTATCAGACATCTAATTTTTAGGTTTGTTTACCTGACATGTTTCGACGTACGGCTGTCGTCTTCCTCAGAGTGTCACCGGATGTTGTTGGTGACGCATCTTATCAGCTGATGTTTCCGAAGGCATGACCTTCCTGTCTGGTTTGACAGGTCGGTCACGCCTTCTACTGTCTGTTCGTACCCTGCAAGATGGCACTCCAGGTATAGGAGAGCATGTATGCTCCCTCATCTCGGTTGATGGTCCTCGGACTTCGCTTATGGATCTCTATGGCCTCCCTGATCCAGCGCTGATGTTTATTATCTTCTGTGCGGATAGTAGAAGGCGTGACCGACCTGTCAAACCAGACAGGAAGGTCATGCCTTCGGAAACATCAGCTGATAAGATGCGTCACCAACAACATCCGGTGACACTCTGAGGAAGACGACAGTCGTATGTCGAAACGTCAGGTAAACAAACCTAAAAATTAGATGTCTGATAAAAAAAGAAAAAACTAACCATATTCAATATAAGACATAATGAACGTAATCGAAAGATTATTATGAATATTCTCATAAATAATGCATACTTGAGTAAACCAATTTTAATGGCACATCAAGCACATTCATACAGGAAGTAATTCAAGCCTACTTATCTAATTTCATATGCATTTACTACTGTTACCATCACAATACATTATTTCTACTCTATTTCTCTCTGGGCATAATTTCACCTGTCGGTTCACTCCTGTTTAATAATCACCACAGCCGAAGCAGCTTGTCAAGCTAAATGCTGCGTATAAATAATCTACTGTTTAACCAAACCTGGCAACCACACACTTGTGCTTCTGCTATGCTTGCTGTAACCCTGCTTGTTTATGTTGTATAAACTCCTCATCTCATTATCTCTAGCCGCTTTATCCTTCTACAGGGTCGCAGACAAGCTGGAGCCTATCCCAGCTGACTACGGGCGAAAGGCGGGGTACACCCTGGACAAGTCGCCAGGTCATCACAGGGCTGACACATAGACACAGACAACCATTCACACTCACATTCACACCTACGGTCAATTTAGAGTCACCAGTTAACCTAACCTGCATGTCTTTGGACTGTGGGGGAAACCGGAGCACCCGGAGGAAACCCACGCGGACACGGGGAGAACATGCAAACTCCGCACAGAAAGGCCCTCGCCGGCCACGGGGCTCGAACCCGGACCTTCTTGCTGTGAGGCAACAGCGCTAACCACTACACCACCGTGCCGCCCTGTATAAACTCCTATCCCAGGTTTCCCCTCATTTTGTGTTCTCATTGGCTGTAGCTTGTCACCAGACTCGTTGCCAGTCACAACCAGGTCACAAAGTAACCTGGTTAAGTATGCGGATGATTCTACCATTCTAGTTACTGTTTCTAGAGATTTGCCCGATCAATCTTCAGGTGCACTTAAGCAATTTATGGACTGGGCAGTAGAAAATGGCATGAACTGTAATACACAGAAATGTAAAGAGCTGATTATGCGTAAGAGGGGTGATGATAACGTGCATCCTGCGATATATAATATAAAGCAATAGGATAGTATAACTTTATTAGGGGTAACTTTGCAGGCTAACTGCAAATTTAGTTTGCACGTTAAGACTAAGCTCTATGAAGCCAACAAGTGTCTATTTATGATTAGAAGCCTTCATAAGGAAGGATGCTCACAATTGGAAATAGATCACCTTTTTAATTCCATTGTTCTTTCTAAATTACTTTACGGTTTACCAGTGATTGCTGCTAGTCAGTCTGATCTTACTATTATACAACAATTTTTAACTAGATGTTTTAAACGACATTATACTTCAGCTCATTTCGATATTTTTAGTCTTCTTGAAAAATGTGACCACCGACTGTTTAATAAGTTTAATGTCACAGATAATCCACTATTCAGCTTGTTGCCTAAGATAAAGGAATCTTCTGCGCATCTAAGGAACAGATCCAGTGTTATGCCTAGAATAAGCACAGAGCGTTTTAGGAATATTTTTTTTAATAGATTAATTTTTAAGTCCAAGTTGATGTAGGTTTTTAGATTAGGTTTACATTTATGCACTTCTGTCATTTGTATTGTTACACGGGTGGCACAGTGGTGTAGTGGTTAGCGCTGTCACCTCACAGCAAGAAGGTCCGGGTTCGAGCCCCGTGGCCGGCGAGGGCCTTTCTGTGTGGAGTTTGCATGTTCTGTCCGTGTGGGTTTCCCCCACAGTCCAAAGACATGCAGGTTAGGTTAACTGGTGACTCTAAATTGACCGTGAGTGTGAATGGTTGTCTGTGTCTATGTGTCAGCCCTGTGATGACCTGGCGACTTGTCCAGGGTGTACCCCGCCTTTCGCCCGTAGTCAGCTGGGATAGGCTCCAGCTTGCCTGCGACCCTGTAGAACAGGATAAAGCAGCTAGAGATAATGAGATGAGATATTGTTACACTTATGTATTTTTTTTATCTAGTGAATAAAGACATATTACATTATGTTACATATTACAACACTTTTCACACTACAGGATTTGGACTCCCTGACAGGTCCAGATATTTATCCTGCTGGATATTTTTCGAGCATCGGTAAATCTCTGGGAAAAGCGTCTTTGAGCAGTTCACAAGTAGCAAGCAAAAGCCGATTTGCTTTGGCGATCTACAAAAACTGTCAATAAGTGGAAAAACATGGCTAAAATTGTGCAGTGTGAACTTAGCATTCGGGAACCTCACTCAAGTAATCCTCAGTTGCCTGACTGAGGTCAATCATAAGAAGTAAAATAAATGCAATAATCTAATCATAAGTGCCACTGTAAATATAGTATTGCGTGTGTTATTCAGTTCAAAATGCAACACTAAAGTTAAGATGTTACAAACTCTATACAACAGTTAAGTAGTGGACCAGCATGGGATTTTGGTAATTTAAGAAAGAGACATAAATAGCTCCTCAGTGGTGCAACAGATAAATGAGCACCCTATCATCCAGAGATTGCAAGCTTGAAGCCTGGTGATGCCACACCCACCCTGGAGTCCACTAGAGCAAAACTGGCCCTGCTGTCTGGGTGGGAGGGGTGGTATATACCCTCTCTCCTATCAGTCACAGTGACACTAGCCAATCATGGGTGTCCGTAAACTCAAGCATGCTTAACTCCAAATGTGTTATGCGCATGCTCAACAAATTGAAATATAATGTGTCTACTCATTTTTATTATAATTTAAGAAAGTAGTTAAAGCTTTCTTTAGCATCTGTATTGATACTGTTTTTTCCGCTCACAGCCCTGACTGGTGAATCTATTAGTCGACTAGTCTATGCAACCCCTAGTATGCATATGTATTAAAACTATATCACATTACCTTGACAAAGCTCATTCTGATGGTGCACATCTTAGTGAGCTCGTACACCACCTCAAAACCGTGGTTGACTGACTGCGACAGCAGCTGGGCAAACAACTGGTTGTTGAAGATCTTGAGGCTGCAGCCGCTGGGGATTTTGCACACAGTTGTAGCATGGAAGCCATGCTGGTAGTTGCAGTTGCGACTTTGTACGAAAATGCTGCTGTCACTCAGGCACTCGGCGTATACCTCACCCCCTACATAATACAGGTGGACACCTGGGAACAGTATACAAGGTTCAGTTAGAATATACAAGAAGTACATGTGAAGTATTAGACAAATATGTCGTCCAGTAGCCAGAAACTTCTAACTTATCTTTGTAATAAGAAATGTTTCTCGCCAGATTGAAACTGACACAGGCAGATTTGATCTGATTTATTCTGATTCACTTCAAACTGGAACACTGTAGACGTTAATGAAACGGACAGTGGTAATTACTATGTAATGGAAACTCCAATTTTCTAATCAATAATATTTTCCCCATTTAATATGGCTGATATAATATCAGATAACTATAATTTTAAACACAAGGTAAAAATAAGAGACTCGAGTCATAGCCCACTATAATATTTGAACATTAGTGTTACTGGTTTAACTTTGTACAAAAGAACACATCATAATGTGGTGGGTTTCAGCCTTGGCCACAAAGTTTAAAGAGGAAAAAAAAACATTATCAGCAAGAATTAAGAAAAATTTAAAAGCGGAAAAACATCATTTATAATCCTGAAACCAGGCTGAAATGAGAGTGTAAAGCTGTGGGATTCCTGTCCTCTCTCAACTTCAGAAACTTTGTTTCATCACATACCAAGCAGAAACCTTAATACCTTCCATTTTTCAACCATCTTGCTCTGGTTTATGTCTCTCTCCACAATGTAGCTGCAGATAGGACACAACTGGCAGGCATCCAGCTCGTGTGTGTGCGCGTGTGTTAATGTTGCATAAACAGCTAGATTTACATTTTCTCTGTTTTTGTGACTTACCAAACTTTGGTCCTAAAATTTGGGACTTTTCCTTTCACAACATTGATGTGACACATGAACAATGAAGGCATGATTTTTACTGAGTTAATATTACAGAACGTTATCATGAGCCTTCTCAATACACAAAACTGTGTTACATTCACGTGTGTTCAAAAACCTTCCAATTTGAAGCTAGTAGAAATTACAATTATTAATCCAAAATTATTGGCACAGGGGAAGCTCAGTGACTGCCCGGGTTCTGTGCTAGCGATAACACGCTTGTGTGAAATTGCAACTGTTACACTGCACTTAATGACCCAGCACTGGGTTAATAATTTCATTAAGGCATAAAAAATAATTGCCACAAGAAAAAAATGAAGGGTAGACAGAGGATAAACCCACCTTTGCCTATGTGCCGGCGGGTGTGTTCGATGGTAGAGTTGCGGTTGACATTGGACAGCAGCCCTAAGCAGAACCGGGTCTTGTTGTTAGATGGATCCGTGAAGCCATCCACTAAAATGCTCCGCGATAAGGCGTGGAAGGTCTCGCCAACTCGGTTGTTCAGTTCATAGTAAGCCACAGAACACCAGTGCTCCGGCTCTTCATAACACACTGGCCTCAAGTCTACACACACACACTTTACTATCTCACAGCAAAATGATACATTCTAGAGCATTATGTCTTAACTGTTATTTGCGTGTTCATTAAAATTGGCATTGTATGTGCCTTGCACCTCTGTGTGGAGCCGACAGAGTGAGTTTAGTTGTGTTGGACGACTCTCCTGGCTTCACGTCCTGTGGAGGGCTCGTTTCCATCATGCTGTAGGGTGGTGGTGGGGTCTCTGCTATATAATGGGTACAAATTATAAGCTTTCTTTATTGTTGTTATTCTTCATTTTTGTACAGGAAGACAAACAGTGAAATCACTGCATAATTAGTAATAATAAAAGTAATAATAAAAAAAAACTATGGCAAACAACAAACTGATTTATCCTCGATGAACATATCAAATACATATTTTCCACATTAAAAAAATGACATAACTGCAACACATAGGTTATGTCCCATTTCAAAATGTTTGATGGTTATTAATATATTTTGAGTAATAAACAGACCTGTGATGTGGTAAGGACTTGCAGGGTCAGACGTACTGCTCGGGGAGTTTGGGTGACTGTGTGCACTCGGGGACTGGAGAGAGCCGGATGGAGAGGATGAGAATGAGCTGCAAGGCAGTGGAGGAAACGAGTCTGGGAAAGTGGCATTCTGGGGCATGAGTGGCTCGTTGTGGAGGGAGGCATGGCGGAACTTAGCCAGCAGACTGTGCTGAGGGTTGAACTCACTGTGCCGAGGTACCAGGACAGGAGGCAACACTGCAGAATAAAGGAGAGAGAGAAACTCTTCATCACACTATGCTATTATTTATATGGAGCTCTTTTGTCCCAAAGAGTCAAGATGTTAGGAAATCTGCATGTTAAAATTACTTTACAAAAACATCTTGTTTCATTATTTTACCATACCATCATTAGTTTCCTATAACAGCATGGCTCACACAAATTGGCTGCAAGGTAAGGTTTATGATAACGTACTTGTTCAAATACCTTATACTTTCCACAATAACAGCTTACACATGGACTTGTATAGAAGATAGGAATCGATTTAAAAAAGTAATCATTGATATGGTGAAGTGTTTTGTGAGGGCGGATGTTTACTTAGCATTTTTTGAAAGGACTCTCCAGTGTCAGCGCTGTGTAACTTTATTTTTCTGTAAAGCTGCTTTGTGGCAATGTCTGTTAAACGCACTACCCAAATAAACTGACTTTACTTGTAATAGTCAGAGGTAAAGCTGTAACTTTTCTGAGAAGAGAGGAGACAGGAATTTGCTATTCCTCAGTAGCATGACAAGGAGAATTTTTTCTTATCAACTCAAAAAAAAAATAAAATAAAGAGAGGCCGTTGAGGGTATGACAGTTTATAACTGTTATAATGTAAGTGATAATGTTTGCGGTCTTCCTTTGCGGTGTTCCACAAATGTAACTTCCAACGAATAAAACATGACGTCATTCTTTACTTAAAAAAGTCAATGTTGGCTGTGGTATATGAGAAAAAAAAGATTTTGGGACGGGCTGTTATTGAAAAATAATACGTCCCCTCTTTGATTACTTTCCTGTAATTGCACACTGTTTAATTCATTACTTATTTTATATGTTTGTATAAATACATACATACACTACATACATTAAATGGCCAAAATTATGTGGACACCTGACCACATGTATATGTGCTTTTTATACACTTGTGTTCAAAATAATAGCAGTCCAACACGACTAACCAGATCAATCACTGTTTTTGGTGGAAATTATATTACTACATGGCAAATAATTTACCAGTAGGTGTAGTAGAGTCATAGAAAACCAATAGACCCAACATTCATGATATGCATGCTCCTGAGTCTGTGTAATCGAATAATTAAGTGAAAGGGACGTGTTCAAAATAATAGCAGTGTGGAGTTGAATTAGTGAGGTCATTCATTCTGTGAAAAAACAGATGTCAGTCAGGTGGCCCTAATTTAAGGATGAAGCCAGCACATGTTGTACATCCATTTCTCTCTGAAAACCTGAGAAACATGGGTCGTTCCAGACATTGTTTAGAAGAACAGCGTGCTTTGATTAAAACGTTGATCGGAGAGGTAAAACGTATACTGTAAAGAAGTGCAGAAAATGATGGGCTGCTCAGCTAAAATGATCTCCAGTGCTTTAAAATGGACAGCAAAGCCAGAGAGACGTGGAAGAAAACAGAAGACTACCATTCGAATGGATCGAAGAATAGCCAGAATGGCAAAGACTCAGCCAATGATCAGCTCCAGTGTGATCAAAGACGGTCTGAAGTTACCTGTGAGTACTGTGACAATTAGAAGATGCCTGTGTGAAGCTAATCTATCGGCAAGAAGCCCCCGCAAAGTTCCACTGTTAAAAAAAAGACGTGCTGAAGAGGATACAATTTGCCAAAGAACACATCGACTTGTCTAAAGAGAAATGGAAAAACATTTTGTGGACTGATGAAAGTAAAATTGTTCTTTTTGGGTCCAAGAGCCGCAGACAGTTTTTCAGACGACCCCCAAACACTGAATTCAAGCCACAGTACACTCTGAAGACAGTGAAACATGGTGGTGCAAGCATCATGATATGGGGATGTTTCTCTTACTATGGTGTTGGGCCCATTTATCGCATACCAGGGATCATGGATCAGTTTGCATATATCAAAATACTTGAGGAGGTCATGTTGCCTTATGCTGAAGAGGAAATGCCCTTGAAATGGGTGTTCCAACAAGACAACGACCCCAAACACACCAGTAAGCGAGCAGCATCAGGGTTCAAGACCAACAAAATGAAAGTTATGGAGTGGCCAGCCCAATCCCCGGACCTTAATCTGAAAGAAAACTTGTGGGGTGACATCAAAAATGCTGTTTCTGAGGCAAAACCAAGAAATGCAGAGGAATTGTGGAATGTTGTCAAATCATCCTGGGCTGGAATACCTGTTCACAGGTGCCAGAAGTTCTCAGAAACCGTGGTTATACAACTAAATATTAGTTTAGTGATTCACAGGAATACTAAATCCTTAAGATTTTTTCAGTTTATACAGTAAATATTTGGAGTTTGTAATGAAAAATGCAGACACTGCTATTTTTTTGAACAGCCCAATGTTCATTTTTCTTCAATTTCTGTAAAGTAATTAAAATATTGATACATTTTTCTTCATGTTTTGATGTAGAATATAATGTGCATTGTTCCCAATGCATGGAAATAAAAACTATTATAAGGATTTTGAGCTTTACTCACGTTTTTAAACACACTGCTATTATTTTGAACACAACTGTACATCCCATTTCAAATCCGTGGGTAATATTATGCCCATTTGCTGTTATAACAGCCTCCACTTGTCTGGAAAGGTTTTCCATTTTGGAATGTTTGTGTCCATTCAGCCACAAGAGCATTAGTGAAGTCTTGGACCGATTTCAGGTGACGAGGCCTGGCACGTAGTTGTTGTTTCAGTTCAATCCATCTGTGTTCAGTGGGATTGAGGTCAGGGCTCTTTGCAGGCCACTTGTGTTCTTCCATTCCATCCTTGGCAAACTATGTCTTCATGGTGCTCACTTTGTCATGCTGGAACATGTTTGGGCCTCTTAGTTCCAGCGAAGGGAAACCCTACAACTCTACAGCATACAAAGACGTTCTGTACAATTTTGTGCTTCCAACTTTGTGGCAACAGTTTGGGGAAGAACCACATATGGGTGTGATGGTCAGATGTCCACAAACTTCTGGCTATATGGTGTACATATATGCAGTATATACACACATTTTGTGTGTGTGCTTCATAAGTGTCCCTGGCTAAATGTGATGCAGTTTTACTGGCTTAAACCTTATAAAAAATGTATGCAAAATTACTTAAATCTGAAGGAAATCCATTTGATTTGCAATTGCGTTGACATGTCGAGTCTGAATGTGGCATGGCATATTTCCTCCATGTAACCAGAAGTGTGATACCGCTTGAATCCTTGTAGACAAAAATGTTGATCGCATGACAGATAACTTATTTCACTGGTAAGGTTGTTTTTTTACTCAGATTTATTCTGACCTCAGGCAGATGGCATTCTTGTGATGATATCAGTAGTGTGATCAAATAATTATGTCACAGTGCATTTTTCCTGGATATTCTGGATATATGACTCCAGTTGCTGATTGGACATGACATATTTGTGTACTAAATATATCATTTTTCTCTTTATTTCTATGTTAAATTATTTATTTTAGTCGACATTATCACTGAAATTTTTTCACTGGTTTTATATGTGGCACTGATAATTTGTTGGCAGACTTATAAATAGTGATAAGTATCATGTTTCATGAAAATACCAAAGTATTGTGATATGATATATTTTTGCCATGGAGCCCATATCTGCTTCAAAGCCCCACACACTTTAGCGGATTCTGAAACTGGATACTTCTTCAATATTCCATTATAACCCAAGGTGGTTGTTTAACTATGGATGGTGTCATTTTTAAAATGTATTTATATTTACTGCAGTGTAGCACAGGTTCCCCCAAGGTGCTTTGCTAGATCTAAGTAAATGAAATAATTTAAAAGCCCCTTTCCTTTATGTCCTTTATGAACAAAGCGCACAGATATGCTACAAGATATAAAACACAGGTACCTGGTGTCTCCACACGGCGATAGTGGTAAGGGTTGACGCAGATGTCTTTTTGTTTGGAGCCGAATGGAAACTCACAGCAGTCCAGTGCCTTCAGTTCATGGTGCGACTGTAGGTCAGGCCAGCGCCACACACGGCAGTAGATGACATGTGGCAGGCCTTTCCGATGCGACACCTGCAGCCGTCCATCCAGGGAGCGCGGGATGGTCACGCATTTGCTCGGCTGACCTGGACAGCTCAGTGCCTTCTCCAGTTCCTCCATTGCTCCTTTCTTTTTCTTCAGCTTCTTCACTAGTGAGTCCACGGCCTTCTCTGCCCATTTCTCCTCCTCATCACCTTGTTTCCAGCCCAGCAGTCGCTTCACAGCTGGACTTGTAAAGGAAAACAGTGATGTGATGGATGTACTGGAGTGCATTGGCACGAAGTGCAGCAATGCTTTTGAGGGAAATAGGGAAGGATGGACAGTAATTAGCGCCACTGAAGAGGGAACAGTGCCTCAGGGTGTTTTCTTTTGTCCAAAATCCAGTGGAAGTTGTGGGTGAATCCCCTGCGATGGGAAAGTTTTCTTGGAGAAGCCAAACTCTGGGTTTGTCCTTTTCCTGGCTGAAAAAAGATGATTCATTTAAGAGTACAAGTACTTGTCAAGAATGGAAATGCTTTGCATGAATATCTCTCTGGAAAAATGTACTCCCCTCCTCATTAGACTGGCAGTAGCTATCTCTGGAACAACACTGGGACCTCAGCAGCATTACTCAGCTACTACTACTGCTGTCAACAGGTGTCAACTTCTGATCTTACACACCCATTCTTCAATATCCCACCATATACCAAAAAAAAAAAAGATCTGACTCTCAAAAATGGACCACAGCAAAGACAAATGATGTGATTATCAATTAAAAGTGAAGAGCTCCTGGTGTTCCTGAACTTATCTGCCTGATGTGATGAATGAAATCGTAAAAAACAACAACAAGGCAAGAAATACAAAAAGAAAGAATGTAAAAAGGGTAAAGCAAAGCCAAGGAAAGAGTAAACAACTAATAAAATGTAGTGAGTTCTGCTCTCTGAGCCAGTGGCTGGTTGTGAAAGCGGCGTCTGTCAGTCTGAGAGTCTGAGAGCTCCGATCCGCTTAATCACCTCACTGCACATTCCACACACACACACACACACACCTTTTTACTCTAAAAAAAAAAAAAGTTGTGGTTATGTCAGAGTAAAATTATAGCATAATAATCAAAGTTAACTGCCACTAGTGTATCTCCCTGAGGCGTGTTTAACACACACACACACACACACACACATAGGGTTCAAGCCATGTGTAAAGCGACAGGTTCATCACTTTAGTGAAATATAAACAGTGTAGCAGGAGCACATGTCACCCCAGTTCCACCAAACTGGCATCACCTTTATTCCCCAGTAGATTTATTATTATTATTATTATTATTATTATTATTCGGCTAAATCACAACAGAGATGAAAGCGCGGTCTGTAGTGACTTCTTACCTGTTTTTAGTTCTTTACAGAACTTTTGCGCGCTGCAGCCGAGTCCTGCTGTAGCCGCTTCAGCCAGTGTGTGTGTGTGTGTGTGTGTGTGGAGGTGTAGCGCGCGTGTCTGGATGGAGCCGCGGCTCCGGCTGCTGCACATCCCGGCGTCAGCCAGACTGGAGCCTCAGTGCCTGCGTGCCGGATTCATCCGCGCCACCGGAACTTTTCCCAACGCAGCGGATACACAGTGCGCGCGCTCAGCTCAGAGCATGCTCAACTCAACTCAACTCAACTCAACTGAACTAAAACCTATTGAAGTAAAGGTACAGGAACGTAGAGCAGACCGGAGTAAACAAAGTGTACATTATTTAGAGCAAAACCAGGCGCTGCGTGTGTGTATCGATCGTACACTATAATTGCATTTCTGCAAAGCAGACAGCTCATACAGGTAAACCTGCAGATTACCTGCTTTCTCAGGTAAACCAGTACCAAGCTCTTGAGTCGGTTTTGTACTGATTTCATTCATTTCCATTACCCTGGCCTGTACAGCACTCAGGGTTTGGCTGCGTGCCAAAAGAGTTTTATCGATGGCTCTATTTCTGTTGCGGATGGATACTACGTTTCGATTTGGAGTGCGCGCGCAGTCTGTTCTAGTTAATGACGCAAGCCTGGACGGCGACACAGAGTCTACAAGTTTGACATTTTCACAGTTTACAGCAACTGCAGGGGAACGAAACAATACTCTCAATAATGACAGCGCCCAGAGTCAGAGTCAGTCCACTGTGTGCTTAGCCGCGCTACACACACACACACACACACACACACTGAAAGGTGAGACAGGACGCTCAATCAAACAAACGCACGAGCGCTCAGGAAAGCAAAAGGAAAAGATTAAAGGCGGCTCAGAGGAAAGCTGACAGCTGACATTTAGCTGCTTTGAACTTCGGGGTTTTATTATTAATGCATTTACAGTGTAATTTAATAACGTGACTGGTTTCTCTGAGATGAGGAGAACATACAGGAAGACAAAACCCCTGAGTGAAAGGCGAGAGAGAGAGAGAGAGAGAGAGAGAGAAGGACAGAAATGATGATGCGCTTTCCGAGAATCCTCAGTGAACTCCACATCATGGACCTGCAGCCTGGTTAAACTCCTGAACAGCTGTAAACTCCCAACACAAACAGCACATGAGATGTAATAAGGTTTCTCTGGTTCAACTCTTTCTGGGGAAAGCTGTGTGTATACAGGATGCTCGAAAAGTCAGGAACCAATGGGAATATAGCTACTGTGTAAGTATGTCGATCCGAATACAGGGTCCTTCACAATTACTGGCACCCCTTATAAAGATCAGTAAAAAGGGTCAGGAAAAAAATCCACCTTTCGGTGAAGTAGCTTCATCTCAGACTGAAAAACAAAGTAGAGAAAAATCCAACCTTGAATTGAAATAAATTTATTCAGAGAAAAACAAATCCCTCATCCAGAAATAATTATTTTCAACAAAAACGCGTGCCAATATGATCAGCACCCCTGCTGAGGAGGCTCAGGGTCCACTTCTGAACTCTTTTTATGACTCCGTGGCGGTATCAGGCGTATTCTATGGAGTTGTCTGTTGGGGAAGCAGTATCACAACAGCAGAGAGGAAAAAACTGAACAAACTGATTAGGAAGGCAGGATCTGTCCTGGGCTGTGCACTGGACTCAGTGGACGTAGTGGGGGAGAGGAGGATGTTGGCCAAGTTGTCATCCTGAAAGGGCATATTCTGGACCAATTTTGCTTTTTTTATATGAAAGTATGTCCCTTTACACACTCATCCAGAAGGGTAATTTTGCACAAGGCCATCTGTCTACAGCAGAAAAAAATAAAATAACAAAATGCATCTGGAAAAATCCCAAGGGAGTCTGGAGCCAGATTCATGACGTTACCCGCGGAAGCGCCAGCAGGCTGCGCGAGCTTGCGCAGTTTCAGTGCACAGCCTGTGTAGACCAAGCGCTCCCATTTCTCTCTCATTGTCTGGTCTTTTGGAAAACGATGAGTACTAATCCCATCAAGATTGGCATTGCTACACCCTCCTACAATACATCTGTTAACCATTTTAATAATTACATGATAATGTTGAAGAAATTTGCAGAAAACCACCAGGTCGTTTTCTCATAAACAAACCAACGCTGACGTACGATTCAGAGGGAGGTGTCCCGCACGTGACGTCACGAAAATCAATGTTTCCTGGGAAATTCAAATGCAAAGTTTTTTCAGAGGCGGACCAATTCGCCTCAAATGGCCTGATTTCAACTGAATTTTTCTGGTATTGCGCAAGGTAAAAAAAATTGCACAAAATGCAAAATGTGACAGATATTTGACCAAAGTTTAATATAAAATAAGAGAATTACATTGATCTTGCTTCTGAATTTACCTGTGATACGCCCTTTAATGGCGAACGCCTCCCATCCACTGCAGGAGACAGTAGCAGCACTGGGCAGCTCCTTCAGTGACCGGCTCCTCCATCTGCGGTGTGTTAAGGAGAGATACAGCAGCTCCTTCCTCCCTATTGCTGTGAGACTGTACAACCGGCACCTCACCAAGCACAGCACCAGTCACTCCTCCCAATAATGAACAATACTGTCCAGATCATTTCTACATCCATAGAAACCCCTCTGAACATATATTGTGTGCACTGACTATCAACATCAGTACTTTACAGTGAACTGCTAGCTACGCATGGTTAAAATGGCTCGTGCAATAAACTGACTTACTTGTGCAATACTACCTGGGTAATACTGGTAATAATACCTGTGCAATACTTACGCATGCAATACCACCTTTGTAATACACTTATGTTAACTATATATTTGCAAACCTGTTAATTTATGCAAATTTGTTAATTTTTTTATCTCTAAATTTGTAGTTTATTTCTTTATATATATATATATATATATATATATATATATATATATATATATATATATATATATATATATATATATATCCTTTTTTGTATACTTAGTACTTTTGCACTACTTCACTGCCTTATCTTTTTCTCTTTATATATTTTGCTGCTGTAACAATGTAAATTTCCCCTTCTGGGATAATAAAAGCTTATCTTATCTTACTTTCTACACCCTCCCTTTTCCAGTAAAACAGCACTGAATCTTCTCCGACAACATTTTATTAGGTTGGAGATACAGAGCAGGGCATCTGAGACCATTCCACTTTACACAATCTCTCCACGTCATTCAGGGTCCGAGGCCCTCCTTGTGCTTCTCCTCTTCAGCTCAGCCCACAGATTTTCAGGTCAGGGGACTGAGATGGCCAGGGCAGAAGTGTGATTCTATGGTCAGTTAACTGTTTTACTGTTGATTTGGACATATGCTTCAGATCATTGTCCTGCTGGAAGATCCAATGACGACCCAGTTTTAGTTTCCTGGCAGACGCAGCCAGATTCTGATTTAAATGTCCTGATATTTCATGGAGTCCATGATGCCCTGTACCCTAACAAGGTTTCTGGGGTCTTTGGAGGAAAAACAGCCAAAAAAACATCACAGAACTTCCACCATATTTTACAGTTGAGATCAGGTTCTTTTCATTAGCCGTCCTTCTTTTTACATCAAACCCACCTTGAGTGTTTATTGCCAAAAAAGCTGCATTTTTGTTACATCAGAGCATAGAACACGGTTCCAGTCAAAGTTATAGTAGTGTTTCACAAACTTCAGGCGCCTATGTTTGTGGTTAACTGACAGAAAAGGCTTTTTTCTGGCATACCTTCCAAATAATCTGTTGGCATTGAGGTCTGATGGTGGTTTTGGAGACTTGGAAACCCCAAGATTTTACTTTTTCTTGTAATTCAACAACAGTGGGATTTGGGGGATTTTTTTTTTGCCTCTTTTACCCTCCTCCTCACTATACGTGTGGGCAAAATAAACTTGGGTCCTTTTCCAGGCAAGTTTGTGACAATTCCAGTTGGTGTCCACATTTTTATTATTGCACTAACAGTAGAAATGGATATTTTCAGGCGAGTAGCTATTTTTTTAATAAACATTCCCTGACTTATGAAGGTTAACACACTTCTCCCTCATTTGGTTTGTGTTCTCTTATCTTTCCCATGATGATGGATGACTAAGGGAATTTGACCTCTGTGACACCTCATATTTGGTCCCCAGTTAATCAGGAAGTCATGGATTACGGCGAGAAAGTTCCTACACACTCCAATCAACTCAAAAATGTCCAATTTAAATGGGAAACATGCTTCAGTTACATTGTGTTCACTGTCATTTCCAGGGGTGCCAACAATTGTGTCATGTGTTTGTTGAAAATATTTCTTGATGAGGGATTTGTTTTTCTTGGAATAATGCTATTTCAATTAAAGGTTGGATTTTTCTAAATTTTTTTCAGTGTGAGATGAAGCGACTTCACCAAAAGGTGGATTTTTTCCATGTTTTTACTGATCTTTACAAGGGGTGCCAAAACTGGAGGGCACTGAATGTTGAGCAAAATCAATTTTTAAAAAAAAATTCATACAGGGGCTGATAAAATGCATAGAGTACAAGAGTGAACATAGAGTATATGTTGGAAATAATACATATAAAATTAAGTCAAATTCCTGTTGCAGATTGAATTAAGAAGAGTATAACCAACACCTCAATGCAAAATTGTGGACATTACTTGTATCTTGTGAAGGTTAGAACTCTATCCTGCTGCTCTTTGGGCCCAGTAGGCCTTGAAGGCTGAAGACCAAACCATGCCACCCAAAGCTTCTAACAATACCACTGCAAAATATGTCACCATGGTTCAAGTGTGCGAATTGCTGGATCAGCAAAAAGACTTTACTAAAACTTTGCTTAAACAACAGGAAAAAAGCTTCAAAACATGTGTACAGATCATAGTTGATTCTTCAAACAGGAGGATTGATGATCTGTCAAAGCAAGTCTATGATCTCAAGGTGAGTCTAGAAATTACAGAAGGAATTTGACAACTTAAAAAAAAATTCATGCAAGGGTTGGTCGAATGACTGTAAAGAAACCAGGACAGATTTGGGCACCATTTGCAAAAGTTTGATCTCAATCTCCAACAAGACAGACTATCTAGAAATCGGGCCAGTCAAGACACCATAATATTGTTGTAGACGGCATCAAAGAGTCTGAGAAAGAGAAGGTGTGGGAATGTGAAGAAAAAGTGAGAAAACTATTCAATGAAAATCTTCAACTGGATCACCTGAAATTAGAGCTGGAATGGGCTCATAGGGCTGGGAAGCCAATGTTATTGAAAAAGCCCCAACCCGTTGTGGTTAGATTTCTATTGCTGAAGGACAAACTTCTTGTTCTGGATAAAGCTAAAAACCTAAAAGGTTCAGGCATCTTTATCAACAAGGACTTTCCTGAAGCTGTGCAGCAAAAAAGAAAAGAATTACTGCCAGCAATGAAGGCAGCTCGAGAAAGAGGTGACATTGCATGTCTGAAATATGACAAACTTATTGTTCATCTACCTTCTCAAAATCAATCACAACAAAGGAAGGCCAGCACTCAGAGTTTGACTCATTAGTCTCCACCATTAGGTATGTATATAGTACTTGGGTTACTACATATTATTCACATACACTATGGATTACAACAAACCGGATTTTGAAGGCCAGATCTTTTCGCCCTTTAATCCCTCTACAATTGTCTGTTATAATTTTGATGTCAAGCCAGACTTAAATTTTCTTTCATCACTTGATGTTTCTAATCTTTGTAGTTTTTATAATAAAAACCAGTTTAATAACTTATGTTTCTATGCGTTCTATTATATTCTCTACTTTTCATCTGAATATAAGAAGTCTTTCCAGAAATTATGATAAATTCACTCATTATTTATTTTTACTTAAATATGATTTTTCTGTCATTGCTTTATCAGAAACATGGCTTACAGAGGATTCGAGAGAATTATTTAAATCACCTAAATACAATCCAGTTCGGCAGCACGGTGGTGTGGTGGTTAGCGCTGTCACCTCACAGCAAGAAGGTCTGGGTTCGAGCCCCGTGGCTGGCGAGGGCTTTTCTGTGTGGAGTTTGCATGTTCTCCCCGTATCCGCGTGGGTTTCCTCCGGGTGCTCTGGTTTCCCCCACAGTCCAAAGACATGCAGGTTAGGTTAACTGGTGACTCTAAATTGACCGTAGGTGTGAGTGTGAATGATTGTCTGTGTCTATGTGTCAGCCCTGTGATGACCTGGCGACTTGTCCAGGGTGTACCCCGCCTTTCGCCCGTAGTCAGCTGGGATAGGCTCCAGCTTGCCTGCGACCCTGTAGAAGGATAAAGTGGCTAGAGATAATGAGATGAGATGAGACAATCCAGTTCACTATGGAGGAGAGAATAGAGATGGAGGATCTCTTTTTAGTCATTGTGACTATGAATTTAAAATTAGGGATGATCTTTCACTGAAGTCAGATAGGGCCAGGCTTTAGTACTCGAGTCCAGGACTCAGGCTCAAGTTCGACTCGTGCCCTAATTTTAAGGACTCGTGACTTGACTTGGACTTGAGCACTGATGACTCGGACTTGGACTTGTGCATTAACTGCATTTGGACTCGTAAACTGGAGATGAGGACTCTGATTTTTTCCTTATTTTTTGTAACATGCCATAATAATTTGGCATAAGATGTTTATATCTACATTCATTTTTGTACTAATTTCGTGCAACAGTGTCACACCTGCGCACCTTGGCACGTGCATCAGATAGTCTTGGGTGTGCTCCGGACAGCGCGTGCGCCAAGCGAACTCTCGTGCACGTGCTGTAAACGGTTTCACCTAAAGGCAGATTTCTAATCATCTCATCTCATTATCTCTAGCCGCTTTATCCTTCTACAGGGTCGCAGGCAAGCTGGAGCCTATCCCAGCTGACTACAGCGGGGTACACCCTGGACAAGTCGCCAGGTCATCACAGGGCTGACACATAGACACAGACAACCATTCACACTCACACTCACACCTACGGTCAATTTAGAGTCACCAGTTAACCTAACCTGCATGTCTTTGGACTGTGGGGGAAACCGGAGCACCCGGAGGAAACCCACGCGGACACAGGGAGAACATGCAAACTCCACACAGAAAAGCCCTCGCCGGCCACGGGGCTCGAACCCAGGACCTTCTTGCTGTGAGGCAACAGCGCTAACCACTACACCACTGTGCCGCCCCGATTTCTAATCAATTTAATGTTTTACTCTTCTTTGTTTGTTTTGTTCCTTGTTTGTACAGTCTATTATATGTAGCTTCTTTTATCTTTTCTGTTTGTTTTGATGTTGTTTTGTATTGTATACTTTGTTTTCTTTGTCTTAACAGTGTGTGTTTATATTGTCTATATGTACTCCCAGGGCTCCCTTGCAAAAGAGATTTAATATCTCAATGGGATATCACCTGGTAAAATAAAGGACAAATAAAATAAAAAAGTAACCGCCACCGTCAAATGGTGCAGTTGGAGTCTTGTTCTCAGACTTGACTTGGACTCAACTCAAAATTTTCTTTAATGACTTGGACTTGAACACTGGGGACTTGAGACTGGACTCGGATTTGAGGTTTAGTGACTCGACTACAACGCTGGATAGGGCTGAGATGGAATCTGTTTTTTTTTTTAAAGCACTCTCTGGTGTCTCTAGTGGAAAGAACCTTATTGTTGGTGTTATTTATCACCCACCTGACTCTGCTCTCAGAGATTTTAATGAAAGTTTGTCCACTTTTCTTGACTTGATAAACAAAGAGGATGAACTATGTTACATTTTAGGAGATTTCAATATCAACCGTTTTAAAAATAAATTAGCTGCCCTTACTGGGGAGTTTCTGAATATTCTTTATTCTAATTACTTTTTCCCTTATATTCATAAAAGTACAAGGATCAAAGAAAACTCAGCAACTTTGAAAACATCTTAACTAACTCTCTGAGCGATGGAATGAAATCTGGCGTCTTGTATTCAGACATGTCAGATCATTTTCCCATATTCCATTACTCTTTAATCAAGGTTGATAAAGCTAAATATACCAAGAAAATAATGCGCAAAAGAATTATGAATAAGTCAAGTATTTCTAAATTTAAAGACATGCTTGCCCGTACTTGGTGGGACAATAGATATATGTAGAACATAATGCTGAGTTGGCATATCAAAAGTTCATGAAAATTATTAGTTTTAATTTTAATGACTTTTCCATTTGGCCATTCTACTAAGAAAGACAGTCAAGACTTCAATTATCCCTGGTTTACAGTTGAGTTACTGAAGCAGTTGAGGAAAAAGAATAAACATTACAGAAAATATATTTCAAATCCTACTCCTCTAACCCATGGTGTTTATAAATCCTAAAGAAACAAGTATATTCATTCCATTAGATCTGCAAAAAAAAAAACATATTTTAGTGAAAAATTTAAGAGGTGTTCAAAAGATATTAAAACCACATGGAAAGTGATAAACCAGTTGATGCAAAGAGAAAAGACTACCCTAGAGAGAGTTGCCTTCAGTCCCTGAGGATGGTGAAAATTTTTTCACCAATCCATTTGACATAACTGAAAAATTAAATTTTTTTTGTTAATCTTCTTCTTTCTTCTTGTGCTTTCAGCTGTTCCTGTTAGGGACTGCCACGGTGGATAATGTCCCTCCATCTCCTCCTGTCCTCTGTATCTTTTTCTGTCGCACCAACCATCCTCATGTCTTCCTTCACCACATCCATAAATCTCATCTTTGGTCTTCCTCGTTTCCTTCTACCTGACAACTCCATCTCCAGTCTTCTTTTCCCAATATGCCCTGGATCTCTCCTCTGTACGTGTCCAAACCACCTCAATCTCACCTCGTTCACTTTGTTTCCAAGCCGTCCTACATGTGCTGCCCCTCTAATATACTCTTTCTCATCCTGTCCAACTTTATCACTCCCACTGAGAATCTCAGCATCTTCAGCTCTGCTACTTCCAGTTCAGCCTCCTGTCTTTTTGTCAGTGCCACTATCTCTAAACCATACAACATCCCTGCTTTTACTACTGTCTTGTACGCTTTCTCTTTCACTCTTGCTGGCAAGCTTCTGTCACAAATCACTCCTGACACTCTCCTCCATCCATTCCAACCTGCTTGCGCTCTCTTCTTTACATCTCTTCTACACTCACCATTGCTTTGTACAGCAATTATTTTTTTGTTAATATGTTTTTTATCCACATTTTTAATCCACATTTTTTTTTAGCCAATTCATAACCGATAATGATTTTTTTGTTAATATCGGTTATGAATTGGCTAACAAATTTCTTCTTGTCATAGTAATCCACTTTCAAGGAATTTTCCTATTATTTATTCTTTTAAGTCCCCAATATCCAAGAAATAGGTGATATAAATGATGAACTAAAAATATCTTGGGTGGCACAGTGGTGTAGTGGTTAGCACTGTCACCTCACAGCAAGAAAGTTCTGGGCTTGAGCCCAGTGGCTGACGGGAGCCTTTCTGTGTGGAGTTTGCATGTTCTCCCCGTGTCTGTGTGGGTTTCCCCCACAGTCCAAAGACATGCAGGTCAGGCTAATTGGTGGCTCTAAATTGACCGTAGGTGTGAATGTGAGTGTTTGAATAACTCATTCATTCATTCATTCATTCATTATCTCTAGCTGCTTTATCCTTCTACAGGGTCGCAGGCAAGCTGGAGCCTATCCCAGCTGACTACGGGCGAAAGGCGGGGTACACCCTGGACAAGTCGCCAGGTCATCACAGGGCTGACACATAGACACAGACAACCATTCACACTCACATTCACACCTACGGTCAATTTAGAGTCACCAGTTAACCTAACCTGCATGTCTTTGGACTGTGGGGGAAACCGGAGCACCCGGAGGAAACCCACGCGGACACGGGGAGAACATGCAAACTCCGCACAGAAAGGCCCTCGCCGGCCCCGGGGCTCGAACCCAGGACCTTCTTGCTGTGAGGTGACAGCGCTAACCACTACACCACCGTGCCGCCCCTGTTTGAATAACTATAGACCCATATCTATTTTGCTATGTTTCTCAAAAATACTCGAAAAAATAATTTATACAAGGATTCTTTTTCATTTAGATTCTAACTCAAGCCTTTACAAACACCAGTATGGTTTTCGAAAAAAATCACTCCACCTATATGGCTGTGCTTCACCTGATTGACAAAGTTACCTCTGCACTTAATAACAACACATTTACTTGTAGTATCTGTTTAGACCTTTCTTAAGCTTTTGATACAATTAACCATCGTATCGTATTTATTTGTTAGGTGGTCTTGCCAAGTGATGTCTAATGCAACATGTAGTAATTGGGTATAGCAACCATACAGTTGTTTCTCCAATGTCTTTGTTAAAGTCCAACTTTCTGCTCCATATAATAAGACGCTTTCCACTGATGCTCTGAAGAAGTGAACCTGAAGCTGCCTGCTGAGATTTGACTTCCAGATTGTCTTTAATTTATAAAGTGCTGCCCACGCATTTGCTTTTCTGATATTCATATCTCTCTCACTTTGTGCAATCTAAGACCTGATGTATTGAAAATCTTCAGCTCACTGTTGTCCCGAGTGGTAAGAACTTCTTGCTAATTGAATGCCATGAACTCAGTCTTACTTGCATTGATATGGAGTCCCACATCCTTTGCAGCTGATTCCACTCCAGTTAGAAGACTCTGAGTTTTTTCGAGGTTGTCTGATATCAGGACAATATTGTCTGCAAAGTCAGGATCAGTAATTATCACTTCTGGGTATCGTCTACTTTGTCTCTGTTACAGGGTAAATCCAAGTTCATCGTGACCATCTATGGCTGTTCTCATTGCGTAATCTAGGGTTACAATAAATAGGAATGTGTCACCCTGTAGGACGCCTGCTAATATGGAAAAGAGGTCGGTTTCACCAGCAGGAGACAATGCTTTAGCAAATGTATCAGTATACAGTACATTAAACCCATTGCTGAAATAATTGCATCAGGTATCTCATAGGCTTTAAGAATAGATAACATCTTGTTCAGGTATGTGGGGATCTTGATTAGGATAACCTAACTTGAAACCTCAGGGAGTCATCAATCCTGCCTTGCATAGATGTGCCAGCTGGCATTGCGAGCTGCCGGTGTAGCCATCACAAATTTATTCTAGTTGGTAGCAGTAATCTGAAATGTCTGTTAAGATGAGCAATGAGCAGATGAAATACCGGCTTTGTTGTCCCCCAGAGAGGACTGGGGTCGAAAAATCAGCTACTGGTTTGACTTAATAGGATGCAAGAAACCAACGACTGTATCAACACTCAACGTCAGAATGCTTAATTCTATCAGATCTTATTGGAAAAATTGTACGAATATGATTTTCATGGGGCGGCACGGTGGTGTAGTGGTTAGCACTGTTGCCTCACAGCAAGAAGGTCCTGGGTTCGAGCTCAGAGGCTGACAAGAGCCTTTCTGTGTGGAGTTTGCATGTTCTCCCCGTGTCTGTGTGGGTTTCCTCCGGGTGCTCCGGTTTCCCCCACAGTCCAGAGACATGCAGGTTAGGCTAATTGGTGGATCTAAATTGACCGTAGGTGTGAATGTGAGTGTGAATGGTTGTTTGTCTGTGTTTCAGCCCTGCGATGACCTGGCAACTTGTCCAGGGTGTACCCCGCCTCTCGCCCATAGTCAGCTGGGATAGACTCCAGCTTGCCTGCGACCCTGCACAGGATAAGCAGTTACAGATAACGGATGGATGGATGGATAGGTGTGAATCTGAGTGTGAATGGTTGTTTGTGTCTATGTGTTAGCCCTACGATAACCTGGCAACTTGTCCAGGCTGTACCCCGCCTCTCGCCCATAGTCAGCTGGGATAAGCTCCAGCTTGCCTGCGACCCTGTAGAACAGGATAAGTAGCTACAGATAATGGATGGATGGATAGAAGACAGGCCTGAGTTTCCCAAAAGCATCATAGCACAAAGATAATCGTTAAATGGCACAGCAAGCAGCACACTGAACACACTCTCACCTAGTTAAGGTGCTCTTAGGGTTAAGAGGCTTTTGGGAAACCCACCCCTGTTTGTTTGTGTCAAAGGTTGCTATTCCACCAAAGCCAAACTATGCTGTGGGGTTCCACAGGGATCCATTCTTGGACCATTTTTATTCTTTATCTATATTAATGATTTGTCTCAAACATCCTTTCTCCAATAATGTTTGCAGATGACACAACCCTAATTCCTTCTCATTCAAATATCAACTCACTGATTAAAGAAGCTAATGTTGGTTTAACTGCCTATGCTACATGGTTCAGAGTAAATACATTATCATTGAATATACAAAAAATCAAATTATATTATTTTTGGTGGCAAAAAAAAAAATGTCCTAGGGATTTATCTAAAATTACAATTGCATCTGTTGAGATGCCTCAAGTATCATCTACAAGATTCCTGGGAATTATTGTTGATGAAAATTTGAGTTGGAAAGAACAAACTGACTGGATTAATGGAAAAATAAATGCATCTATTGGTATAATAAGGAAGCTTAGTCATCTTGTCACTACAAACTGTCTTCTTACTCTTTATTACAGTTTATCATTGTCTCTCATATTATAATATAGTTTGGGCAAGTACTTTTCCTACCCATCCATCCATTATCTGTAGTCGCTTATCTTGTCCTATAGGGTCGCAGGCAAGCTGGAGCCTATCCCAGCTAACTATGGGTCAGAGGCAGGGTACATCCTGGACAAATCACCAGGTCATTGCAGGGCTGACACATAGACACAGACAACCATTCACACTCACACCTACTGTTAATTTAGAGCCACCAATTAGCCTAACCTGCATGTCTTTGGACTGTGGGGGAAACCGGAGCACCCGGAGGAAACCCACACAGACACGGGGAGAACATGCAAACTCCACACAGAAAGGCCCTTGTTGGCCGCTGAGCTTGAACCCAAGACCTTCTTGCTGTGAGGTGACAGTGCTAACCACGACACCACCTTACCGCCCCTTTCTTCGTGATATTAATTTCTCAAATATGTTTTCATTCATAAGATATATTCAAGTAAAGGGAATATTTCTGAGCATTTTAAGAGTTATTTTGAAGCAAATTTACAGGTTCATTCTTATTCAACTCGTCAATCTACAGATCTTCATCTTTCTAAATTTCTCACTTGCAGAGGGAAATTTTTAATAAGATTTGGAGGCAAATTATGGAATAGCCTTTCTCACCTGGCAAAAAATTGTTCCTCTCCAAAATGTTACAAAAGATGCTTAAAAGATCATATACTTGCTGTCTTGTAACTGCTTTCCCCATGTACTGTTGTTCATGTATGTGTATGCACACATTTTATATTTTTATCATAATTGTGTGTGTATATATATATATATATATATATATATATATATATATATATATATATAAAAACAGTGTTTTGCAAATGTATTCATCCCTTTGGTATTTGTCCTGTTTTGATGTATTACAAGCTGGAATTAAAATGAATTTTTGGAGAGTTAGCAACATTTGATTTACACAACATGCCTACCACTTTAAAGGTGAAAATTGTTGTTTTATTGTGACACAAACAATAAGATTAAAAAAAAACAGAAATCTGGAGTGTGCATAGGTATTCACACACACCCGAAGTCAATACTTTGTAGAGCCACCTTTTGCTGCAATTACAGCTGCAAGTCTCTTGGGTTATGTCTCTATTAGCTTCGCACATCTAGCCGCTGGGATTTTTGCCCATTCCTCAAGGCAAAACTGCTCCAACTCCTTCAAGTTAGATGGGTTGCGTTGGTGTACAGCAATCTTCAAGTTATGCCACAGATTCTCAATTGGATTGAGGTCTGGGCTTTGACTAGGCCATTCCAAGACATTTAAATGTTTCCCTTTAAACCACACCAGTGTAGCTTTAGCAGTATGTTTAGGGCCATTGTCCTGCCGGAATGTGAACCTTCGTCGCAGTCTCAAACCTCTGGCCGACTCAAACAGGTTTTCCTCCAGAATTGCTCTGTATTTAGTGCCATCCATCTTTCCTTCAATGAGCAATTCCAGCGTTATGGACGTGACACTTGAACTCAAAATGGCAACAAATGACCCAGTGCATGTTTTATTGTCTCCCAGTATTTAAACAGGTGTTGCATATTTTAAGGCTGTACCATACTGGAGAAGTGATAGAACAAGAACAATTCCCATAGTACATCTAGGGCATGCCAGAAAATGCCAATAAAAGATGCGTTATGGATGTGACAGAAAAAGTATCACTTTTCTTGGGTGACTGTACATTTTTATCAAACTCTGTGAAATCGTAAACCTAATGTCGAAATGGAGATATCCATTTGATAGAGGGGTCCAAGGTGAATATTAAAAAATCTTTGTTTAAAATATTTTGTATTTCATGCAGAGTTTCGGAAGGAAAAGTCAGCGTTATGGATGTGACGAAATTCCGTTATGGATGTGACGCGTCTGAAATAGACATGGCATATGTTTAGAAAATCAGCAATTTAACCACCATAACCCTTTGAAAAACTCTCTAAATATCAGCTAAAACTATCAAAGTTCTTAAATAATATTTAGGATGGCTATTGTTTTGCTGTTTTGTGGATTTTAGCATACATTTCTGTGGCTTGTGGCAATAATATAGAATTTTACATGATCAAAGTTGATTTTAGCTTGGGTTTTACATTATAAGAAAGAAAGACTGACTGTGACATATTAGGTTGGTTACAAATTGGTTCAACTTATTCACATCTGTAAAATACAGGCCTAGGTGATATCTCTGGGAGTGGTTTTAATGTATTACATGTTGCTTTATTTTTGCATGGTGAGGTTGACATTTACATGGAATTGCCCAATCCTGACCAGCTTTCCTGTCCCTGCAGATGAAAAATATCCCCACAGCATGATGCTGCCACCACCATGCTTCACTGTAGGAATGGTGTTCTCAGGGTGTTGGGTTTGCACCATACACGGCATTTCCCATGATGACCAAAAAGATTTTAGTCTCATTTGACCAGAGAATCTTCTTCCATGGGTTTGGGGAGTCCACCACATGCTGTTGGGCAAACTCCACACATTTTCTTAAGCAATTACTTTTTTTCTGCCCACCCTTCCATAAATCCCCGCTCTGGAGAGTGTACGGCTTAAAGTGGCCCTATGGACAGATACTCCCATCTCCACTGTGGATCTTTGCAGCTCCTTCAATGTTATATTTGGTGCCTTTGTTGCATCTCTGATTAATGCCCTCCTTGGTGGGCAGCCTTCTCTTATCAGGTTTGTAGTGGTGCCATATTCTTTCCATTTTGCTGAAATGGATTTAATAGTGCTCTATGGAATGCTCAAAGTTTGGGATATTTTTTATAACCCAACCCTGAGCTATACTTCTTCATAACTTTGTCTCTGACCTGTTTGGAGGCTCCTTGGTTTTCATGTTGCTTGTTTAGTAGTACTGCAGAACAGGTTGATTTATACAGACATCATGTGACAGATCACGTGACACTTTAAGATCCACCTGTGTGCAATCAATCAACTAATTATGTGACTTACAGTATGAAGTGAATTGGTTGGACCAGCTCTAACTTAGGGGTTTCAAGCAAAAGGGGGTGAATACCTACACACACTCCAGATTTCCGGGTTTTTTCCCCATCTAAATTGTCACAATAAAACAATTAGCACCTTTAAAGTGATAGGCATGATGTGTAAATCAAATGCTGTGAACCCCCCCCCCCCCCAAACATCAATTTTAATTCCAGCTTATAATGCAACCAAACAGGACAAACACCAAGGGGGATGAATACTTTTGCAAGAGATACACATACTATATATATAGTTTTGTCATATTATTCTCTGTATTTCATGTAGCCTAATCATTTTCTGTATGTTCATTGTTTAAATTATACTTCTTGTATAACTTATTTAGGGGAAGGTTTCAAATAAGACCTCTTGCCTTCCTACCTCTTCCTGCATTTAAAAAAAAAAATCTCTCTCTCTCTACTTATGTAAATTGCACAAATTAAAAAATAAATAAAACACCACACATCGATGTAGGTTCATGCCCATTGGTTCCTAATTTTTCCACACACCCTTTAGAACCCTACTGGAGAAAATATGTCTTTCAGAAAAGGTGCCAAGTTGAACTCTTGCGCCTGTGAGGAATCCTTTTAGCAAAGACAATAGTTGGTTGATTTGAACTGCTTATTCTCATGCCACAACTCAGCAATACCAGTATGATGCATCTTGGAAAATAATCTTTTTATCCTTATGTAAGAAAATAAACTGGAGATTCTCACAGTGCTTCAAGGTTATTCCTTCAGCAGCTCATGAAAGGGTCGATTAAATAGTTCCAAGTTTTCTAAACCATGAATTGCATTTTTCATACTGCAAGTGTTGCAAGAATACATTAAATTGGGGGTGGGCCTTTTATTTGGCGAAGCAAGTCAAGTCCTTTACAAATGAAAAATCACCACATTCAGAAAGTAACATTAATATGAACAGTTCCCCTGGACAATACCATGACCAAAAAAAAAAAAAAAAAACCAACTGCATCTACGACACCATTTACAGTAATCTCATTCACTGACTGCAAACCGCAACAGTGTCACAATGATTTGTAGTAATCGTTAGTGGGTGTTATGTGGCACACATTGCAGCGTTCTCGTGTAAGCCCACACGCCAATAGCAGCGAGGCCTACTGGGATTTACGTGGACACTCCAATGTCCAGGCACCAGTGATGTAACGTAGTCTGATGAAGATGAGATCTTTTCCCATTTGTAGCCAGCTCCAGAACGGCACAAGCTTTGACCCTGCAATGGCACAATGGACCCAATGCACTTTAAGGACAATATCAAGTGTATCTATTCAATAATAAGCATGTTAATAATATACCAGGAAAAAAAATTCCAATTTTACATAAAATAAGTTAATTTGTGATTAAGTTAAATCAATTAGTCAGTCTTGACTGGAAGCCATCTCGAACCTTCTATCTCCGTCCAGTTGACTGCCACCTCAGCTATAGGTATCTTTAAGCACTGAGCGATGTACAAAAGCTCCACATCAAATGCCCTGTGGTAATGAAAGACCAGAATAAGACACAGCAAGACTTTAGCCAAAAGCACCAAGAAATATCAGGTTTAATACAAAACAAGCCGCCTTTATCACACATACTCAAGCACAGTGAAATGTTTCCATCTAAAGCAGTGAGCGCACACATACCTAGAGCAGTGGGCAGCTATGGTTAGGTGCTCTTGCTCAAGGGCACTTCAGCCCAACCTTCAGGCCATGGCTGCCCCATGTTAACCTAACCGCATGTCTTTGGACCCTGGGGGAACCAGAGCACCTGGAGGAAACCCACGCAGACACAGGGAGGACATGCAAACTCCACACAGAAAGGGCCCTGTTGGCCACTCGACTTGAACTCGGAACCTCCTTGCTGTGAGGCAACAGTGCTAACCACTACACCATGCCGCCCTAAATTTGTAAATGTAATTATTTATACGTTTTAGGCTGAGGTTGTAGAAACCTGATGACTAAGATCAGAAAATGTATGCAGGTTTTGTTTACATTGTACAACCCCGATTCCAAACAAGTTGGGACAAAGTACAAATTGTAAATAAAAATGGAATGCAAATGTGGAAGTTTCAAAATTCCATATTTTATTCAGAATAGAACATAGATGACATATCAAATGTTTAAACTGAGAAAATGTATCGTTTAAAAAGAGAGAAATTAGGTGATTTTAAATTTCATGACAACATCATCTCAAAAGTTGGGACAAGGCCATGTTTACCACTGTGAGACATCCCCTTTTCTCTTTACAACAGTCTGTAAACGTCTGGGGACTGAGGAGACAAGTTGCTCAAGTTTAGGGATAGGAATGTTAACCCATTCTTGTCTAATGTAGGATTCTAGTTGCTCAACTGTCTTAGGTCTTTTTTGTCGTATCTTCCGTTTTATGATGCGCCAAATGTTTTCTATGGGTGAAAGATCTGGACTGCAGGCTGGCCAGTTCAGTACCCGGACCCTTCTTCTACACAGCCATGATGCTGTAATTGATGCAGTATGTGGTTTGGCATTGTCATGTTGGAAAATGCAAGGTCTTCCCTGAAAGAGACGTCGTCTGGATGGGAGCATATGTTGCTCTAGAACCTGGATATACCTTTCAGCATTGATGGTGCCTTTCCAGATGTGTAAGCTGCCCATGCCACACATACACACTAATGCAACCCCATACCATCAGAGATGCAGGCTTCTGAACCGAGCGCTGATAACAACTTGGGTCATCCTTCTCCTCTTTAGTCCGAATGACACGGCGTCTCTGATTTCCATAAAGAACTTCAAATTTTGATTTGTCTGACCACAGAACAGTTTTCCACTTTGCCACAGTCCATTTTAAATGAGCCTTGGCCCAGAGAAGACGTCTGCGCTTCTGGATCATGTTTAGATACGGCGGCTTCTTTGAACTAGAGTTTTAGCTGGCAACGGCGGATGGCATGCTGAATTGTGTTCACAGATAATGTTCTCTGGAAATATTCCTGAGCCCATTTTGTGATTTCCAATACAGAAGCATGTCTGTATGTGATGCAGTGCCGTCTAAGGGCCCGAAGATCACGGGCGCCCAGTATGGTTTTCCGGCCTTGACCCTTACGCACAGAGATTCTTCCAGATTCTCTGAATCTTTTGATGATATTATGCACTGTAGATGATATGTTGAAACTCTTTGCAATTTTACACTGTCGAACTCCTTTCTGATATTGCTCCACTATTTGTCGGCACAGAATTAGGGGGATTGGTGATCCTCTTCCCATCTTTACTTCAGAGAGCCGCTGCCACTCCAAGATGCTCTTTTTATACCCAGTCATGTTAATGACCTATTGCCAATTGACCTAATGAGTTGCAATTTGGTCCTCCAGCTGTTCCTTTTTTGTACCTTCAACTTTTCCAGCCTCTTATTGCCCCTGTCCCAACTTTGAGATGTGTTACTGTCATGAAATTTCAAAATGAGCCAATATTTAGCATGAAACTTCAAAAAATGTCTCACTTTCGACATGAGATATGTTGTCTATGTTCTATTGTGAATACAATATCAGTTTTTGAGATTTGTAAATTATTGCATTCCATTTTTATTTACAATTTGTACTTTGTCC
This sequence comes from Neoarius graeffei, assembly GCF_027579695.1. NCBI lineage: Eukaryota > Metazoa > Chordata > Actinopteri > Siluriformes > Ariidae > Neoarius > Neoarius graeffei. The sequence continues at coordinate 22,075,100 of NC_083593.1, forward strand.
CAACTTTTTTGGAATCGGGGTTGTATGAATACATTATTGAAGATCTGATCACTTAAAAATGCAATGCTAGTAATACTGAATAGACATCACTAAACAGCTTTATAGAAATCTGGACACAGATCTAGATCTTTAATGAGCAAGTCAGAGGCAAGAGAGGCCCAAATTCCCTGAAATGGAAAGAGGAAGATGCTTTGAGAAGAACCAGAGTTAAAAGGGAACCCATCCTCTCCTGGAGGACACCCTGTAGTGGGATTATAAGCCAACGCAGTGTACAGGTGTAGTAAAGTCAAACAGTGCCAAGTGTTGAAAGGATGTTCAATATGAGCATATTGAACAACAGTCGTGCAATTAGCATAGGACAGTTTTCATGACTTCAGTTGGGATTGATTATTTCATTTATAACCTCTGAAGTTGGCACATGATGAGAATATGAATAAGTATTTCAATTTGTGCACACAATTTGTGCGCAAACGGTTTGAGAGAAATTTCACCATTAAATGTTTTAATGACTCAGCACCTCATTAACACCCAAATGACTCCAAACATTTCTGTTCATTTGTTTATTTTGTATGCACAAACATGTCATTATTTCTTAAGTTATTAAACTTTTTTTTTTTGACGTGCAACATTACTCAGGAACCCCTTTAAATGAAGCACAGATGTTTATTTTGCATGCACTAACGAATCAGACAGGTTTGGAGTCATTTGGGTGTTAATAGGATCATTAAATCATTAAACAGGGTTCCCCCCGGGTTCTGAAAAATATTCTCCACTTTTTTCCTTGAAAAATAAAGTCAAATAAGTATTCACTTTCTTAGTCTGTATTTTTTTTCTTAGTCACTGATTTATCAAAGGGTGGCACGGTGGTGTAGTGGTTAGCGCTGTCGCCTCACAGCAAGAAGGTCCTGGGTTCGAGCCCCGTGGCCGGCGAGGGCCTTTCTGTGTGGAGTTTGCATGTTCTCCCCATGTCCGCGTGGGTTTCCTCCGGGTGCTCCGGTTTCCCCCCCACAGTCCAAAGACATGCAGGTTAGGTTAACTGGTGACTCTAAATTGACCGTAGGTGTGAATGTGAGTGTGAATGGTTGTCTATGTGTCAGCCCTGTGATGACCTGGCGACTTGTCCAGGGTGTACCCCGCCTTTCGCCCGTAGTCAGCTGGGATAGGCTCCAGCTTGCCTGTGACCCTGTAGAACAGGATAAAGCGGCTAGAGATAACGAGATGAGATGATTTATCAAAGTGGGCTTAATACAGGTTTATATTCATTTATTAAAACAAACAAACAAAAAAACAAACAAACAAACAAAAAAAAACACCAACCACAAACCCCACCACCACCCTGGCACAATTCAAATATTTGTACCATTCCATATAAAATTTGGGCTCCACTCCAGCCTGTAATAAGAAAGACTTGATTTTGGGCCCCCTGCGCACCATCAAGCTAAAATAAACCTCTTTAGTTTGAGCTTACTGAAGATTATTTTAGCATGGAATTGTTCAAAAGAGGTATTAGGACTCCCTTTTGCCTTTACTTCAACACAAAACTTGACTTACAAATGAACAGTCGAAAAGAGTCTCGGAACAGCCAACAGTGAAGGAATATGATTTTCCCGGCCATTTACGAACCGAACAAAGAATGACACCACGTTTGACATTGTATGTTAGTTAGCCACGGGAATTCAACACGCCATGCAGCCCGAAACAGTCGCTTGCCGGCTGACAGCATGTTCACGTTGGCTTTTCTTTTTTTTTTTTTTTTAAATTATAGCGACTCCTGTATTACTGACACTGTCCGATGTGCTCGGGGACGATTGGGACCGTCTCCCCCCATAGCTGCTTCGGCCCTTAAATCATCTTCAGTGCCTGAAGCTCAAAAAACTTCCAGTTTAGACTGCGCCATTGTTCGGTTCACATAGAGATCATTACATCACTATACCAGGCTGATTAAGACGCACTGTGATTGGTTAAAAGTTTGGCGCTCATTGGCATTTGGCCATTATGTAGTTGATTTTTATTGGTCACAAGCACATGCTCATTGTTTACACTCTGGCTTCCCGCCATCTTTTCACTGGGGTTGGATTTCAGCAAACGGAGGGATTTCTATAAAATAGGAGTTGTGATTATGATGACAAATACATTCATCACTGTGATGACTGCTAGTAATTTTTTCTTGCACTTGTCTGGACTGAGGTTCCACCCAAGTGGCAATGTTTTACAAGAAAATATAAAAATGAAAAATACGTGCGTGTGTGGAGTGTTTATATTATCTCAAACACACAAAAAGTGTAAAAAAAAAAAAAAATCTCACATCTCTAGCTGCTTTATCCTGTTCTACAGGGTCGCAGGCAAGCTGGAGCCTATTTTACACACGCCGATCAAAAGATGAAAAGAAAAAAAAAAAAGTTTACAAACCCCATTTCAAGAAAAAAAGTTGGATATTTTTCAAAATACAATAAAAAAAATCTGCAATTTCTTAATTCATGTGAACCTTTATTTAACTGAAAAGTACAAAGAAAAGATTTTCAATAGTTTTACTGACCAACTTAATTGTAAACAAAGCTAGAATTTGATGTCTGCAACACACATACACATCTATGTGTGTGTGTGTGTGTGTGTATATATATATATATATATATATATATATATATATAAAAACAGGTGACAGTATCATGATGGGTATAAAAGAAGCATGCACCAAAGGTTCAGTCTTTGCAAGCAAGGATGGGTCGTGGCTCACTCCTTTGTGCCAAAATTCGTGAGAGAATAGTTAGTCGATTCAAAAAGAACAATCTCTCAACACAAGATTGCAGAGAATTTAGGTCTTTCAAAATCTACAGTACATAATACCAGGGCTTTGAACCGGTTCAAGGAACGAAAACGAAAACCGGGAACTTTTTCTATTTCACATGGAACAGAAACGAAACCAGAAACTTTATTATTTTTTATGTTCCGGAACAGAAACGCTTATTAAAAATAATGGTAACCGGTTAATACCGGTTTTTATTTCGTTCCTCAAAGTTTCTGTAGCCTACAAATAGTCATTCTTCTCCTGCGCAAGTTTCTATGACCCGCTGGGGTTCACTTCCTGTGTGACGTTCGCTGATTGAATGGAGAGAGCGGGAAGGTGGACTACTAGTGAATACTAGGTGAATTACTGAGTGTCTGAGCAAAGAAGAGCCTGAACGATGCAACCTCCCTATTGGCTGTTTGTAAAAATGTATCAATTGTTGCCCCTCCCACGGGAATCATCGCGGGCTCGAGACGAGACCTGACGAGTTAGTTCGTTGGTAGCAGAACAAAATGTCTGGACACAAATCGGGTTTTCAGAAAAGGAAAGAAAATAAACGGAGGGTCGAAAATACAAAAAAGGAGGCAGAAAATGCAAAACGAGTTTTAAGGTAGGACAAATGGTTACTTTTCTGAGGCAGCCCGCCGTGGCTGCCTGCAGGCTGATTTATTATAGCCCATTTAGTTAAAATAGTTGATATAAAATGTTTATAGTTATAGTTATGTGATGGTTGTCCTGATTTAGACTGGTGGGTTTTTTTGGGGGGGTGCGCGATGTTGCACCCGGGTCCAGATTAGGGCAGAACCGGCCCTGGCTACATTTCAGCTGTAGTTTGTTTTATGTATGTATGTACTTGCATAGATGTGTACTTGGTCTTCCAATATGGCGCCTAACAAAATCTCGCGGCGCGGTGACGTCATGCGGTAGCCCTCTATAGGGCCTGACTAGCCTTTGGTAACACACTAAACGAATTATCTTTCATTTTTGGCACTTTTTCTGTTTGTGTAGATGGGAAGACATACTGAGAATCCAAATCACCAACATTTGAAATAATAATTGTTTTGAATTATTTCTTGTCTTATTTAATGAAGGTTGTAATAGAATTAGCCTACATTTGGCTTAAGCTGGATGAGACAGAGACATAATTTTATAGCCATTTGTTAAACAGCTGACAGGGAACGTAATTAACCGTTCCGGGAACGAAATTTTTTTGTTCTAACCGGTTCGGGAACGTCTATTTAATGGTGGAACCCAAAACCGGAAACGTTAAAATTCCGTTTCTGTTCGGAACGAACCAATAGGAAAAAAATTCCGGTTCAAAGCCCTGCATAATACTGAGAGAAGATTCAAGGAATTCGGAGATATCTGTGTGTGTAAAGGGAAAGGTCAGAAACCACTGTTGAATATGCATGACCTTCAAACCCTCGGGTGGCACTGCCTGAGAAACTGTCGTCACTTAAGACAGTCCGCCGCTGCATCCTGAAACTGTATTGTTGGGTTTCATATGAGGTCACATCCACCTCATTAGTTATTCAAAACTTTAGCTGGTGGTCTACCAAAGCGTTTTGTACGAAAAAGGTGCATTGCTCACATGAACTAGATAGAACTCGACGCCAACGGCATCAATGGAGATGCCTCCGCCTGGTAGACCACACACCTTAAGTTGTGATTTGTGGATGGACATTTGACCTCACAGTAATTGTGACCTGGTGAAATTACTTGCATCAGCCTTGGAGACATTGTGTTTACAAGGTTTTCGGACAGACATCTGACCTCACAGCGACCTTGACCTTAGACCTTTTGATCTCAAAATCTAAATCAGTTCATGTATGTCCCAAAGTGCACAAATGGTGAAAGTTTAGTGAAATTCCTTTCATTAGCCTTTGAGATATCGCGTTCACAAGGTTTTGGGATGGATGCACAACCCGAAAACACCTCCTGCACCTTATGGTGGCGAAGGCATAAAAATGCCTTACACTTGGGTTGTTTGAATCGATCAAACCGTGAAACTGAAAAGTTTCTTCAAGGTTCCCTGTGAACGAACACAGAATTTCACAAAGATGTCGAGAAAGGTGGCTTTTGAACCGCTCACTGAAATCGAAAGGAGCCGAGTGGAAGCATGCTAGAGTTTGCAGTGATCACTTTGTGAAAGGTTTGTATATCCCTCTCAGCTATGTCCTTAGTGTTTTCCAAGTACTTTTCTTGCTACGTGTCGTTATTTTACGGTACCATTTTTTATGCACAAAGCGCTAAAGTCCCCAGCTGTTTCTTTGTTTATTCCTCACCAAGTCCATATGCATGAAGGTTGCAACAAAATTCTTACCCCGCCATACAGTTACAAGGTGCCATGATCACTTCATCTTGTTTAACTAAGATCCAGGTCTTTAAAGGAGTTTGATTATCTTTGAATAATTTACCTGAGAGATAAGAGCCAACACAAGTGAGAATCAAGCAAACTGTTTACACTTCAACTTGCAGCGCTTTGTTAAAGGCACAAACAAAAAGCTTTTTTTAAAAATACTCATTGATATACATATATAATTTAAAAAGTTGTAAGCCTCCATACTCTTCCACGCTTTCATCTGTTTTGCGGTGTAGAAGGACGTCTGCAACACCAGATAGTTCGAGATGTCGGGGAACTCAACTGAAGGGTAGTTTGAGATCGTATGACAAATCCTTCTTTCCCAGACTGTAGGGGTCGATTCCATTGCACATAGCAATCTTCTGAATAGATCTAAAGCGAGCAGGGCCTTCTAGATTACAAGCATACTCTGATAAGTTATGGCGAGTTGTTTGTACTACAGCAGCCATTTAGACCACCAACTATTTCACTTCTGGTGAAACCGCTAAGAAAAGTCACATGACTGAAACCCAGCAATTACACAAGGAGGAAGCCATTCATCAAGTCTATGCAGAAACGCTGCCAATTTCTCTGTGCCCGAGCTCATCTCAGTGGACCGAAACGCATGCTATGGTCAGAGGAGTCCACATTTCAGCTTGTTTTCAGAAAAACTGGACATCGAGTTCTCCGTGCCAAAGGTGAACACAACCATCCAGTTTGTCATCAGAGAAGGGTGTAAAAGCCAGCATCTGTGATGGTTTGGGGGGCATCAGTGCCCATAGCATGGGTGAGTTGCATGTGTAAGTATTATTGACATCGAGGCATATATTGGGATTTGAGAGAGACAGATGTTGCCATCAAGGCAATGTCTCTTTCTGGGAAGTCCATGCTTATTTGAGCAGGACAATGCCAGGCCTCATTCTGCACAATGTGGCTTCATAGAGTGTGTGCGCTTGACTGGCCTGCTGCCAGTCCAGATCTGACTCCTATTGAGAATGTATGGAGCATCATGAAGAGGAGAATCAGACAACGGCGACCACGGACTGTCAAGAAGCTGAAATTTTGTATCAAGTAAGAATGGACAAATTTAAATTGCAAAACTGCCACAATTAATATCCTCAGATCCCATATGATTAAAAAGTCTTACTGAAAGGAAAGGTGATGTAATAACACCTCTGTCCCAACTCTGAGTGTGTTCCAGGCATCAAATTCTAACTTCGCTTATATTTACAAAATACAATTAAGTTGGTCAGTAAAAATATTGAAAATCTTTGTACTTTTGTCAGTTAAATAAAGTTTCACGTGAATTAACAATCAGATTTTTGTTTTTATTGCATTTTGGAAAATATCCCAACTTCTTTGGAAATGGGGTTTGTCTATAATTGATCAAAAAATGTAAAGTTTTAGTTTCAAAAGGATGAAGTGTAATGACGTGTTCACAGAATAGAGACTGCTTAAGAAATGTTTCCAAATGAAAACGCATCATGGGTAAAATTGGGGTTTCCTGTTTTTTGGTTTGTTTGTTTTTTTTAACCATGACTAAAACCAAGTTTCAAGGAAGTGCTACAGAACATTTTTATATTGTATCCGTACATCACATCAACAAAACATTAACACCACGCATGTGATTGTATGAAACAGGTCCCACAGAATAGTGACTCAGTGCAGACTGTTTTACCAGCGTTCCACATGCAGACTGCTGAATGTCCTCAGTGCTGCTTCACGAGTGAAGAGCTTAAAGCCGCACTGCGTGTCCTTGATCTTTTTGACGCAGAAGAACCACACCAAGAAGTGGAAGCCATACATCAGGAAAGTCCGGAACACAGAGCGCTGATGCAAGAACAGAAAGCAATAATTTCAATATACTGATATTTTATACAATCGTGGTCCATTTAAAAATAAATAAATAAAAATAAAATAATCCCCCCACACCCTGCTACAGCATTAGGTAACAATTTAAACTTTGTTTACGCATAAACAAAAGGGCTTTGAAAGATATAGAGTGAATTCTGCTCCAGCAGTTTTAAATACCTGAGCCACTGATTCTTTTTCCAGGTGAGCCCTGGACCCGCAAGAGATAGCCATGTTCTCCTGAGACACACGAGTAAGAAGAACAAGCATTCAACATTTTCTTTACATTTGGAGTTTCTATGACATCACAACAAACTGCCATGCAGACTGGAATTCTGCCTGCAGGCCTACAACACATTTTATACTTCTGAGAGGTGCACTACATTACCACCTATTTTAGTCTGTAAGAAATGATGCTCACTGGCTTTGGACTGAGATTCTGTAATCCAGCCTCCACCTTCTCAACGTCAGCAAACTTTGTGGCTCCATCTGCATCGGCCATCAGGACGAGACGTCCACGAGCGCGCAGAGTGCCCTGAAGAGGAGAGCAACACGTTATACATGACACATTCACACTGTAGAGTCAAAGAATCAAAGATGTCAAAGGGATTAAATGAAGCTTTCATCAGTGCCCACTAGGGTGGTCCCGAAATGTATGGGAAAAAATTTTTTTGCCAAACATTCCGACCACCCTACCATTTTTTTATTTTTTTTTTTACATAGGCTAAAAGAAGGCAACAAGCAAAATTTCAGAAAAATTGGTTAATATTTAGAGGTGCCACACGAGGTTGCAAATCGGGTTAAGCCATTAACATTAGTTGGTGCGTAGACTGTTGCAGAGAAGATCTCAAACCCCCAAAAAGTCACAGTTCTAGAGGGAATATGCCACTTCTGTGAAAAAGAAGAGGCAGGAAGAGTTTATAGACTGATAGAAGGTTAACTTTCATGCACTAAGGGGTTCTTAAACAATGAGCACTGATCGTAATATGCTGATGAAGTTGTGAATGTTTTTCCTTCTATGTTTTTCAGATGGCTAGCAACAGTAGTACAAGGCCGAATCCCATTTCACCCCTTGGACCAACCCCTTGGCCCTTCCCCTCCATTTTGCGCGTTCACGTGAAGGGGTAGGGGTATCCCAATCCCAGTTAACGCGGAGGGGTAGGGGAAGGGGTAGGGCTTCTGTACCCCTCCAAACGGAGATTTTCCTGGAGCTGACTCCGAACGAAGGGGTTTGAGTGATTTCCCACAATGCCATGCGGATTTCAGCGAGATTTCATGCGGATTTCAGAAAGATGGCGGTTCCCGCGGCGAAAGATTGTCATAAATGTATTTTCTCCATTATTTACGTGTTTTAAGTTGTTATCCAGAGGAAACGCCGCTTGATTCGCTTTCGAGCTGAGAATGAGCAGCGATTTCTGAAATCCAAGCTGCTGCTAAAAAGCTTTTGGGAGTGAGTATTGTTTTCGGTTGCTTGACTGCGTACGTTTTGTTCTGTTATTCTCGCTTTTATTGTTTACATGAGTGTTCTGACACCTCATTCTGTCGGATGTGGTGCACGAAGCGCCAAAGATATCCCATTCAGTGGTGTTAGTTAACAAATCACACCCTGCCAGCAGAGATTTCTGCCTCTGACTGTAGCGGCTGGTCGCAGCCAATGACGCGTCGCGTTTTGCTAACGTAAACGCTGACGGAGGTACGCGATGACGTATGCGATCGTTGAAGGGCTATCCCAATACGTAAGGGTTGAATTTCAAGCCCTATCCCTTGTAGCTCAGTTTCAAGGGGAAGGGCCAAGGGGAAGGCGGAGGGGAAGGGGTAGAAATTAGAATTGGGATTGGGCCAAGTAGTACCGGTGGTGCAAAGCACAAAACCAGAAAGGACAATTATGTTTGGTTAATTGGTCCCACTTCCAAGGAAATGTCTGGGAGAAAGCTTCCTTCTGCTAGGGAAGTCCTTAGCAGGGTTCCTACACATTTTCAAATTTAAAATTCCAGACTTTTTCCATACTCAAATTCTCAGGTTTGGAGACTTCAGCAAACAAACAACTACTCATAGTTGTAAAAGAATTACTTGAAAATCAAACAGGTACTCACATTATGACATACCACCAAAATGCATACCATATTTAGCTTGGCCTAAAATTTGTATCAGTGCCCTGTTTTTGTCATAATATATATATAAATATATATATATATATATATATATATATATATATATATATATATATATATATATATATATATATATATATACACACACACTACACAAAATACAGGATGCCACTCTGGCTACGTTCACACTGCAGGCTGAAGTGACTCAAATCCGATCTTTTCGCCCATATGTGACCTGTATCCGATGTTTTATTGACAATATGAACGACACAGATCCGATTTTTTCAAATCCGACCCAGGCCGTTTGGATATGTGGTGCTAATTCCGATTCCTATCCGCTCTTTTCATATGCGATTTCAGTCTGAACCGCCAGGTCGCATTCATCCGACTTACACGTCATCAACAAGCCACAAACGTCACTATTCTGCGCTGAAGTAGGCGGCGGGTCTCTCAAAAAAGTTACAACAACATGGCGCATAATCACGGGCGCAGATAGAGGGTGGGACGAGTCATATTTAAATTCACCTCGTTCGGTCCCCCCCACTTATAGGGAGGAAAAAACGTCTATGCTGTCTTTCTTTGCATAAGGCAAACCTCACGGAAAAATAAAGAGACTAATTAGCATTCGGTTTATTGAGGTGCACGGCAGTGTATACATAGTTGCAACAACTCACATAAAACAAAACAAAGACTGATATTCGGTTGGTTGAGCTGCGCAGACTGCACAGGTTGCGAGCTCGAGCTTGGTTGCTATGGTTACTAACAAGTTTGACAGGCATATCGGGGTTGGGGTTGGTTTGCTGGCAGCTTTGTCCCCCCCAGTTTTTTGTCCCCCCCCAGTTCAAAAAACGTATCTGCACCCCTGCGCATGACATCAGTGCGAGGGACGCTTCGGGCTGTGAAGGTTCTGAATCTTCTCAATGGAAGGACGCAGAGGTTAGGGAGCTGATTTCCATTTGGGGGGATGCAACTATTCAAGCTAGCATGAGTCATACCGCAACCGGGCGGTTTTACTTCCGTAAACACTGGCCATGCTCACTGCGTGTGACGTCGTCGTATCCTGCAGTGCGTATGCGGAACACTTTTAGGTCGCTTTTCGTTCATACTGAGGATCACATACAAGTCGCATATATTTGTTAATGTGAACGACCTCACAAAAAAATCGGATTTCACAAAAAAATCGGAATTGAGCATTAAGCCTTGCAGTGTGAACGTAGCGTCTGACGCACACGTATCTGATGCAGACTTCAAGACATTAAAACACAGGTGTGTGAAGATGTCAACCACATACAGGATGTCCCAAAAAAAAAAAAAAATGTATACACACTTTTAATCACTGTAAAGTACTGTATGTGTTTATTAAAATCCATGTAATTTTCAAAGAGTAATAGAATTTACAGACATTTTATTATTTAGTCACCACCTGTTCTCAAACTGACATCCATTCTGGTCCAGTCACTGCTGACAATGCAAATCACATTCAATTCTCTTGGCATTTTTGGACATTCACTTTCAGTGACTGTTGCAGGTCTCATAGCGTAGACTATAAACATCAGTTAGAGGCAGTGATAAAACAAAGTGATGTCTGTAAATTCTATTACACCTTGAAAATGAAATGAATTTTAATAAACACCTACTTCACAATGATTCAAAGTGTGTATACATTTTTATATGCATGTTTGCGTACGCAGCCTTCATATTTTTGTTGGCAGTTTTTTTTGTCTTGGGTCGCTTGTTTTCAGGGTCCATGTGCCTTATTTTTCTAGCAAATTCTGGCAACACTGCCAAATAAGCCATAAGCATTTTTACACTGACTTGAGCTGTGTGTTCACGCGTGTTCAAGAGGCGTTTTGTAGCAGGGGGTTTTCCTGCGTCTTGTCCAAAGTCTTGCAAGAAGCAAGCAGGTTCAGGGGGTGTGGCGGAGCGCATGCCAGTACAACAGAACACCCGTTTCCCTCCCTCCGCATTTCAACACATTTCTTTGGCAAAATTCAACTGAATGTCGGAATGTTGAGCTTCATTTTACTATGTAGCGGCAAAGGTCTGGAAACACATATTTCTCCATACCCTAATTTCCATTTTCCATACTTTTCCAGACCTGGAAAATACTAAAATCAAATTCCATACTGCGTAGGAACCCTGCCTTAGTGTGTTCTTTTATCTCCACAAGATACCATAATACCGAAGGGTTTAGAAAATCACAGACAAGTAATAGCTATTGTTACTTTGAACGCAGGAAGTTATATGACTGTACTGTTTGTATTAATATGAAACAGTTAATAAGCCACATTATTTTATATTGTGTCTTGAGTGAAAACTTTAATGGCTTTGTGGCACCTCTAAACATTGTTCAATCTTAACCAAATTTCGCACAATAACTTCTTTTAGGTAATGTAAAAAAAAAAAAAAAAAAAAAAAAAAGTCAGGTGGTCGTAACAAAATGCTAAAAAAAAAAAAAATTTTTGGGACCACCCTAGTGCCCACTTTCGTTTACTGTCAGTCCACTCATTCACAAACAAAATGAAAAATGCACACATTTTACCTTAAATAGTTTGCTATCTAAAACAACATGAGCCATTATTGGGTGCGTCACATGGAATAAAGACTTACCATGCGCACAGCACCCCCTTTCCCCCGGTTCTTCACTAGGGTCAGTACCCTCACTTTATCCTCCCCATACTTCTTTGTGTATCCTAAGCCAACCTGGGAACAGAGCATATACTGTAGTATACAGAACAATAAACAAAACCATTATAAAAGGGTGTCCACAAGTCAGGAATAAACTAACCCAGATTCTAATGTGTGGACGTGACCACTGTGACCTTGACCAGGACAAAACAGTTACTGAAGATGGTGGAGTGAGTGAAAACATTTCAAATGTAAAAATTCTAACCTCAAACATTCACAATGAATTTTAAATAAATACTAACAAATCTAGTCAGTCCAGTCTCCAGTTTATTATGTACGTCTATCTAGTAAGTACTCATTTGCTCTTATCAGCTCCACCTACCACAGAGTTGCATGTTGTACAGTTACTGACTGTAGCCCACCTGGTGCTATGCACATTCCCTCTACTGGGACCATCGCTTACCAGTTAGCTTCTTCCCTGCAGAGTGACCCTGATATAGTAGTGTGAGATAATGCTATGAATGTATAAGGTTACTGCCATTTTTAAATATCACAATCATACTACTGGGCAAAGAAATAGTCAACTACCCAAAAACATACAACCAGCAACGTTCTGTGTTCAGAATTTAACCAGTGATTAAAGATGACTAACCCAAACTGTGCTGTGCTTTTGGGGGGGGGGGGGGGGGGAAAGTCTCCAACCTTGGATGGACTAAAAATGGTATGTGTGTAAAAAGGACAGTAGAGCCCCATTTGGACCAGATTAGTTTTACATGGTGAGGAGGGCTTATGTAATTATGGCCACATTATCTCTAGGATTTTAGTCCCATCAAAATCCATCCATCCATTTTCTATACAGCTTATCCATCAAGGTCACGGGGGAAGCTGGAGCCAATCCCAGCTGACTTTGGCCAAGAGGCAGGGTACACCTTGGGCAGGAAGTCAATCCACTGCAGGGCTACAGCCAGCCACGAGATTCAAACCCAAAACTTGCTTGCTGTGAGGTGACCATGCAAAAAACACTGCACCACCCTTCCACCCCATCAGAATCCTCCACGTTTTTACAGACCGAGCGTTAAAACATCACAGAATATTTTGGCATATCCTGCAGAAAAAGAGACTGTATGCTTTTCATTCAGTACAGAAACACTTTACCATCATCTCTCAGCAAACCCAATTATTTTTTACACCGTTTTGATTGGCTGAGCAAGCTGCAAATACCTGCTTACAAATAATGGCCTGCTCATGTGCAGTTACTTCACACTGTCAACATAGCTCAATTTCTTTATCGTTTGACTAGTTGCACAAACTTTACAGTCAGTATTTCAAAAAAAAATTTTGGATGATAAAACAATTATTGAACTCAGTTTTCACAAAATATTGCGATTTATTAGTATCTTGCAAGCAATTATTTGACTCCACCTTCGGCATCAGCAAATAATTACTTGCCACCTACAAATCAGGATATTTTGTTCAACTTTGTCCAATAATAGCTTATTATTCACCTTGTTTAAAAATCAGGACCAAAAAAAAAAAAAAAAAAAAAAAAAAAGATATTTAAAAGAACTAGTCAGAGAAGCAACTTGCAACACTTCTGTTCCTAGCTCAGGTATAGCCTACAGACATGTCATGGGCGTGTAACTGACTCCTGTGACTCGCTCTGGATAACAGCATCTGCTTAATGATGGAAATGGAGTAGTAATTGGCTCAAGCTATAAACCAAGTGCATTAAAATCAATCATTCAGCTTTCATTAATGATAGGTCTGTTTAAAATACATGGAACTTTTCCTGTGACAACCCTGTGTACATCTTGATTCTCCTGTGAAATGTCAAAAAAAAAAAAAAACATGTCTGAATACTACTTAAGACTACACTGTGTTTGAATTACCAATATGTCTGATGTGCCTGATCCAGCTGTACCAGAACAACATCTACCGTACCATGTCACTACAATGTGACAAAGCAACGTGTGCAGAGCAAAGAGTGTGTTGAGAAATGTTCCACCATTAAGCAATAGGGTAAAAAGGGGGCAGCTCTATGGCAGGGCTACCTAATAAAATGGTCAATGAGGCAAACTATAAGCTATAGTGCCTTTAATTATATGACAGCTGAACATATACAGTGCTTAGATGTGCTTGGGTTTAAAAAAAAAACAAAAAACCCCATACCTCTGTGGTTTTGTCTTTGCTGCCATCGTCCACAATAAGGACCTCATAGGTAAATGAAGGACTTTTCGTCTGTAGAAGACAGATTTCAAAATCACCATAATGCAAGTGTCAAACTTTAGTCCTAACTAAACAAAACACTTAGTGTTTGTCTGATTTAATATACCAGACTCACCATGTAAGATTAACATTAAAGTCTGAACCAGGTAGGCTCTATAACACAATTGCCCATTGTGTTTGGGGAGTTTGCATATTCTCTGTGGGTTTCCTCCGGGTGCTCCGGTTTCCCCCACAGTTCAAAGACATGCAGGTTAGGTTAACATGGGATGGCCTTGGGCTGAGATGCCCTTGAACAAGGCACCTAACTCCCAACTGCTCCCCAGGCGCTGTTTGCATGGCTGCCCACTGCTCTGGGTGTGTGTCTTCACTGCTTCAGATGGGTTAAATGCAGAGAAGTTGTTCACAAGCGTGTGATGAGTGAAGTTATTCTTCTTGTTCTGTTCAATGCAGTTTTGACACCAATTTTATACTTTGACTTTATCTGCATTGCTGCCACCTGCTGGTGAAAAGCGCACACTGCAGTTGCAGCCATCCCATTCAGCTTTTCCCGTCAAAATTACAGAAGTTATACATTTAATTTGCAACGCTATCCCAAAAAAACCTGCAAGATGATGCATTTACTGGATTATACAGTGGATATATATTTAAAAAAAAAGTGTACACACCCCGTTAAAATGATGGGTTTTTCTGGTGTTAAAAAGAGAGAGACCACAAACAATTTCAAAATTTCTCCCACCTTTAAAGGAATACTCCGGAGTGAAATGCTTTTTAGGTCTATTTTCGCATTATTGGGAGTGCATATGTTGAGTTGCTACCGCAATCACATCAATCGGATGTGTTTTGAGAAAATTAGTTTTTGGTGATTTCAACCGGAAAGCGCTAACACGGCAGTGTGCGGGGCATGTCTTTTTGCCGATACAAAACGCTAGTTTTAAAACCATTGCAAAGCTCAAAACAACATGACAGTTCTGTGGAAGTGAGTAGAGGGTTCCTACAAACAAAACGAAGTGTCCCGAGCTCTGCAAGTGCACGGACAGTGTGTGTGTAGAAGAGTAAATACAAAGCCAGTGACCTTACCTGAAGTTGGTCTTCCTCAGATGCCATCTTCATGGGACAGTATGGCGTCTGAGGAAGACCAACTTCAGGTAAGGTCACTGGCTTTGTATTTACTCTTCTACACACACACTGTCTGTGCACTTGCAGAGCTCGGGACACTTCGTTTTGTTTGTAGGAACCCTCTATTCACTTCCACAGAACTGTCATGTTTTGAGCTTTGCAATGGTTTTAAAACTAGCGTTTTGTATCGGCAAAAAGACATGCCCCGTGCACTGCCGTGTTAGCGCTTTCTGGTTGAAATCACCAAAAACTAACTCTCAAAACACATCCGATTGATGATTGCGGTAGCAACTCAACGTATGCACTCCCAATAATGCGAAAATAGACCTAAAAAGCATTTTAGGTCTATCTATTTGATTTCGATGTATGCTTGGGATCATTGTCATGCTGAAAGATGAAATTCCTCTTCATCTTTCTAGCAGACACCTAAAGGTTTTGAGCCAAAATTGACTGGTATTTAGAATTGTTCATAAATTCCCTCCACCTTGACTAAAGTCCCTGTTCCAGCTGAAGAAAAACAGCCAAGACATGATGCTGCCACCACCATGCTTCACCGTGGGTATGGTGTTCTTTTTGCACCAAACATCTCATCTCATTATCTCTAGCCGCTGTATCCTTCTACAGGGTCGCACGCAAGCTGGAGCCTATCCCAGCTGACTACGGGCGAAAGGCGGGGTACACCCTGGACAAGTCACCAGGTCATCACAGGGCTGACACAGACAACCATTCACACCTACGGTCAATTTAGGCAGCTGGGCCATAGAAGGTTCACGCTGCACACTACACGCGTGTAAAGAAAAGTGGACAAACGTAGCATGACTTGCTCTGGGCCATAGAACGGCGTTCACGTTGCACGCTGCACACTTCACGCGTGAAGCGTGAAATGAACATGCACACTTTTTTCTAGGCGTAAAGATGGAAATTCCAGTCAATGCATGCGGTCACCGCCGCGCCAGCCAATCAGAACGGGTCTAGGGAGATAACTCTATGCTTTCAGGGGAAAACTTCAGAAAAAATATAATTGAATGGTATAATTGAAAAATAGTTCTTCATCGGGATTGTCAAGCAGATTATAGAATGTTCGGTGAAATTCACCACGGGTTTCTCTCAGAAGGAAGTGTTCTCGGCTCCAAATTCTGTTCCTTTTTCTCTTCCTCTGTCTCAGTAAAAGCAGAATGAGGCAATCGTCGTCATCCGAAGAGTCCATATTGTTGGTTACTCGGTCAAAGTAGAACAGACGCAACACATGAACATCCAAGCATGAAGTTTAATGGCCCAGGGTCCGGTTCTTCACGTGAACGTGTAGCGTGCAGCGTGAACCTTCTATGGCCCAGCTGCCTTAGAGTCACCAGTTAACCTAACCTGCATGTCTTTGGACTGTGGGGGAAACCGGAGCACCCGGAGGAAACCCACACGGACAGAACATGCAAACTCCGCACAGAAAGGCCCTCGCCGGCCACGGGGCTCGAACCCGGACCTTCTTGCTGTGAGGCGACAGCGCTAACCACTACACCACCATGTCGCCCTGCACCAAACATACCTTTTGGAATTGTGGCCAAAAAGTTCAGCCTTGGTTTCATCAGACCATAACATTTTCCCCACATGCTTTTGGGAGAGTTGATGCATTTTTCTTGCAAAATTTAGCCGGGCCTGGATGTTTTCCTTTGTAAGAAAAGGTATCTGTCTTGCGACTCTACCCCATAATCCAGATATATAGAGAATACAAGAGATTGTTGTCGCATGTAGTACACAACCAGTACTTGCCAGAAATTCCTGCAGCTCCTTCAGTGTTGCTGTCGGCCTCTTGGCAGCCTCCCTGACCAGTTTTCGTCTTGTCATCAATTTTGGAGGGACGTCCAGTTCTCGGTAATGTCACTGTTGTCCCATGTTTTCTCCACTTCTTGATGACTGTCTTCCCTGTGCTCCATGGTATATCTAATGCCATGGAATTTTTTTTGTACCCTTTTCCTGAATGATACCTTTCAACAATGAGATCCCTGTGATGCTTTGTAAGCTCTCTGTGAACCCTGGCTTTTACTCAGTTGCATACTCCAGCAAATGTCTGAACTTTATTCAGTCATTTTAACTGATGGCAGGTGTCAACCCAAAAAGACTGAATCCTGTAATTAAATCAAAAAATGTGCTTCAACAAAAGTATTAGTTTAAGGGTGTGCACACTTATGCAACCAGCTTATTGTACATTTTGTTGTTTTTTTCCCCCCCCAACATTTGTTTTTCAATTGAATTGTACAGGTTATAGGTCACATTAAAGGTGGGAAGAGTTTAGAAATTATTTATCATAGGTTTTTCTGATGTTTTAAAAAAAAAAAAAGGACCATCATTTTAAACGGGGTGTGTACACTTTTTATATCCACTGTATGTGTCTTGTGCATGTGTGTACCCTGAGACAAAAAATAATAAAATCACAGATTTCAGATGTAGTGTATTCATTAAGATCAGTGTCATAATATCAGCAAATACACAAGCAAAAATAAACATACCTGTCTTTTCTCAAGGTACTCCATGGCTTCTTCCATCATTACAGGCACTGGGGAAAAACAAGGAAAGAAAACGCTCTCATTACAACCACAACACCACTGCAGAGTAGCCACTTGAGTTAAAGAGCTAATTGTTAAGGATGTCCTTAAAATAATTGCCCTTTTAAATTATCCAATTACTTAAATAATTTAAAGGAACCATGTTTAAACTTTAGGGACAATGACAGACAATCAAATCAGTGATCATGTTCTTTGAAGGATTCTGGTTGCTGCAATGAAATCATGCAATCATCCAGACGACAGCACAACTGTACACAATCATCCAGGGGAAAAATACGACATGCAAAAGAATAGTGCAAGGTAAGGCAGTCCACATGTTTACTGTTTCTGCTTAACCAGAGGCTGGATCGCATGCGTTACAGTATCATTAACTTAATGCTGAATAGACAACTGAAAATGACGCTTACATCTGGATTCTTCATTGTAGGAGGGCACCACCACAGAGAGCTCCAGCGAAGGAGGATCAGACAGACTGGGGAAAGACGCCTTTAAACCTGCAGCGGTGAGGAAGTACTTCTCCTTCTCGTCACACCTCTGATCCACCATTCCAGCAGTGACATGGGCAATTATAACAAGCTACAGAGAAGATCAGACATGTCACATAGCAGTCTTCTACAACATCGTAAAGTCCTAAACTACATTCCTGGAGGGCCAGCTGCAGTTTGTGGATTTACCTACTCACCATGTAAACATCAGGTGTGTTTAAAAAAAAAAGTTATCGGTGCTGGACTCAGGACCAACAGGGTGGATCTGTGGAACTCTACCTTAAACTTTTGATGAAAGTCAAACCTTCATACAGCTTTTAATAGTTCCATCAAAAAAGACAAGTTAAAGAAGCCTCAAATGTACAAAATCAAACCTTTGTGTGTGCAAATGGGCTTTAAAGTGATGCCAGAGTAGAATCTCTGATCCTAGATCATCAGATTTAATATGGTAAAAGTCCAGATCATTTAAAAAAAAAAAACACACACACAGTTTTAATAATATCTGTTCTCATGTCCACATCACTGCATCAATGGCTCTGTTAATTTATATTAAGAGAGAGAGTGGTGGAGAAAGAGAGCTTCCCAAAACACCACACAAGCCAACAGCCAGGCTCATGAGCTCACAGTGAAGTGAGCAGGAGTTTCAACAGCTGAAGAAATGATCACCAGGAAACCGTGAGGTAAACTACTGAACTTACCAAAACCAGGACGGAGACAGCCAGCGCCAGTAAACAGTGGATGAATTCACACAGTCCAAACTCCATCCTCCATTCCCGAGTGCAGTCACAGTGAGGAAGAGCGACTGATGACCTCAAACATACGACAGGTTTAAAAACACGAAATGCAGGTTTAAGTTCATTAAGGACAAATGAATTAACGTCTTAAAGAGGAGGAGGAGCAGAAGCAGTTCAACTCCCCATTATGAAGGTTCGCTTCCACTCAGGCTAAAACACCTATGCGGAAGTGAACTCTGCTAAAAACCACATCATCACAATACACACTGAGCTCTATATAAAATCTGGAGAGCTCATGGCCTTTTCCCCACTGCAGAGACGAGTGAAGCCATCTGGCCGCCATATTACCACTCCCATCTTATGCATTTGGCTTGTGTTAAACCGTGGTATCCGATCAAATTTGCCCCAAGAAAAGTATCTCCTGACTTTATTCCCCTTTCATTACCTCATCTTATTTTCTCAACTTTACCCACATTCCTTACAGATCTTTATAGCCCTCTCCTTCACTGTTATTGTTTTCCCCCTTTTCCAACTCAGTCTCTGATTTTTTTTTTTTTTGAATGGCTCTTTTTTTACTACTATAATTATTTTTACGGAGATTATTTCAGTTTTTCTCCTATAAAGTGTACCTTTTTCATATGTTTCTTCTTCCTTATATTATATAAGAAAGAAAAATGTATGAAAGAGAAAGGTTATATATTATAATCAAATAAATACATATATGTTATTTACCAGCTGGGAGGTCCGTATGGTGAAACACCCTGACCAAGGTCAGTATTCAAGGCCGAGGTCACGGTAATTCACCATACGGACCGACCTTAAGCTGGTAAATAATATATTTATTTTTTTTCTTTACCAAATTCTAACAGAAAACGAGAGCGCCCGAAAGGGAAAACCGAGCCGAGCCGCCATTTTGAATCCTCATTCACGGCTGTAATGCAAATGGCTTCCTCCTCGGTATACAAGTGCACTTCCATGGCAGGAAAACAACTACATTTTGCCGCCTATGTAGTCCCCTATTTATACAAAATTGAGTCATTCAGGATTCAGCCATGTTTTTGCTCGGCGTTAGCAAGTTACAGGTTTTAGCTTTCTCCTGAAATGTTTTCTTTTATTTCTTCTTCCTCAGGGTAGTAAAACTCGTTTTCGCTGTGAACACTGTCGTTATCGCTATCCATGCTGTAAAATTAATGCTATTTTGAATCCTCATTCACGGCTGTAATGCAAATAGCTTCCTCCTCGGTATACAAGTGCACTTCCATGGCGGAAAAAAACTACATTTTGCCGCCTATGTAGTCCCCTATTTATACAAAATTGAGTCATTCAGGATTCAGCCATGTTTTTGCTCGGCGTTAGTAAGTTACAGGTTTTTAGCTTTCTCCTGAAATGTTTTATTTTATATTCCTCAGGGTAGTAAAACTCGCTTTCGCTGTGAACACTGTCATTATCGCTATCCATGATGTAAAATTAATGCTATTCTCCTGAGAAATGCGAAAATAAATGTTGATTAAAAAAAATTGCTACCATGTTTGTTGTTGTTGTGAATGAGCAAGTCGCCAGAGGTCCATCCGGGCTCCGTACCATAGGATACAGACCTGCTCGCCAGCCAATCAGAGCACAGGATTTGATGGAAACTGGACCGCGAAAAGAATAATATACATTTATTTTATATTTCACCTGTGAGTATTGATTATCACAGGTGAAATGTCCATCCACAACCTTTGACCTGACGATTTATACAGTTCACTGCTGCACACGCACTAGGCATTTTTCTTCTAATGTTTTTCACCTATAAATAACTTGTCCAATTTTGTGCAGCTTGCAGGAGTCTAAATGACAGTTCCGCTTCGCGATGGGAGTGCTAAGATGGCGGCTCACTGGCTTCACTCTGACGAGCCTACGGGCTCTCCAGATTTTATATAGACCTCAGTGACAGGAGGGAGGAGGGAGCTGCAGGTGTTTGACGGCTGCGCCACCTGCTGGCCCGGAAGTCCCACTGACGTAGTGTCGCCACTGCTGCTACCTTCTGAGTCGCAGCCCGGATTAATGTACAGTCACGGTGTATAAACAGCCTGCTTGTTTTCATCAGTGATTTTCCGAAATTTTCTTTGTTACAGACTCCATATGTAAATATTAATTTTAAAAATGCACTTTTTATTGAGTTTCGGCCAAAGGAGTAGCTGGGGAGAAATAACTTCCACAAGATACGAGACAATTTTGATTATTACTTTAGGCAGCGATTTGACTTTTGACGATACCCGTGAATCGGGTCATATGTGATATTCGCGAATATAATAAAGGACTATTTGAAAGCATCAGAGTTATCTTACTAGCCTATAAGTATAATGATTAACACAACGGTTTAAAACAATTATTTTGTCTGGACTTTATCTTTAATAATCGATTTATAATCAAGTATAATCTGCAATAATCGATTTATAAGCAATAACAGCTGATTTACGATTACTGCCTCAATTTAGCTTTATCTTTTCCGTTTACGTCGATGCGTAAATCCAAAACGTCCGATGATTATACCCCTACAGAAGACCTGTCAGTCTTGAGCATGCATTTTGTTGCTTTCGACACGTTTAATTCTACAAAAGTTTATTAATCGTACATTAATGAATTGAATTCAATGAGTTCCACGAGAGAGTTGCCCTTTTCAAAATGGCGGCTTTGTTGGCGTATCTGCATCACTGAGCGCTCAGTGGTCTGGATTTTTACGCGTCGCTTAATGACGTCACTGACCTTTTCCACGTGAGGTTTCTTTGCATCATGGCGGCTGGTTTCAAGTAAGTGCACAAGTGCGTTATGGCTGAGCTCTGCATGAGTAGATGGACAACGCAGACGTTTATTCGGCTTCGTTTAATGTTATCCGAGTTTTTAGATATAATTGGTGAGAATAGTGAAGCAAACTAGCCAGTTAGCAAACAAACAAACAAGTATGACGCAGTGACTGTCCGTGTGTTTTCTTCTAAACTGTGTTAGCAGTGAGATCAGATTATGTTCAGTCAGTTAGTGGAGATCGGATGTGTTTATATTGAAGTATTTGTGATTTTGTTTAGGGATTCTGGTGCAAACGTGTTTTATTACTGCGCAGTTCTCAGTTGGGCTTTACTAGTACAGTTACAGTGGCGTTTAATGAGAAGGAAAATATTCAGTAATTTCAAACATGAGGGATAATTTGATGCCTTTACTAGAGTATACTCGTAACTCGTAATTCATGACCACAGACAGCAAGGAACCAAAGCAACCGCCCCCTCAACTCGGAAATCCTACTCGGAGTGGAGTTTCTTCCGAGTTCAGCAACAAACCGACCGTTGCTAGGATGCGCGCGCAGCCTGGACTCAGAAACAATGGCGCTGCCCATAGACCGGCATTATGAGCTGTCAGATTATGCAAAACAATTGTCGTTACAAGATCGAGAATGCTACATAAATAAGTTAACTCTAACAAGTGGACTTCGCCTACCGGATCCGCATTTAATTAAAGAGTGGACGGACGATGTTAGTAAGTTACGCATATGATTATGTGCGGGCATGTACAGAACGTGTTTTACACTGAAATTGATAAACTTCTGTGCTCTGAAGTAAAAAATCTTACCAAGTCAAGGTCAGAAGGTTGCTATGTATGAAGCCTGGGTGATATACAACAAGCTGGAAGGCTACGTTTTGACTAGCCTAGCTAACGCGACTTCAAAGCTCTACGAGCATTTGGTCTGGCCAAGCTATTAAGCCCAACCGTTTCCCAGAGCCCGTGGTTGACCCGCCTCCCTGAAATGCCAGTTTGCTACTGGTCGAACCCAGAAAAGGCTGTGACGAAGCTTAAACCAATCACATCACTCTTTCCTCTGACGTATGTGACGCGACGGGGCTAACTGGTAGATTAAACTCTTACCGAAGCCGGTCGGGAGCAAGGCGAAAACGTCCTTCCTTTCAATAAATACCTCCAGGGCTGCTCTTTGCTCCGTTTTCAATGAGAACTTCCCGTTGAATGCTTTCAATACAGCATCTACCGCTGTGTTAAAGGCTTGCCGCTGCTCCATGTTCGTGATGTGAATGAAGCGCTTCCGGCATAGATTCTGTAAACAATCTATGGCTTCCGGTCGCAGTTCTACTACGTCACTGCCTTGAACACGCCTCTACCCAGGGCCGTTGGAGATGCTCAAAGTTGATTGGTTCCCGATTTTTCGGGAGCTTGGAAATGCTGTAGATAGCCTGCCTGGCCAGATTAAGGCCAATTTATACTGACAACCCAGTCCTCGCAGATAGCGTAGCAGACAGTGTCTGCGTAGCCCCCCCACCTTCGCAGACGCTCTGCGTGCACCTCCCAAAAATTGTGACCACCGCAGAAGCCTCGCATACAGCGCCGCAGACAAGAAGGCTCTGATTGGTCCACTCTACATCCGCTGTACACGCACTTCCGCTTCCCTACTTTCCCAGTTTGGTTTGTTTTCACGACCGGCATTTTTAAAAACACGAGCGAAGATGGAGCAGCATGAAGAGCGGTTGATTGAGGAAGTACGTACATCTATACGACTCCAGTTCTAGTCATTATAAAAAAAAAAGTTCTAGTCATTATAAGTAACCGGAGGATAAACACTCCACTAACCACACCCACCAACTACTCCTAGCGACTTCGCGCCCCCTTGCGTTGTGCCGGTGAATAACATCGCGCACGCCCATTACTCCCCGCTCAACGATAAATTACAACTGTCTGCGAAAAGCTATCTGCGAAAACCTTGTCGCAAGAGCATGCAGAGGCCTTAAGCTTGGAACAGGCCCTCGTGTTGCATCACGCTTAGGATGGGCGGGCCCAGGCTACGTTTTGACAGTCAATTGCACATGTATGGCAGGGTAAGTAATCTCCTACAAACAAAATTGCATGCAAAGCTAAGTTAACATGCTAACAGTATTCATTACATTGTGTAAATATGATCCAGCTAATCAGACAAACGTTACCAAAGTATTTTGCTACATCAATAAACGAAGACTAGAAAGAATAAAAAAGAAAGATTTAATAAATAGCCTGATCTTACCTGTGATGAAGTGGGTGCTGCAAACCCGCGCATTTTTGATAGTGCTTTCATCCCAGGTTACACGTTTGATGGCTTGTAGCCATAGACGTCGGCGAGTTTTTTTTTTTTGGAATGGGTGAGATCCTGCTGGAATTCTGTACATTTTAACCCCATCACTGCTACGATTCTGACACCCGACAACACAACAACTAGGCATTTCTTCCAAATATTTCTTCTTGTCTCTACCGTCGCCAAAAGTCAGTCTGACCGTCGCTGAGTCTTTTTTGAGTCCAGGCTGCGTGAGCAGTTTCCTCTTGCGTATGAATGACGTTTACTGCGAAGGGGTCTATACATCAGGAGTAGAAAGAAAGCACAACTTTATTCATCACACACTTGCGAAATTCCTCTCTGCATTTAATCCATCTGAAGCAGTGAACACACACACATACCCAGAGCAGTGGGCAGCCATGCTAACAGCACCCAGGGAGCAGCTGGGAATTAGGTGCCTCGCTCAAGGGCACCTCAGCCCAAGGGTGTCTCATATTAACCTAAAGCATGTCTTTGGACTGTGGGGGAAACCGGAGCACCTGGAGGAAACCCACACAGACACAGGGAGAACATGCAAACTCCACACAGAAAGGCCTCTGCCGGCTGCTGGGCTCGAACCCAGAACCTTCTTGCTGTGAGGCGACCGTGCTAACCACTGCACCACCGTGCCGCCCACGAGTAAACAAAGTAGGACCTGGAATTAGTGATACTGTATATGCAAGTGTTTGCTTTATAGCTTCCCACTTCTGAAGTTAACCTACTGCAGCATAACAGTCAGGTTTTGCAGTTGGCTCCTAAAAACAAAAGCGCTTCTTTTATCACTCAGCAACTTGCACTGAATGTCATTTTAATGAGAAACTCGGTGTAGAAATGGAAGAGACAAGAACTGGAAAGTTCCAGAAAGAGCTGAGAGACACTAAAGTGCTGCTGCATCATTTAAGTAAGGATGAAGTGATGCTGCATTTGAATTATCTCACAATTGGCCATTTTTCAAGCTGTGCATTCGAGCTACGGAGTGGAGAGGGGGAATAAATGGGTCTGTCCCTGTTCCATCCTACCTTTAATCATTTAAAGGGACCAATTTAATCATGTTGTCTGTCACCCAAATGAGGATGGGTTCCCTTTTGAGTCTGGTTCCTCTCAAGGTTTCTTCCTCATATTGTCTGATGGAGTTTTTCCTTGCCACTGTCGCCACAGGCTTACTCATTGGGGATAGATCTCATCTCATTATCTCTAGCCGCTTTATCCTGTTCTACAGGGTCGCAGGCAAGCTGGAGCCTATCCCAGCTGACTACGGGCGAAAGGCGGGGTACACCCTGGACAAGTCGCCAGGTCATCACAGGGCTGACACATAGACACAGACAACCATTCACACACTCATTCACACCTACGGGCAATTTAGAGTCACCAGTTAACCTAACCTGCATGTCTTTGGACTGTGGGAGAAACCGGAGCACCCGGAGGAAACCCACGGGGAGAACATGCAAACTCCGCACAGAAAGGCCCTCGCCGGCCGCGAACCCGGACCTTCTTGCTGTGAGGCGACAGCGCTAACCACTACACCACCGTGCCGCCCTTGGGGATAGATGAGGGATAAAATTAGCTTATGTTTAAAGTCATTCAAATTCTGTAAAGCTGTTTTGCAGCAATGTCTATTGTTAAAAGTGCTATAGAAATAAACTTGACTACCTGACCATCACATCTAGATGTGGTTCTTCCCCAAACTGCTGCTACAAAGTTGGAAGCACACAGTAATATAGGATGTCTTTGTATGTTGTAGAATTACGATTTCACTTCACAGGAACTAAGAGGCCCAAACGTGTTCCAGCATGACAGGGAGGTTCATGAAGACACGGAAGTGTCCTGCACAGATCCCTGCCCTCACCTCAGTCAGCGGTCGCAAAAGTAGCCGGTCATCGGCGGCAAATCGCCGGCTATGGCTTGTTATGCCGCCGGCTATTGTCAGTCGAGTCGCAAAATTTAATATTAAATATTTCTGACAGCAAAAAAAGTTGTGAACGTAAATTACATCCACTATGTCATGTATGTCCGTTGCCGCGTCAACTGTGTTTACATCCTCGACACGAGTGCAGCCATTACTGCCCTGTGTTGCCGCCTGTGTTGCCAGATTGCGCGTTTTCCCGCCCAATTTGGGTGGTTTTAAGTGCATTTTGGCGGGTTTTGAACATATTTTGGGCTGGAAAACGTCAGCAGTATCTGGCAACATATTTTTTTACTTAATACAAGAAATTAATGGATGCCAACGTTTTTGCCAAAATGGTATTTTATTTTCCATTGTTTAGGCAGCTTCAGCATCATACTGTGAGATCCTGTTCAAATTGTTTTTTCTTCTATGAAGCCTGAGCCATTTATTTTATTAGTTTATAATTATTGTTTAATTTAGTCTTCAGGAGAGACTGCCTGCACACAGCACTAGTATTAATAGTTTTTTTTTCTTACATGAAAGCTGAGGCATTTATATTATATTTTAAGGTAACTTCATGTTGTGCTGTGAGGTTCTCTGCACTTTAACTTTTGAACAAACAGGTGCATTTGGATAAGTAAAGCCTATTTTTCTGCATTTTTGTAGTCCTGATAATCTTTAATATTGGTAAAGTTGTTTATAGGACCATTTCTCAGTGTCTGTTTTTTTTAATCAATAGTTTTTCAGTAATAACTTAATATTTAACATATCACTCAATTTTAAACAACCCCCGCCTCCCCCATAGTCTCCAAAATTTCTGTGGGAAACACTGGCGTGCGTAACAACGCTAATCAAGCTTAAGCTAGACGACCCGCCTCAAATACCCGTCCCGGGTAAATGTTATCCCAATTTTAGATGGCCTGTTCCAAACCATCCCGCCCCATGAAAAATTCGTACTTGCATATCTATCTGCCTGCCTGCCCGCCCGCCCGCACGCTTTGTGTGCATTTTGCGCCCTGCTATTCTCCCAAACTTTGAAGCCCCTGCTCAGTGCTGTAGTCGAGTCACTTAACCTCGAGTCCCCAGTGTTCAAGTCCAAGTCATTTAAAAAAATGGAGTCTGAGAACAAGACTCCAACCGCACCATTTGATGGTGGCTCTTTTAGCGCCATTAACATTAGTTTGTTCCTGAACATGACGTATGAACAGGTGAATGTGCTTCTCTTTGTCAGGGAATGTGAAGTATTCTGTCAGAGATGGCTGGGAGACAGATGTAAGTGCAGAAGGTGTTTTTATTAATACAAGTGAAGACAGGTAAGCAATTCAGAACGGCAGGCAAAAATCGTAAAACAGGCAATAGGTCGCATGAGGCACGAACAGACTATCGTAGACTTGGCAGAATCAAAGATGAGAAACAGGAAATCAGGAAACCCGTCCATTATCTGTAGCGGCTTATCCTGTTCGACAGGGTCACAGGCAAGCTGGAGCTGACTATGGGCGAAAGGCAGGGTACACCCTGGACAAGTCACTAGGTTATCGCAGGGCTGACACAGAGAGACAATCATTCATTCACACCTACAGTCAATTTAGAGTCACCAATTAATCTAACCTGCATGTCTTTGGACTGTGGGGGGGAAACCTATGCAGACACGGGGAGAACATGCAAACTCCACACAGAAAGGCCCTTGCCTCGCCAGAACCTTCTTGCTGTGAGGCGACAGTGCTAACCACTTCACCACCATGCTGCCCCGGATCAGGAACCCAAACGAGGAAATGAGGCTCAGTAACGTGTCAGCAAAGCAAGTTAATACTTCGCAAAGTAAATCAGGGTTCCCCATGGGTTCTGAAAAATATTCACTTTTTTTCCCTTGAAAAATCAGGTCAAAGAAATATTCTTCACTTTGTCTGCATTTTCTTTTCTTAGTTACTGACTTATCAAAGTGGATTGGTTTATACCTAGCCTGGGAAATCCCATGCTGCTTTGCACAATCGTTCCGATCTGAAAAGACAGCATGGAAACTATGGTCTAAAGGCTCGCCTGAGTTAGGGAGCCAATCAGAGAGTGGGGAGGGGTGGAAAGACGGTGACGCGTCATACTCGACAAACGGAAGCTTGTAGTTTATTTGGGACTGTTTACGGATCACATTTAACAAGGCGGCGAACGATACGAACCAAACTTTCGATCAAGCTTTAGACACTGTTCTGAATAGTTTAGAGCGAAAGTTTGTTTTAAAAAAAGAACAGCGTTTGGCGTTAGTCTTTCTTCGCCTCTTCGTCTTCTTCGTCGCTCTAACTATGTCACCGGGTACAACTACCATGATTGGCCATGGGCTACGTATACGCCAAATGATAGATATTCGCAACGTCCAATAAATGGCCGTTGACAATCGTAAACCACACCTCCCCTACGAGAAATTCAATAGGCGGATTCCAGACCATATTTCACTTGTGATATGGTCTGGTGTTAACCAGACTAATTTATACCAGTCAAACTGTCACAATTCAAATACTTATCCAGATACACGCCTCTCCGTTACATATAAAACTTGGGCTCCGCTCCAGCCTCTGATAAGAGAGACTTGATTTGGGATGCCCTGTGCACCATCAAGCTAAAATAAACCTCTTTAGTTTGAGCTTATTCCAGCAGGGAATTATTCAAAAGGGATATTAGGACTCCCCTTACCTTTTACTTCAACACAAAACTTGATTTCCAATTGAACAGAGTCAAGAAGAATCTTGGAACAACCAACAGTGAAGGAACCTGAATTTGCCGTCGATTTACAAACCGAACACAGAATGACGCCGCGGAAACTCAACACACCTCGCAGCCCGAAACATAGAGCCCTTCTGACAGCACTTTCACTTTGGCACTTTTTTTTATTATTATAAATTACACCGACTCTTGTATTACTGACACTGTCCGATGTGCTCTTGGACGGTTGGGACTCTGTCTCCCCTGTGGCTGTTTCGGCGCTTAAATAATCTTCAGTGCTTGAAGAAGCTAAAAAAAACTTCACCAGTTTAGACTGCACCATTGTTCGGCTCAAGCAGAGATTGTTACGTCACCGCACCAGGCTGATTAAGGCTGGGCATACACTGTGCGATTTTTGGCCCGATTTTGACACGATTTTCACTCGTGCGACTATTTTGGAGATCGGGTCGATTTTTGGCTCAATCGTGCGTCTCGGATCGTGTAGTATACATGGGGTAACGACAAGCGATTAACACCTCACGACCTCCTCCCGATCAATCAGATGAAAATCAAACATGTTTGAAATCCTGGTCGCCCATCGTGAGACTATCGCACTGCTGAAGCAGTGTCACGAGCCGATTTACCTCAACCTGTCACACTAGAGATGGGATTTATGGCTCTTTGATGGGATCCGCATCTTTGTGATCCGTTCTTTGAAAAGAGCCGTTCAAAAGACTGGCTCATTTGGCTCTTTTTTTAAAATATTTATTCAGTTTTAAGAAGACAGCGTCTAAAGAAGCCAGATCCCTCTGCTTAGACAGTGGCATCAATATTTCTGGACATACCTTTTATAGAAAGCAACCTAGACTTACATTATTGTAACCCCTAAACGCTCATAAATAACCATTAAAAAACAATGAGGGCTTCAATGAATGTCCATGCAGAATGGCTTTTCTGTAAAAAAAAAAAAAAAAGAACCCACTCAAGAACATAGTTATCAAGAACGCAAGAATATTTTATAGAAAAACACTTGTTTTACAAAAATATTTAAGTCTGAGATACAAAATAGATAGAACTAGACAGATAAATAAATAAAATACACAAAAATAGAACAAACAAAATGAACGTCCGTGCAAAGTAGTTTTCCCACAATATTATCATTAATATCACACAACAACATTATAAACTATCTGAAACACAGTACAGAAAAAGAACGACAGAAAGAACGGCTCCCCCAGCTCGAGACTCGGTTCTCATCGTTCATGCCTAGGAGCCGTTCAAAAGAATCGGTTCGTTCGCGAACGTCACAACACTACGTTGCAGTTCCGGATACAAGAATCTGGAAGTATGGAAGTACAGTGTGAGCAGTCAGATCGCATCCGAGCATCGGATCGTATAGTGTGAGAACAGGAATCGTAAGCTGCGTGCTGTTTACCCCTGCGATTCATTCGTACAGTGTGAGCAGCAGCTAAATACCGCGATTGAAAAAATCGCAGTGTATGCCCAGATGCACTGCGATTGGTCAAAAATTTGGGCTCGTGTGGTCATTAAGTGTAGTGACCAATAAAAATCGACAAGCACGTGCTCATTGTTGATACTCTGGCTTCCCGCTGTCTCTTCACTGGGGTTGGATTTCAGCAAACTGAGGTGGGGTTTACATTAGACCGTATCAGCGGATCATCAGATTAACGTTTTTAAAACGATTAGTGTGCACACAGCAACACCAATACACGGATACGCTCGGCTCCGCAGGCATCCTGCGCTCCAAATCACTCCGCCCTGAACAGCGAGTGCCCTCTGGAGGGTGCGCACTCCGGCCCTGCCCAGCTCACAGAGCGCGCGAGTGAAGTGCACAAGCAGTGATTCGGGACTGAGCCGCTGTGTGTGTGATCCCAGCGCATATCACTTACCACTTGCAAGTGGAAGGATGGCAAGCCTAAAGACAATCATAACTACACAATGGGCAGTATTTGCATCAGTATTTGCAGTATTTTCATACTTTTATACTCTTTAATGAAAGGTGATACAAGGCGGAAGTCCGCGCCGTTTTTCAGCAGTTGCGTCACATGACCAACGCCAGCGAATCAGGAAGGTGGATGTCACAGTGACATTGTCCAATGACGATGCCAGCTAGAGCTCAGCACAGCGTATCCGCGTATTCTCAATGTTTACACAGCACCGGACCAGACACGATCTAGATTGAATACGTGGACGCTGGCGGATTCCCGTTTCCCGGCGTTTCCAGGCGTTTTAATGTAAACGGACAGTGCATCCGCGAAGAAAACGAGACAGATACGGTCTAATGTAAACTTGGCCTGAGGGATTTCTATAAAAGATGACTTAGGATAAATACGACAAATACATTAGTCACTGTGACGACTGCTAGTAATTTTCTCTTCGTCACTGATGGATTATGTTCGTCAATGGCGAGCGCCAGTGGGAGCCCTGGTAAGCGCGTTTACACAGTTTGTATACAGGCGCGATGATTGCGCCTTATTCCTGTACAGGTGCGAGTCGTTTACGGCGCGCACACGCCAAGGTACGCGGATATGACACTGTTGCATGAAATTAGTACAAAACGTAATGTAGATATAAATATCTTATGCCAAATTATTATGGCATGTTACAAAAAATAGGTACCCTTTAGGTACATGTGGCTACTGCTTATAAATAAAATGGTTTTCTGATCCCATGTCCATACAGTATAACACATACATGTTATCAGTTCTACTCGCCTCATCTCTTACAGGCATCACCGAGCTGTGAGCAGCATCAGGGTGTGTAGTGTTTTAGTTATCAATTTTGTTTACTGTGTTTTGTTCAAAATACAGTGCTGTGAACTCTATTTTCAAAATAGTAGGAAAGTGCTTGTTCACAAATTGTCTTAGAAGCATTGTTTAGTACTAATGAGCATATTTTTTTTTCACAAATGTAGTGTAGACTCTAAAAAATTAAAGTGAATAGCAGAAGTTTGACCAATTATACTTTTAACAACAGTATAAAAACAATTCTGGTGGTATACTAATAACTATGTGCTGAATTTTAGTATAACGGTATATCAGATGTTTGTGAAACAACAGTAGCAATAATAAGAGAGGATCCTATACTATGCAGTGGTATCTAGTTACTTGCTCTTATTTTGTTTCTGAAGTTTATCTAGAAGTAGAACGGGTAATCGAACTTGATAAGTGCTGATTGGTTATGAAGTTTCGCTATTGTGGGGTTTTTTTTAAAGATTTTTTTGGGGGGCTTTTTCCACCTTTATTGGATAGGACAGTGTAGAGACAGGAAATGAGCGGGAGAGAGACGGGGAGGGATCGGGAAATGACCTCGGGTCGGAATCGAACCCGGGTCCCCGGATTTATGGTATGGCGCCTGAGCCACAGCACCCCGAAGTTTCGCTATTGTTACACTCATTTTTACATTCTTACAACACGATGACACAGTGCCACTCATTCTTGTGTACCTCCTTTGATAACATGAGATCAACTGTTCGTATTGCGAGATCACGATTCGCCATGTTGGTGATTGTAATGCTTACACGCAGTGCACTATTGTTACACTCATTCTTACAACACTATGACATAGTGGCTACTGCCTCACTTCAGCTCTATGAGGCAGTAGCCACAAAAATAAAGAAAAAATCCGTCCTCGTCTCCAATTTACAAGTCCAGGTTCAAATCCAAGTCATCAGTGCTCAAGTCACAAGTTGGATTCGAGTACTACAACCCCACTCAACACCTTTAGGATGAACTGGAACATCAACTGTACCCCTAGCTTCACTAATTCTCTAGTGGCTGAGTGAGTACAAATCCCCAGTGCCATGCCCCAAAATCTAATACAAAACCTTCCCAGAAGAGTAGAGGATATTATAATGCCAAAGGGGGACTAAATCTGGAACGGGATATCTGACAAGCATGCGTAGATGTCCACATACTTTTGACCATATAGTGTGGCTGTGATGAGTGATGTATTTTTCCCTCCTCAAAGCAGCAAACTGTATGTTACAGATTTAACAAGCTCATATGTCTGTCATGTTGGTCGGTCTGAAGTAAATACTTATATACAGCATCATTCACTGAAAATTAACAAGTGCTACTTTGATCATTGTTGATGCTCCGTGCAGCCATGTTGATTTGATATCACGTGCTGAACTCCATCCTGAGTTCTTGAGCAGGAATTCTGAGTTGAGGGGGCGTTTTCTTTGTTTTTTTTTTTCTTGGTTGGAGTTCAGCATAGTCGAATGCAGTTTAGTTCCTCCCCGACCAGGGTGAAAATAGATCCTGTCATTGAAAGACATTGAAACAAAAAAATAAACTCAGAATTTCATCATGAAGTAAATCTGTCGCATATTGTTTTCTAGAACAGCAGAGCCACTGGAGTACCACAGAAGCTTTTTGGTACGTGCCATAGCTCAGGCCTAGCCAGTGCATGTTTTGTACATTTGAATCATACAGCAGAAAGTGTCTAATTATTTCACAATGCTCCAGTTCACTGATGTACTGTATAACGTGGTCTCCCTCAATGCACTTCTACACAGAAAGAAAACTGCCGGCCAGATGGGAGAGAGCTGGGAGAGTTCAGACCTACAACACTGAACACTGGTGAGCAGTAAAGACGTGCTTTCTAGAGGACACATTGTTTCGACTGTAAATCCTCTGCAGTGTAGCTTGATGATCATCAGCAACTACATAAACTACAATGAATTAAACAAGTCGTACATTTTATCACTCCTCTTTTGCAGTATTTGAGGAATTGGATTGGATTCTCTTTTTGTGCACGCTGACGTCTTTGTGCTAGTAAAGATCTCACCTCTCAGTGTATCTGTATTTTCAGGCTTTTTACCACGTTTCCATTGCTCAGTGCTTATAATTTGGGATTGTACATGATAATGCAAGTAAAAAAGAGACAGGAAACAATATACAAGAACATGACACTATGACTGAATAACATATGAACAAATTAGATATATTTAATAAATAATAAATTGGTATTTGTAAAGAAAAATTGACACAAAACATAGGCTAAAATGAAGATGAATAATTTGAAAATGAGTGATTTTAGCTGCTATGCCTCAGGCTATGGTCACGCTACAGCTCGTGAGGCTTTGCGATGGGTTATCGATGAAAATGAGGCAATGCATGGCGATGTACGGATGAGCGAAAAGTTGTGGTCACACAGCAGGTGAACACTTTACTGTCACACCTTTGCGTGCACGAGCCTGGTGCATCTCAAGCGGCCACACTCGCTCACAGTGCGCGCTGTGCATGCTCGTGGGACCCACTCATTATGACAAACACCTGCTGCTGATTCGAGCGCAATCAGCACGCGCATATACAGTAAGGGCACTGTTTTCACGGAGACTTTGTGAAGTATTATCATCACTGTCACGTTTGTTTCTAGCCATGTTTATGACTGGTGAAATACTCTGCTTTCTTTTTTTGAGACGAATGCATCAAGAGGCTCAACGAAGGTTCCCTGAGCTTCGGGAAATAATCCCAAACCCCTCTGCAAGTATTCGCCACTTAGTGTGCCGATTGAAAACATTGGCACCAAATTTCAATGCACGCGTTTGAAATTTTCCGCAATGTTTTTGGCCACTCACGAGGCAGAGACGCACCAAAAAACACGAAGCTCTGAGAAAATTCACTGTGCATTGTATGACTGGTGGCAATTCTACCAATTTTTCATCGCCAGGTATTCGCAAACCCATCATAAGCTGTAGTGTGACCAGAACCTGAAAGGTTAATTTCTGTTGGTGCTGCTGTTTTATAGAACATACTTATGTTTTAGTTAAAAAAATAAAAATAAAACAGATATGTACCTGCCCATTGCTGCTTTTTATGGTAAGGTTGAAAATGGCAGCCTGTTCTGGTATAAGATCATATAATAGTATCCCCAGACAGACGAAGGGATGGAGATGTGTGTGTGTGTGTGTGTATGTGTATATATATATAAATTTTTTCCAGTTTGTCCCTTTAACATCCATCTGTGTTACACTAACACCTATAAGAAATTTATAGATTTTTTTTTTTTAAACCACTGACTTCTTACAAATTTGTAAAACAGCGTCTCTTGTCTTTCTCACAGGTTCTATAAGCACAGCGGATGGTTCAGCATTGGTGAAGATTGGAAATACCACCGTCATCTGTGGCGTAAAAGCAGTAAGCAGTATTCTGTAGTTGAAATCCGACTGATAGACTAAATCTCCATAAAACTCCATATGTTTTTCATACAGGAACTGGCTACACCCACTGCTGATGCTCCTGATAAGGGATATATTGGTAAGCGTGAGTATGTCGTTATCACAGGGACATTTTTGCTTTTGTCTTGCTGATTAAAATTTCAAGTTGGCTGTTTGTGCTGCAGTTCCAAATGTGGATCTGCCGCCTCTGTGCTCGTCCAGATTTCGGCCCGGTCCCCCTGGAGAACAGGCTCAGGTGGCCAGCCAGTTCATCGCCGACGTCATCGATGAGTGAGAAGAATTAGCTCACATTAGTAGAGCGGTTTGAGGCTTTGTATAAAGAAATTAAGTGTAAAATGCAGACAGAAGGAGTTCAACATTTTGAAAAGCTGTGGAAGAATAAGTGTATTGATAATGAGAAGGTGTTTGTCAGTCTTGGTTTCTGTCTGCACTGTAGAGAAGCAGCACTTTGCCAATAACTGAAAAGAGGATAAAACCCTGGGGTGGAATTTATAAAAAAAAAACAAAACACACACACACACCTAAGAAAGATTTCCGAAACCTCCATACACAGGAAAAGGTATTCCTAAATCTTTCCTACCTGTGGCCTCTTTATTAATAACAAATCGGTATGTGTATATAACAAGTGTATCAACTTCGATTCAAGGTATCCTCACGTGGCAGAACACAAGCATAGGAGTAAACGGGAGGGTGGGGGCTGTGATTCGGTTTCCGGCGATTTTCCTACCAATAATTTTAATTTAAGTTAAAATCTGTTCGTACAGATGTTTTATAAATGAGGTCATGGGTATTTCTGAGCCATACTGCCATTCTTTAACAGAATTATATCTTTGCATGGTGAGTTCGATATGATAGTAAGCCCTGCAACTGTTAGCACAGTGATGGTTTGTTTAGACTGTGCATGTTCACAATTTTGTATTTGACATAGCACTTTTTTTTAAAGTGAAATTATCTAATTGAATGTATGTAATTGCAGCTCTAACATTATAAAGAAAGAAGATTTGTGCATTGAAAAGGCAAAGGTAGGAGGAAAAAAAATCATTCTAAAATGTACTTCATTTGCAAAAAAAAAAAACCAACAACTTGGACTTAACCATCAAGAACTGAATGTGTCTACATTCCAGTTGTGCTGGGTCCTGTACTGTGATATCATGTGTTTAGACTATGATGGAAATTTACTCGATGCCTGCGTCATAACCTTACTGGCAGCATTAAAGAATGGTAAGCAGTGCTTAGAATATTATACCTCTGTTTATTAAACTTGTAAGGAAAATATGTAACTTTTTTTAATCTGGTTTCCAGCACAACTTCCTAAAGTCACAATTAACAAAGAGACAGATTTAGCTGAGGTTGATATGCAGCACAAGCGACGTCTGCAGGTCAACAAGCACCCCATTGCCTCATCGTTTGCAGTATTTGATGAGTAAGTCGAACAATACAGTCTTTAGTGTATATAATAAAACTAATTGGCCTTGCTCTTTGAGAAGGGACTGCATGTGTATTTTAACTGTTCCTATTGTTTCTTATACTTTGGAATCCTACTTACCTCTTAGACCTAAAGTTCAGTATTGTATATTGGGTTTGCACAACTTAAAAAAAACCAAAACACTAGATTACATGTTAATCAAAAAGTGGCTGACACTTCCATAATTAAAGCAAAATCTGTTTCAGGGCATCACTATTGTTAGGTTATTTTATTAGTGCTGATAACAGCAAAGACCATCTGTCTCTTTAGTTAGCAGCCATACACAGGCTATAAAGATTGTAAGCCATAAGCTATGAATTACAGATCCAGTTTCAATGCTTCTTCTTTAGACTATACTGTTAAGAATGAAAATAAATAAATCTGTATATCCAATAACACTACTTAAGGATGTGTGGAAGATCTGGCAGCAGACGTGACTTGGCTTAAATCATTGCCTCTGGATTGGTCAGAATTCCTTCTGGATCAGGCAGGAGTGGGATTTTACAAAAAGGGGGGACTTTTACACTTCATATATAGTGATCTGAAAGTGATAAGGTTCATTAAAGCTAAAGGGGGCAAAAAAAAAAAAAGGGTCACTTCATAGCATTGCTTCCACAGTGTACAGCTGAATTAGCATTTAGTCTGCTTTCATCACTACTTTTTTCCCCCAGCTCACAACTGCACCTAGCGAATGTGTTCGTCGGCTAGTCTGTGCAACACATGCTGTATAAGCAGCAACTGATTTTAAGAATGTTAGGTCCATAAGTATTTTGCACCTCTACACGACCACAGTAGATTTGAAATGAAGCAACCCAGATGTGATTGAAGTGTAGACTTTCAGCTTTACAGGGAGACTGTCTTTCAGATTTTTTCAAGTGTAGGTCATAAGATTTTTTACCTGACACCCAGTTATTTTTGTTTAGTGGACCAAAAGCTACTGAATTCAAATCACAGACTTCCAATTTTTCGTTTTTTTTAATAGAACAATTAATGAATTTAGGGCCACGTGGTCCTAAATTCTCCACTATTTTTTCCTGCTTCAACATGACCCAATTCAAGATACATCATCATGCATCACACGTGGTGGGCTTTCCCCGTTCACACAAGGCATTGTGGGATACAAATTTGAAATGGAGAAAAATGGAGGACGCAAGTGTGTGAAGGAAACATCAAAGATGGACTACAGTAACCGAAAGTGAGAAGAAAAGACGTTATGTTGCAAAGGAAAGGAAACGCAGAACCAAACTAAATAAGTGTTGCCAGGCAAAACAAACCTGGCCCGGTAGCACTTATGATGAATATAAAGGAAGATATCGTGGGGAAAAAAAAAAATAGGTACCCTATGGGTACATGTAGCTACTGCTTATAAATAAAATTCTGATACCATATCCATACAGTAAATCTAGCGCATATGCATATTTTTAGTCTGAGTCAGTAGCCACAAAAATGAAGCGTAATCCAAAAATGAACAATTTAAAAATCACAGAAGTAAAATATACCAAGTGTCTGTACTTTTATATTATTTCTACTCTTACCTCTTACAGTTTTCGTAACTGAAACCTCTGAACCGAGGCTGACATACACACGCTGTCACCTTGACCCAAACTCTTATTTCTGGGAAATGGCCCGGCATTAGAGCTCAGTGGAACACACTTTCCCTCTGTAATAAGCATAAACATGTCTGAAAGCGATTTCTTTAGCAGTTCATTTATTTCGTATGGTGAACCGAATTGTATACACTCACCGGCCATTTTAATCAGAACACATGTATGTGCATGCGCAGTGCGCGATCGTTACACTCTTACAGCACGATGACGTAGTGACTACAGCCTATATATGAGGCAGTAGACACAAAAATTACCTTGATCGGATGACCCTCAAAATGGAGGTTTTGAGACCAATGCCCATCTATCCTGAAAGTTTCATTAAGGTTGATCCAGCCGTCTTCCCATAATATCGTTTACAAAAAAAAAAAGCCATCTGAAAACAATCTCACCCCCCTGGTGGACTCTGTAGCAGGCGAGGTAAAAATATCAGCTGTTCATTTAGCGACAGAATTATGTAACTGTCAGTGCATGGTCAAGGCAAACCTGTAGATGGCAGTAATGCAACACTGTGGATGCCAGCTGCCGTAAAACCCAAAAGAAGAAGGTGGTAAACCTGTGTATGAGCACATGGACTTCCTCTATCAACGCGAAGCGAGTGATTTTATGCACGTTATTTGTTCAGGAATCCCCTCAAATTAAATAACTTCCCAGCCACAGAATAGCCTGATATTTTGTGAGATATTACAGAAAACAAAATCACAATGACCAAATTTCAGAAGGAACGAAATTTCACCGATGTTATGAAATCAAAAGGCCGTCCAGCTTTAATTCAAGGTGTTTAAGAAATGAAACATTAACTGTTTAGGACTTGCAGCCATTTTTACATAGTTCCTCCAAGTTTCATTTCAAATCCATTGTGGTGGTGTACAAAGGCAAAATTACAAAAATTAACGCTGTCTAAATACTTATGGACCTGACTGTAAGAGGGACAAGGATTAATTTCCCTAGTCATACAAGAAACTGCAGAACTGTTCTCTGTTTGATACATGTACTGTATAGGACGTGTTGTCTTTTCTCTGTGCAGTGAAGTGATTATTGTGGACCCAACAACCGAAGAGGAAAGTCTGGCTACAGCATTAATAACCGCAGTCACAGATGAGGACGATCGGCTCTGTGCTTTCCACAAACCAGGTTCATGTTCTGCAGTACATTTCTGCCATAGTAAACCATTTCTTCACTGATTTTAAATAGAATTGGAAACATAGTAAACCTTTAAGTTAAGATAGACTCCACCTCATGACTTTTTTTTTTCCCCCCCCACCCAGGGGGCAGTTCTTTATCAGCAGAGAAGCTGCAGGACTGCATAAATCGAGCTGTGACCCGAAATCGAGAGATCAAC
This sequence comes from Neoarius graeffei, assembly GCF_027579695.1. NCBI lineage: Eukaryota > Metazoa > Chordata > Actinopteri > Siluriformes > Ariidae > Neoarius > Neoarius graeffei. The sequence continues at coordinate 22,114,231 of NC_083593.1, forward strand.
AAACTCATCGACAAAGTCACTGAAAGCATAAGCTCATCAAAATAATTACAAGGAGACAAGTTTCTTATTTAAAAGTTGTATTTTTTTCCACTGTTAATATATATTTTCTTTTTTTATAACAATAAAACTGCTGACAAAGACCATTTACAAAACTTCTGCCTCAGTGTTCAGAAATGTCTTTCCACACCCCTGATCCTGAATTTCCACCCATAAGAATATACATAAACTGCAGCTTCAGTAAAACAAAATGTCATTTTAAAATGTGCTGTAGAAAAACTGCACACATAATTGCATGTTGGGAGAACAAGGCCCATCACTCAAAGGCCCAGCTCCATGTCCAGCTGCAGAAAAGTTTTTCACAAAACTAAATGACCAGCAGGAGTTTTTCAGGCACATCTCTATGATTCTCTTCACAATGAGCCAAAAGGCTCCCATAGAAAAGGATGATGGCAAGGAGAGAAATTAAGAGCATGCAATGAAGAATTCTCAAAGAATTCTCATTTAATATATTTCTTTAAAAAAAAATGACCTTCAATAAATGTCCCAAGCTCTAAAAATCCTCATTCAAAAAATAGGTTGGATTAGTGGATATGTTACATCCTTAGCTACAAACGCAAGGGGGGGGGGGTTAAAAAAAAAATTTATTGGTTGTCACAGTCAGGGCAAAGAAAAAAATAAGCTGACCAAGCACAGTGTATTCCTCATGATGTGCAGGCGAGGTCAGGGGTCATGATTTGGGGAGAGGCTGGGGCATGCTGCGTTTCCTCTTACTTCTTGGTTGATTGGCGGAATGTTGCCGTGGCAGTGCTGCCTGAGGCCCCGCCCCCGCTGCCATAGCCATTTGCTGCTGCATTTGGTGTTGCAAGAATTGCAACTGTACATAAAGGGGGGGAACAAAAACATTGAGTGTGTGTGTGTATGAATGACGCTACGGTCTCCCCTCACAGACTGCACTCTAATAACTTTCAGAAAGGTTAGGATTTACATCACAGTTGGGTGGATGCAGAACATGAAAAAGGTCTCACACCCCAGAAATCATCTGTATTTTATTTCTATATTTATTATAAGCATTTATTATAACTGAAGTTTACAACAGTGAATGTTCACATCCATGTCAGCTGAATGATCAAAGTAGTAGAGTGGTCTTTACACAGCTACTGTGAGAGGAGACAGCAGTCAGCATTGCTGCATTTACAGAAACACAAATAGCCAAAATGACTAAATTAGCAGAAGCTGGATGAAGCAGAGGAAGAGCAGGGAGCAGAGGGTGCAGGCAGATAATGGGAACAGAATATGAGGAGGAACAGTTTAGCAGCACCAGTATACCATCAACTGCTAAAACTTACAAAACAGCACCAGACCTGCCAATCCTGAATGAGTAATCGATTTTGCAAACTTTTGCATTCTAAAACTAATAAATAAATAATTTTTTTTGATTAATTAATTACTTCCAATTATCCATTATCTATATCACTTATCCATCAGGGTCACAGGGGAAGTTGGAGCCAATCCCAGCTGACTTCGGGCGAATGGCAGGGTACACCATAGGCAGGTCGCCAATCTATCGCAGGTCTAACACAGACGAACAACCATTCACACTCACATTCACAACTGTGGGCACATTAAAGCAGCCAGTTGACCTAATCCTCATGTCTTTGGACTGTGGGAGGAAACCCACACAGGCATGAGGAGAACATGCAAATTCCACACCAAAAGGCCCCAGTCAACCATGAGGTTTGAACCCCAACCCTTCTTGCGGTGAGGTTTGAACCTCGAACCTTCTTGCTGTGAGTTGACAGTGCTAACCACTGCACCATCACACCACCCTGATTAATTAGTTTTTAATCAGAACATACTTTTTACTTCACAGATAATCAAACCATGTGTTATGATTCTATAATAACAGACTTTCAGTCACACATGGGGAAGGCATAACCGTTAACAGCTGGCATTGTGAGAGAGGGGGAAGGAGAGAGAGAGAAAAAAAAAGGGGGGGGGGGGGTGCTGGTGAGAGAATGACCATCACATCTGAACTAACCTGACTCTCGGATGTTTCACAACATTAGCCAACTATGTAAATTAACTATAAAATAAAATGCATGAAGAGTCATTCATTAATAAACATTGTAATTGTTGCAAATCACTGTATGGCAGCGAGAGTGTGGTCAAGCGTTGGCTGTGAACGGCAAGGAGTCAGGTTGAACCAGCAGGTACACCTGCTGACCAAGTTACACCTGTGTCTAATTACTGGCTCTCTATTAATGTGCCTCAGTGCAGCTTTCAGATGGCCAGTAACGAGACAGAGAGCCGTGTTACACAATGCGTGTGGTCTGTCTGTGTGTACAGCGTAGCAGTCACTGAAAAGTGAAAATAATAAAAGTGCGCCTTGAACTGGAGGGTCTGTCTCCAGTTCCTCACTGCCCAGACAAAGAGTTGTTACACTGGTGCTGAAACCTGGGATTTGAGGAACAAATGCCGCTACGGAGTCCAAACCAGTCAGGTAGCTCCTCCAGACCCTCACCATCGAGCTCCAACGCCAGCACTAAGAGCTGCTCACACTGTCCATTGAGCAAGAACAGTGCTTCCGGGGCCTTTGCAAGGCCCAGGCAAAGGACCGGCAGGTGTTGCAGAGCTTGGTCCATTTAGCAGGTACTCCAGCAGTCACTCCTGCGGCTAGTGTTCCTGTTCAGATGGTCAAGATGGGGCCGCAGGACGACCCAGAAGCCTTCCTCAAGCTGTTCGAGCATGTTGTTGAGGTGGGCTCGTGGCCAACCTCACAGTGGGCAGCTCGCCTATTGCCGCTCTTGTCGGGGGAAGCCCAGCTCAGCAGCTCCCGGCCAGCAGCATGCTGGAGTACCCAGAGCTGAATTGGGCTATACTGCAACAGGTTAGCTGCGGCCCCAAAGAACCTCACCAGCGGTTCCGTGCACTGGCCTACGGCGAAGATGGACACCCGTTTGCGTTCGCGCAGCAGGCTGAAACATTTGCTGATAGTGGCTGCTGGCAGACAAGTGCGACATGGAGGACGTCATCGACTGCGTGACACTGCAGCAGGTTGTTGCCCAACTGCTGAACAAGACCTCGACGTGGAGCCAGAAGAGTGGAGCTGGAAGAGATAGTCTGACTGGCAGAGGACCACCTGACAGCATTTCCAGGAATAGGCACTCCTGCAGTTTCTCTCTTCCTCCCTCTCTCTCTCCCCTCCTCCCCTACCCCAGCCCTGTGGAGACGGGGGCCAATCCCCCCGATACCCACTCCCTGCACTCATGTCTGTCTTCATGTCTCTTCACCCCTTTCTCCTCCCGTGTCTGTGCTGCTGCTAACCTCCCCTCTCTCTCCCCACAGGTGAACCCATCTGTGCCCACCAAAATCAGGAGAAAAAGTCCAGGCAGGTCTGCCGGCGCAACAGGAAAACTGGGATTTCCTGGGATCAGCATTTCTGCAAAGGGGAGGGGATTCTGATTCGCATTCCTGATGCGCCGCAGACTTCCCCCAATTGAGCAGGAACATACCAAGTCTCTGCGAGTATGCAAGGGGGTACACATCAGGCTTTGGTGGATTCTGGCTGTAATCAGACTTCCATACATCAAAGCCTGATTCAATGCAGGGCACTGGGAAATGCGTGACTGGTGAAGGAGAGATGTGTACACGGGAATGTTCCCAAATATCTGCTAATGCCCATCATTATTAATTTCCGGGGAGAAAAGCATAGTGTAGAGGCAGTGGCTAGCCTGAGCCTCACCCATCCACTTATCCTGGGAACAGATTGGACGGAGTTTAAAATGTGAATAAAACAGATAGTAGTGGATAGGTCCTGCAGTAGTACGTCATGGGGAATCCCGCCAAAATGTTAGCTGGGGAGGCAGTCCCAGGACCATCCACGTCAGCACTGTGTCATCTCTCTCAGGGGATTTCCCACTGGAGCAAATGCGTGACGAGTCTCTGAGGCATGCTTTTGACCAAGTGAAAGTGATCGATGGCCAGAAACTCCAACCTAATATTGCGCTTTCCTTTCCGTATTTTTCCATTATTAAGGATAGGCTATATCGAGTGACACAGGACACTCAGACTAAGGAAGAGGCGATAAAGATGTTGGTCCCGAAGGGCCCTAGGGAACTTTTATTCCATGCAGATCATAATCCCCATGGCAGGACATCTAGGTCAGGACAAAGCACTAAATCATCTCATGGCTCATTTCTATTAGCCAAGGATTCACGCTGCAGGTGGTGTGCAGCTTGTCACAAATGCCAACTGGTAAATCCAGCAGCCACACCAAAAGCACCATTGAGCCCATTACCGTTAAGTGAGATTCCCTTCACAAGAATTGGCATGGATCTCATTGGGCCATTAGATAGATCTGCACACAGGTACTGCTTTGTGTTAGTCATAGTGGATTATGCAACACAATACCCACAAGCAGCACCTCTTTGCAATAACTCTGCATGTAGTGTTGCAGAGGCTGCAGGCTGGATGGTTACCCGGCCTGAGTCAGGCAGTGGGGGTATGTGACAGCAAGGGTGTGGTCGAGTGTTGGCTGTGCACGGCGAAGAGTCAGGTTGAACCAGCAGGTAATATGATGAGTTACACCTGTGTCTTAATTACTGGCTGTTTATTAATGTGTGTCTCTGTGTGTCTTTCAGGTGGCCAGTAACTAGAGAGTGAGTTGTGTTCCCCAACATACGGTGTGTGAGTACAGGGTAGTAGTCACTGAAAAGTGAAAATAATACAACCCCAATTCCAAAAAAGTTGGGATGCTGTGTAACCTGTAAATAAAAACAGAATGGGATTGTTTTCAAATCATGGAAATGCTATACATCATTGAAAGTAGTACAAAAGCAACACATCAAATGTTGAAACTGGGAAATTTTATTGTTTTTTGAAAATTATATGCTCGTTCTGAATTTGATGTCCGCAACATGTTTCAAAAAAGTTGGGACAGGGGCATGTTTACCACTATGTTGCATCATATCTACTTTTAACAACACTGTAAACATTTGGGAACTGAGAAGACCAAATTGCTGTAGTTTTGAAAGAGAAATGTTGTCCGACTCTTGCCTGATATATAATAATTTTAGTTGCTCAACAGTTCGGGGTCTCCTCTGTCGTATTTTACACTTCATAATGCGCCAAATGTTTTAAATGGGTGACAGGTTGGGACTGCAGACAGGCCAGTTTAGCAGCCGGACTCTCTTACTACGGCGCTATGCAGTGGTAAACATGCCTCTGTCCCAACTTTTTTGAAACGTGTTGCTGACATCAAATTCAAAATCAGTATATGTTTATTAAAAAAAATTTGTTTCAACATTTGATATGTGGTCTTTGTACCATTTTTCATGAAATATAGTCTCCATGACCTAATGATCACATTTTGTTTTTATTTACAATTTACACAGCATCCCAACTTTTTTGGAATTGGGGTTTTAAAAGTGTACCTTGAATTTTAGCACCTGTTTCTAGTTCCACATTGCCCAGACATAAAGAGTTGTTACACTGTGTTATAAGCGGAATAACACTACTATATGAAAATAATGCACTTATTTCACCACACTAATGTTAAGCCAAGAATCAATCTAATCTGTGTTAATTATATTCACTGCAACCCCGCTATAACAAACTCTTTGGGGGATATCCAAATAGCTCATTATACCAAATGTCTGTAATACTGAAATGGACCCACTTGTCACACCAAACACACACACACTTACATAAAACAAGACCAACTCTGTTTAATTTATATTATCGCTTAATTCACTTACATATTTAAGACGTAAAGGAAAAAGTTACACTCGCTATCGTTTGCTTGCCACATCATCTTTGTTTTTAGCCCATCATGGTGATTCCAGTTACAGATGAAGTCTCCGAGCTCTTTCTTTAAAAGCTGAAGTCGAATTTTTCGGGATCCCATATTCTTTAGACAAATTTGTTGCTTTCTCACCAACACTTTAGATGTTCAGGATATGAAGTTTGTCTTCGACAGCGTCACATCCACACGCAGCAGCATGCCTCGAATTGCTATTCAGGTGCACGCGTGCAGCACCAATAGGACTAATTACCATGCGCCTCTTCCGGATTAGAGCGCAACCACAGTGCACTTACAAGGACACTCACAACACACAGACTTTGCAAAGGATACACATTGTACCTAGCGTCTCACATTATCAAGCCTTTTGTAGCACTGTGTTGATATTCTGGTTTCCGACTCTGTTTTGTATTTTGGATTTTTCCCTTTGTCTCCGCCTCGGTTGACCATTGCCATTTCTCATCTCATTATCTCTAGCCGCTTTATCCTGTTCTACAGAGTCGCAGGCAAGCTGGAGCCTATCCCAGCTGACTACGGGCGAAAGGCGGGGTACACCCTGGACAAGTCGCCAGGTCATCACAGGGCTGACACATAGACACAGACAACCATTCACACCTACGGTCAATTTAGAGTCACCAGTTAACCTAACCTGCATGTCTTTGGACTGTGGGGGAAACCGGAGCACCCGGAGGAAACCCACGCGGACACGGGTAGAACATGCAAACTCCGCACAGAAAGGCCCTCGCCGGCCACGGGGCTCAAACCCGGACCTTCTTGCTGTGAGGCGACAGCGCTAACCACTACACCATCGTGCTGCCCCATTGCCATTTCTCGATTCTGATTTTTGATCACTCATTTGGATCTGTTTGCCAGCGTGTTTTTAAATAAAACTCTTCCAGCAATTACATCCATCTATCACCTGCATTTTCTGACAGACGGAGAGTATCTTATGTTTACAAGTAGCCATGACAACAGTGCTTATGGAGTAGAGACTCGAGTAAAACTGCTTTTAGCTCATAAAATAAAGTCCTTTTAAGGGAGTTTTTTTTTTTAAATCAATGATTGCCATTCCCAATAATCATTAGCAATTGACACCTAAGCTAGACTAATTTAATGGTGTTAACATGTATTGTTAAATTATTGTTTGTCTCTGGTGGGAAGAGGAGAGCATGGCTCAGTGATTTTTTTTTTTGAAGACCGACTCAGTCATTAAAAGCAGGGGACATGGACTTAGTTTGTTATGTGCGAAAGTTCATAGTAAAAGACTTCATTATGGACCCTTTTCACGTGACGTCACGACAAACGCGGCCGCCATTTTGGACATGTACTACCAGTAGTTTACCACAGCCAACATTGAGGAACGGCAGCAAAGAAAGTGTTTATTTTCAGCAAGACTTCCATCATGCCACTATATTGTTGTGCACCTGGATGTAGTAACCATCAACAAACAAGGCAAGGGTTATCATTTTATCGGATCCCGGTAGATGCTGACCGACGGAGAAGATGGATAGCGGCATACCAGCGCTTGTGTAGTGACCACTTTGTTGGAGGTAAGACGAATAAAATTAGCCAGAAAGGGCATTACATTGCTGTTAACATTCCATTCTAGTTTATTGTAATTATGATCTGGCAGCTATTTACACCGGATCCAGTGTAAATAGCTGCCGGAACCAACGTCCGAGGTTCCGGAGCGCGCTAGCTCGCAGCCGGCCGGAGCGCGCTAGCTCGCGGCCGGCCGGAGCGCGCTCCGGCAAGCTCGGACGTTGGCTCCGGCAGCTATTTACACTGGATCCGGTGTAAATAGCTGCCAGATCATAATTACAGTAAACTAGTAAATACAGTTTTCTGCATCTCGCTCCTTTTTCTTTTATGTTTGTCGCCTTCCTCGCATTCAAACCGATTCGAGCCAAAGTCCACTACATATCCAAAATGGCGGTCGCATTTACAAAGGTCACGTGACTGAAAAGGGTCTATAGCAGGGTTGCAGTGTATTTGTTTGCTGTTAGCTAAATCAAAGATAGACTGGTAGATTTTATTTCAAAGGTAATGAACTTGACACTACCCAATTTAACTTGAGAGAAAAGTGAAGCTGCCCACTGCTGATTATTGATGCGTCATTCATGAACAATTCATTAATTTTGAACCAACCTTTTGTACGACTTGGGAGTAACGAGTCGTCTCAGTGAGGGATTTAATTTTTCCCCCTCAGCCATGCATACATGCCACTCAGACTCGTATTTGTTCACAAATGGGTCTTCGTGTTCGAATCTTCTGTTCTTTTGTCACATGACCGCCGCATATTCTTAGTGTAGGGATGACTGATGCATTCACTACTCATAACTATGGGTCCTCATGTTGGAGTCTCTTGTCCATTATTCATAAGGTTACAGCAGTAAAATGACAAATGCTATTATTACTGGAGAGAGAAGCTGGTCAACCACAACATTTCCATAGCTAGCTAGCTGTGTGTAATGTAGCTACTGAATGGATGGTTAATTTGCCTTTCTGTTGGAACGAGTTCATACACTACGGGTTTTCAATGACCAGGTCGGCTAAAGTGAACAGCTGTCATACAATGAATAGAATATTCTTTATTGAATGGTGTAGCACTCTTGTACGTGCAATTGAACTAATCAGTCATTTCAACTGCATAATTCAAGAGGCTATGGTCCAGAAGCTTGGTTAAGAGCTTAAGAAAAGTGAATGTGTATTAAACTTTACTAAATGAAGCAAACCATGTTGCTCTTAGTGTCTGAGAACCGCACCCTTTCCGTCATCATGCAGATTACTGCTAAAATGCCACACTAGTTTCAATTAATTATTTCAACGAATGACCTGAAACAAGATTTATTTATTTTACTGAAAGAGATTATAAGATCTGTCTCAATAAAAAGATTCGAATTTTCGATCACTAGTGCTGATGCAACCGTGAAACTTGAGTTCACTGCTAGGATGCGAGAGCGGAGGGGCATACAGTGAGTGTCAGATCACACTGGAGAGTTCAAAAACTACTCTGCAATGGTCAATTATTTCAGATTCAGGTCTTGGTTGGCTTATCTGTCATTTTATTAGAGAAAAATAAGTCTGCGTATTTTAGAATGATGACTCATACCAGCATAATCTGACATCAAAATGCGAAGCTCCTACACATAATGCGTAAATGTTGGCAGGTCTGCAGCACAAATCTATATTTAGGCAGCTGTGTGCAAGATCAGATTAACTGCCTTAACATTTATAACATGATAGTGTAATGCAATTTTACTTAGAATGGGCATCAGGAAGTTGCTATCTTTTTGGCTTTTAGCACCTGGCTTTGGGATAGCTCAATAATGAGCTGTCTCAAACCAATAACTGCTTTTTCATACTAATACATTAAATTAGCAACCAATGAAAACCTTTTATGAAAAAAAGGGCTTCACTATGTTTACATGCACCAAATATTCTAGTTTTCCCCCTCTGAAAGACAGTATTCCTACTAAGCTATTTACATGTCTAATGAAAATTAATATTCCACTAATATTCCCGTTTACATGCAGCTGTGGATACTCCAAATGTCTGGTGGTTTGTATACAACACACAGAGCTGACTGCAAACAGGGAAGAGGACATGTGTGACAAACTGCTGTAAAATCCCCAAGTGAGACGAGTATTCCGAATGCACTGTATACCTGTCCAAATGATGCTCCTAAAACCCAAATAATGCCAGCATATCCCACGTCTTAATTGGAAAATGCTAAGTACAAGGCCAAATTCGGAATATCCAAACGGAATACACGTTTACATGACCCATATCAATAATAGTGGAATATTAGTGTGCATGTAAATGTACTACTTGAATGTATCAGTATTAGAAAGCAGTTTTATATGAATGAATTAAAACATGCAAGGTCAAGAGTCAAGCAAAAACTCTAACTTGGGAAGAAAAATCCAGTGTCACAGTGTATATATTAAACAGTAAACCAAGGGGGCAACTATGGAGATGTTAGAGGCATCTTTGTGAATCACAGTAGCAGATGCTGCAAGCTGTCCAGCTTAAGACAGACATTCTAAATAGTGGATACATAGACATCTTGCATACAAGACTCATGCCCTTTTTTAGGTAAGACTCCAGATTGTTGAAGGTTAAAAAAAGTAATGAAAGAGCGTTTGTTAAAGGGGGTAAAAGTCTATTAAGTTTTGGTTCTGCCAGATGAAGCTGCAAGTTAACTATTGTTATTGAGGATTTATATCCTCCAAAAATGTCAAATAAACACCAGTAGGGCCAGGCTTGAAAGTCTCAACACTGACAGTCTGATATTAAGATGTCTATGAGTGGATAATGTCAAAGTTGCTGCATTACTTGGATCTGTGGCTGGTGCTGCTGCTGGAGCCTCGGGGACGGCAGGCTGGACCCAGAGCCCTCCAGACCACAACCCAGCTGGGACAGAACTACCATGCCAGGAAGAGGAGGAGGGGGAGGGGGAAGAGGACAGGAAAAAGTGGAGATAAAGGGTAGGAATGAAGGACAGAGAAGGAAGGAAATAACAGAAAACAAAAGGTAGAATGTAGCAGAGAAAGGGGGAACTGGCATCCTCCTCACATAAATTAAACATTGGACCGAAAAAAAAAATCAAGCTAAAAAATAACTGTATTCATTTGTTCTTGATGGATCAGTGGAATATGATACAAATTATTAGTAAACTATTAGTGCATCTACTGTTTGTTAGTGCCTGTTAGAAAGATCTATCAATGTAAATAAGTCAGTTACAGAGACCAATAAGGAAGGAGAAAAAACGAAACACTACATCTGGGTGTGAATGCATGCAATTTTTGTGTGTATACGCACCTGTCTGTGAAGGCATGAATCCCCCTACCCCGGCGAGGTTGATGACAGCAGTCTGTTGTGCTGCAAGGCCTTGCTCGGTGGTCAGTCCCTGTTCAGTCTGTTCAAAGATTTCACAGTACTGAACTGTCATCCATATTTGCCTTTATACACTCATTTAGTAGGACCCTATTTTTGTGATCATAATTCAAGTGGAACACACATGGCACAAGATCACCACATTGGCATATATGGATATAGCACAAATATTTCTATATTTTCATAGCCATTGGCACAGGTGGAAATTTTTCAAGCTGAAATTGTGATCCATTGTCTCATTCATCTTTTGATCTCAAATCCAAAGCTCTTAAGTGTACAGAAGAAAGAAAAGAAGTCGTTTTACTGTTCCAGTACCTTTGGAGGAGATTGTGCACTACAGGGCCAAAAGTCTGTGGACCCCTGAGCATCACACCCATGTGTGTTTTTTGAACATCCCAATCTAAGCCCCCCCTTCCTGTTAAAATAACTGCCACTCTTCTGGAAAGGCCTTCCACTAAACGGAAAAACCTTGTGACCTCAGCCACAAGCACATTAGTGAGGTCAGGCACTGTTGGGCGAGGAAGGGTTTGGGCACAGTCAGTGTTCCAGTTCATCCCGAAGGCGTTCAGTATGGCTGAGGTCAGGGTTTTGTGCAGGGCATTTGAGTTCTTTTACTCTAGCCTTGGCAAACCATGTGTTCATGGACCTCACGCTTTGTGCACAGGAGAACTGTCATGCTGGAACAGGTTTGGGTACTTTAGTTCCAGTGAAGGTAAATTGTAATTCTATGGTATACAAACCCATTTTCGACAATTGTGCACTTCCAACTGTGGCAACAGTTTGGGGAAGACCCATTTGTGGGTGTGATGGTCAGATGGCAGCATAATTTGGCCACACAGTGTAGCAATGAATTAGGCACACCAAGTTTATTGAGTTTCACTGAACAAATCTATTGATTCAGTTTCGTGTCTAACGATGTGTCAGGTGCTTGCATTACAATTAGTCACCACAACGGAGTTGTTTAAATTTGTTATGGAGAAAATTATCCAGTCAGTTGCATTCGGCTGAATTGGGGTGATGAATGGACATCCACAAGATGTAAGTCAGGAAGACATGTAACAGAATTATAAAAACTTTGGTTTAGATTGACATAATCTTGGATCAAACTGGATGGAAAAGATCATTGCTGATGCACTATCATTGCTGAGCTGCTTCACGCATATCAGTAGGACATAATTATAAATATCTTATGGCTATACAAATTAGAAATGCAAGAATTACATAAAATGGACATGTACTGGCAATGAAATATCGTTCAGTAAATGTCTATGCTTTTCCTTCCAGCTTATAAAACCCTTTTCCAAAACAGTTGGGACACAGTGTAAAACATAAGTTTAAAAACAAACAAACAAAACCCAGAATGCGATGATTTACAAAATCAAGGAAACCCTATGTGTCATTGAAAATAGTACAGAGACAACATATCAAATGTTGAAACTGAGAAATTTTGTTGCTTGAAAAATATATGCTTACTCTGAATTTGAGGCCAGTAACCCATTTCAAAAAAAAAATTGGGACAGGGGCATGTTTGCCACTGTGTTACATCACCTCTTCTTTTAACAACACTCTAAACATTTGGACACTGAAGAGACCAACTGCTGTAGTTTTGAAAGTGAAATGTTGCCCCGTTCTTACCTGATATACAATTTCAGTTGCTCAACAGCTCAGGGTCTACTTTGTCTTATTTTGCGCTTCATAATGCACCAAATGTTTTCAATGGAAGGCAGGTCTAGACTGCAGGCAGGTCAGTTTAGCACCCAGACTCTTTTACTAAGGTGCCATGCAGTTGTAATACATGCAGAATGTGGTTTAGCGCTGAAATAAGCAAGGCCTTCCCTGAAAAAGACAATCTGGATGGCAGCATATGTTGCTTAAACATCTTTATATATTGTTCAGCATTAATGGTGCTTTCCCAGATGTGTAAGCTACCCATGCCATGTGCATTCATGCCCATCTCCCCAATACCATCACAGGTGCTTGCACTGATGACATGCTGGATGGTTCCTCTCCTCTTCAGCCCAGACGATGTGTCCACAATTTCCAAAAATAATTACAAAATTTAAAATTTGTTAGACCACAGGACAGTTTTCCACTTTGCCTCAGTCCATCATAAATGAGCTCAGGCCCAGATAAAGCAGCAGTGTTTCTTGATATTGTTTATATATGGTTTTAAATTGCGTTTGTGGATGCAGTGACGAACTGTGTATACAGACAATGATTTTTGGAAGTGTTCCTGAGCCCATGCAGCGATTTCCATGACAGAATCATGTTTGTTTTCAATGTAGTATCACCTGAGGGTCCGAAGATCACGGAGCATCCAGTATTGGTTTTCAGCCTTTTCCCTTGCGTACAGAGATTTCTCCGGATTCTCTGAAACTTTTAATGATATGTACAGCATATGTGATGATCCCCAAATTCTTTGCAATTTTACATTGAGGAACATCATTCTTAAATTGTTGCACTATTTTCCTATGCAGTCTTTTACAGAGTGGTGAACCCCTCAACATCTTTATGTCTGAAAGGCTCAGCCTCTCTGAGATGCTCTTTCTATACACAATCATGTTACCGATATCACACAACCAATTAACCTAATTAGTTGTGAGATGTTCCACCAGGTTTTTTTTTTTAAGCATTAACGTTTCCAGTCTTTTGTTGCCCCGTCCCAACTTCTTTGAAATTTGTTGCTGGCAATAAGTCAAAAATGAGCATCTATTTTTCAAAAAACAAAATTTCTCAGTTTCAACATCTGGTATGTTGTCTTTGTACCATTTTCAATTAAATATACAGTTTCCATGATTTGCAAATCATCACATTGCGTTTTAATTTATATTTTACACAGTGTCCCAACTTTTTTGAAACGAGGTTGTTGCTCCTGTGTGCGTGTATTAGGTTAGACTCGTGTCCAACTCACCGAATCATTCTGCTGCTGGGGACTGGAAGTAGCAGACTGACTGCTCTGCTGTTGGGGAGAGAACTGAGAGATCTGCTGTTGCTGTAAAGGGTTAAAAATCAATGGTGTAGCAGGGATCTGAGCCAGAGAGAAGAGATGGAGGAAGAATATCAGATGAATCCATAGACATTTTTCATGGTAATATTATTTTATTTCTGTTACACAATACCAGTCAAAAGTTTGTACACCCTGCTCATTCATAGTTTTTTCTATATTTTCATTATTTTCTACACTGTAGAACAACAGTGAAGACATCGAAACAGTGAAATAACATATGGAACATATATGGAATTATGGGCTTAACAGAAAACGTTTCACATTTTAGATTCTTCAAAGTAGCCACCGTTTACCTTCAGGACACTTTGCACACTACTGGCATTATCTTAACCAGCTTCATGAGGTAGTCACCTGGAATGCTTTTCAATTAACAGCTATGCCTCGTCAAAAGATAATTAGTGGAATTTCTTGACGACTTAAAGGAGATACGCAGAACCATAGCCTCACTTTTTGTTTATAAATGCCTTGAGACCTCAAGAATGGCATAGGAATAGTTTTAAGCGTTAAGAATAAATCTAATATAGTAATTTTTACGATTAAAATTATTCATATAGGTAGCGGTCTGAGTGAATGACCTTGACATCACAGCAGGAAGTCTATCGGTCTCATCGCCATTTCTGCTATACTAAAACAGAGCTAACTGCAACTTCGATCTTCCATTTTCAGCTAATTTATCACCATGCCACGTAGATGTGTTGCTGGTGGGTGCAGCAACATGACAGAAGGTGGATTTATGTTGCCTTCATGGCCCAAGAATGATCAAACTGCAAAGATTTGGACGCGTTTTGTGAGAACTTCACGGGCACATTTTACTGATGACTCATACGAAACCTCTGATCTATTGAGGAGCGTTGGCTATAAGCCCGTATTGAAAGAGGGTGCAGTACCAACAATTAAAGGAAAAGAAAACTACAAGAAAAGGAAAGCAAGTTCAGTTGCACCAGTTCTCCTGGAATGTGAACTGGGCAGTAATGGCAGAGTACTCAGTATGGAGAAAATGGAGAATGAGTGGACCAGTCGGCAGATTTCTCCGCTGGATATGTTTTCCCCCCCCTCTCCGCTCGATATGCTTGCCTCAGCAGCAATATCTCGCCCTTACATAGAAGAAGCAAATGAACAAAGAACTGAAAGTCAGATTGTTTCAAAACAAAATCAGCCACAAGCTCGGCCTTCAAGAAGTGAAAACACGGATGGGTAAGATGCGACTCTCATTTGGTTACATAACACTACTCGTTGTTTACCTGCATTTAGATTAATACATGTAACTTGTATTGTGTATTTAAAAGCATATACACAGAGCCATGGCCTCACTTTCGTTTATAAATGCCTTGAGACCTCAAGAATGGCACAGGAATAGTTTTAAGCATTAACAATAAATCTAATATCGTAATTTTTACGATTAAAGTGACTTATATAGGTAGCGGTCTGAGTGAATGACCTTGACGTCCGTAACGTCACAACAGGAAGTCTATCGGTCTCATCGCCATTTCCGCTATACTAAAACACAGAACTGACTGCAACTCCGATCCTCCATTTTGAGCTAATTTATCACCATGCCATGTAGATGTGTTGCTGGTGGGTGCAGCAACACGACAGAAGGTGGATTTATATTGCATTCATGGTCCAAGGATGTTCAAACTGCAAAGATTTGGACGCATTTTGCGAGAAGTTCACGGACACATTGGGCACCTATGAAGTGGTCTCTCCTCTGCACATTTTACTGAAGACTCGTACAAGACCTCTGATCTGTTGAGGAGCGTTGGCTATAAGCCCGTATTGAAAGAGGGTGCAGTATCAACAATTAAAAAAAATTAAAAAAAAACGAAAAGGAAAGTATTTATTTTTTAAAAGTGAGTTCAGTTGCACCAGTTCTCCTGGAGCCTGAGCCAAGGGTTGTTGCTAAAACCCGGGACAGGACATATTGCTTGGACAGTGACCTCCCCGCAGTTGTTGCTAAAACCGGTGACATCCTGCTCCGCCCCGGGTTTTAGTAATTGCCTGAGCCGAGCAGTAATGGCAGAATACACAGTATGGAGAGAAAGAGTGGAGCAGCCGTCTGATTTCTAAACTGGATATTGCTGTCATCTCGCCCTTACATGGAAGAAGTGAATGAACGGAGAACTGAACGAACAACTGAAAGTCAGATTGTTTCAAAAGAATCAGCCACAAGATCGGCCTTCAAGAAGCGAGAACACAGACGGGTAAGTTCCAACTCTCATTTGGATAAAAAAAAAAAGCAAAGCAACACATTGTTTACCTGCATTTAGATTAATACATGTAACTTGTATTGTGTATTTAAGGTACCGGTATAAGATTATTTAATTTGCTTCAGAATGTGATTGTCTCAGTTCATCTGATTATTTAATTAGCCTTTTACAGTTTATCAGTGAAAATGCATGCATGTACATGTATGTTGCATAAGTTATAACACCTATCCTGTTTTAATGAGAGTCACATGAGACTGTCAGTTCAATTCCATCCAATTCTCTAGACGGCTTTGTTCTCTGGCTTTATTTCGTAAGGTGGGGGCCTCCGTGGCCGACGTGTTACTATCAGATTCACTTTTTGATGGTTCGAACTGATACAGTTCTACGTGTATAGCAGTAGCATGTACACACACTCAAATTTCAGGACTATCACAGTCAGGTGTATTACTATCTGAGGAATCCGAAGAATCTCCAGTAAATCCGAATGAAGAGGCCATTGCAACCACTCTCGCCTGCCGAGTCTGGCTTTGGTCTATAGCTGTCAAAGGCCTCGGCCTTAAAACCAGTTATCGCTGTGACGTCACGCACGCAGGGCTGGCTGACTCAGCGGGGAAGTTCAAATGCCAACTTTGCGGTGAATTTTAACTCTCAAAAATATATATTTTTTAAATTCCCATTTATGCAGCATACAAGAGTCAGGGATGTAGATACCATCCACCCAGAAATGTATTTAAAAATAAAGGTTCTGTGTATCTCCTTTAATGCGTTTGAGATCAAACAGTAAATAGTAGATAATAAAAATACAGTAAATAGCCCTATTCTACAACTGTAGTAGTCCATATTATGTCAAGAACTGGCAAGAACTGTTCAAGTGAGTAAAGAGAAACGACAATCCATCATTACATAGTGTGAAGTGTCTTTTAATTAATAAAAATAAAGAAAACACATTTAATTAGGTTGTGTCCAAACTTTTGTCCGGTACTGTAGTTGCCTTCATCATGTTTTCCAGGAAGAATAGAAATTAAAATCGGCATATTTTGACCCCAGCAGCCTCACCTGAAGAAGGTTGAGCGGCCTCAAGCTTTGCGTGTTGTTCAGACCAAAAGGTGCACCTGCAGGACAAGAGCACAGAAAACAAATTTTAAAAAATAAAATTAAATTAATTTATTAATTAACATAAACAAGAAGGACAGTCATTTATATCCTTCGCCCTATATACCAAGATATTATTTGTCAGAGTTTTCAAGTTCTGCTGCAGGAAACCAACCCTACCTCTTTCCACTGACCTCAGCAGTCCATGGCGTAAGCCCACTGGACCTTTGGTCCAGATGAGCTAAAAATAAAAATCTCTCACATTTCTTAGTCTCAAAAGGCACATACATTACTTAAATCAACACATATACCAACTTCCAAGACCATACCACTCGCAGTTTTCAAGTTCTGCTCCCAAAACAAAACCTACCCCCTAAGACTAACCTGAGAGACTAAGTCTGAAATTGTTTACATGGAAACATGAAAAATTTAAATTTCTCAAATTTCTTAGTATGAAAAGACACATCTACATCACCTTGTTAGCATGTATACCTAGTTTCAAATCCATATCATGAATAGTTTTGGATATACGCTCTGGAAACAAACATTGCTCTTAGAAACTAAGTCAAAATCTATTTATGTAAAAATTTGATTTTTTTTTTTTTTTACAAAAATCCAAAATAGCAAAAGGCACCAGTTCACATGTTGCTTGATATGTATAAAAAGTTTCATGAAGGTATCTTCAGTAGTTTTAAAAGATATGGCCCAGAAACGAACACGTGACCAGACGGACAGCCGGCCGGACAAACGGAACCCGTTTCTAAAAGGCACATCTACATCACCTTGTTAACATGTATACCAAGTTTCAAATCCATATCATGAATAATTTTAGATATATGCTCCGGAAACAAACGTTGCTCTTATGGCCCTTTTCCACTACCCTTTTTCAGCTCGCTTCAGCCCGACACGGCTTGCGTTTCGACTACCTCAGAGCAGCATGACTCAGCTCGCTTCAGCCCTGCTTAGCACCCAAAACTCGCACGGTTTTGGAGTGGGGCTGAAGCGAGCCAAACCAAGCCGAGTGGGGCTAGGGGCATGAGGAGACACTCCCTTGTGCACTGATTGGTGAGGAGGAGTGTCCTCACATGCCCACACACGCCCCGCGAGCACGCTGGGATCTGTAAACACCGTAAACCCGGAAGAATAATAATTACGAATTACGAGAATTTCTGAAGCCTTATGCGCCTCGCCTCATCTATACGCTCTTGCCAGTATCTGTTGGCGTTGTCGGTGACAACAAGCCACAGCACCAAGACCAGCAACACTAACGACTCCATGTCCTCCATGTTTATTGTTTACTATCCGGGTCGTGAGACTACCGCTTAAAAGATCACTGATGTCACTGTTTGCGCCGCCTAACGACATCACGTGACGTCCACCCACTTTCGCTAACTCCACCCAATGTGTCCACCCACTTCCAGCCAGCACGGTTCAGCGCGGTTGTAGTCGAAATGCAACTCCAACAGCCCCACTCAGCCCAACTCAGCCGCGTTGGTAGTGGAAAAGCGGCATTAGAAACTAAGTCAAAATCTATTTTCTACGTAAAAATTTGAAAAAAAAAAAATCCAAAATAGCAAAAGGCACCAGTTCACATATTGCTTGATATGTATACAAAGTTTCATGAAGGTATCTTCAGTCATTTTAAAAGGTATGGCCCGGAAATGAAAACGTGATCGGACGGACGGACACCAAACTTCGTTTGGGCAGGGGATAACAACAAAAACTGTGTGCACATAGATTGTGTACTAATCAAACCACAAATAAAGCAGATATTGTAGCATAAATGTAAAAGAGTGAGGACGTGAATACCTGCAGAAGGTGCAGGCTGCATGGTAGGAAGTGCACTGGGCATCAGACCTCCTGAAGGCAAAATTCCACTCAAGTTTATTCCAGGACTACAACTCAGCATGGGATTCGAGCCAGCCATTAGAGTCTGAGGACTGCTGTGTCATACATACAAACACACAAATTTAAAAAAAAAATCTAACATATAATGTATATTTTAAGGTAATGTAATGCATTGAACGATTTATTAAATGTAGCACATATTATGCGCCACAGTAAATAAGGTGTTGCCTTCAAAGTAGCTCCTGTTGTAAATAAATCAACAATGAAAAAATTAAATGACTAGGTGAAGAAATATAAGAAAAGAACAAAATGTATATTCCATTCTCACTTTTAACAGAGAAAGGAAAAAAAAGACAGATGGAGAGAGTGAGTATGTGACAAAGTGGTCAGAAGGTCATACCAGCCAACCACGTTGATGAAGTTGAGGCCAGTAGGGTTAGTCATGACCTGCGAGGAAGTAGTGCCAGTGCTGATGGAGGTGGGTAGAGGGATGGTCATGACAGGCAGCGCCATTTGTTGCTGGGAAAAGGGGGTGAGCAGTGTCTGCTGCTGGGGCATAGCTGGGTCCTGGGGGGTGGGTGTCACTGAGGGCGTGGCACCCTGAATGTCTACTGGGTGAGGTGTTGTGCATGGGGTGTTGGTTGGCGTGGGTGTAGATGGCTTGGGTGTTCCAGATCCTGAGAACAAATAAGGAACCATCAAATTAAAAGCATATATGCACAGTCCTCTCCAAAAGTATTGGAATGGTAAGGCTAATTCTTTTGTTCACACAAGGGCAACAATAAACATCTCAATCACACGTTCCAAAATTGTTTGATTACTTGAAAAATGGGTGGGTTCAAATAAAAGATATGTTCCCAAGTTGTTTAACATACAGGACTATGCAAAAGCCTGAGGCACTCTGTTTTTTTTCATGCAAACCTTGCTACAGATTCCTATTTTATGATTTCTACATTATCCACATTATTTCTAGATCATACTGTCAATTCAACCTCCTTCAGTATAGACAGATGAAAACCTAACAAAAATAAAAGTTATTTTTGCGTGCAGTTACCACTAAAATCAAGAAAAAAAAAATCTTGAATCTACTAGTTAGATTACACTCTACTAGCTGCGATACTCTAAGGCCTTTAGTTTTTCAGGTCAGTTATAAACTGTGGTAAGAGTGAGAGACAGCGGAGTATGTGGAATGTAGACTCACTTTGCATGGGAGAGAGGGCAGCGGGAGACAGCAGGCCCATCTGGCCCAGCTCGATGGAGTGCTTCCGAGACAGAGATTGACTCTTATTGGGGGGAGGGGTTGGACACTTCAGATGGCCACTGGGTGCTTGTGTACTGTAAGGATTACCTAAAGAAATGTGTGGACAGGGAAATCCCACAAATATAGAGTGAAATCACATGCATCAGAACCTGAAGCTGAATTAAATGACGTGCATGCAATGCCATGTTTTCCCTCACAGACAGAGCCAGGGTATTATTGAGAAATTGAGAGAAGGGTGTCAGCAGGGGCGCTCCTCCGGGAAAATTTGAAATGTTGAAGCAAATTTGGGGCCCTCTGGTACAATCTTAGCATGAAAAAGCAGCTGGGAGAAGCTCTTAAAATAATGTTTTAAGTAGTGAATTTCTGAAAAAGGAATCAGTCGACTTAAATCATTTCAAGAAAATTCTTTATTTTATAGCACATGTGCCTAAAGGTAAATAAGCATTAGAGATTTCACACACGCCTCAGATGAGGTTGCATAAAAAGTTCTGCAGCTTCCTCAAATGGGAAGTCCTCAAAACCTATCTTGACGTAGTTTAGATGAACAAGGCGGTCCAATGTACTGATGCTAACCTGCTAACCAGGCTGGAAAGAGATGCAGAACACAGTTCAAACAGCCCTACAAAATAATCATCACAGTCATGCTACCACATGCACAATCATGATTGCAAAATTATAAATTAAAATTGCTCGCTTTTGTTTCATCATAATTTTTTCCAGTAGAGGCTTTGCACCATCACCTGATCCCATAGCAATGGTAACCACGCCGCCATGACAGGGGCATGCTTGTAGTGCTTCATTCAGATGAGTTAGTTGTAATTGATCAGTATGGGTAGGTTTTGCTGCGGTTTTGGATGTGCAAATAGTTTTGAACAAAACAAAGACATCAGATTTTTTTATTTACCAAAAGGAACTCATCATTGGGGGGAAAAACTAGAGAGATTTCTAAACACAAAAAGGAAAAAAACATTCAGCGGGACTCTGTGTCGAACCGAGAGGTCAAAAATCCGATAGTATGCTCACTTCATTTCAACGAAGGTAAGAATTAAAAAAATAATTTCAGAACTGGAACAAGGTGCTCATTCTTATCCAGTGACATGAACATGAGTGGCACAGCCTAAACTTCACCGAGACTTAAAGTGCATTTACATTCAGGGATCCTTCGGAGCGCATTGTGTGCGTGCCTGGGAGCCAGTCATTATGGGAAACACCTGATACTGATTTGAGAGCAATCGGCACATGCACGTAAGGACACAGAGGCTTTGTGAAGTATCATCATCATCATCACGTTTGTTTCTCGCCATGTTTAGGACTCTGCTTTCAGTTTTGTTTTTGTAAATATCACGCCTGCTAATAAACACTCTTCCTGCACTTACAGCTGCCTAGTGCCATATACCTGACGGTATATTTCACAAAGTCTCTGTGAAAAGTGTCCTTACAGCATGTGCTGATTGCGCTCAAATCAGCATCAAGTGTTTCCCATAACGACTGGGTTCCAAGCGTGCGCACAACGCACTCCGCAGGATCCCCGAATGGGAATTTTGAAGCCCATTGTTGCAGAAAATTACCCATTGACTTCTAGTATTGTCTGTCAGGTCTCCAGATAACACCTACGGCAGAGCTGGTACCCCCTTACCAGCCCCCCATGGCTAATAAAACAAATAAATGAATGTTATGTTACATGTTACCAACAAAAACACAATGCCCACATTTTTCAAAGTTGATGAAGAGCATCCACCCCCCCACACACACACTTTATATATTATTTATTTATTTATTTTGGTGGACACCATATTTCATGATGACAGGAATGTTTAAACCTCAGAGATATGTGTTCAGATTTAGCTGGCACGATTAGATCCAGAGCTTTTTGCTTGTATGCTTTTCTTCAATTTCCACAGTATTTTTTTTTTAACACAATTGAAATGTTTTGTATGACCACCTAAATATATGGTACTGAATTTTCCCCAACTTAAAATTTTCTCAACCTGAATTGTTAAGGTCGGAATTTGAAACTGGTGAATTCAGAGCCAACATATTGAAATATCCAAGACTTGTAAAGAAAAACTTCAGCCTGCATGTTGTTTTCTTAAAAATAAACATGAAATTCAGGTCGAGTTCCTGTCAAATCTGATTCTCAATATATTAATAGTCTACACAAAAAAAGAACACACTGGACTCTTGTATTTGTTCAACACAGTTATCTCCAAACACAGGGTAAGATCTATCTAACTGCATGTCCTCTATAAATAGCTGCTTACCTGAGGAGCTGGTTGAGGAACCAGAGGGCAGTTTGATCGGGGGAGGTTTGTGCTTAACTCCCTTTCCCAACACTGAGGACTGGACCAACGCTGAGAAACCATCCACCTTAAAGAACACAACCAAACCCATCACATGAAAACCATCTGTACTTGCACATCCAACCATAATGTTTCCTCTGTGATGGAGTAAATATATTAAGTGCATCTTATTGTGATTCGCATTTGGTTTGTGATTCACAACTAAGCAGCTAAATAGTATGGCTGTCACTTATTATTTTGATCATCAATTAGTTGATTGTTTCCTTCGATTAACAATTGAGTAGTTGACATCATATGGCATCTTAAAACCTACTTGTACAGACTATTATTAACATTTATCCCCCCCCACCCACCCCGAGGTAAATGCTACATATAAGTGCTCTATAAATACATTTCATTTTAAAAGAAATTTCCAACAGGTTACTGTATTTTCATGAAATAAAAAATATACAGTGCTCAGCGTAAATGAGTACACCCCCTTTGAAAAGTAACATTTTAAACAATATCTCAATGAACACAAACAATTTCCAAAATGTTGACAAGACAAAGTTTAATATAACATCTGTTTAACTTATAACGGGAAAGTACCGTAAGGTATAACTTAGATTACACATTTTTTTCAGTTTTACTCAAATTAGGATGATGCAAAAATGAGTACACTCCACAACAAAAACTACTACATCTAGTACTTTGTATGGCCTCCATGATTTTTAATGACAGCACCAAGTCTTCTAGGCATGGAATGAACAAGTTGGCAACATTTTGCAACATCAATCTTTTTCCATTCTTCAACAATGACCTCTTTTAGTGACTGGATGGAGAGTGATGCTCAACTTGTTTCTTCAGAATTCCCCAAAGAAAATAATTTCTTTACACCACAAAGGTGAAGGCTACAAGAAGATCAGCAAAGCTTTACTTATCAGTCAGAATACTGTAGCAAAAGTGGTACAAAAATTTAAGAAAGATGGAACTGCAGCCGTCTCACAGAGACATCCAGGTCGTCCACGTTAGTTAACACCTCGACAGGAGCGTCTTCTGATGAGAAGCGTTGAAGAAAATCGGCATGCAAGTTCACTGCAGTTATCTAAAGAAGTAGAAAGCCAAACTGGGGTGACTATTTCCCGTGACACAATAAGGCGTACACTGCAGAGGAATGGCATGCATGGATGCCGTCCACGAAAGAAGCCTCTCCTAAAGCCCAGGCACAAAAAAGCCTGCCTAGAGTTTGCCAGGGCCCGTGCTGACAAAGATGAAGACTACTGGGACTCTATACTCTGGAGCGATGAGACCAAGATAAATGTTTTTGGAACAGATGGCTTCAAAACTGTATGGCGTCACAAAGGTGAGGAGTACAAACAAAAATGCATGGTGCCTACAGTGAAACATGGTGGTGGCAGTGTCCTTATGTGGGGCTGCATGAGTGCTGCTGGTGTCGGGGAGCTGCATTTCATTGATGGCATCATGAATTCACAGATGTATTGCTCTATACTGAAAGAGAAGATGCTACCATCACTCCGTGCCCTTGGTCATCGTGCACTTTTCCAACATGACTAAACACACATCTAAGGCCACCGTTGGATTTCTGAAGAACAGGGTGAAGGTGATTCAGTGGCCGAGTATGTCTCCTGATCTGAACCCAATCGAACACCTACGGGGAATTCTGAAGAGACAAGTTGAGCATCACTCTCCATCCAGCATCCAGTCACTAAAAGAGGTCATTGTTGAAGAATGGAAAAAGATTGATGTTGCAAAATGTAGCCAACTTGTTCATTCCATGCCTAGAAGACTTGGTGCTGTCATTAAAAATCATGGAGGCCACACAAAGTACGAGATACAGTAGTTTTTGTTGTGGGGTGTACTCATTTTTGCACCACCCTAATTTGAGTAAAACTGAAAAATGTGAAATCTAAGTTATATTATTACCCTTACTTTCCCATTATAAGTTAAACAGATGTTATATAAAACTTTGTCTTGTCAACATTTTGGAAATTGTTTGTGTTCATTGAGATATTGTTTAAAATGTTACTTTTCAAAGGGGGTGCACTCATTTACGCTGAGCACTTATATTATATATATATACACACACACACACGTATACGTACGTGTATATATATCTATCTATATCTATTATATATATATACACACACGTGTGTGTGTATATTATATATATATATATATATATATATATATATATATATATATATATATATATATATGTACACGTGTGTGTATATATATATATATATATATATATATATATATATATATACACACACATATATATATATACACACACACACACACACACACACATATACATATATACACACACACACTCATACACACACAGTGGTGCTTAAGTTTGTGAACCCTTTAGAATTTTCTATATTTCTGCATAAATATGACCTAAAACATCATCAGATTTTCACACAAGTCCTAAAAGTAGATAAAGGGAACCCGGTTAAACAAATGAGACAAAAATATTATAATTGGTCATTTATTTACTTGAGGAAAATGATCCAATATTACATATCTGAGTGGCAAAAGTATGTGAACCTCTAGGATTAGCAGTTAATTTGAAGGTGAAATTAGAGTCAGGTGTTTTCAATCAATGGGACAACAATCAGGTGTGAGTGGGCACCCTGTTTTATTTAAAGAACAGGGATCTATCAAAATCTGGTCTTCACAACACATGTTTGTGGAAGTGTATCATGGCACAAACAAAGGAGATTTCTGAGGACCTCAGAAAAAGCGTTGTTGATGCTCATCAGGCTGGAAAAGGTTACAAAACCATCTCTAAAGAGTTTGGACTCCAACAATCCACAGTCAGACAGATTGTGTACAAATGGAGGAAATTCAAGACCATTGTTACCCTCCCCAGGAGTGGTCGACCAACAAAGATCACTCCAAGAGCAAGGTGTGTAATAGTCGACAAGGTCACAAAGGACCCCAGGGTAACTTCTAAGCAACTGAAGGCCTCTCTCACATTGGCTAATGTTAATGTTCATGAGTCCACCATCAGGAGAACACTGAACAACAATGGTGTGCATGGCAGGGTTGCAAGGAGGAAGCCACTGCTCTCCAAAAACAACATTGCTGCTCGTCTGCAGTTTGCTAAAGATCACGTGGACAAGCCAGAAGGCTATTGGAAAAATGTTTTGCGGACGGATGAGACAAAAATACAACTTTATGGTTTAAAGGAGAAGCATTCTGTTTGGAGAAAGGAAAACACTACATTCCAGCATAAGAACCTTATCCCATCTGTGAAACATGGTGGTGGTAGTATCATGGTTTGGGCTTGTTTTGCTGCATCTGGGCCAGGACAGCTTGCCATCATTGATGGAACAATGAATTCTGAATTATACCAGCAAATTCCAAAGGAAAATGTCAGGACATCTGTCCATGAACTGAATCTCAAGAGAAGGTGGGTCATGCAGCAAGACAACGACCCTAAGGAAACAAGTCATTCTACCAAAGAATGGTTAAAGAATAAAAGTTAATGTTTTGGAATGGCCAAGTCAAAGTCCTGACCATAATCCAATCGAAATGTTGTGGAAGGACCTGAAGCAACCAGTTCATGTGAGGAAACCCACCAACATCCCAGAGTTGAAGCTGTTCTGTACGGAGGAATGGGCTAAAATTCCTCCAAGCCGGTTTGCAAGACTGATCAACAGTTACGGGAAATGTTTAGCTGCAGTTATTGCTGCACAAGGGGGTCATACCAGATACTGAAAGCAAAGGTTCACATACTTTTGCCACTCACAGATATGTAATATTGGATCATTTTCCTCAATCAATAAATTGCCAAATATAATATTTTTTTGTCTCATTTGTTTAACTGGGTTCCCTTTATCTATTTTGAGGACTTGTGTGAAAATCTGATGATGTTTTAGGTCATATTTATGCAGAAATATAGAAAATTCTAAAGGGTTCACAAACTTTCAAGCACCACTGTGTGTGTGTGTATATATATATATATATATATATATATATATATATATATATATATATATATATATATCTCCATGTCATCCTCAAGCTCAGGTCCTCTACCAGAGGCCTGGGAGTTTGAGGGTTCTGCGCAGTATCTTCGATGTTCCTAGGACTGCGCTCTTCTGGACTGAGGCTTCAGATGTTGTTCCTGGGATTTGCTGGAGCCACTCTCCCAGTTTGGGGGTTACTGCCCCAAGTGCCCCCACTACCACGGGGACCACGCAACCCTTGACCTTCCACATCCGTTCCAGCTGCTCTTTCAACCCTTGATACTTCTCAAGTTTCTCATGTTCCTTCTTCCTGATGTTGGCGTCACATCTATCACCACCACCCTCTTCTGCTCTTTGTCCACCACCACTATGTCCGGTTGGTTAGCCAGGATCTGTTTGTCAGTCTGGAAGCTGAAGTCCCACAGAACCTTGGCCCTGTTGTTCTCAGCCACCTTCTGTGGTATGGCCCATTGGGACTTGGGTACTTCTATTCCATACTGGTTGCAGATGTTCCTGTATACTATCCCAGCCACTTGGTTGTGCCTCTCCATGTACGCTGATCCAGCTAGCATCTTACACCCTGCTACTATGTGCTGGACTGTTTCAGGGGCTTCTTTGCACAGTCTGCATCTTGGGTCTGATCTACTCTGGTAGATCCTGGCCTCTATGGCTCTTGTGCTTATGGCCTGTTCTTGTGCTGCCATGATTAGTGCCTCTGTGCTGTCCGTCAGTCCTGCATTATCCAGCCACTGGTAGGATTTCTTGATATCAGCCACTCACTCTATCTGATGGTGGTACATGCCATGTAGGGGTTTGTCTCTCCAGGTTATCTGTTCCTCCTCCTCCTCTGCACTCTCATCAGGGTTCTGCTGCCTGAGACATTCACTTAGCAGTTCATCCTTTGGGGCCATCTTTCTGATGTATTCTCGGATTTTCGATGTTTCATCCTGGACCATGGTCTTGATGCTCACTAGCCCTCGGCCTCCCTCTTTCCGCTTAGTGTATAGTCTCAGGGTGCTGGACTTGGGGTGGAACCCTCCATGCATGGTGAGGAGCTTTCTAGTCTTGATATCTGTGGCTTCTATCTCCTCCTTTGGCCAGTTTATGATACCAGCGGGGTCTCTGATGACTGGTAGTGCGTACATGTTGATGGCTCGGACCTTGTTCTTACCATTCAGCTGACTTTTCAGGACCTGCCTTACTCTCTGGAGGTATTTGGCTGTGGTTGACTTCCTTGTGGCTTCTTCATGGTTTCCATTAGCCTGTGGAATGCCAAGGTACTTGTAGCTGTCTTGGATATCACCTATGTTGCCCTCTGGTAGGTCAATCCCCTCAGTCCGGATCATCTTGCCTCTCTTTGAGACCATCCGGCCACACTTGTCCAATCCGAATGACATCCCTATGTCATCGCTGTAGATCCGGGTGGTGTGGATCAGCGAGTCTATTTCTCGCTCGTTCCTGGCATACAGCTTGATGTCATCCATGTAGAGCAGGTGGCTGATTGTTGCCCCACTACGGAATCGGTATCCGTAGCCGCTCTTCGTGATGATCTGACTGAGGGGGTTCAGGCCTATGCAGAACAGCAGTGGTGATAGCGCATCTCCTTGGTATATGCCGCACTTGATGTTGACTTGGGCAATGGGTTTTGAGTTGGCCTCTAGGGTTGTCTTCCCCATTTCCATTGAGTTCTGGATGAAGGTCCTTAGGTTCCTGTTGATCTTGTACAGTTCCAGACATTCCAGTATCCATGTGTGTGGCATTGAGTCATAGGCTTTCTTGTAGTCAATCCAGGCAGTGCACAGGTTGGTCTGTCTCTTCTTACAGTCTCGGGCAACTGTTCTATCGACCAGTAGCTGGTGCTTGGCTCCTCTGGTGTTACTGCCAATCCCTTTCTGTGCCTCGCTCATGTATTGAGCCACATGCTTACTCATTTTTGCCGCAATGATGCCTGACAGGGCCTTCCATGTTGTGCAGAGACAGGTAATTGGCCGGTAGTTGGATGGGATGGGTCCCTTCTGGGGGTCCTTCATGATTAGGACTGTCCTGCCTTGGGTTAGCCATTCTGGGTGGGTTCCATCCCTCAGCAGCTGGTTCATCTGTGCTGCTAGGCGTTCATGGAGTGCAGTTAGCTTCTTCAGCCAGTACGTATGGATCATATCGGGGCCTGGTGCTGTCCAGCTCTTCATCTTTGACACTCTTTCTTGGACGTCTGCCATTGAGATGGTTACTGGTTCTTGTTCTGGGAGGTTGCTGTGGTCAGCTCTTAGGTCCACTAACCATTGGGCATCGGTGTTGTGTGATGCCTTTCTTTCCCATATGTCTTTCCAGTATTTTTCCACCTCAGCTGGGTGGGTCTGACCGGTTGTTGTTCCCCTGCCACTGAGAGTACACCTTGGCTGAGATACACCCTCCTTGGTGTATCTCTTCTAGCTGTTAGTCGCTGTTTGGCAGTTTCGAGTGCCTCTGGTATGGAGAGTGAGTTGTACTTCCTGGGTGCCCCTTTATTCACCATGTTCCCTTTCTGTAGTTCAGCTAGCTGGCTAACTTCTCTCCGTGCTGCCTTTATCATGGCCTCTAATCGTCTCTTCCATGGTGGATACTGTTTGTTATGTCCCGAGCCCACCTTGTGTCCAAGCATCTCCATGATTACTGTTGCTGTACTGTGTATCAGCTTGTTGGTCTCAGTGATGGTTCTTGTGGAGATTGTCTTCAGAGCATTCACATCTACTAGTAGATCTTCTGAAGGTACTTGGCAACTCAGCTTCGATATTCCTCGGGGGCTCCAGGTTTCCAGTTGGGTCACGATCTTCCTTCTCAGGTCAGCAGCTCTTGTGTTGAGGCTGTTAGGTGTTGGGGCTTGATACCCAATCTCTGGTTGTGGGGATGATGACATCTCCCCACTAACCTGTCTTCCTGGCTCCCCCTTGCCGTAGCATCGTTGTTGTATTTCATTAATCTCTAGTTGTGATAGTAGATTTCGATTACGGATGTTGGAACACTGGGCTAATAGCTGTTTCTTTGTTAGCCCTGATTGTGGGTTTCGAAGTATCCAATGGTATCCCCTCTCTCTGGGATTGCTTGTATTGCTTTGCATTCCAGCAAATCCGTATTTTCTGTCCTCGTCCATCGATGTCTTGTTCCAGTAGCCCATTTCTCATCAGTTTGCCCTGGTTCCCTAGCAACTGACACAGACCTTGTTGACCCGGGCGACGTCTGAGCCGGTATGACTCTATCAGTTATGTCTTCACTCATTCCTGAAGTAGGCTGATATATCATGAGGGGTCTTGCCGAAGGACCCTTACTGGATGATGTTTTGCCCCGACCGGGATTCGAACCCCGATCTCCTGCGTCGTAGTCAGTGAGCATTACCACTGTACTATCCAGCTGAGATTTTTTATTTTTATATAATTTGGACACTGACAATTTTTTTTTTACCTGTTTACTGAAACATATTCAAGTTATAGTTATATAATGGACATGGACATAAAGTCCAGACTTTCAGCTTTCATTTGAGGGTATCCACATTAAAACTGGATGAAGGGTTTAGGAGTTTCAGCTCCTTAACATGTGCCACCCTGTTTTTAAAGGGACCAAAAGTAATTGGACAATGGACTCAAAGGCTATTTCATGGGCAGGTGTGGGCAATTCCTTCGTTATGTCATTCTCAATTAAGCAGATAAAAGGCCTGGAATTGATTTGAGGTGTGGTGCTTGCATTTGGAAGATTTTGCTGTGAAGAAAACATGCGGTCAAAGGAGCTCTCCATGCAGGTGAAACAAGCCATCCTTAAGCTGCGAAAACAGAAAAACCCATCCGAGAAATTGCTACAATATTAGGAGTGGCAAAATCTACAGTTTGGTACATCCTGAGAAAGAAAGCACTGGTGAACTCATCAATGCAAAAAGACCTGGACGCCCACAGAAGACAACAGTGGTGGATGATCGCAGAATAATTTCCATGGTGAAGAGAAACCCCTTCACAACAGCCAACCAAGTGAACAACACTCTCCAGGAGGTAGACGTATCACTATCCAAATCTACCATAAAGAGAAGACTGCATGAAAATAAATACAGAGGGTTCACTGCTCGGTGCAAGCCACTCATAAGCCTCAAGAATAAAAAGGCTAGATTGGACTTTGCTAAAAAACATCTAAAAAAGCCAGCATGGGGGCGTCATGGCTCAGGTGGATAAGGCGCCATACCATAAATCCGGGGACCCGGGTTCGATTCCGACCCGAGGTCATTTCTCGATCCCTCCCTGTCTCTACACTGTCCTATCCAATAAAGGTGGAAAAAGCCCCAAAAAAATCTTTAAAAAAAAAAAGCCAGCACAGTTCTGGAAGAACATTCTTTGGACATATGAAACCAAGATCAACCTCTACTAGAATGATGGCAAGAAAAAAGTATGGCGAAGGCGTGGTACAGCTCATGATCCAAAGCATACCACATCATCTGTAAAACACGGTGGAGGCAGTGTGATGTCTTGGGCATGCATGGCTGCCGGTGGCACTGGGTCACTAGTGTTTATTGATGATGTGACACAGGACAGAAGCAGCCGGATGAATTCTGAGGTATTCAGAGACATACTGTGTGCTCAAATCCAGCCAAATGCAGCCAAACTGATTGGTTGGCGTTTCATAATACAGACGGACAATGACCCAAAACATAAAGCCAAAGCAACCCAGGAGTTTATTAAGGCAAAGAAGTGGAATATTCTTGAATGGCCAAGTCAGTCACCTGATCTCAACCCAATTGAGCATGCATTTCACTTGTTAAAGACTAAACTTCAGACAGAAAGGCCCACAAACAAACAGCAACTGAAAACTGGTGCAGTAAAGGCCTGGCAGAGCATTAAAAAGGAGGAAACACAGCGTCTGGTGATGTCCATGAGTTCAAGACTTCAGGCAGTCATTGCCAACAAAGGGTTTTCAACCAAGTATTAGAAATGAACATTTTATTTACAATTATTTAATTTGTCCAATTACTTTCGAGCCCCTGAAATGAAGGGATTGTGTTTAAAAAATGCTTTAGTTCCTCACATTTTTATGCAATCATTTTGTTCAACCCACTGAATTAAAGCTGAAAGTCTGAACTTCAACTGCATCTGAACTGTTTTGTTCAAAATTCATTGTGGTAATGTACAGAACCAAAATTAGAAAAATGTTGTCTCTGTCCAAATATTTATGGACCTTACTGTATATATATATATATATATATATATATATATATATATATATATATATATATATATATATATATGTAAATACACACACACACACACACACAAGCACAGTGGTGCTTGAAAGTTTGTGAAGACTTTCAAATTTTCTATATTTCTGCATAAATATGACCTAAAACATCATCCGATTTTCACACAAGTCCTAAAAGTAGATAAAGAGAACCCAGTTAAACAAATGAGACAAAAATATTAGACTTGGTCATTTATTTATTGAGGAAAATGATCCAATATTACATATCTGTGAGTGACAAAAGTATGTGAACCTCTAGGATTAGCTGTTAATTTGAATATGAAATTCGAGTCAGGTGTTTGTCATCCCATTTGATTGAAATCAGGTGTGAGTGGGCACCCTGTTTTATTTAAAGAACAGGGATCTATCAAAGTCTGATCTTCACAACACGTTTGTGGAAGTGTATCATGGCACGAGCAAAGGAGATTTCTGAGGACCTCAGAAAAAGTGTTGTTGATGCTCATCGGGCTGGAAAAGGTTACAAAACCATCTCTAAAGAGTTTGAACTCCACCAATCCACAGTCAGACAGATTGTGTACAAATGGAGGAAATTCAAGACCATTGTTACCCTCCCCAGGAGTGGCCGACCAACAAAGATCACTCCAAGAGCAAGGCATGTAATAGGTGGCGAGGTCACAAAAGACCCCAGGGTAACTTCTAAGCTATCGGTTCCCAAACTGTGGTACGCGTACCCCTAGGCGTACGCGACGTGATTGTAGGGGGTACATGGGAAGAAAAAAAAATTATGCAAATAGCAACGAATGTAGGCAACGTAATACAACAAATAAGCAACCTGCCAATCAGTCCCAGCACTTTACTACGCACGCACACAAAATTAGGCTCGAGGATTCTCCCTTCAACTGAAACAGTTGTTGCTAGGCGACCAACACGAAACTTCAGTCAGTTTAGTTACATGTCACTTCGCTGCTATGGCAATGAAATGTCGCTGCTAATAAAGAACGAACAAACACGAACATGGACAAATGGCTGAAAAGAGTAAAACCCCCCCTCCACAGAGACGCCATCGGCTCCTAGGCCTACTATCGGGGATCCCCCTGTCAGTGACAGCAACCCAGATTTCTCTTCCGTGGATCAGGGTGCTAGCAGCAGTAGGGATACTGTTGCTCATCAAGCTACTAGCATGGCTTGTGCCACTGACAGTGACTGAGTATGATGACCCCCCTGACATGAGCAAGCATATAGATGCAGAAAGGACGATTTCAGAAAAAAGACGCAAATATGATGAGAACTACATTTCGTTGGGGTTCACTTGTATCGGTACTGGCTTGTCTATTCAGCCACAGTGCGTTGTATGCGCAAAAGTGTTATCTCACAACTCAATGAAACCGTCACTCTTGCGCAGACATCTAGAGACAAATCACCCTCACTTGAAAAATAAACCACGGGAGTTTTTTGAAAGGGAATTACGTGGGGTTTCTACCAGTAAGAGCAGCATAAGAAAACCAGACACAATAAACAAGAAAGGGTTAGAGGCGTCTTATATGGTGAGCTACCGAGTAGCCCGGACTGGCAAGCCCCACAATATTGTGGAGGAGTTTTTTCTACTTTCTGCCGCAGACACGGTTGGGGTAATGTTGGGGGAAAAGGCAAAAAGTGTCATACAGTCCATGCCTTCATCAAACAACACCGTTTCTCGGCGTATCAGTGCCATTGCTGGGGACGTTTTAAAACAGTTACTGCTTTGCATACGAGCCAGTGAATTTTATTCACTACAGCTGGATGAGTCAACGGACGTGGCCGGCCTGGCACAGCTCCTGGTATATGTCCGTTATATCCATGAAGGGTCAGTTAAGGAGGACATGCTGTTCTGTAAACCACTCGAAACAAGAACAACAGGGGAAGACATCTTCCGTATGCTGGACACCTTTGTGACATCGAATGGACTTTTTTGGACTAAATGTGTGGGCATCTGCACAGATGGCGCAAGGGCCATGACAAGGAGGCACAGTGGAGTGGTCACGCGCGTCCAAGCGGTTGGTCCCGACGCCACTTGGGTGCACTGCAGCATCCACAGAGAGGCTCTGGCTGCCAAGGGCATGCCTGTAAATTTGAAGAACGTTTTGGACACAACTGTAAAAATTGTGAACTTTGTTAAAGCTAGGCCTCTGAACTCTCGCATATTTACTGCACTCTGCAATGAAATGGGTAGCGACCATACATCTCTTCTACTGCACACGGAGGTGCGCTGGTTTCAAGGGGGAAAGTATTGGCACGCGTCTTAGAATTAAGAGATGAACTTAAAATGTTTTTTGCTGACCAGACATTTCACCTGTCTGGCAATTTGCATGATGGAGAGTTTCTTTCACGACTAGCTTATCTCGGTGACATTTTTTCTCGGCTGAATGAACTTCATCTTGGATTACAGGGGCTCTCCGCAACCATCTTTAATGTGCGAGATAAAATCGAGGCAATGATCCAGAAATTGAAGCTCTGGATAGACTGCGTGGGCAAAAACAAGACAGAGGCCTTTCCGTTCTTGCATGATTTTCTGTGTGAAAATCACCTCAGTCTGAAAGACGGCATCAAGTGCGACATCACAACACATCTCCGCGAGCTGGCTGCTGAGCTGCGCAGACACTTCCCCGACAGTGACGAGTCGGACAGTTGGATTCGACATCCCTTTTCTACTGTCCCTACTGCCCTGCCGGTATCTGAACAAGAGAACCTCACTGACATAGCATCAACAGGATCCATGAAAATTGATTTCAACCACAAGCCTCTTACAGATTTCTGGATAGGATTGCGTGCAGAGTACCCTGAACCAGCAACACGCGCTGTCAAAAAATTAATGCCCTTCGCAACTACGTATTTATGTGAGAGGGGGTTCTCATCTCTGACGAGCCTGAAAACTAAATACCGGCACAGGCTGTGTGTAGAAGACGATTTAAGGCTGAAACTTTCTCCGATTCGACCAGACATAAGGGGGCTATGTGCATCCTCTCAAGCACACCCTTCACATTAACCTGGATTTTGGTCATGTTTAATGAACTCGCTCCGGTCACGCCCCCTCTCAAACTCGACGCAGAGCTCCACAGGTTTGGTTATGTTCTTAACAGGCTAATTAGTTCTTAGTCTTAGTTCTTGTTTCTTATTTCTCATGCCCGTTCATCTGTAGTTGTATTTAATATCTGCAAGCTAGTTAATAAAACTCTGCTCCCTACAGTAACAGTTTCATGTTTTTATTTCTTGTTGTGCATGGGGGGGTACGCAGTTGGAGATGAAATGCTTCAAGGGGTACGTGATGTAAAAAAGTTTGGGAACCACCGTTCTAAGCAACTGAAGGCCTCTCTCACATTGGCTAATGTTAATGTTCATGAGTCCACCATCAGGAAAACACTAAACAACAGTGGTGTGCATGGCAGGGTTACAAGCAGAAAGTCACTGCTCTCCAAAAAGAACATTGCTGATCGTCTGCAGTTTGCTAAAGATCACGTGGACAAGCCAGAAGGCTATTGGAAAAATGTTTTGTGGATGGATGAGACTAAAATAGAACTTTTTGGTTTAAATGAGAAGCGTTATGTTTGGAGAAAGGAAAACACTGCATTCCAGCATAAGAACCTTATCCCATCTGTGAAACATGGTGGTAGTATCATGGTTTGGGCCTGGTTTTTCTGCATCTGGGCCAGGATGGCTTGCCATCATTGATGGAACAATGAATTCTGAATTATACCAGCGAATTCTAAAGGAAAATGTCAGGACATCTGTCCATGAACTGAATCTTAAAAGAAGGTGGGTCATGCAGTAAGACAACGACCCTAAGCACACAAAGTCATTCTACCAAAGAATGGTTAAAGAAGAATAAAGTTAATGTTTTGGAACGGCCAAGTCAAAGTCCTGACCTTAATCCAATCGAAATGTTGTGGAAGGACCTGAAGCGAGCAGTTCATGTGAGGAAACCCACCAACATCCCAGAGTTGAAGCTGTTCTGTATGGAGGAATGGGCTAAAATTCCTCCAAGCCAGTGTGCAGAACTGATCAACAGTTACCAGAAACATTTAGTTGCAGTTATTGCTGCACAAGGGGGTCACACCAGATACTGAAAGCAAATGTTCACATACTTTTGCCACTCACAGATATGTAATATTGGATCATTTTCCTCAATAAATAAATGACCAAGTATAATATTCTGATGATGTTTTAGGTCATATTTATGCAGAAATATAGAAGATTCTGAAGGGTTCACAAACTTTCAAGCACCACTGTGTGTGTGAGAGATATATACATCACTCACACACACACACACACACACACACACACACACAGTGGGGCAAAAAAAGTATTTAGTCAGCCACCAATTGTGCAAGTTCTCCCACTTAAAAGATGAGAGAGGCCTGTAATTTTCATCATAGGTATACCTCAACTATGAGAGACAGAATGGGGGGAAAGAATCCAGGAAATCACATTGTAGGATTTTTAATGAATTAATTGGTAAATTCCTCAGTAAAATAAGTATTTGGTCACCTACGTACAAACAAGCAAGATTTCTGGCTCTCACAGACCTGTAACAACTTCTTTAAGAGGCTCCTCTCTCCTCCACTCGTTACCTGTATTAATGGCACCTGTGTGAACTCGTTATCAGTATAAAAGACACCTGTCCTCAAGCAGTCACACTCCAAACTCCACTATGGCCAAGACCAAAGAGCTGTCAAAGGACACCAGAAACAAAATTGTAGACCTGCACCAGGCTGGGAAGACTGAATCTGCAATAGGTAAGCAGCTTGGTGTGAAGAAATCAACTGTGGGAGCAATTATTAGAAAATGGAAGACATACAAGACCACTGATAATCTCCCTCGATCTGGGGCTCCACGCAAGATCTCACCCCGTGGGGTCAAAATGATCACAAGAACGGTGAGCAAAAATCCCAGAACCACACGGGGGGACCTAGTGAATGACCTGCAGAGAGCTGGGACCAAAGTAACAAAGGCATCAGTAACACACTACGCCACCAGGGACTCCAATCCTGCAGTGCCAGACGTGTCCCCCTGCTTAAGCCAGTACATGTCCAGGCCCGTCTGAAGTTTGCTAGAGAGCATTTGGATGATCCAGAAGAGGATTGGGAGAATGTCATATGGTCAGATGAAACCAAAATAGAACTTTTTGGTAAAAACTCAACTTGTCGTGTTTGGAGGAGAAAGAATGCTGAGTTGCATCCAAAGAACACCATACCTACTGTGAAGCATGGGGGTGGAAACATCATGCTTTGGGGCTGTTTTTCTGCCAAGGGACCAGAACGACTGATCCGTGTAAAGGAAAGAATGAATGGGGCCATGTATCATGAGATTTTGAGTGAAAACCTCCTTCCATCATCAAGGGCATTGAAGATGAAACGTGGCTGGGTCTTTCAGCATGACAATGATCCCAAACACAGCATCCGGGCAACGAAGGAGTGGCTTCGTAAGAAGCATTTCAAGGTCCTGGAGTGGCCTAGCCAGTCTCCAGATCTCAACCCCACAGAAAATCTTTGGAGGGAGTTGAAAGTCCGTGTTGCCCAGCGACAGCCCCAAAACATCACTGCTCTAGAGGAGATCTGCATGGAGGAATGGGCCAAAATACCAGCAACAGTGTGTGAAAATCTTGTGAAGACTTACAGAAAACGTTTGACCTCTGTCATTGCCAACAAAGGGTATATAACAAAAGTACTGAGATGAACTTTTGTTATTGACCAAATACTTATTTTCCACCATAATTTGCAAATAAATTCTTTAAAAATCAGACAATGTGATTTTCTGGATTTTTTTTTTCTCATTTTGTCTCTCATAGTTGAGGTATACCTATGATGAAAATTACAGGCGCCTCTCATCTTTTTAAGTGGGAGAACTTGCACAATTGGTGACTGACTAAATACTTTTTTTGCCCCACTGTATATACACACACACACACACACACACATTTCTAACATATACATACATGCAAAATATATATACCGTACACGTTTTTATAATGCACAGCAAGCAACATGTTGTTTGAAGCTAATTTTGCTGTACATTATCATCACAATCTTCTGGAAAGTCATTTGCCAAATATCTGATTATTTTCACTGAAAAATTATATTATCACAGTTTTCCCCTAGAAAAACTGGAAAGACTAGTGGCCCCCCTGAGCACAGTGAGGTAGGGAGGTCTGGGGGCATGCTCCCCTGGAAAATTTTTCAAATCTAAGGGTTCATTTTATGGCTTCTGGCGACATCTAGAGATGATTTTTATCAGTTCAACATGTTAGAGAAAAGGCTAATATTTTACTTATAATTTTGCTTAACTCCCACCCTAAACATGGGAAGAAAAAAAAAAAGGAAACAAAAAAGTCAGTACAATACCCACTTGCATCTCGCAGGCAGTGTACTGTTGCAAAGGAGACTGCAGTTTATTTTACATCAAAAAAAGTGAATGGTGATGCAACATGGCATGAGTTGTTCACAATACTGATCATTAAATTTTGGCAATAGTGCAGATGACTAAATGCTCTCACTGTGTGACTCCAGCTGGTCAGCAACATGCAGCGAACTGGCTGTTGTGGTCTCACAACTATGGTCTGCCACTGTTGCAGAGTTGTTTACACAGTTTTCTTTTTGAAAAACTCTAAGCTGCAACCCGTCTGTGTTTTGCTCACTTGTACCCACTCGAAGGCGCCACCATTTTTGCATAAGTTACCTATGAATATTAATTGCGCATCGCTCGTCCAATCAACACGGGATACCGCACACACTCAGCCAATCGGCACGGATTACCCTTCTCTGTGAACTTAGGTCACGTTCAGGGCCATGGGCTGGTATGGACTGTTTTGATTACTTGTTCAAAGGCTACAAAACACATGCGTGTTGATTCTCGCTTTATACTGTAGGCCTAAATTGTAAGTGTTGTGGCGGCAGTTTAATGGGTAGCGACATGTCACTAAGCACATCAGTCAATAAATCAAGCGTAGCTGGGCCGCTACGCTATGATGCTTGAGAGAAAATCCTGTATGTATAATCCACATTCACTGGATATGAGCAATCGTGCGTTCTGATTGGCTACTCTACTACAAGGATATCAGCCCAGCTACCGTGAGTTGAGAAAAACAAAATGGCAGAGCGTGTTGCCAAACCAACTAAGGACGAAATAAAAAAAAAAAAAAATCTACTTGAAAACACCCCCCCCCATAAAAAAGAAATGGAATAAAAGTAGTATTTGATGGCAAGAACTTTTTTTTTCAAGAATTATTCGTAGCATTTTATGAAAGATGCTATGTCATTTCGCTGGTTTGTTTACATTTTTTTTTTAAAGACATTTTTTGGGCTTTTTTTCACCTTTATTATTGGGTAGGACAGTGTAGAGACAGGAAATGAGCGGGAGAGAGAGACAGGGAGGGATCAGGAAATGACCTCGGGCCGGAATCGAACCCGGGTACCCGGATTTATGGTATGGCGCCTTATCCACCTGAGCCACGACGTCCACGGTTTGTTTACATTCTAAGCGGAAATGATTTTGTTGGACGTTTTCTACAAAGTTTTTATCAAATTTGAAAAAAAATTAAAAACGCTCTGTTTCTCAAAATCCAGTGAATGTGGATAGAATAAAACAGTTATTCCACTCAATCTCGTCATACGTGGCTTACAGCCAACAAGGCGCATCAGCTCATGTATGACTTGATTTTGTGGAATAACTTTTTATTATAATTTTATATATCAATTAATCATGACCACTCTACTAAATAGCACAAGAGCTGTTATCTCAGTGTCCCACCTCTGTCTCCCTTGCCGGAGAGAGCTGGCTTTGGGCTCCCATGTTGCTGGAATTGTGCAATATCTTCACCTCACACTTTAAATCTGTCTCGTAAACATCCTTGTACTGAGACAAAAACCTGATGAACAGAGCAGCAGTTTAACCACAGCACTCACCTATCAATACACAGACAGGAAGTAAATATAGATAACATACTTTATATTAAATCAAAGCGGGTGAAAGCATGAGATAGCATGCGACTACAAGCTGTTCATTTTCCACAGATGTGTGCTGAAGGAACAATTCAACAAGGCATCAAGCATCACAGTATAATAACATGATCTAGACAACAAAATACAAATACAGCTCCTGTACTCACCGATCAGCATCTACCTTCGAACCTAGGAGGAATCTGGTACGGATGAAAGAAAAGGACATAAAACAAGAGTAGAGCAAAAGCCTAACAGGTACACCAGCAGAAAAAGTAGCAGATAATCTATTAATCTGCTCTTGTTGATTTCTAAACTCTTAAATGTTGCTTCTTACGGTGGGTGAATGAGGTGTATGTCAGACACATCTTCATCTGCTTTTGGGTCATTGCTGCTGTAGATTTTTCCATATACCAGCGGGTCACCCATAGATTGAAAGATGGTGACCTTTGTCCTCTGAGGCTGGCCACCCACTTCACACTCAAAAATGTAGTCGTCTTTCATGTCCTGCATCACGAAAAAGGCCAAGTTCAAGTTCCTTTATTTATACCCAAAGGTAAACTTGTTTTGCAGTGAAGTGGGTCAGCTTTCTCTTCCACACACGCCAAACAACACTTAAAACATTGAACATAAAACACAGCGTGATAAACATATAACATAAAAAAAAACCCATGATAAACATGACATAAAACACAACATTAAAACAAACAACACATAAAACCCCACATGAAGCTAAGACTTATTAAGAAGGCTTATGGCAGCAGGAACAAAACTGTTTTTATAACGCTTGGTTTTACATTCTGGTACTTTATATCTACGTCCTGATGGGAGAGGCTGGAACTCACGATGTAGTGGGTGAGAAGTGTCCTTTAAAATTAATCCAGATATCCTCTGTACCTGTCTGGAGTACAGTGATTCTGGATTTAACTGCATCTCTCCTGTCAGCTTACTGGACCACTTCACCATTTGGTTCAGGCACCTCTTATTTTTAGACAACAGATTACCAAACCAAGACACCAAGCAGAAAGATAAAACCGATTCAGTAAAGGCACGATAAAACAGGGTCAGCAGTGTTTTGTCAATGTGAAATGACGACAGTTTCCTGAGGCGAGACAGACACTGGTTCCCCTTTTTATATACAGCTTGACAGTTTGCCTCAAAAGTCAGTTTACTATCAACGACTGTGCCAAGATACTTATATGTTTCAACACATTCTACTGTCTGACCCTTTATAAAAGTGAGTTCCTGTGCCTGGGGGAGTTTCCTAAAATCAATTAACATGTCTTTGGTTTTTAATATGTTCATCTGCAGAAAGGATTCGTCACACCACTGAACAAAGTCCTGAATGACTGGACCGTGGCAGGTTTCATTGTCCTTCAGCAGACTGACAATGACGGAGTCATCTGCATACTTTAAAATTAATCTGCACAATGCTGCATTCAACAACCTCTACATTAACTTAAGTATAGTTCAAGAATAATCCAAACCTCGGAACAGATTTATAAAATAAGTTAAGGGTTGTTTTACAATCAGGGTACGCAAGCTAAAAATCACATTTAACACTTATCATCTTCAATATCAAAAGGCTTGACTAAAATAAACTTGGTTGTTTATTGTAGCCCTGTGATAGCTCTATTTACCATGCAAAAAAAAAATTTGGTGATAACGTTATTTTTGGTGAATGTATGGCAATATGTGTCATATTTAGCAAAATTACTCGTGTCATTTAGAAAAAGTGCTTTTTTGACCACAGGTAGCTCCAAAAGGGATCCACTTAAATCATTCTTTATACCATAAAACAAATATTTGGTTCCATATCATTGGAAACATAGTTAAGTTTTAAAGGAACAGTCCACCGTACTTCCATAATGAAATATGCTCTTATCTGAATTGAGACGAGCTGCTCCGTACCTGTCCGAGCTTTGCGCGACCTCCCAGTCAGTCAGACGTGCTGTCACTCCTGTTAGCAATGTAGCTAGGCTCAGTATGGCCAATGGTATTTTTTGGGGCTGTAGTTAGATGCGACCAAAGTCTTCCGCGTTTTTCCTGTTTACATAGGTTTATATGACCAGTGATATGAAACAAGTTCAGTTACACAAATTGAAACGTAGCGATTTTCTATGCTATGGAAAGTCCGCACTATAATGACAGGCGTACGAACACCTTCTGCGTGCTTCGACAGCGCATTGATACGGAGCTCAGATATCAATGCGCTGCCGAAGCGCGCAGAAGGTGTTAGTACTCCTGTCATTATAGTGCAGACTTTCCATAGCATAGAAAATCGCTACGTTTCAATTTGTGTAACTGAACTTGTTTCATATCACTGGTCATATAAACCTATGTAAACAGGAAAAATGCGGAAGAGTTTGGTCGCATCTAACTACAGCCCCAAAAAATACCATTGGCCATACTGAGCCTAGCTACATTGCTAATAGGAGTGACAGCGCATCTGACTGCATCTGACTAACTGGGAGGTCGCGCAAAGCTCGGACAGGTACGGAGCAGCTCGTCTCAATTCAGATGAGAGCATATTTCATTATGGAAGTATGGTGGACTGTTCCTTTAAATGTTGAATGCCAGTAAGTTTTCAGACTATTTTGATCAAATTAGTATGTAATTGTGTCAAAAAATGTCCTCTCCGAGACAGACAGCTAATGTTTCAATATAAAATAACATATCTAAAATGATTATTTTCATCCTAAAATGTGGTCAAGATATTGGGACATAAATATTAGAGACAACTAAAACAAAGCTTACAGCCTTATATTTAAAAGCACTATGGAAGTAGTGGATTCTGAATTGTCAAAAAAAAAAAAAATGTCCTCTCTGAGAATCACTTCATTTGTTTCTCCCATCTTATAGCAGATTACACAAAACTACCATACACATATGTCAAAAAATTACCTGAAATCTGTTCTTTAAGTTGTCCTTCACTTAAAAACTGGTACAAGAACCAGTTTGAATCAATTTGAATTTTGGATCCCTGTGACACAAACTTTGTACCCTGATTGTAAAACAACCCTTAAGACAAAGACATTACCTGTGCAGGCCAAACTTGTGGTGGCTGAGAATCCTCCAGTTTGACTGACTTCTCCACTACAGCATACTTCTCCACC
Source organism: Neoarius graeffei (assembly GCF_027579695.1). Taxonomy (NCBI): domain Eukaryota; kingdom Metazoa; phylum Chordata; class Actinopteri; order Siluriformes; family Ariidae; genus Neoarius; species Neoarius graeffei. The sequence continues at coordinate 22,156,919 of NC_083593.1, forward strand.
TACAGCCAAACAAGAAGCTAAAGCTCGACTCACTTACATCTCTGTTCAAATGCTACATTAGTGTTATTGTAAAAAGAGCCAGAACTGCAGTTGAATAAACAACCTCTGCCAAAAAAAAAAAAAAACAGTTCAGACAAGCATCTACATACAAACATAGAAGACAGAAAAAATTTATTACTCTTCCATCATAACTAATCTCACAGAAAAGGAAGAACAGACTGGTCGGCTAAGTGAGTTGGCTCAAGTGTGTGTGTGTGTGTATATACACTCACATCAATCTCTACTGGAGTAGTTAGCTGGCAGCTATTTTGTTTCCACATGTCCACGCACTGTAGGAGCAGCACAAAAGGATTTTTTTTAAATCTCACTACTGAGTTTTATGTCCCAATCTCTACAAAAGCACAATCATATAGTTGCTCAAACACACTTCTACATTAATAAGGGGAAGCTGACTCTCACATTCCCAGCCTTGGAGATCTTAAGATCTACAACAGGCGGTGGTTTCCTCTCTTTCCTATTGTGCAGGTAGTCCAACAGGCGAAGCTGAGGAGGCGTGGGGAGGTTGGCCAGCTCCTGCTGCCGGTTTAACGCTGCTCGCGAGTACCTCTTAAAACACCTGCAGCACAAAACAACAGCAACACTAACAACTTGTGTCTGATAAACTGAGCTGTTAAATACAGAGGTTTACAATACATAACATTTCAGTCACGGACAGACAGTGGTTGCTCAGTGGCTACTGATCTACATGTTGTGAGCTCAAATCCCTGCACTGCTGGGTTTCAAGTATGGCCCTTAACCCTCAACTCTTCAGCTGTATCCTGTCACAACTGTATCAACACCTAAAATGTTTAAAAGGAGAAACATTATTAGCTCTTAAAATGATAAAACCCTGTTTACACTCATTTTATGCATACTGGCCCTCATTTACGAAACGAACGTTCAACTAAAAACCGGACATACGGTCATTTCAACGCAAAACTTGGCATTCATCAATGTGGAAATGAGCGGAGACTCCAATCAAATATCATGTCAAGTCTCACCTCGTGTACACAGGATTTTGATTCAGCAAAAATATGCAGTGCAGCGCAGTAAATCTGGCTGAGTGGAGAATTGTTTTAGAGCAAATATTCTGACTGGCATCTAAGCATATGCAGCCACATACGCTGCATAAATATGACTTAAAAATACGTATCACTTAAAAATATGTAGGGTATGCCAAAATGTAATCCATTTTATAAAGTACTATATCAACTGTGTGTCTTATCCCTAACAAAGGCTAAAGAGGTATTTTCAAATTGTTTGCAATTAACGGAGTTAACAGTTCAAGATTAATTTCTCTTCCTTTTTGAGATGGCCTGTTTGTTAGGGCTAGGCCACTGGTCACACAATTACAAATAAAATTAAGCAATTAAAAGCTACACGTAGGCTAACGAATTTGCAATGTATTAGTATGGATGCTTAGTCACCTATTTAAACAAGAGCTTTGCCAGTCATCAAATCTCAGCAATGGCTCTGCTAGAAAACCTCTACATGTCCGTAAGACACAACAGCATTTTTCAGGAGCACAGGAATTTATTTATTTATTTTTTTATGGAAAAAAGTGAGGAGTGATCTGAAACAAAATGTTCATAAAGAAACTCCACAACCGTGTAATTTTTGGTGGAGAGTTTGAGATCTGACCATTTTTTCTTCACCTAGCCTACATGTAAATATTTATTTTCAACATAAGCTATTTTATTTTTTTTCACAGTCCAAATCCTGCGCTCTGATTGGCTGGCGAGCGGGTCCATATCCTACGGTACGGACCCCAGTTACGGACCCCGGTTATGAACCTCTGGCGACTCGCTCGTTCACAACAAGCATAGTAGCATTTTTGGTCAACATTTAATCTTTTTTTGTGTTTTTTTAATAAGATTTATTTATAAGATTATCAAAAATCTTGTAAATTTTTGCCAGCATTTCTCAGGAGAATAGCATTAATTTTACAGCATGGATAGCGATAACAACAATCTTCACAGCGAAAGCGAGTTTTACTACCCTGAGGAAGAAGAAATAAAAGAAAACATTTCAGGAGAAAGCTAAAACCTGTAATTTGCTAACGCTGAGCAAAAACATGGCTGAATCCTGAATGACTCCTATTTGTATAAATAGGGGACTACATAGGCAGCAAAATGTAGTTTTTTCCCTGGCATGGAAGTGCACTTGTATACCGAGGAGGAAGCCATTTGCATTACAGCCGTGAATGAAGATTCAAAATGGCTGCTCGGCTTTCCCTTTCGGGCGCTCTCGTTTTCTGTTAGAATTTGGTAAAGAAAAAAATAAATATATTATTTACCAGCTTAAGGTCGGTCCGTATGGTGAAATACCGACCTCAGCCTTGCTGACCTCGGCCCAGAGGGCCTCACTCAGTACTTTCAAGACCTCGGTCACGGTACTTCACGATACAGATCTCCCAGCTGGGAAATAACACACACACACACATATACATACGTGTGTGTGTGTGTGTGTATATATATATATATATATATATATATATATATATATAAAAGACTTCTATTATATACAGTATATAGGCTACTATATACACATCACGGCTGTATAAATTTAATATTAAAAAAAAAAAAATCAGCTGGAGTTCGATTGTCAACAACAAAGCTGTCGACCGCAGCAGTGATTTGTTTCCGTATCCTTGACTTCCAAGTGACGTCAAAGCAAAACAGAAACCCGGATGTCGGCCATGTTGGTGGATATACAAATGCAGGGTCAAGCAACCTTCCATACAAAATAGGGCTGGGAATATTAACGCGTTAATCGCGATTAGATTAATGTAAATTGTGATCGCGAATATTTTTTTTAATCGTGATCAGAGTTTACCAGCATTTTCCGCACTTCTACCATCCACATGCAGCTCCTCTGGTTGTATTAATTAAACTCATTTTCAGTTAAACGCGCTATTTCGAGTTTGCTAGTCTTTTGTTCCTTCTACGCATCCGTAGGCAGCTCGAGCGGAAGCGTGTGGTTTCCATCGAGTCGTTGGCATTGGCATGGAAGGACACGCTGTTGTCTTCAGTTTAGTCCTCTTTTGTGATGGATAAGCAACGGTTTTCTGGACCTCTGAATGGTTTGTTTGAATTTAAAAAACATCCAGACGGACAAGTCGACAAGACGAGAGTAAAATGCACCCTGTGTCAAGCAGTAGCCAGTCATTCATTCTTAATACTTGTTTTCCTTTCTCTACACTCTTTTTGAAATAAAAAAGGCCAAAAGATAAATTCTGCTTTTGTCTCTGTCTTCATTTTATTCCAATTTAAGACACAATGGTCAGAAATACTTTGCATTGTGGGTTTAACTTTAGATTCGAACGGTCTTACTGCAAAATATCAATTTTACACATGCAAAGTAAATCAAGATTAATCGCGATTAACTATGAAATTTCTGAGATTAGTTGCGATCAAGAAAATTAATCTTTTGACAGCCCTAATACAAAACAATCATGCATGTGCAACCGTCTTTGTTTTTCCACTGCTTTAAATGTTCTTTTAGCTACGCCATATCTTTGTGCTGTATATGGTTGTGGTCACAACAGTACTCATGACTGTGGCACGTTCCGATTTTTTAGAATTCCTCCCATGATTCGGAAAAAGGACGAGGAAACTCTGAGGCTTAGTACGGAGAGGAGACGAGGGGATCAGGACACTTCGTCCAATGACCATTTCGTCCAGTAGTTAAGACGTTTCGTCCAAAGCCTATTTCATATGCACTATCAATTATTTTATATTTCAGGTATTCCGGTGTTCACGAAAGAAAGCCCTGCGAGAGCGCTGCTCTGCGCCTAAAGATTTAACATGATCCAGCCGGCTTTAAAAATTAATAACTCTGCCAACAGAGCTCACAGCAAAGCTAAATTTTACAGCCACCTCCCTCTAAGCCACCCCCTTTGAAAGAGCATGGTCTCAGGTTGGTAGGGTCGTGCCTCGGCCCAGGATTCGCGAACGAAGCCCCCGCAAGAGCACTGCTCAGCACCTAAAGACTTAATATGATCCAGCCGGAAGCACAGACAAGCAAGCGAGCAGCCTGCAATGACAAGGGAGTTAACTCATCCCAGGGTCAGCAAGTGGCACGGGCCCACGTGGTTACCCCCCTTAGTACGCTCTTTAGTGTCGAAGCTGCTTCGGTCAGATTCTATTGAGAATTCCTCCTTTTTTCAAACAAACAAATACCGGAAATATAAAATAATCGATAGTGAAAAAGGCTTTGGACGAAATGGTCATTGGACGAAATGACCTGTATTTGCACTCGATGGTCGGTAGAAGCATCTTATCTTCAGAAAAGTCTGACTTTTTTAAATAATATGGGTTAAAACCACACATATCTATCTTCTCTTTGTATCGAATTGTCGCTCGATCGTTCAAATCATAGTAATACTGAGAAAATTCAGCAGTGTCTACAGATACGCTTTCCGCGGCTGCCATCCTAGTTGCTTTGTATATCCACCGTCATGACGGACACTCATGACGTAGCACATTTTGATCACGTGGTTGCAAGTCATCTATTGCATTTTCTGACTTCCTGTGATGTTACTTTTCAGGCTGCCAAATAGAAATACATTTTCGTTCAATTGGACTTGAGACGTTAGAGCTTCTATTTTGAGGGCAGAGAAGTTTCTCTTCTTGGCCATATTACACCTGTCCATGTTGCAAAGTCTTGGGCCTCTAAACTGAGAATATTTAAGGGCGTGATTATTTAAATTACAGTGGTTTTCAGCCACCGCATTTACCAATGCCTGTTCATTCTTATGCTGTGTTTGGTGAAATACAAAAACGTCTCATAAATTATAAGTGAAGCTTGTCGTATAATGATTTCTCCACTTGAATCTGCGCTGGTTTCTATGCTAGTTTGGTAAATGAGGGCCAGTGTGCCGGGACTGGATTCTGGTAAGCCTTTAACCACATTTATTCTTGTTGCATGTATCTCGGTCACACGGAAATCTGTTTTATAGGAGAAAGATGTTTGCTGCTTCAGAAATCATTATTCTGCAGTCATGGAGCACAAGCCTATTAGCAGAACGTACTGACAAATGTGGCTTGAAGAGGCAAACATCTGTATGATGGGGCTAAAATGTGTCTCCTAATGTAGCTTGAGTACTGTAATTTAAATCTCTTAAATACATCATTGGTGTATTTATACATCCCTATGTGTAAAATTGCAGCTTGTATTCTATTCCTAACACTAAAGTCTGCTTTCAGAGCTTTCTGAAGTTCATTCTTGATGGCTCTCAAACCAAGAGTTTAACTTAACCACATTCAGAAAAACAGATTTCAGGAAAATATTTCGGGTCTTTAAAAAAAAAAAGTCTCTCTTAAGGTTGCACAAAAATGGACTACTATAATTTATAACATCAGCACATAGGAAGCAGGCACAGCAAAACCAGCAGGATATAAAAGCATATTCCCAGCACCTTGAGCGGTTGACCCTCACACTCCTCTCACAGGAACGAACAACACGCTCCGACAGCTATGTAAGGTACTAATACCAATGCCACACAAACAACCACAATTCAACATATGCTTCCACATATACACAGGCCAAAATGCATATAATACACAGTCAAATATCCACATGGGCACAGACTGTGTAAATGCATCCCATGTAAATCTTCCTAATATTTCAAGGGATCCTCCAGCGGATTTAGTCTATTTAGTGTTACGTAAAAGTACTTGTAGATTTCAACAGTCAAACAAACATTCATTTTCAGAGACCAAATAGTGTTCTGGAAAAATGTATTTTTATTAAAATACCAGATGGGCTTCTCACAGAAATGATGTGGCGTAGTGGAAGCTTGGAGCAACCGGACTGTTTATATCATCTGCTTACATCATGATTTTGCAAGCAGAGTTCGAACAAATCATCTAATGAGATGGTTTCATTTTTTCAAACAATGTGCGGTGTTTTGTAATGTCTTAGCTCTTTGTTATTTTATTTTTTTAATTTCTCGTTTTCTTTCTTTTGTATGTACAAATAGTTACATACATTTTTTTTATACATGTTCGAAAATAAAATAAAATAAAATAAAAAAAAATTTAAATAAAATCTCCCAACAAAGAACACTGGATAATCTTGTCTTCAAAGACAATTGTCTCTTTCTGAATTTCAACACTGACTCGTTCGTCTGTTTGCACATCATCTCTCTTCCCGGTCAATTCACGTTCCTAGCACATAAATGTAAATTAAACTACTATGAAATAAAACTTTGGAAATTTCAAATGAGTGAGTTTCATGCAAAACGTTCTGAGTAATTCTCTTATCTGGAGTATAGTCGACCGTACCTGAAGCTCAATCGAATGCTCCGTCTGTAATTGTTCTTTAACGTCTGTGTTTTCTTTGTTACCCGTATTTTCTTCTAGTATACACTGAAGAGCCTACAAGGCATCGGAATACCGATCACAATTCACCAGGCAAGACACCGATAATATACCAGGGACGGATCCAGACCGATGCAACCGATACGCGTGCATCGGTCAGAAATATATGTGCACCACTTGGCATCGGTCACGGGGCATTTGTTTACTTTACCGCTAGCTGGCTACATGACCTATAGCCACATTCAACCAACAGACCAATGGTTCAGGATCCGACCACCTGTGGTAAGCGGTGATGCTTACCTGACCTAATTACCTGTATTCACAATGATTTGTATAGCATGACCTGAGACAAAGAATCTAGAGCAAACCAATAAAATGCTCCAGAAAGAGGTCGAAATTCACTGTGAATAACAGGCTAAGTCGCGGTCATAGCGGCCATGCCTGGGTTGTTTTGAAAGTTCTCGGACAGAGGGAGGTGCCTGTAATGTTTAGCGGGACTAGGACTTTTGGTGGCAGAGTTATGAATTTTTAAATAACTGCGCATGCGAGAGGCTCAAGCCAGGGCTCATATTGAAGATTTTGGCAAGTTGCGCTCGCGCGGGGCTTATAGTGGGCTGAGCCACAGTCGTAGTGGGCCGAGCCACAGTCGTAGTGGGCCGTGGCTGCCCTCTTCAGAAAGGGCTCAGCGTGCTCTGTGCCACTGTGAAAATCCATAGCGATCTGGTAAAAAAAGTAGTGGAAATATTTCTGCAAATGTGCATCTGTCAGATTCTTGGGCTGGATCCGTCCCTGTATACTACAAAGAATCATGGTAGAACAAAGTCGAAACTAACCTCCCGGTGTTGTTGTCTCTGTTGCCGCTCAACACTGAATTGGTGGGCTTTTGGAGCTGAACGATGGACAAATATTGTTGGCAAGGCATCGTCTTATCTTGCTTTTTATTCTGGAAGCCCCCATTAATCTTGCTTTTAACTCCGTCGATTCATCGAAATAGGTTGATTGAAAATGTTCGGAGCATAAGTAGGGCCCCACAGGCAGATTGTTTTGAGGTCTTCCGATGGCCTGAATCCATTTCTTGCAAGTAGTCAGACGATTCTGGCCAGGTAAACAGTGAAAAGATATCTTCTCGTCCTTCTTTTTAGCATCATTTTGGCATTTATATGCTGTGCAATGAGGCATACTTTACTTATTTAAAACCCTATAAATTTGGTAAACATACTTGTAAAACTAGCAAAACCACGCTGTAAACAGAGGTTATAAACAGCCGAGTTGCTCCAAGCTTCCACTATGCCACGTCATCGCATACGTCACTTCCGCGGGAAGCCCATCTGGTATTTTATTAAAACGTAATTTTTCTAGAACACTATTTGGTCTCCGAAAATTAACGTTTGACTGTTGAAATCTACGAATACTTTTACTTAATATAAAGTTTAAGAGTAAATCCGCTGGAGGATCTCTTTAAAGGATATGATCAATCGCCTATCCTACGAACACACACAGTCAAAGAAGCACACAACACATTAAGAATAAGGACATAAGTCACCGTTTCATCGAGCGTGTGTTCATCTTCTGTTTGTTGTATAGCAGCCGGTTGGCAGTGCAGGTGACAGTGATTGAAGGGTCCAGGCACAGAGGCTCTGCTGTAGCCAGGATCAACTGGCTCTCCAGCTGCAGTTTATCATCCTAGAAACATATACATCAGTGCACTCGGAGAACAATGGTACATTTCCCTGTAAATCCATAATCGCATGACAGCCTTTAAGCTATATTCGTATACATTCATGACAGAAATCTGAATGTAGAAATGCAAATGTAGAAATGCAGTCGCCACAATATTATTTCCAGTTAAAGGATATTTATGGAATAAGCTGCAAGATTTAAAAATTCTGTTTTGGATATTCATATATACGATATATTCAGTTATATGAACCACTTCACTATATTCTGATTATAAGAGCATCTGATACCTATGGCTATGTTCACATTACCAGGCTGAAGTGACTCAAATCAGATTTTATGCCTTAATGTGACAAAGATCTGATTTTTTTTTTCCCCAGGCTGTGTGGACACACAAATCCGACCTTTTCAAATTAGATTTGAGTCATTTTTATACATAGTCCTAAATTGGATACGCAACCGATTTATAGCCATGTGACATGAATGAGAACGGTCAGAAAGGAATTTATGTGGCTTTTTGCCAATACACATGCATTGAGCGCTGTCTTCATCAGCCAGCACAGCAAAACAACAATGAAGGAGAACTGCAATAGCCGGGAAAACAGCAAACGCTACCTATCTGGCTTTTTTCAACTTCTCGAACTGATCATGTACAGCTGACGAACTGTTGTCCTCCAGAGCAAAATGTGATGCATACGCATGTTAGCTACTAGCATGTCCATTTTGTCAGTTTTAATATCATGAGTCATCTCACAAATATGACTCTTTTTGTTGCTGCAAAAATTGGACAGATGCATTCACATTACAGTTAGATATGGATCACCTGTAATTATGAACGTGAACCACCAACACAGACAAATCCGATCTGAGAAAAAAAAATTGGAACTGATCAATAAGGCTTGGAACGTGAACAGAGCCTGTGAGCATCATTCATAAGCACTGTAGTCAGTTAAGCCTGGTGCACATGGGTGATTTTCCGTCGCTTGGTCGTGCAACTTTTTGACGCAAGCAAAAAATTGCTTTGTGTGCGGATATTTGTGACAGCAATCTTTTGTTGCTTGCGACAGATCGCAGGTATCAAACATGCTTGATATTCTGCGACAAAAAAAAAAAAAAAAAAGAAAGAAATCGCCGGATGCTGACCTGTTGCAGAGATATCGCCGCATGTGCGTGTCTTTGCAATAACAAAGCAATCACCTCCAAAGGCTAAGTCAATCCCCACCCACAAAGTAGTCACGTGATTTCCTCGTGACTTATATCCCCCTCCCGAAATCGCCCACTGGTCGCAGATAACGCGCACGCGCAGCTACCCGAGAGGGGAAACTTGCATCCAAAAATCGCAATGCGCTTGCAACAAGAAGTCGCCCGTGTGTACCAGGCTTTAGATAACATCAATTTATCATGGCCAAGGCCATCTTGAAAGTTGTCTAATGGATAAGACATGAGTGCAAAACAGACAAATTAAAATGTAAATGGTAAGGCGACTCATTTTAGATTTTTCGGATCACGGATCCGCCGACGGCAGTTAAATACTACCACTAGAAAAATAAAAAGTCTGTGCGTATTTTTATTTTTACCGCCGAAACGTACAAAAAGAAATGTAAAAAAAAAAAAAAGTCACATTTTTCTTGTAACAGCACTGTATCCCTGGTACTAGGTCATATTTCTTTAATTAAAAAGTATTAGAATCGCAAATACAAACGACAATGTGTGTTGTATATATCCACTTCAGCCGAGTCCGAAAACGAAACTATTTACGACATTGAGAATTCACTTGAATGCTTTTATGGTATTTACGATCGCTTTACGACAGTGTCAAACTCGTGCTGACCATGGCTGACGCTGACAGCATGGATTCCGAGCTATCGCCTCAACTGTACGTAAGCATAAAGTGTGGTAAAGTCTTTTCACTGTCTCACTAACCAAAACGTAGGCGATTTCGTCTCTCAAGCGTTGAAAGTAAACAATGAAAAGATCAAAACGATCTTTGGTTCTCAGAAAGAAGGTGGTGATGTAACGAGCGCGATGCCGAATATGCCTGCCATAACGTTAGTTCACGATTTTGGCTGCAAGTATCTGACTGTGGAATTAGAAGAGGATGGTGCCACAGAGAGTCCTATCGAATCAAACAGCACGAACGTATCAGCCTTCGATGTGCTCATGAGAGCTCAACGGTCATATGACCACATATACCTTCAGAAAAGTAAGTACTGGAATGCTAGTCCGTGTTATAAACTTACACACAAGAACACACACACACACACACACACACACACACATACACATGTATGTGTGTATGTATGTAAAGTGTGTCTCTTGAATTTAAATTATTTTATCATCTTAATCCGACATTGAAATTTTGCCATGCAAAAAAAAAAAAATTGGACAAGGACACTTATTTTTATTTCGACCGACATCATCAAAAATATGTTGAAAAAAATCCGTGAACCTAAAGATAAAAAATGGGTGGCCTAAAATTGGCACAGTGTTTGAAACGAAGTGAAAGCCTCATGACAAATGTTACATTTGTTCAAGTTTTTTTTTTAAACTGGGCCATTTTATTTTTGGATCATTTAAACATTCCCACAACTTTTAAATAGCATTGTACTCGAGTCACTTTCCCACAAGACCGAATCCAGTCATGTCACCCAATCTGTACGTTCAAGTCAAGTCCAAAGTTCCTGAATGGCTACGCAAGTTGAATCTAAGTCAAGTCCCAGGAGACAGAGGATGACTTTGGCTTATAAAATTGTGCCTTAAGTTGGCTAGGACACAATTACTACATCACTGTGGCTAAATGATTTCAAGCACTCTTAAACAGTCAAATCGCTATCCTTAATGAACATGTGAGGATGTAAGCAGATACCACGATATCCCAAAAATCCACTATGAATGGCTTACGCATGAATGAATGTATTACTCAATCCTCTTGTTCCAATAAGAGCACAGAGATACCAGTACATAGGGTGGTGCATTTAAGTTATTTAATCTGCTTTTTACCTGCGTCCACTTGTGGTGATCGTTCGTCATGGCATGGACATCACAGATCAGGGTCTGATATAAAAGTAAAGAGGGGGTCCGAATTCAAACAAAGTCACCGTAGCCTCAGAATTATACAGCCAGAGATGAGAAAACATCAACACTGCATTTCTTACAAGGAATTTTGTAGGTCAGCAAAAATATGCACAGTGGTGCTTGAAAGTTTGTGAACACTTTAGAATTTTCAGCTTCATCCCAGCTTCAACTCTGGGATGGTGGTGGGTTTCCTCACATGAACTGCTCACTTCAGGTCCTTCCACAACATTTCAATTGGATTAAGGTCAGGACTTTGACTTGGCCATTCCAAAACATTAACTTTATTCTTCTTTAACCATTCTTTGGTAGAACAACTTGTGTGCTTAGGGTCGTTGTCTTGCTACATGACCCACCTTCTCTTGAGATTCAGTTCATGGACAGATGTCCTGACATTTTCCTTTAGAATCCGCTGGTATAATTCAGAATTCATTGTTGCATCAATGATGGCAAGCCGTCCTGGCCCAGATGCAGCAAAACAGGCCCAAACCATGATACTACCACCACCACCATGTTTCATAGATGGGATAAGGTTCTTATGCTGGAATGCAGTGTTTTCCTTTCTCCAAACATAAGGCTTCTCAGTTAAACCAAAAAGTTCTATTTTGGTCTCATCCATCCACAAAACATTTTTCCAATAGCCTTCTGGCTTGTTCACGTGATCTTTAGCAAACTGCAGACGATCAGCAATGTTCTTTTTGGAGAGCAGTGACTTTCTCCTTGCAACCCTGCCATGCACACCATTGTTGTTCAGTGTTCTCCTGATGGTAGACTCATGAACATTAGCCAATGTGAGAGAGGCCTTCAGTTGCTTAGAAGTTACCCTGAGGCCCTTTGTGACCTTACCAACTATTACATGCCTTGCTCTTGGAGTGATCTTTGTTGGTCGACCACTCCTGGGGAGGGTAACAATGGTCTTGAATTTCCTCCATTTGTACATAAGCTGTCTGACTGTGGATCGGTGGAGTTCAAACTCTTTCGAGATGGTTTTGTAACCTTTTCCAGCCTGATGAGCATCAACAACGCTTTTTCTGAGGTCCTCAGAAATCTCCTTTGTTCGTGCCATGATACACTTCCACAAACACGTGTTGTGAAGATCAGACTTTGATGGATCCCTGTTCTTTAAATAAAACAGGGTGCCCACTCACACCTGATTGACATCCCATTGATTGAAAACACCTGACTCCAATTTCACCTTCAAATGAACTGCTAATCCTAGAGGTTCACATACTTTTGCCACTCACAGATATGTAATATTGGATCATTTTCCTCAATAAATAAATGACCAAGTATAATATTTTTGTGTCATTTCTTTAACTGGGTTCTCTTTATCTACTTTTAGGACTTGTGTGAAAATCTGATGATGGTTTAGGTCATATTTATGCAGAAATATAGAAAATCCTAAAGGATTCACAAACTTTCAAGCACCACTGTAGGAATAAAAAAAAGGTCCTGACTTGTGAGCAGTGCTGCTTTATCTCATGCACAGTCCTACAGTGAGGATACTGTCAGGTGGAATTTTGTACTGCTCACCTGCATAGTGGGTCTCAGCAGTACATGGCGGCTCTGATAAGACGGCATCTTGGTGTTCCCTGACTGTCTGTAATCTCGAACCTCTGTGATGACACAGCCACAGTGAAATATGTTGACCTGGAAAAAGTGTTTGGGTATAATCCTCATTAACTTTTACTGAGATCTGAAATAACAGAGAATAAATCACAGCACTGTATGACAGAATGTCTCTCTCATGAAACACTGCTACTGGCGTGCAGAAGGTGACGGGTTTATTAGAATGGGCAGTGCCACAGGTGGTGGGATTTGAAAATGACGACTACGTGCCTCAGCATCACAGTGCTTTGCGCCACTAATAAATATATGAATGATTGTTTCGTTAAAACAAATCTATCAATTACATTTTTGTCTTTGTAAAAGTCAATAGGGAGTTGAGTTCTTTCTTTCTCAACCTGTTTATATGCAATCTGCTACCAAATTATCCGCCACAAGTGGTGCTGTTTTAATTGTTCAAACTTGCTAAAAATGCAGTAATAGCAGAGCTCCACACACAGAGCCCTATACTTAAGAGAAATGCATCAACGTGATTTTTGATGGCTTGACTGTATGATGTCCATACTTATGCATGTCATAAGTAAGCCTGGTCATAAGTGCAAGGAAACGTATCTCAAACACTTGAACACCTGACAACAAAATTTGTATCTTTATTTACACAAGATAGATGGTTTTTATCCAGCACTTATTCTTTATTTGCTTTTTAAAAACTAACGTGGGATTGTTTACTAACGCATTTTACAGAAAATATGCACAACAGTTTCATATAAATCTAGTTAAAACAGTTTTATTCGTCAAGTAGCTGGTTGGACAGTTGACAGGTTCTGTCGTCTAAGGGCGATAGACGGATGTAAACGAAGGAAGTGTTTTACTGAAAACACGCTCGTAAACAGATCCAAAACGTAAACAATGGCAGAGTCGAAAAACAGGCAGTGGTCAAGTGGCTACACGCTCCTATTATTCTACTCAGGCTGATTTTGTGCCCTTGCAAATTATTTCGCCCATACACATCAGGAGCTGTGCTTTTAGGCACTGCCTAAATATCTATATTACTCAGAAAATATAAAGATGACCCGACTTCCTGAATGAGGAAACAAATCTGCCACATGTTAAAAAGAGGACAGTACGTGAATAGTCATTAATAGACAGACAGACAGATAAACCACACCAGTATTAATGTATCTTACTTGTGATTTTTCTAAAAGGTCCACAAGAATAGGTGGCAGCTCCTCAGCATCCAAGTAGTCCAGTAACTCTGCCTCTTCATATGGAAGCCGAATGGTCTCTGAATCTGATTAAAAAAATAAAATTATAAAATGATTGTGTCTACAGAAAACATAAACATGTGATACACATTGTCATGATGAGCAAATATGAAACAGATGACAGTGCCAACCAGATCCATTTTTGCCTCTGAGCATGAGTGAGTATCCTTCATTTCCAGGGTACAGATTGACCACCAGGCAGGACAGCGACTCCTGTGAGACCAACTTCTCTAGTAGATTCACATTTCTTCGAAGGTTCTGAGGAATAAAAATTGGCGTTAATATCGTTGTGGAACAGCTGGCGGATGTAGTGATACAATTTTGAAACAGGACCAAGTGTATTACAGTCTGCTTTCAAGAATAATTTCAACTGTTATTCATAGTGACAAGTAACTGACTGTATATTAAAATTATTCTGTACAGTCCTTTCATTTCCCTTCTTTTACTATTACACAGATCAGTAAATAAAAATGTGGCACTGCTGTTTTGTTGGCATGTAAACATGGAGCTGTGTGTTGTGCATCATGAAAATGTTTTTGACTATCATTTGATGAGATATTTTTGCCCTACGCAAACCCACTGCTGAATTCTCAAATCTGATTTTTCAAAAAGGCGATTCATTTTCTATAACAGCACAGCTATGACTCACTAAAACAGATGGAATTCAAATCACAGGTTTATATTAATGCACTTATTCTAATACGTTACCATTTCCTTATTACACGGCTCATTTGAAAACTTAATTGGTCAATTATGCCATTCTACGGTCTGTTATTGCTGAATAATAAACCGTTGCTATGGACTATGTCGTTAGCAGAAGCAATAACATTTTTAAAATCAAATCAATATTTTGTGTTAAATTATTGATTTCTTTAATAAGTAGCCATGTGAAATATGGGATAAATGTACAACGAGTTGGTTTTTAGCACAAAATAAACCCCTTCAGGGTGATACAAGACTTGTATCACCCTGTCAGGGTTTATTTTACGATAACAACCAGCTCAGTGTACATTACCCCTTATATAGTAACGCCTCATTCACAGGGAATCTTATGGTGAATGCTCCACAATAATATAATGCTAAGAATAAGCAAATCAAACATGTTGCTATTTAATGTTAAGAAAAACATGATTGTTATATATGGTGAAACCGTATGTTAGGAGACATTTATTTAACATTTATCCAAAAAGTCTAAGGTGTCTGCACATTGTAACACTCGGTAGGATTTCCACCATAGGCAAGTCTTCAGGACAGAGGATTTTATGCTTTTGGGTTCCTCCTTAACATGACAAGGTTTTTGTTCGGCTTATTAATTTTAAGAGATGAAAAAATAGAGGCTGATGAGGGAATGAGTGTTTATGGCTGCTAAAAAATAAGGAATTTTAAGTAAACTATAAAATCACTTAATCTCTCAATAATAAATAAAAAGTTGTAAATCACTGGTTAACTGTGATAATAGAAGAGGAATAAAACACTTTGGAACATGTTATAGGAAACTAATAAACGGCAGGGTGGTAACAGCCAGCCCCGTCACGTTTTACTCCTTAAATACATTACATGGCCCCCCAATTCCAATAACAGTTGACACACTGTGTGAAATAGAAATAAAATCAGAATGTGATTATTTGCGAATCATGGCAATCCATATATGTTATGTTGAAAATAGTACAACGACAACATATCAAATATTGAAACTGAGAAATTTTATTGCTGTTTGAAAAATATATGCTCATTTTGAACCTGATACCAGGAACCCATTTCAAAAACACAGGGACAGGGGCACATTTACCATTGTGTTGCATCACATCTACTTTTAACAACACTCTAAATGTTTGGGAACTGAGAAGACCAAGTGCTGTATTTCTGAAAGAGAAATATTGTCCCATTCTTTCCAGATACAGGATTTCAGCTGTTCAACAATTCAGGGTCTCTTCTGTCGTATTTTGCCCTTCAGAATGCACCAAATGTTTTAAATGGGAGACAGGTTTGGACTGCAGGCAGGCCAGTTTAACACCCAGACTCTTTTACTCTGGTACTATGCAGTTGTAATACATGTAGAATATGATTTGGCATTGTCTTGCTGAAATAAGCAAGGCCGTCCCTGAAAAAGACATCATCTGAACGAGAGCATGTTGCACCAAAACCTGTGTATATCATTCAGCATGAATGATGCCTTCCTAAATGTTCAAGCTACCCATGTCATGTGCACTAATGCCCCCCCCCCCAAAAAAAAAAAAAAAGTCACAGATGCTGGCTTTTGAACTGTGCACTGACAACATGCCGGATGGTCCCTCTCCTCTTTAGCCTGGAGGACAGTGTCCATGATTTCCAAAAAGAATTTCAAGTTTCAATTCATCAGACCTCAGGACAATTTTCCACTCCACCTCAGTCCATCGTAAAAGCACTCAGGCCCAGAGAAGGTGGTGGTGGTGTTTCTGGATATTGTTTATATCTGGTTTTAACTTGCATTTGTGGATGCAGTAATTAACTGTTTTCACACATGACGGTTTTCTGAAGTGTTCCTGAGCCCAGACAATGATTTCCATGACAGACATGTGTCTGCTTTTACTACAGTGTCGCCTGAGGGCCTGAAGATCACAGGCATCCAATGTTGGTTTTCGGCCTTGTCCCTTGCATACAGAGGTTTCTCCAGATTCTCTGAATCTTTTAATGATACTATGTACCATAGATGATGTGATTCCCAAATTCTTTGTAATTTTACATTGAGGAACATTATTCTTAAAGGGGAACTGAAGGCAAATTATCATCAAAATTCAATTCTTCTCATTTTATAAAATGTAGGAATGCATTTCTGACAGCTATTTTGTCACTGCTATCGCAAGTTATGAGTGTTTGAAATATGCTATGTAATATATCAGTCCATATGTCAAAGCAATGGCCGTAAACGAGATCCGTTGAGACCTGTGCGAGACTTCATAGGACGGAAGTATCAAAGTGACCAACATCTGCCAACGTTGTCAAAAGACATGCATGCCCTCCTTCGAATGCTGACGTAATCAAGCTGGAAGTTTTCCCTGTGTCCGAAATCGCTCCCTACTCACTATATAGTGGGGATGCCATTTTGTAGTGCTGTCCGAAACCTTAGTGAGGATTACGTGGGAAATGTGCTCAGTATATGTATTTATCACAAAAATACATGCATGTATTTATTATTTTGAAAACCCACCAGCTGCCTGATCTGGCACGTTTTAATTGTGCGACAGTAATGACGTAAATACCAGCGCGACGGACTCGTCCTTATCCTGACGTCTTTCCAACTCTTCTCTACTCCACGTTGGTTCAAAGTTGTATGGAATAACCTCCATAACTGATGAAGCTGGCAAATCTCGAAAATTAATCTAAATTGGAATGATATGGCGATCTGGCCACTGTGTAAACAGTTTTCAAAATGGCGGCACTGACACTTCACGTTTGAAGTCTCGCACAAGTCTCGTGAAGATCGCGTGGATAAGCGACGCCTGCCGTGGACCAAACGAACTACATTCAACGTGGCTAAAAACCGAAAAGGCTGATAAGTGTAATATAATACGCCAATACGAGTCACGATATAAGGTTAACAAAACCGAAAACATAATTGAATAACGTGTTAATTAAGAAATAAATCAAGTTTAAAAATGACTTCAGTTCCCCTTTAAATTGTTGCACTGTTTACCCATGCAGTCTTTCACAGAGCGGTGAACCCCTCCCCTTCTTTACTTCTGAGAGACTCCGCCTCTCTGGGATGCTCTTTTTATACCCAATCATGTTACTGACCTGTTGCCAATTAACCATATTAGTGTTCTGGGGTTTTTTGTTTTTTAAGCATTACACAAATTTTCCAGTCTTTTGCTGTCCCTGTCTCTTTGAAATTTGTTGCTGGCATTAAATGCAAAATGAGCATATATTTTTCAAAAAACAATAACATTTCTCAGTTTCAACATCTGATATGTTGTCTTTGTACCATTTTCAATGAAATACAGGGTTTCCATGATTTGCAAATAATCACATTCTGTTTTTATTTCCAGTTTACACAGCATCCCAACCTTTTTTTGGAAATGGGATTGTATGTGGACACTTGACCATCACACCCATATGTGGTTCTTACTCAAACTGTTGCCACCAGTTGGAAGCACACAGAAGTATAGAATGTCTTTGCATGCTGGAGAATTTCAGTTTCCCTTCATTGGAACTAAGAGGCCCAAACATGTTCCAGTATGACAATGCCCCAGTGCACAAAGTGAGGTCCATGAAGACATGGTTGGAGTGGAAGAACTTGAGTGACCTGCACAAAGCCACTGAACACCAACTGCCTTCTTGCCCAAACACCAGTGCCTGACCTCACTAATGCTCTTGTGGCTAAATGGACAAATCCCCACAGCCACGCTGCAAGATTTAGTGGAAAGTCTTCCCAGAAGCGTGGAGGTTATAATAACAGGAAAGTTGTACTAAATGTGGAATGGATTGTTCAAAAAGCACTGGCTGTGGGTGTGATGTTCAAGTGTCCACAAACATTTGGCCATAAAGTGTAACTGAAATCCCTGTGTTAATGATCTATGTAATGCATTCTTAAACATTTTACCGATTTAAATGATCTTACTGTTGTTTCCCCATTTCAAGCTAAATAGAAACTGTTGAAACATGTTTTTGAAGTGTTATGAAAACTGAGTATTAAAGGGCATATTCTGGACCAATTTCGTTTTTGTTTTTTTTTTATATATATGTCCCTTTACACACTCACCCAGAAGGGTAATTTTTCACAAGGCCATCTGTCTACAGCAGAAAAAAATAAAATAACAAAACGCATCTGGAAAAATCCCGAGGGAGTCTGGAGCCAGATTCGTGACGTCACCTGCGGAAGCGCCAGCAGGCTGCGCGAGCTTTGCACGGTTTCAGTGCATAGCCTGTGTAGACCAAGCGCTCCCATTTCTCTCTCACTGTCCGGTCTTTTGGAAAACGATGAGTACTAATCCCATCAAGATTGGTGTTGCTACACCCTCCTACGATACAGCTGTTAACCATTTTAATAAATTACACGATAACGTTGATGAAATTTGCAGAAAACCACCAGGTCGTTTTCTCATAAACAAACCAGCGCTGACGTAGGATTCAGAGGGAGGCGTCCCGCAGATGACGTCACGAAAATCAATGTTCGCCGGGAAATCCAAATGCCAAGTTTTTTCAGAGGCGGACCAATTCGCCTCAAATGGCTTGATTTCAACTGAATTTTTCTGGTATTGCGCAAGGTAAAAAAATTGCAGAGAATGCAGAATGTTACAGATATTTGACCAAAGTTTAATATAAAATAGGAGAATTACATTGATCTTGCTCCTGAATTTACCCGTGATATGCCCTTTAAACTGAACTTGGTGTGTGTGCGCGTGCGTTTTACCTTTAACTCTGGCTCTTTTTCACACTCTTCCATGTACAATTCATAAAGTTTTTGATACAAGGATTTCCTGCCACTGGAAGACACCCTCCTTCTAGCTGGTCGCTGACGAGCACTTTCGACAATGTACTGCACAAGAACATAAGACATGACTTATGAACACCTTAATTCCACCCACTTGCTCAAGAAGAGATGGAAAATATGCAGCATGGATCAAATGATCACAACACAGGCATCATACCTCAGCCCGGTCCAATGCATATTCTAGGTCTTGTTGCTGCAAAGGAGATCAAACTTTTAGTGCTACATATTCACGACTGCTCTCATAGCACCATGCAAGCAAACGTTCCACAAAATACCAAGTGGTGGCTTGCAGCGGAGAAGAAATGAAGGCTGGTCAAAGAGAAAGCACTGCTTACCATTGTGGTCCACCACCAGTTTGTATGTGACAGGAGGCGATGCTGTCCTTACCCCAAAACTGGCACGTCCACTGACAGTCCATTCAAACCCTAAGCACAGAAGAGTCATTTTCAGCTTTATAAACGTGTTCACCCAGTGGATTTGCTATTTAAATCAGTGTTTAAATAACAAGCCATTCACAGCAACATGAATAACATGGAAAGAAAGAAAATTCAAACATAGTGATGGCTCATTAGGTTAGCTACACAGCTAACCCTATACACATTTATATCCAGAAGGACTAACTTACAGAGGGATGAAATGAACCTTTTGCTAGAGGACGCCTGGATTTTGAGACGCAAATCTGTGCATATACATTTCCAGTGGGATAATTATCTTATAACATGGCAATAAACGAACCCCTGGGCTCGCTCTCAGGTTAGCTAGCAGTGCTAACTCGCTAAATGAGCACGGTTAGCGCCTCCTCTGCTAACTGCTCCGTTAGCTTGGCTTGAAGAAAGCTGCAAAAGTTACCACAGCACTGCAAGCGGGGAGAGGAATGCATCAAGTATACATGATATACAAATAAAATAAAAACAGACTTGCCAAACAAAGCGCATCTTCACAGCTCGAAAATGCAAAGCAATGAGCAAAAATATTCTTCCAGTGCCTTCAATGTAAAAAACTCATAGCAGCCATTTTCTTCCAGTGTAACAACAAAATCCAAACTTCCGGTTAGTATAGTAGGCGGGGCCAGTGTCCCGACCGAATGTCGGATGAATTGCGAATGACACTTTACACCCTACTGAAGAGCACTACGTAGGGTGTGACATAACAGCTTCCAGAAGTCATCATATAGTTCACTATAAGTTCAGTAGGAAGTATTTGGGAGTCAATCATAGTGTCCCCTGCGCTCCACAAACACGCCTATCAAACCTGCTGAGAGAAGCAGGTGTACGTTTAGTCCGGAGGCGGGGTTTTGTTTTTTCACTCTTCCCGACAAAATTCCATGTAAAATTCCCTATTCTCGGATAGTTTTTCCTTAAAAATTCACTATAAAGTTCCCTATTTTCTGAGTTCTTCCCTAAAAAATTCTATGTGTTGATTTCTTTCTTGCAGGCTAAAATTGCATGGTTTTTTTTATTTGTTCCCTGTACAACTCCATGTTTTTATTTCTTCCTTATACATTTCCATGTTTTCCGATTTCTTCCCAATCCAATTCCATATTTTCTGATATCAAGTGCATGTTTTCTGATTTTTTTCCACAATTCAATTCCATCCAACCATCCATTATCTGTAGCTGCTTATCCTGTTCTACAGGGTCGCAGACAAGCTGGAGCCTATCCCAGCTGACTACAGGCGAAAGGCGGGGTACACCCTGGACAAGTCCAATACAATTCCATGTTTTCTGATTTCTTTCTTATAGGCTACAATTCCATGTTTTTTTTTTATTTCTTCCCTATATGCTTCCATGTTTTCTGATTTCTTCCCAACACAATTCCATGTTTTCTGATATCTTTCCTATACAAGTGCATGTTTTCTGATTTTTCCCCAATACAATTCCATGTTTTTTGTTTCTTCCCAATACAATTCCATGCTTTCTGATTTCTTTCTTATAAGCTACAATTCTGTGGGGTTTTTTTTATTTATTCCCTATACAATTCCATGTTTTTTTTTTATTTCTTCCCAATACAATTCCATTTTTTTATTTCTTCCCTATACAATTCCATGTGTCAGCCCTGTGATGACCTGGCGACTTGTCCAGGGTGTACCCTGCCTTTCGCCCGTAGTCAGCTGGGATAGGCTCCAGCTTGCCTGCAACCCTGTAGAACAGGATAAAGCGGCTAGAGAAGATGAGATGAGATGAGACAATTCAATTTTTTTTATTTCTTCCCTATACAATTCCATGTGTCAGCCCTGTGATGACCTGGCGACTTGTCCAGGGTGTACCCTGCCTTTCGCCCATAGTCAGTTGGGATAGGCTCCAGCTTGCCTGCGACCCTGTAGAACAGGATAAAGCAGCTAGAGATAATGAGATGAAAATGAGATGAGACAATTCCATGTTTTCTGATTTCTTTTCGATACAATTCCATGTTTTTTTATTTCTTTCCTATACAGTTCCATGTTTTTTCACTTATTTCCTCCCTATACACTTTCATGTTTTCTGATTTCTTCCCAATACAATTCCATATTTTCTGATATCTTTCCTATACAAGTGCATGTTTTCTGATTTTTTCCCCAATGCAATTCCATGTTTTTTATTTCTTACCAATACAATTCCATATTTTCTGATTTCTTCCCTATACAGTTCCATGTTTTCTGATTTCTCCCCTGTACAATTCCATATTTTCTGATATCTTTTCTATACAAGTGCATGTTTTCTGATTTTTTTCCCATTAGAATTCCATGTTTTTTATTTCTTCCCAAAACAATTCCATGTTTTCTTCCCCATACAATTCCATGTTTTTTAAATTTCTTCCCTATACAATTCCATGTAAGATTCTGGGTTCGAACCCAGCAGCCAATGAGGGCCTTTCTGTGTGGAATTTGCATGTTCTCCCCGTGTCTGCGTTTCCTCCCACAGTCCAAAGATATGCAGGTTAGATTAATTGGTGGCTCTAAATTGACTGTGAGTGTGAATGGTTGTTTGTGTCTCTATGTGTGTGTCAGCCCTGCGATGAGCTGGCGACTTGTCCAGGGTCTACCCTGCCCATGGGCGCCGCCAGGGGGGGAAAGGTTAGAACAATTCTAGGGGCCCAGCACTGCCATGGGGCCCTTTAAGGAGCTGATAATATGCTTTTAATGATTTTAATAAGACTTTTGAAATAACAACAATGCAATATTCCATCTGGTAAAATGAGCTAATTGAACAAGGTTGTCTATTTCTTGAGTTTTTCAACATATTGTCATTTAACCCTCCCCCTTTTGCGAAATGGTACGGTCCAGTTCTGGTAGAAGCGCGATGCGTTAAATTTGTGTGCTGATCAGTGCAACGCTACTTGCTGCTGTGTCGCGGTGCAGCAGCCAGCCAGCCAGCAGTGGAGTGCGTACAGTCTATGATCGCTAAATATGAAGAGTGGCTGTCAAAAACGTAAAGAAAGGCAGCTGAAAGCTGAGAGGGACCGGAGAGGCAGGCAACTGGTCACTCAGTTTTTCCCAAAGAAAGGTAGCTATCGCTCACATGTGTGTTCAAAATATTAGCGAATGGTAAATGAACAGTATGAACGTGGTTGGATTAGCCTATCAAGAGAACACTTTTACAGTTTGTACAGTGACATTTTTTCCATTTTAATAACTGAACTGACTTGTGTGATAAACAAGATGAAATATTACGTTATGCTGGTGCTAATAACTAGTGCTAATAACCAGTTTCATAACTAATGGGGTGCCCTAAATATGCACAGATTCAGCCTCAGGGGGACCTCCGCCCTACCAAACCACTGAACCCCCCTTTGGAGAAGGAGGTAAGCAGCAATACAACCCATAAATGCTTTAGGATTGAAGTTTTTAATGAGCGAGCACCATATACAGTTTGCTAGATTAAAGTGTTGCTTAGCAGTCACATCACACATTTCACTACCAATTGTCCTAGCACAAGAAGGCATGTGGCAAAATCTTGAATTTTCATTTGTGATTGTAAATGCACCAGAATTAGTCACTGACCAGTTTTCATCTAGTCCCTGGTAGGTTAATACATAAAATGTAATAACAAAGTCACAAACTCAAGGTCCATGGGCTATCAAAAGTCAAATAATGACAATAGTGCAATTGTGACGAGGGTGGGCAAAGTTGGGGGGCCCAAAATTCTAATCTTTCATGGGGCCCAAAATTTCTGGCGGCGCCCCTGACCCTGCCTCTCGCCCATGGTCAGTTGGGATAGGCTCCAGCTTGCCCCCCGTGACCCCGCATGGGATAAGCAGTTACAGATAAAACAAACAAGCAATTCCATGTTTTCTGATTTCTTCCCTATACAATTCCATACTTTTTTTTTTATTTCTTTCCAATACAATTCCTAAACCTCTTCTAAAAATAATCAACTCTTCCCTTAGAATTGGCTATATATCCAAATCCTTTAAACTAGCAATTCTTAAACCTCTTATTAAAAAACCTGACCACGGCCCCTGTCAGCTGTCCAATTATAGGCTAATATGAAACCTCCCCTTTATCTCCAAGATCCTAGAAAAAGCTGTGGCACAGCAGTTATGTTCATATCTACATAGCAATAACATCCATGAAATGTATCAATCAGGATTTAAACCTCATCATAGCACAGAGGCAGCACTGGTTAAAGTAGTTTAAATGATCTACTGTTGGTATCTGATCAAGGCTGTGTCTCGCTGCTTGTATTGCTTGACCTTAGTGCAACCTTTGACACCATTGATCATTCCTTTCTCCTGGACAGACTAGAAAATGTTGTGGGAGTTAAGGCAACGGCCCTCTCCTGGCTCAGGTCTTACAGTGGTGCTTGAAAGTTTGTGAACCCTTTAGAATTTTCTATATTTCTGCATAAATATGACCTAAAACATCATCAGATTTTCACACAAGTCCTAAAAGTAGATAAAGAGAACCCAGTTAAATAAATGAGACAGAAATATTATACTTGGTCATTTATTTATTGAGGAAATGATCCAATATTACATATCTGTGAGTGGCAAAAGTATGTGAACATTTGCTTTCAGTATCTGGTGTGACCCCTTTGTGCAGCAATAACTGCAACTAAACGTTTCTGATAACTGTTGATCAGTCCTGCACACTGGCTTGGAGGAATTTTAGCCCATTCCTCCATACAGAACAGCTTCAGCTCTGGGCTGTTGGTGGGTTTCCTCACATGAACTGCTCATTTCAGGTCCTTTCACAACATTTCGATTGGATTAAGGTCAGGACTTTGACTTGGCCATTCCAAAACATTAACTTTATTCTTCTTTAACCATTCTTTGGTAGAACGACTTGTGAGGCCTTCAGTTGCTTAGAAGTTACCCTGGGGTCCTTTGTGACCTCGCCGATTATTATACACCTTGCTCTTGGAGTGATCTTTGTTGGTCGACCACTCCTGGGGAGGGTAACAATGGTCTTGAATTTCCTCCATTTGTGCACAATCTGTCTGACTGTGGATTGGTGGAGTCCAAACTCTTTAGAGATGGTTTTGTAACCTTTTCCAGCCTGATAAGCATCAACAATGCTTTTTCTGAGGTCCTCAGAAATCTCCTTTGTTCGTGCCATGATACACTTCCACAAACATGTGTTGTGAAGATCAGACTTTGATAGATCCCTGGGGCCTCATGTACAAAGACCTGCGTGGATTTCCCACTAAATATGTGCGCACGTCAAAATCGGGAAATTTGCGTACGACCAAAAATATCCGGATGTATCAATCAGTGCGTACGAAGGTTTCCACGCACTCTCCTGTTGTACATCCCAATCAACGTGGAATTCGGCGCACATGCACGAGCCCCGTTCCCCGCCCCGTCTCCTCCCTCAATTATTCCACACTGAATATGTTAATTAGTATAAATAGTCCTGCAGTAAGGCCCGCGTTAGGTAAAAGACATGGCAACTTTTACTAACGCGTTAATGTTAATTAAATGTTAGAAATCTCACGTTAATCAAATTAACATTTAACATTTATTATTAACATTTAATATTAACATTTATTCGCGTTAATCCCTGCCTTTAGCACAATGTAATAGAATTCACATACATCACTTAATTGTTCTGTCACCTCCAATTAAAGTGATGTTCAAAGTGTATGCTATGAGACATGCAACGGTCACTGATTGTATGCCACTGAATGTGAATGTAGCCTATACCAAGATAATGGTATGATTCGCATCGTCCGCAGTGCCTGCACCACAATGAGTGTCTATTTGAGTTACATGGGTTTTGAAAACAAAAAAACACCTTTAGTGCTCTAATGTGTACATTTTTTCAGGGACACCCTGTATTTGAGGAAATGTCTTCCTCTCTTGGTAGGCCCAATAGCCACATGTAACCAGAAATAAAACATGTGCACATATTTTCCACAATAGGATTTTAATGACAAATGTATTCTAGCAGGGTGCCAGGGAACAACAGGAGGCCCCCAGTCCATCCCACCCGAGCAGGAAGAGGACCCCCAGCCGAGCGGATCCAGAGTCACTGTCACCTGCCCCCCTTCTCCACCGCCTGCCCCTGTCGCCGGGTCCACAGGCCGGGTGCTGACGCGCGCGGTCCTTGAGTTGCAGGGGGGAATTTTAAAGGGGATAGAGGCGATTAACGACAACCTCGAGGGAATCCGCAAGGAATTGAAGGCACTGAATAACACATTAAAAGAATATCTTAAAAAATGAATGGTGTCCCGTCTGTCCTTACCTTTTCACATTGTGGCTATTAAGCGCTGCCGGGTTTGTATGCCATGTCGCTGTGGCACCTCGTTGTGAGGCCCAGGGTCTGGGTCCTCCGGCAGGTCTCGCTCCATTATTGGCACGCCGTGCCGCTGCGCCACATTGTGTAACACGCCACACACCGCGGTTGTGTCTGATTTGTACGCACTTGGAAATCGTTTCATATATTGATCTTGGTAATTATGTGATAAGGCTACCCCACGCAACATCAACTAATAATATTTCAGTCTGACACCTCGCGGCAAATGCGCGAGGAAGATCTATTAAGCTAGCTGCAATGCATGGTCCTACATGTGCATTCTTTAATTTAATTAATTAACCAATAGTCAATGGGAATAATATCGAAATGATATTGCTGGGGTTTCTCATTTCCCATAATTACAATATGGAAGGGATGGTTGATGGATCTGTTGGTATTTACCCAACAGTCTCGCATTATGTGTCTCGACAATGTCGTATGACTGACATTCATTTCAATTCACGCATCCTGATGTTCCGATGCATTTTTGGATGCCTCTTATCGCCATGTCATGACTCTTGACCGAGTAGGCCTAAATGTAGTTGCGTTGCTCTGCCTCTAAGTGTCGCCAAGTACCAAGATGCACCAGAAATGTGCGTACGCCAGCCATGAGGTTTGCGTAGAGTACCGCACTTTTCCACGCCAAGTCAATCTTTGTACATACGAATGTTTGCGCAGAAAGTGACGTACGTAGCTTTTTTGTGCGTACGCAAGCTTTGTACATGAGGCCCCTGTTCTTTAAATAAAACAGGGTGCCCACTCACACCTGATTGTCATCCCACTGATTGAAAACACCTGACTCTAATTTCACCTTCAAATTAACTGCTAATCCTAGAGGTTCACATACTTTTGCCACTCACAGATATGTAATACTGGATCATTTTCCTCAATAAATAAATGACCAAGTATAATATTTTTGTCTCATTTGTTTAACTGGGTTCTCTTTATCTACGTTTAGGACTTGTGTGAAAATCTGACAATGTTTTAGGTCATATAAATGCAGAAATATTAGGCAGAAATATAGAAAAAATTAGGCAGAAATATAGAAAATTCTAAATGGTTCACAAACTTTCAAGCACCACTGTAATTCAAGGTCGAGGTTCTTTATTGTTCTTTATGCATTGTCATTTGCATGTTTCAGATGTAAACGAAAGGTTTACATGTTCAGACCTCTCTATCTGACACCACCCCCAAATTAGCTTAACTGTGAGGAACAGTTTAAATGTTTAAAGAATAAAACTTTGAGTGTGATATAATCAACCTGCAGAGTTTTAAGATTTAGAGCCTAATGATCTAAACTATGATTTATGAACTGTAAGTTATGGTCTATGTGTCAGCCCTGTGATGACCTGGCGACTTGTCCAGGGTGTACCCCGCCTTTCGCCCGTAGTCAGCTGGGATAGGCTCCAGCTTGCCTGCGACCCTGTAGAACAGGATAAAGCGGCTACAGATAATGAGATGAGATGAGATGAGATGATAAAGTATAGTACTTTGTGATAGTACAGCTCTCTCCAAATTTAAAACTCAACTTTAAGTCTCATCTCTTCTCTCTCTGCTATCATGTCTGCGAAGATTCTCAGTCATCCAGGTCATAGTAAACTGTGGGTGGTAAAAGAGAGCAACTGGACTTGCTTGAAGAGCAAGTCCAGTTGCTCTCTTTTACCACCCACAGTTCTCTCTGCTATTGTTCCTCTCCTGATTACCGATGGTCCATTCCTTTTCCATGCTTTGACCAAGGCTGCTGTTTTTATGTCTGCATTATTTGTGATTATGTTGTGTTCCTTTTCTCACCGTCTCTTATCTGTATTGACTTGTGCTTGATTTGTTTGTGGCTCTGCTTTGTTTTTGTGGTAGGTTCCCCCCCCCATTACTCTGTAAAGCGTCCTTGGGTTGGTGAAAGGTGCTGTATAAATTAACCTTGCCATTATTGTTCTGCTCCACTCATGTCAGAGCACCCGCTGACACTCCATCCATCACCAGCTGTGGAGGTGAATTTATGAAATCTACCTGATCTCCTAACATTATAAATTAGTCCTGTCCCACCATACAATTTCATAATGAGTGTGCATATGAAGATGCAAGACAAATATCTGTTTAAGAAAATATTTTTTATATTTATTTACTAGTTTTAAAGAGAATATATAAATCACTCAGACCACAACACAACCACACATTATTGCATGAGCTATTAGGGAAACAAACACAAAACCTCATAATACACTTAAATGAAAATGATGCATTAAAAAAATCAAAACAAATAAAAAGTTTAAAAAAAGACAACGTATAAAACAACAGAACTGATCTCGAATCAAGTGTACATGCCAAAACATCATGTTAAGTTTTACATGAGCTTTGCAAAGATTAACAATTTGTTTGGTGGGCAGTCTGGATGCAACCCTGTACATAATTTAATTTATTTAGCTTTTGCCATAGGAAGATCTATATACATCATGGCATGGGAAACCACAACAGCTTGCACCAATTACAGTGGCCCCATTGTACCGAATCTGCATGTCTTTAAACTGTGGGGGAAACCAGAGCAAACCCACACAGACAGAACATGCAAACTCCACACAGAAAGCCCCCTGTCAGCCGTGAGGTTCAAACCCGGAACCTTCTTGCTGTGAGGCGACAGTGCTAACCACTACACCACCGTGCCGCCCAAACATCAGCTGAATCCATAGTTTGCTAAAAATGACGTGTTCTCAAGGCATTGTTGTTATAATCCTGAAATAGTACATGGGTTTTAATCCGCTAAAAAGCAAATGAACTCTAAAAACCAACACGCGAATCTAACAGCTTTATATATAAGCAGAACTGACATGCATACAATAATGCTGAGGAGAATCACAGTTCAACTTTGTACAGCATATCAAGCACCAGACATGCATTTAACACATAAAACCTACAAAAAAAAAACACACAATAAAAAACCACCACACTTTTCATACAACCCACAGAGAGGTGGATTAAAATCTAAGTCTCTTACAAAGAGAAGCATTTTCTCTGAACAAAATATTTTTACATTTAAAATGACACATTGGAACCGCTATATTTAATTAGAGTTCAGTGTCATAATCAGTAGGCTGCACTAATTTCATCTATTGTGAACAGATTTTCTGTATAACCACCAGATGGCGCCGTCACCTCAAGATTTTCCACGGGAATAAACTGTGTATGTGTATACCTGAAAAAAAACCATGCTGTATAATAAGGTTCGAAATAAGTAAACAGATACCAGGTTCAACATTTGAAATTTATGAACTGAAATGTTTGAACAAGGATCAAGGAAATCTTATTTCAATGAAATTAAATATTAAATAAATGTGCATAAATTTCCATTTACTCATGCAACATTACTTAAAAATAATACTGATTTATGTTACCTTTTGGTAACAGACTTTGGTTAGGCTTTTTAAGGTGCGTGAAATCCCTATTAGGCTACGTTCACACTGCAGGCTGAAGTGACTCAAATCCGATCTTTTCGCCCATATGTGACCTGTATCCGATCTTTTATTGACAATATGAACGACACAGATCCAATTTTTTCAAATCCGACCCAGGCCGTTTGGATATGTGGTACTAATTCCGATTCCTATCCGCTCTTTTCATATGCGACTTCAGTCTGAACCGCCAGGTCGCATTCATCCGACTTACACGTCATCAACAAGCCACAAACGTCACTATTCTGCGCTGAACTAGGCGGCGGGTCTCTCAAAAAAAGTTACAACAACATGGCGCATAATCACGGGCGCAGATAGAGGGGGGGACTCGTCCCACCCAGATTTAAATTCACCTCGCTCGGTCCCCCCCACTTATAGGGAGGAAAAAACGTCTATGCTGTCTTTCTTTGCATAAGGCAAACCTCACGGAAAAATCAAAAGACTAATCACCATTCGGTTTATTGAGGTGCACAGCAGTGTATACATAGTTGCAACAACTCACATAAAACAAAACAAAGACTGATATTCGGTTGGTTGAGCTGCGCAGACTGCACAGGTTGCGAGCTCGAGCTTGGTTGCTATGGTAACCCACAACGAGTTTGATAGGCATATCGGGGTTGGGGTTGGTTTGCTGGCAGCTTTGTCCCCCACAGTTTTTTGTCCCCCCCAGTTCAAAAAACGTATCTGCGCCCCTGCGCATGACATCAATGCGAGGGACGCTTCGGGCTGTGAAGGTTCTGAATCTTCTCAATGGAAGGACGCAGAGGTTAGGGAGCTGATTTCCATTTGGGGGCGATACAGCTATTCAAGCTAGATTGGATGGGTCATACCGCAACTGGGCGGTTTTACTTCCGTAAACACTGGCCATGCTCACTGCGTGTGACGTCGTCGTATCCTGCAGTGCGCATGCAGAACACTTTTAGGTCGCTTTTTGTTCATACTGAGGATCACATACAAGTCGCATATATTTGTTAATGTGAACGACCTCACAAAAAAATCGGATTTCACAAAAAAATCGGAATTGAGCTTTAAGCCTTGCAGTGTGAACGTAGCATTAATGTCCCCGAGTAATGCTAAACAGAAAGGAATGTTTGATGACCAATGGTGTCCTAACCTACCCAGGAAGAACTTTGGGGGGTTGGGGGAGGTGTGTGTGTGTGTGTGTGTTTATAAAGCTTTATTTAAGGATGTAATGATGGGTTGATTTGGATCGATGCATTTATTGAAAATGTGAAACTAAGCAACAATAAATCTACTACTATTATTCTATCTCTTCGCAAGGTTATTTACCTCATCTTTATACTGTTTTGCACTGGTACACTGCAGAGAAACGCATTTCATAACTGGAAACCACAATCCCACTGCAATGACCAGAGAGAACACACTCCCTTCTTAACTAAGCAACCATTACCACAGTAACACCAGAGTCAAATCAGCCCAGACTCCGGTCCGTCATGCACAGTTATAGAGGCATCTGTTGCTCTAATTCAAATAAAAAGAAGTTGCGAATTTAAAAAATAATAGGATTAACTAAGAACAATAAATAGAAATGTCTAAGACGTAACAAAAATAATAAAACATTATTCAAGTTAATGTTGATTAGGCCATCGTGTCTGACCCCAGTCTGCATAGCAACCACAGGTGCACCTTACAGAAGGTCCAAAACTCCCCGTGTTAGTCTCTGTCAAGACTTCTCATGTTCAAGTACAGCAAGAACAAGCCAACTCATCAGCTCCACCTTCTTAAGAGTATATGCAAGGCGTGAAAAGCATGTGACTCGAGTGAAACCTTTATTCCGGCCTCCCCAGACTGGAGGGTGCTCTCTAATCCACTGTGGACAACTCACACTTCACTCCACTGAAGGGTTGCTGGCTTTAACCCCCGCCCGGCCAATCTGAAGCCATGGGAGTTTGGCACAGTTCTTAAAGAGCTGCTCGATAGCAATGTGGCGGACATGGAGCTGAGATGCCAAAGAGTCCTTCTCCTGCACAGCTACTGAAAGCTCCTCAAAGACCTCTGAGAGAAAGAGCAAAAGAGAGGGTGGTCAGAGTATTAATCAGTGGTTTGAATTAAAATGTTACTCATTAGATTGCTGAAATTCAAATGAATCTGAATCAACTTCAATCAATATCAGCTGTCGGCACACCACCACATGATCTAATGGTGTGAAAGGGTGAGTAAGCTAATCTAGAAAGCTCCACTATGATCAGATACATTCCTGTATTTACCACTGGTTTCTGATAGTCATCATGTTGTAAGAATTGGATGACTGATGCAGGTTACAGCCAAAGAGTGACAACAAAACTCAGTGGCACTCATTTACGAAACAAACATATGACAGAAAACTGGGCGGAAAGTTACGTTGACACACAGCCCGGCATTTATCAACGTGAATATGAGCGGAGGCTATGATCAAATCTCACATCAAGTGTCAACTCATTTATGCAACTTTGAGTCAGCATGGACTTGCAGTGCAGCATAGTAAAACTGGCTGAGTCTGAGACATGGATGTTGCAAGACCCCTTTAACTGGGGCACGTGCCCCATTACTGACCTGCTGTGCCCCAGTAAAATCTCATGTTAGAATTTTAACAAGCTCCTATATTTGGCAGTAGATTGTTGATAAAAGGAAAATAAAAAGTCCTAATCCACAATGACAGAGCAACATAGCTTAAACCAAAATACAAGCTGAGGCAAGCACTTTCCTCAAGGTCCAGGCCTTTGCACTGCAATGTGAACATTACTGTCCGTGCACGACAGTATGTGTGTCGTAGCATGTTGAGGAATGGGGGCCTGTACCCCAGTAGAGCTGTATGTCTAGCAACACCTCTGGTCAGAGAATTGTTATTAGAACAATTCTGGCTGGCATATAAACATATCTCATCTCATCTCATTATCTCTAGCCGCTTTATCCTTCTACAGGGTCGCAGGCGAGCTGGATCCTATCCCAGCTGACTACGGGCGAGAGGCGGGGTACATCCTGGACAAGTCGCCAGGTCATCACAGGGCTGACACATAGACACAGACAATCATTCACACTCACATTCACACCTACGCTCAATTTAGAGTCACCAGTTAACCTAACCTGCATGTCTTTGGACTGTGGGGGAAACCGGAGCACCCGGAGGAAACCCACGCGGACACGGGCAGAACATGCAAACTCCGCACAGAAAGGCCCTCGCCGGCCACGGGGCTCGAACGCGGACCTTCTTGCTGTGAGGCGACAGCGCTAACCACTACACCACCGTGCCGCCCATCTAAACATATGCAACCACATATTCATCACTTAAAAATATGTAGTCTATGGCAGTGTTTCTCAAACACTGGGCCACAAATTTTTTTTTTTCCAAGTTGAAGTTAATTTTTTACTTGTAATGAAGTACAACTGCTGGGTTACATGTGGCGTCACATCCGCCTCATTAAGCTACGGTCACACTACAGCTCGCGATGCTTTGCGATGGGTTATCGATGAAAATGAGGCATTTTGGTGGCGATATACACATGAGTTAAAAGTTGTGGTCACACAGTAGGTGAACACTTGACTGTCAGGCTTTGCGCGCTTGCGGCTGGTGCAGCTTGAGTGGCCATGCTCACTCACGGAGCACATTGTGCGCGCTTGGGACCCAGTCGTTATGGGAAACACCTGGTACTGATTTGAGCGCAATCAGCATGTGCAGATACGGACGCCGTTTTCACAGAGGTTTTGCGAAGCATTATCATTATCACGGTCACATTTGTTTCTAGCCATGTTTATAACGTTGTTTAAATATTCTGCTTTCTGTTTTGCTTTTGTAAATATCATGCCTACTAATAAACACTCTTCCTGCGCTTAGATCCGTCTACCGCTGTCTATCTTGTAGTGTCCTACTGCCTGGAGCTTTAACCCAGCCACAAATAAAAAGTTGTACTCCTCTATGCGCTTCCAGGTTTTCATCTGTGCGTCCGTGTAGAACGATGTCTGCAGCACCAGGTAGTTTGAGAAGTCGGGGAACTCAACAGATGGATAATTTTCCAACTTGTACGAAAAATCCTTGTTTGTTAACATGTAAGGATCTAATCCCATTGAGTGGTTTCTATATCCACTTCTTTTGAGTGGACTTCTTGGTTTTAATAACTTGCTTGTTTGCTGAACACAAACATGGCAGTAAGTTCTTGTGTTAATGGACCAGACTCCACTTTTGGATCATTAATCCCTTTTGACTGAGAATGCCCTGCATGCATGGTTTGGCTTCTGGCACATCCATACAGTTTGAAATACAATACCTACAATTAAAAACAGCTTGTTTTATTGCATTTATTTAATTCCTGGGCTCCGATCTGTAACAGGGAGTGATGTTGCATCCCATTAATACACTTTACGGTAGATTATTAGATTCTAATAGAATAGATGAACCAAAATAATCAGGGATCTTTTTTTAACGAGCCCCAACTCGTTACAAATATGAATAGGTGGGCCTAAAAGCAAAAAAGGTTGAGACCCCCTGGCCTATGGCAAGATAATATATTTTGTAAAGGCCTACATCGACTATGTGTCGTATATCCTGGAGTGCTGTGTTTTCACAAACCACAGGTTAAGCGAACCACAACACAGACCTGAAGCAAACCGAACTGAAACTCAATTTGTTTCGGAGGGGTCCAAGTTCGCTATGAGGGCTGAAAGGGACCAAGTGTGAAAACATCCTTAGAATGACAATTGTTTTCAGCCATGACATTTACCATTGCCCGATCATTCTTGCATTGTGATCAGTGAGACACGAATGCTTCATGAATCACACATGAACCCTGTAGTAAGATGATTTTTGCATTCAGATCTGCACTGGTTTCTACGTTAGACTGATAAAGGAGGGCCATTATGTGTAAACGCCTGTCTCTGGCTAATTATTATTATTATTATTTAGTATACACATGCGTATGATGAACACAGCACATCATACACTCTCCATTTCCAAAATTGGAAATAATTAGTTGTGTAGTCCATCAACGTAAGGTTACGGTGTAGAAATGCAGAAGGGTAATTAATATGAGCAGAGTTTCAAGTCACACTGTACAAGTTTTAAAAAGTTACATAAAACCCTACAAAGGTTTTGAATGTATTAATTCTAAACCTTACCTTGAATCTGCAGCAGCAGCTGCGAGTTCAGCTGATGAAGCTCTTCAACACTCATTTTCACCACTGCAATTAAAAAAAAACAAACATCTAAAGTACAAAATAACTGTCTCCATTAATGCCTGTGTTACATTATAAGAGCAAGGTATAAACTTCTCTTCAGCCAGAAAAGCATGAGGGGAAACACAGTGACTTAGTCTTTGACCTTGAGACATTCTTTTCACCAACCATGGATTTCAGGATCTTGGTGGCGAGACTCACTTTATCACTTTTTTATTACCAAAGTCATTTTTAGGCATGAAAGACATAAGGAGGAGGACATGCAAATGAGAAAACCCTGGATAGTCACATATTTGGAGTGAGTTACACAGACATAAATTTTTTTTTTTTTAAATGTGGCTGAAGGGAATGCATGCCTTCTACTGATGCTACAAAGCTTTACTGATGAATAGCTAATGACAACAATTGATAAGAACAACCAACTACAATTTCTTTGTCTGCTTTGAACAAAAGACTCTTAGCACCCAAGACACGTTTCAAAAATTATTTCACTTCTTAGGAGTACTCACATTCCTCTCGGCTGTGGCCTGCGTGCTGCCTCTCTCGCTGTTCTCCTCCGCCTCCCTGCTGTTGCAGTGTGTGCTTCTGTTCATTCCTCCACAGCTGCCCAGAGTCCTGCAGGAGCTCCAGATCCTCGGTTTCACCTGGACATGTGCCCCCCACCCACCGAGGGGCATATCGAGGGACCTGGGCACCCGACTGGGCCATCAACTTCCTGTCACCCTGTTGTGTGTGAAACAGGAGCTGGTGTTTGGAGTCAGAGTCTCTGTTCTGAGCATACTGCACAATGCGGCTGATCTGCTGGCTGAGCGCCCGCTTGACACCCTCATAGGTACTGCGCGAGGACTTGGCATGGGAGACTTTCTGGTTGGCAATGAGATGGTACTTTTCAAAGCAGTCCCTGTGCCCACGCAAAGACGTGGAGTGCAGCAGTGTGGCAGTGGACACACCTGTGACGCACAAAGACATCCTGCATGAATATATTTTCAAAATAAGTTCAATCATCTAAAAACAAATAAAACAAAACAAGCCTATTTTCACATTTAATTCTGGGACTTCTGACTGTGACCTACTGTATCAAGTTCATTTGATCCATGTCCTGTGTATTTTATGTGTGTGTGTGTGTGTGTGTGTGCGCGTGTGTGTGTAATATATATATATATATATATATATATATATATATATATATATATAAATAATGGGTCCGTCTCAGAAACTGGTCTCTCATTTGGGACATTATGGTCAAAATTTTTTTTTTCTAATTTTACTATATTTTTTTTGCATTTACTTAACACTCAATGTTTCTTTTGTCATGTTTAATAAGAATAAAGATAGCATCTTGCTTTATCTGGCCTCTACTGTGGAAAATTTTAACGATGTTCTGAAGTTCACTCGCATAACATGGAAACATTATGCATTTAAAAACCCTCTTTAATAACCAAGGAATATCTTTTTCTGTACATATATTTGTTTCTTTAAATGCAATTATTGGACAGAAAAACAAAAACATATTTATCATTATTTTTAAATTTTACTCCTTAGTTTCGAATGTTCATCAGTTATCATACATTTTATTAAACTGTACTTTGTTGTGCCTGCAGGATGTCATGTAGATACACCCCTTATTTTGTACTAAATTATTCATTAGCATAATAGTAATACACAGACAAAAGTTTGAAACTGTTGCGCAATATCCCACTGATTTATTCAATTATTTGCTTTTTTATCACTAATGTAACATGGAAACAAGTTTTTTCTTTACTAGTTTCTTTTTACAGTGAAGATGCCATTACTTATATCACATCTGAACAAGTTGCAGATTTACACACTGCATTAAAATGTAATCATTCTCACAACTTAAATTATATTTTGATTACAATTCAAATGTTTTTGTAAAATTGATTTACATATGGGCAGCACGGTGGTGTAGTGGTTAGCGCTGTCGCCTCACAGCAAGAAGGTCTGGGTTCGAGCCCCGTGGCCGGCGAGGGCCGTTCTGTGTGGAGTTTGCATGTTCTCCCCGTGTCCGCGTGGGTTTCCTCTGGGTGCTCCGGTTTCCCCCACAGTCCAAAGACATGCAGGTTAGGTTAACTGGTGACTCTAAATTGACCATAGGTGTGAATGTGAATGGTTGTCTGTGTCTATGTGTCAGCCCTGTGATGACCTGGCGACTTGTCCAGGGTGTACCCCGCCTTTCGCCCGTAGTCAGCTGGGATAGGCTCCAGCTTGCCTGCGACCCTGTAGAACAGGATAAAGCGGCTAGAGATAATGAGATGAGATGATTTGCATATAAAATAACTACATCATGAAGAATTAAAGCCCCTCCTTCACAGATGAGTGAAAATATTGAATACATTTCCTCTTTTTGATTGCTTGGGTTAAAAATGCCAAGTTATGATGACTGAATTGATTATTCACTTAAATATGAATAATATGATACATTTTGGGTATTTGATATGGCGAAATAGGACTGTTTGCAAAATGACAGTGAAATATAAGCAATCTCAGTGATACTGTTAAAAATGACCCTTTCAATAATGCATACCGTCAAAATGATCCATTTTCACATCCTGATCAATTACATACAAAGAATTACTGAGATATAGAACAAATATATGTGATTTTTCCTTGATATGAAATTTCAATCAATTTCGTCTATAATCTGTGAAAGAGGGGCTTTAAATACAAGGAGGCACAGACAGCCGATCACTTCCGTGTTACGAACGTAAGATAAAATCGTTAATTCCACAGTTGCTCACAATTCTTCTCAGCTAACTGTGTGATTATTATCATTTCTGTGAGTAACTGAAACAGTTAGTGACATTATTCAAAAAATTATTCACATTCACTCTTTATGGTTACAAGTTCACTCTCGTAATAAGGAAGCACAATCTCAGACAGCTGACCACTTCGTTACGAACGTGAGATAAAATCATTAATTCCGTTATTTCTCACAAATCACATCAACTTTTCTCAGCTCTGTCCGTTATTATTATCGCTTCTGAAAGGAAATTAAACGGTCAGCCACCTTATTGTAATAAAATAATTCTTGTTCCCATTTTATGGTTTAAAAGCTCACTATCATAATAAACGATTACATGTGGCCGTTTCTGTATTACGAAAGTGTGAAAAATTTTAAATTCTCTAATTCTTCATAAATAATATCAATTCTTCACAGCTAGGCCCGATGGTCATCAAATATTAATGTCAAATAAAGTTATCCAATATGAAATGCCTAAAACTAAGCTGATAATGTGGCCCATTATGAGCAAATGTTCAAATCCATCATCGTGGCAAAATGACTGGCCGTAGATTCTATCAAAAGTTCGATCTAAATTGACCATGGTTGCAAAATATTGGCCAAAAATATGCAAACACTACCAAATATGAAAGTAAGATGAAAAAGAAACAAACATTCTATTGCCTTATACTGCAAAACTAAAACAAAATAAAACTGTCAAAACTCAGTGATAGCATCTGAAAAGATCACCCGCGTAACAGAAAGACCACAAATGGAAGCACGATCAACTTCTAACTGTTGGAGTGGAAAATTCCATTCTACACATGCAAATTGTTAATGTGTGTCCTTCCCCGCACACAAATAACACGCTACGGTAAAAAATAGACCACAACTCATTTTATAGCTCAGAAATTCATACAAGACCAGCTACCATTGTAACATATTCTGTAAGAAACATATTCGATACCAATCTTTCAGCTTTTGTTTTAAAAAACAAAATCGCAGATTTATAACTAAATTTTTATATGGCGTAGTGATTTTAAGTTACTACTTTTGGTGAGGTGGTGACCTTGATCCTGAGGCTTTCCATTTAGATCAAAACACACGATTGTATTGGTTTTGGGGATGCGGAAAATGGAGTTACGATGGTGAGCAAATATTTTGCATGATGTTTTATTACGGTTATGATTATTCTGTGAGCGCACAAATCATTAGGTGTATAAAGTTACAACTTACTACAATTAGTGATAACTGTAGACTTTTCAGTGGACTACAACCTTTTTAAGAGAATGCGATGTAGTCAACCATTTATCATGTCCCAGATCAAGCCGCCATTTTTCCACAAATTTGCAGAATTTTTGCCAAATTCTGAATAATCACATCAAAGATTTAGTCTTATCTGTATTTTTTTCTTTCATCATTTTATTTCAAATTAAAACCAACATCACCATTAAAAACTGTATAGTTTATTGACTGAGTATATTTAGTGGGGTACCATATATATATATATATATATATATATATATATATATATATATATATATATATATATATACACACAGACACACATTATACATATATATATATTCACACACACACACACACACAGCGTGTGTGTAGTGCCGTTGAAGTTAATGCGATAACACGCTAACGTAAATTCCTTTTAACGCCACTAATATTTTTGACATGCGATTAACACATGCACGTTCTGTGCCCCTCCCCCGTAGTTTGGGAAATCAGGAAGTGACGTAGCGCGAGTGATAAATGTAGCGAGTCGGCACATGTCGTGATGATGTACCAGAGCCTAATCTAGGAATCTGAAAATAGGGGACAGATCCCTCACTAGTTGTAGAAACAGGGGACAGAAAATATTAACATGGGTAAAAATATCCCTCATTTGTTCCAGTTAGTGGGGACAGAAAAATAAGTAATACATTGGTAGATATTTTCAAGAGTACATCTATAAACAGAACAGTTTTATTAATAAAACTAAATACATGTAACAAACATTCATATCAGATGTTAATCTATATAATATCATAATTATGGCACTATACATATCCTTTAATACAGTGATATGAAAACCATATCAGCAAACACTTATCCACAGTTTATAGTATTGCACAAACATTATGATCAGATCTGAACTTTAAAAATGTAAAGATTTTAGATCAAAAACTATATGAAGAATTATATACTGCAAAACCTTACAAATATGACTAGGTTACTGTTTTACTATAAATCATGTGACTAGCCTATTTTTACCAATTTGACCACCAGTAGTATAATGTTGCATTTCAAATATGACTAGGTTAATATTGCATATCAAATATGACTAGGTTAATATTACATAATTTGATATAGTTAAGTCTAAAATCCATGTAGTCTTGCCACTATTAATTAATAATAAGATGAAAAATCTGACTTTCTGAATAAAATAAAATCACTATCAAATATTTAAAAATGCGATCATATTTGTTTTGTTCAGACCACCTTTCATGAAAGTGAAAAACATTAAACAATCTACCTATGTTTAAACTAGATTTTGACATAAATGACTGGAGATAATCTCAAAATTCAGACTTCCTAAAAAGTATATAATCTCTATCATTTACAATCTTACAGTACCTACAATTACAAAAGAACAGATTAAATCTATTTCATAATATCTTGTATCGGGTTGTGTAATGTCGGCTGGATTAGTATCTGTCACTTCTGTGTCTTTGTTTTGTTTCCTTTTTTCGTCCAAAGGTCTTTCAACGTGACCACGCGTTTTGACATTGTTATGTTTGGATGAGACAGAACGATATGCCATGTGCTTTTGGGTATTTTTAAAACACTTCACACGATTGGTTGAGATACACTGTCTTCCGGTTCAGTGACCAATGATATAATAGTTCACAAAAAACTGTTTTACCCGCTAAATAAACCATTCGGAATACTTCGGTCCTTTCCGATTGGTGTGTAAACAACGCTATATTTACCGCAGTGCTTGCTAGCTGGTGCTGACAAATTGATACGCACAAGATTCAGTAAAATACGACTACACGCTCTCTACTTATAAATGCGGGACAAAATGAATAGATACACGATATCACTCTTGTGCCCAAAAAGTGGATGTGCGACAGACAGATAAAAAAACGCGTATTATCACGTATTACGCGCCCTAGATTAGGCTCTGTGTACACTTAAGTACAGAATCAACTTATACTGTTGCATTCTGACTGTTTACATAAAATGCGTGGATTTTTTTTATATGCTTTTGATGGTCCAAAGGGGAGATAAGACGATGTGTTAAGGTGCAGGGGTGTGTGTGTGTGTGTGTGTGTGTGTGTGTGTGTAAGTGGGAGTTTGTTTTATTCTGAGAAATGTCTGAGTGATTTAAACGGTGTTTATAACTGCAGTTTTTGCTCATTAATGTTCTGTATATCTACCAGTGAGTTATGGCATTTTACTGGAAAACCTCTTTATGAGCTGTGCGGCTTAACAAATGTATTTATTTGGGTTTTGTATTTTTATTTTCTTTATTTAAAGATAGCCACTACTGATGTCCAGAGTCCACGTCACTGAGTTTGTTTAGTTTATTTTATTGCATAGTTTGAGGCTGGAAGTTAAAGACAGAATTAGAAGAAAATACTGTACAGTTTTGCTCACACTGAATTGTGCTAAACCCTCAAAATTATACAGTTAATGCTGCTTTATTTTTAAAAGCACCGGGGAAATAAAATGCCCACTAAGATAATGTTTGTTGTGTTCAGCCTTATCTTTCTGGACCTGGCCACATACATTTGCATAAAGCAAGTATATTTGTCCACACCCACTCCCCAAAAACTTGAAAAGTATACCTAAGGTACATTTAGAACAGATTTTTTAAAATGTGCAATTAATCGCGAATTAAATATGGACGATAATGTGATTAAATATTTTAATTGATTGACAGCCCTTACATTTATATATAAAAGATTTGGAGCATCATTACTCAACAAGAATGTCCATTCTGATGGTGAGGCACAGCAGCTTAGCTGGTAAAGAAGAACTTTATTCCACGTACACTTATGCACAGTGAAATTCCACTCTGCATTTAACACACACATGAGCAATGAACACGCACAGAGCAGCTAATCTACAGCGCCCGGGGAGCAGTTGGGGGTTAAGTGCCTTGCTCAAGGGCACTTCAGCCCAAGGCCACCCCATGTTAACCTAACTTGCATGTCTTTGGACTGCAGGGGAAACTGGAGCACCCGGAGGAAACCCACACAGACACAGAAAGGCCCCCGTCAGCCGCTGGGCTCGAACCCAGAACCTTCTTGCTTCTTGTGAGGCGACAGTGCTAACCACTACACCACCGTGCCGTCCAGTCAAGCTGACCATCCATTCAACACCACACACCAAAGAAAATGTACACAAACCCACACACTCCTGAAAGTATATGTTCAATAGCAGAGAAAGTGTCACTCATCACGCTATAGCAGACTTGCAGTTTGTTCCAGTTTATAAAAGGTCTCCCCAGCTGATGAAACTGATTTCTCGCCAAATATAAATAAATTTGATGTTCTGAAGAAAAATATCCCTGACAGTAATGTTATCCCCATAAAAAGGCAAAGGTAAAATACACATAGTATATATAGCTAGACACAAAATAATCTTTGTACACACCATTACGTTTCTTGATCTGGAATCAAGTGTCTAACTGTTTGTGTGGAACGAAAGCCTGCAAGTACAACAATGTCTAAGAAAGTTGCAGGGCAGGAAGGTCACACCCATACAAATGCGTGCTATTGCTCAGACACAACAGGCAGCAAAAAATTTTAACAAACACAAATATCCTGCACTTGACATCTGTATTATGCCTACCTGGGTTAGAAAACTCAAATTTGAAAAAAGGAGGAGAAAAAAAAATCTTTTGCATCATCTTTCTGATAAACTTTTCTGTTTTCTCTTCACAGCAATACCATGCTTAAAAACAGGAAATGACACCTGACACAATGAGACTTGAACACTAACCACATACAAAACATAAGAGAATAGGCTTACAGTGTGGGCAAGAGGCTTCCGACAAACACACAACTTGCCTCATATCAGCTAATCGTTTCAAGTAAATTACCTTATAATGGGGAATTAGCAGAATTTGCTCAACAAACAGTAAAGCTGGACTGCCTTTCAGATTTTTCAAGTGTAGGTCATAAAAAGAAGTTTCCCTGACACCCAATTATTTTTGTTTAGTGGCGTGAAAGCTACTGAATTTGAATCACACACTTCCAATTTCATTAGTTTTTTTTTTTAATAGAACAATTAGTGAATTTAGGGCCACGTGGCCCGAAATTCTCCGCTATTTTTTCCTGCTTCACCATGATCCAATTCAAGATACTATGTCATGCATCAATCACATGGTGGCCTTTCCCCGTTCATGCAAGGCATTGTGGGATACAAATTTCAAACAGGAGAGAAAAATGGAGGACGCGAGTGTGTGAATGAAACGTGAAAGACTGACTACAGTAACGGAAAGCGAGAAGAAAAGACGTTATATTGCGAAGGAAAGTAAACGCAGGACCAAACTAATAAATATCGGCAGTCAGCGAGCACCTCAGTGTGATCAGCTGTTTGTTTAGCGACAGAATGATGGAACTGTCCGTGCACAGTCAAGGCAAGCCTGTAGATGGTAGTAATGCAACACTGTGGATGTTAGCTGCCGGAAAACCCAAAAGAAGGTAAACCTGCGCATGTGCACACGGACTTCCTCTGTCTGCTTGACTGCGTGAAGTGAGCGATTTCATGCGCACTGTTTGCTAGGGAATCCCCTCAAATTAAATAACTTCCCAGTCACAGAATGGCCTGTTTTGGGATTGGTTTTTTTTGATATTACAGAAATAAAAACATATATCACAATTACCAAATTTCAGAGGGAACTAAATTTCAATGATTTTATTAAATCAAAAGGCCGTCTAGCTTTAAAAATAAAATTGTTTCTTATAACCAAATAGGAACTTTGGGTATTATTTTGGTTTAATCTCATACACAGTAGTGACACTGCAGTTGATACTGGCAATGAGGAACCTGACTTCGTGACTTGCCAGGTCATTGATCAAATCAAATTATTAATCATAAAACAAAGAAAATGAAATTAAGGAAGTTAATGTTGAATGTTCGTCATTAGCACATGTTTGAACATGCATTCGGTGCTTCCACGAGCCGAATACTGGAAAGTCAGCTTTCATTTTCTGTGCGTGTACGTACATGCCGTACAGACCACAATGAGTAACAAACAGCAGTGTCAGAAAGAGACAAAGCCAGAGGCTGGCACACAGGACCTGCCTTTTTTGAAAACTGAAGTTTGTCAAGACAAAGAAGTTTTAACTGTTGAAATGTGTTTGCAGGTGATTTCAGCTCTGAGAACACATTTTAATAGATAAAACAACTATTTGAAAGCTCGTTTTCTCCCCACAATGTTGATTATTGAGCAGCACTTCTGCATGATATGATATGATCATGATGTCTCATGATTACATAATTATAAAATGCCAGCTTGTGTGTCAGTGTGATGTCAAGGGAGGAACCGATCATTAGTGTTTTAGTGTTTCCAAGTAAAAACTTAGATATAGTACCGGAGGAAACACAAGAGTGGGAAAAAAAGGTGAGGTGCAGGACTTGATAACTCTAGTGAAAATTATATATTCAGTTAAAAAAAATGGCTGTGGAGTGCAGAATACCAGGGTAATGCAAACACAAAAAGAACCAAGCTCAAGTGTCTTGTTTTTTGGTTTTTTTGCTGCTTAAAACACACACACACACACACACACACACACACACACACACACACACACACACACACACACACACACACACACCCTATACAACTTTTAGAAAAGAGAGAAGAAAAGACTAGAATAGGAAAAAGGAGTAGGGAGTGTCTCAGACAGATGAGAAATTCTCATGAGAAAGATGCAAATGTGGATCATGTATGTTTCTCTGCGAGTTTCTAAGTCTAATAAAGTTTGAATTTG
The DNA here is from genome assembly GCF_027579695.1 of Neoarius graeffei. Lineage (NCBI taxonomy): Eukaryota > Metazoa > Chordata > Actinopteri > Siluriformes > Ariidae > Neoarius > Neoarius graeffei. The sequence continues at coordinate 22,201,395 of NC_083593.1, forward strand.
TCTCATTGTTGTAGTTTATTTTTATAAAATAAACTCACACGGTCAGGTTAATCAATGGTGACATCGACATGGAAATCAGCAGAAGAAGAGAAGACCATTAGTAAACTATATCCAACTTTACAATCAGATCACATGACCACAACGTAAAAGATATGAAAGAATTAGGGTCGCTCCAGTGGCATGGTTTCAGGTCAGAGTGTATGAGCGGATTGTTCCCTCATTATCGCCATCTCTGCTGCCTCTCCTAGCATATTTGTAACTTGATCATCCACAACAGCCATTATTTACATTTCATATTTACCATTTGGTTGATGCTTTTTATCCAAATCTCTGCACACCATCATGCTAGTTTCATTGCACGCCGCCATTCCTTGCAAGCACTCTCTCTTTCAGTTTATATTTACAAGAAGCTGAATACTGACAACAGTGGAAGAGATTTCATAAAAGGTTCATTCTGAAGAATATCTTTCTGAGAAAGAGGAACAATAATTAGAATCAGAATCAGAATCAGAAAAAGCTTTATTGCCAAGTAATCGTTGCAACTACAAGGAATTTGGCTTGGAGTTAAGGTGCTCAATAAATAAATGCTAAATAAAGACAGTCTATTATAAGATATTAAGAAATAAGAACTAAATAAACAAGATAAGAATAAGATAAAATAAACAAACAACTGTGCAGGTAAACTAATGTGCAAATGAGGTACAACCCCAATTCCAAAACAGTTGGGTCACTGTGTAAAACATAAATAAAACCAGAATGCGATAATTTGCAAATCATGGAAACCCAATATTTCACTGAAAATAGTACAAAGGCAACAAATCAAACACTGAAACTGGAAATTTAATTGTTTTTTTGCAAAATACATGCTCATTTTGAATTTGATGTCAGCAACATGTTTCAGAAAAGTTGGGACGGGGCAACAAAAGACTGAAAAAGTTGTGTAATGCTAAATAATAATAATAATAATAATAATAATAATAATAATAATAAAATAATTTGGTTAATTGGCAACAGGTCAGCAACATGACTGGGTATAAAAAGAGCATCCCAGAGAGGCAGAGTCTCTCAGAAGTAAAGATGGGGAGGGGTTCAGCACTCTGTGAAAGACTGTGTGGGCAAACAGTGCAACAATTTAAGAATAACATTCCTCAATATTAAATTGCAAAGAATTTGGGGATCACATCATCTATAATGCATAATATCATGAAAAGATTCAGAGAATCTGGAGAAATCTCTGTATGCAAGAGACAAGGCTGAAAACTGACATTGGATGCCTGTGATCTTCAGGCCCTCAGGAGACACTGCATTAAAAGCAGACACGTGTCTGTATTGGAAATCACTGTATGGACTCAGGAACACTTAAAACCATCGTCTGTGAAAACAGTTCATTACTGCATCCACAAATGCAAGTTAAAACCAGATATAAACAATATCCATTAACACCACTACCTTCTCTGGGCCTGAGCGCTTTTACAATGGACTGAGGTGAAGTGAAACATTGTCAAGGTTTGACGAATCAAAAGTAGAAATTCTTTTTAGAAATCATGAACACCACGTCATCCAGGCTAAAGAGGAGAGGGACCATCCGGCTTGTTATCAGTGCACAGTTCAAAATCCAGCATCTGTGATGGTATGAGGGTGCATTAGTGCAGATGATATGGGTAGCTTGTACATCTGGGAAGGCTTCATTAATGCTGAATGATATATACACGTTTCAGAGCAATATGCTGCCATCCAGACAAAATCTCTTTCAGGGAAGGCCTTCCTTCTTTCAGCAAGACAATACCAAACCACTTTCTGCACATATTAAAACTGCATGGCTCCATAGTAAAATAGCCAGGGTGCTAAACTGGCCTGCCTGCAGTCCGGCCCTGTCTCCCATTTAAAACATTTGGCACATTATGAAGCGCAAAATATGACAAAGGAGACCCTGAACTGTTGAGCAACTTAAATTGTATGTCATGCAATAATGGGACAACATTTCTCTGTCAAAACTACAGCAACTGGTCTCCTCAGTTCCCAAACGTTTACAGAGTGTTGTTAAAAGTAGAGGTGATGCAACACAGTGGTAAACATGCCCCGTCCCAACTCTTTTGAAATGTGCTGCTGACATCAAATTCAAAATGAGCATATATTTTTCAAAAAAAATTTTTTTTTTCTCAGTTTCAATATTTGATATGTTGTCTTTGTACTATTTTCAATGAAATATCAGGTTTACATGATTTGCAAATTATCACATTCTTATCTATTTACAGTTTACACAGCATTCCAACTTTTTTGGAATTGGGGTTGTAAACAATAAGATAAAAAAACTATGCAAAATGAGGTAAACAATAATATAAAATAAACAAATGTGCAAATCAGGTAAACAACTGGGGAGAGTAGAGTAAATAGGGTCACTGGTTTTGTTTATTGAGGGGGGGAGCAGAATGGACCAGGAGTCTGAGGAATGGTACTGGCGGGGATGGGGGGCAGAGAAAGTTGGGATCACTAGTCATGTTTATGAGGCCAGCAGCGGTAGGAAAGAAACTGTTTCTGTGGCATGAGGTTTTGCTCTTGATGGAGGGGAATGTCTCAAAGAGTTTATGCCTAGGTTGGGAGGGATCAGCCACAATCTTTCCTGCCCGCCTCGGTGTCCTGGAGACAAACAGGTCCTCAAGTGAAGGCAGGCTGCAGCCGATCACCTTCTCTGCCGAGTGAATGAGACCCTGCAGTCTACCCTTGTCCCTGGCAGAGGCAGCAGCGTACCAGATGGTGATGGAGGAGGTGAGGATGGACTCAATGATGGTTGTGTAGAAGTGCACCATCATCATCTTTGGCAGGTTGAACTTCTTTAACTGCCACAGGAAGTACATGCTCTGCTGTGCTTTTGAGATGAGGAAGCTAATGTTCAGTTCCTACTTCAGGTCCTGGGTGATTATGGTGCCCAGGAAGCGGAAGGACTCCACAGTGTCCACTGATGAACCGTGCAGGGTGATGGGGAGAGGAGGAGCTGGGTTCTTCCTGAAGTCCACAATCATCTCCACTGTTTTTGCAGCATTTAGCTCCAGGTTGTTTTGGCTGCACCAGGTCACCAGATGGTTGATCTCGCACCTGTAGGCGGACTCATCCTCACCAGAGATGAGTCCAATGAGGGTGGTGTAATCCGCAAACTTCAGGAGCTTGAGGGACTGGTGGGTGGAGGTGCAGCTGTTTATATACAGGAAGAAGAGCAGAGGAGAAAGAACGCAGCCTTGGGGGGGGATCCAGTCCTGGCTGTCTGAGTGTTGGAGACATGCTTCCCCAACCTCACTTGCTGCTTCCTGTCAGTCAGGAAGTCAGTGATCCACCTGCAGGTGGGGTCAGGCACATTTAGCTGGGACAGTTTGTCCTGTAGCAGAGCTGGAATGATGGTATTGAACGCAGAGCTGAAGTCCACACACAGGATTCTGGCGTAGGTTCCTGGGGAATCCAGATGCTGGAGGATAAAATGGAGGGCTGTGTTGACAGCGTTTTCCACAGACCTGTTGGGTCTGTAGGCGAACTGCAGGGGGTCCAGAAGGGGGTCTGTGATGGCTTTGAGGTGGGAGAGAACAAGGTGCTCAAAGGAGTTCATCACCAAGGAGGTGAGGGCGATGGGTCTGTAGTCATTTAGTCCTGTGGGCCTTGCTTTTTTGAGGATGAGTATGATGGTGGAGGACTTGAAACAGACTGGCACGTGGCATGTCTCCAGTGAGGTGTTGAAAATGTCAGAGGGGAGGATTTCATCTTTTTTGTTTCCTTTCGTTTTTTGTTAAAGACGTGCTAAGACTGCATAATAAATATTCTTCCTTTAATTTTCATGCCAAATTTCAAACCGTAACACTCAAAAGATCTGAAAGGTGTGAATAGATTATTTAAATAAAAATAAAAAAACACCACACAAGAGTGCTCTGAGAGCACAATATCCCTTGCTGGCAACTATGCCATAACGCTGGTAAAATGTGACTGAACTGAACGAAACTTACGTGTATTACCGACATTTAACAAAGAATCCTGTCAAGTTTCCTGAAACTCCTCCAAAAATTGTGAGAGGAGTTGATTTCAGAAGGTTAGTACTCTTCCCAGGACAGGCGGACGGACATCGCCACAACATAATCCCCCTTCGGGCCTTTCGGCCAGTGGGGGATTAAAACTTTTTGCCAAATTACATGAAATTGATCCAAAAATTGTGAGGGAAGTTAATTTCAGAAAGCAAGCACACCTTGATCAAACTGCCAAAGTACAAGTTTGTTAATAATCAAGGGCATAACTCTGGTAAATTTGCCCAAATTAAACAAAATTTCAATCTGCGTATAACTGTCATATAACACAGCCTTTTGCCAAGTTTGGTGAAATTCCTCCACAAATTGTGAGAGAATTTGATTTCAGAAGAACGTACACCCTCATGAAACTGTCAAAGTACAAGTTTTTTAATCAAGGGTCAAAACTTTGGTAAAATTTTCACAAACTAAATTAAATCGCAATATGCATATTACTGTCATACAACAAGGCCTTTTGCCAAGCTTCGAGAAATTCGTCCAAAAATTGTGAGAAGAGTTGATGTCAGAAGGAAAACACACTCATGAAATTGTCAAATCATAATTTTGTTAAATCAAGGGCTGCAACTCTGATAAAATGTGACTGAATTTAACGAAAATACAATATGTGTATTACCGACATATAACAATGCCTCTTGTAAAGTTTCGTGAAATTCCTCCACAAACTGTGAGAGGGGTTGATTTCAGAAGGTGAGCACCCTTCCCGGGATGGACGGACGGAAATTGCCACAACATAATCCCCCTTTGGGCCTTTCAGCCAGCGGGGGATAAAAAAAACCTGAACTTGAAGGTGTGTCCAAACTTTTGAATGAAACTGTAAGATGTGTAGCACATACTTTTAAAAGAAGAACTAAAGAACAAACAGCTTTAATCCTGGTCTTTAAAGAAAAAAAGTTACACTATTATTCAGCATTACACAGATTATTATTATTATTATTATTATTATTATTGAAAAGTTTTATGATTTGCTTTTTTTTACAATTGACTTCAATCAAGAGGTAACTCAGTATATGAATATCTTGCCAATTAATTAATTAAACTGCTTATGTTGTTAAACTAAAGCCAGTTTCAGTAGCTTCAGTGATTACTCATAACACTGATCTGTGCTGAGTTTCCCAAAAGCATCGTAGCACAAAGATCATTGTTAAATGGTAGAGCGAGCAGCACAATGAACACTGTCTCTCCTACTTAAGACGCTCTTAGCGTTAAGAGGCTTTTGGGAAACCCACCACTGATCTGATACTGAAAAAGTAGATTTCTAAACTTCAGTTGCACAAAATCTTTTTTTTTTTTTTAACCTTAATTCAACAGCCAAAAATGAACAATGCTATTTCTCGAAAAGAGGAAATCATATTCCTGTTATGGTAAATGTTCACTATGAACCTCATTGGTGCACTTTTTATAGCTGGTGGATCAGCCTGTGTTTTTCAGTTCAGCTTAGCAGACAAAATAGGACACTGGATTCTTGACCCATTTTATTGAACCTGGAAGATGCCGCGCGTGTGTGTGTAAAATGGGGAGACATGCAGATTCAGTACAATGGGGCCACTGTAATTGGCGCAAGCTGTAGTGGTTTCCCAGCCATAATGTATGTACACACACACTAATATATATCTTGCTAGGGCAAAGCTAATAAATCAAATCAAATTTAAAAAAAAAAGAAAATTCATGTTTTCATTCATGGCTGAAAACAACCACCTTGCTGAAATATAAAGTGCAGTCAACAGCTGCACAAATGGGGAACACACACACACACACACACACACACACACACACACACACACACACACACACACACACACGTGATCCATCACATACAACAGTCCTGTTTACAGTTTAGAGTACACCTTTATCCTTACATTTCACTCAATGTATACTGGGGTTAAAGTGTTGAATATGTTACATTCATGTTAAAGATGCACAGACCATTTGCAAAACAGTGATAATCATATGCATGATATATTCCTGCCTAACACTTGAACACAAAGTAAAGGCAGCATAGAACTGTCTCATAAGACAGCTTTTTAGTACAGAGTTAGCATCTACAAATGGAAAGTCCTGTCCAAACGGCTTGTTTATGACATAAGTTTTAAATAAGCACGTGTGTATATTGGCCAGGTCAGCAAGGCCATGGGGCGCTCCATTACACAGTCTAGGCTTCTAAAGTGTGCTCACAAGTGCCCTCTGTGCTCCCTTTTGGTGAAGCTCAAATAGAAGTAGACTCAGCAGTGATCGCTTTCCTGAAGTCCCTTGGGATTATGGATCAATCGCAGCAGATGGGCAGGAAACAACAAGGAGGATGAGACAAAGCTTTTTAAACCCTGCACTCCACATTCTATCGCTGCATTCTGGATACTAAACACAAACGCTGGTGTGAAAATTCCTTCCATTAATATTAGAATGTCTTCAGTGACAATCACTTTGTCTTCAAAATTAAGATTTTATAAGCATTTGAGAAGAAACTTCATTGTACACACATTGACCATGAGCAAAGCCATGGAGAATTAGGCACGACCAATCAAAATTAAACTAGAACTGTGAGTAAACTCACTATAGAATACCCCCCGCTTACGAGCCCGTCATCATATATTGCCATATGTAAGGGAGTAAGTTGAATTATCTCCCATTTGAAACATCGGACCAGGATTATTTTCCTTCATGCATACCTTCAGGTGGTGTACAACAACTGTGTAAAGTTTCATCAAAATCCATCAAACCGTTTAAGGAGGAGTTGCGCTTACAAGACACATGGACGGACGGACGGATGGGGTGATTCCTATATACAGTACACCCCCCCAATTTTGTTTGCGGGGGGTATAAAAAATAAATTAAAGCATATTATAATAAGTATAGAAACACGCAGAAAACATTGTCCATTTTACATTTTTACTAACTCAACAGCAAACCACTGTACAAAGACAAATTAGATTTAAAATTGTGAAAGGAACTAAAGACAGACTACAATGAAATACGATGACAAAAGTAAGTGTGTCTCATGTAACCAATCGATTCATTAAAAATGAACATCTTTCCCAGGTTTAATAGTAAGCACTAAGATGACAACGTTGCTGGTACTACTAGTCATATCACACATCTGCTTTGTGTGTGTATTTTAATTCCAGCGTTATTGTATAGAACTACTGTGACACTTGAAGATTTTATTATGCTAGTAACACACATTTATGTAATGCAAGGGTCTTAAAACCAAAGGAACATTTCTTGCACTGACATACCAGTCTAGTGGGAACTGTCGTTACGTTACAGGAAAATAATTCATGTTGTGGTGGTGTGATACGGCCCAATGCAAAGTAGCCTGGTTTATATTTGGCTATGCATGAGCGTAAAGAAGCAGAATGATTTGAGACACAATGCTAGTTGATTAGAGATAGACAGAGAAATTTGTCCATTTTTATTGCTGAACTACACTACTGCAGCATGTCAGGATTGCGAAAGAGACTAAAATAACATACTGTGTTCATTTAAATGTGGCTTGTCTGAATGTGACTCCCAGTAAGTAACATTTCAAAATGCAACACAAAATCTGTCGTCTATATTTCCAAATATTAATTTGTAAAATAAATGAATGAAAAAAAGAGGAGTTTAAGAGTTTCTTTCATAAACCCATTTGTAAATCAACTGGCCCCACGTCCTGACCCCTAGTTTAGGTAACCTTGAGCTATGACAGTGTTGGCTTCAAGGCAAACTACAGGTACAAATAAATTCTAATACGTTATAATTTCTAAAGCAATAACATTAATAACCAGATAGTGTTTTGTGTTGTTATTTAAGTGTTTATGTGGTTCTAGGGAAGCCTTCTGTAAAAAGGCACTTATTTAACATTTATGAAAGCCTTTGGGACAAAGGTTGCACCCCCCCCCCCCCCCCCAAAAAAAAATCTTATTAACTGGGGGGGCACTGATGAGGGAATGACTATCACTGTTATAACAAGCGTGACAAGGGCATCTTGGCTTGCTTTGTGGATATTCCACAACAAAGGTTTGTGGAATAAATAAATGGATAAGAAGTATGATGTGTCATTCTATAACAATTTTTTTTATCACTTGCAAATTGCTGTGGTATTAGAGGAATAAAACACTTCAGAATGCGTGAGTGGAAAATAAATCAGCTTTGCATCTGACTGTATCACGCCACCCCAGCATTTATTATTACCTATAACTGTACGTGCCAAAGCATTTTATTCTGATCAACTACAATGCAAAATCAGTCAGTCATTTTCATTACTATCAATCAGCCACTGTGTGTAAAATGTTGAACGGTTTAGGACATATAATACAAAGAAAAAAAATCTCACTCTCACATTATTTTAGTCCTCCTGGTCTCCGGAAAGTTCCATCATGCAGACATTCTCTCTGGCTGATATCAAGTCTGGTGTGCTTCTATACATGCACATATTCCACAGTTTTTATGCAGTGGGGTTAAAGACTCCTGCTGAAATGTTTTTTTTTCACAAACATTTGCACACTGAGCTAACTACTGGACAGAAAGCGTAAGTGCATTCTGGCAGTTTCAACAGCTATGAACCAACCTGCTCCCGATGCTTGTCTAAGCAATTAAAGTAAACTGTCAGGCTGTGCAGTAAGACTACACTTTGCTTGGAAACCGAATACGTCACAGCTGTGAGAGGGAAATAGGTGAAGTGCACAACAACACAGCACCAGCAGCAAATGATTAAAAATAGCCACTGTTATTTTAGCTACTGACAACTAGGAACAATGCCCACTTATATCTGAGCAGGAATTCAAGACACAATGAGTACATACCAACAATCTGAAAATCATGGACTATGTAACAATGTTTTAGAATACAATACTCACCAGCAAGACAAATAATAGGATCACTGCTAAAGACAAGGAAATAAAACTGTATGTGGAGGGGAAAAAAATGACCAAACAGCCCTCCTTTTATATTTAGCACATCTGTTAGCATTGTGTAAGGCAGCATTAGGGTACAAGCGTGTGGGTAAAGGGATGAGTGCATTTACACTCTCAGGCCGTGTACACATGTAGCCGGGTATTTTTAAAACCGAACATTCCCCCCCCCCTCCGTTTATAAAAATGTTTTATCCACACCACCTCGTCTTCAAAAAAAATCCCTTCCACACATAACCGAACATCTGCATTTTCAATCACATTCATAAGCATTCCAAACCTGTAGATGGCATTACTTCCCCAAATCCTACCCCCTAATCACATCAGAATAGCCCTCTGTTGGCGTCACTTCCGCCTAAACATAAAACATGGCGCCAAGCTCGTTCGTCTGGACAGACTCGGAGACAGAATTGCTTCTAAACACAATTTTGGAGTATAAACTTCAAAAGACACAAGAAAACGTTGATTGGGAATCTTGTCAGTAGTTGGGCTTCTAAAATTAAACATGTAAATAGCACCTGCACAATAATTAATGCTTTCAAGGCACTACTCCGATCCATTACTCTTTGTCCATGCTTAATCTGGCTTCTGCAGTAAACAAAGGTCGCACGTTTGACGTCAGGGCAGATTTGTTGGCATTTTTTGGCGCAGATTGTGACGTTCTAAAACGCAAAACTCCAGTTATCTCTGTCTACACGAAAAGGCATACACGGAGTTTTCAAAAATCTTCACTTTGCCCGGAGTTTTTTTAAATATTTGTTTTTGATGTGTTTTCATGTGGATGACAGGCCAAAACGTAGAAAAATATCTTCGATTTAGCAGATACCCGGCTACGTGTGGACGGGGTCTCAGTGTTTCCCACAGACCAGGTAGCAATTTGTGGTGCTCCACTGTGCCGATGAGGGAATCGTGCGCGGTGGTGTCATGGCGGTCGGTGGTGTCGTGGCAGTCGGTGGAGTCGGTCATTGGGGTGTATGCAAAGTGTTTACAGCGGGCGGTGTTCAAACACACAGTATTTTTCTTCAGAGTCACCTGCTGGGACTATTTTAAAGCTACAAGAAACATTTGAGATTATTCAGTTCAATCTAAATTCTTTTAAGTTCTTTAAGAGAAGACAGCTAAAACAATTTTTACCAGAACTCTGCCTGGTTTCATTCCTCGACCCAACTCTACATTACAGGGCAGGCCATTAGTTTGCTGGGCTTGATGTTGGTGGAAAACCTGTCTTTTAAATTTATGAAAATTACTCACCAAAATTGAAGTTAAAGTTTAGTTTTTACCTTCGTTTTTTGCCTTTTTGGTGGCAATCTTTCAATCATTCTTTAGTTGACATTCAAGGAATAAATTGCAAAAAACAAGCTGGAGGTTTTTATTTTAAATATTGAACTCAACACTTACCTCAACCAATACTAAAATGAAATAAATAGTATAATGTAACAACAAAATAATAATAAAATAAAATATCATAATTAGATGTAAGAAACCACTTAAGGTAACACCAAGGCAACTAACAATAATGAAAAAGCATTACCCTAATTGGTGCAAAGCCTGCATGCCCTATCAGAACATTTAATTCTGCGTGGCTTCCTGAAAAAAAACTCAAGTGCCCTATCGTAAGGGAAGTCATTGGGTTCGGGACCATTTATGGAGATTCGTAAGCAGGCTGCCAGGTGTTCCCCTTGGAGCCTATTCCTGAGGTCTGTTTTAATCTATGGATAAAAAAGTACATTTCCTTCATCATCAAAGCACTAAAAATTTCCATTACATCAAAAAAATATACAAAGGAATACTGAATTTCTGTGTGCTTGCCCTATTCATAGCTGAGAAATCCCGCTCGCAATTCTACTTCGCCAATAAAGCTAATAAAGATGTTTCTTAAAATATTCAGATTTTATGCTTCAGATAGTATCAACTAGGCATCCCCGCGAGTATAACAACATTTTATTTAGGCTAGTGGGAAATTCTTATTTATTGTGAATGTCAAGCCATTATTAATAACTTGCATGAATGCTGAAGCGGGATAAACGGGATAATGCAATAAGGCCGGTTCCTCGCGTCAAGCTGCTACTGTATGCATCAAAATTGGTTTATAGCCTGACTCAGGGATGTCCGTTTCATGTAAGCCAAGAAGGCTATGATAAAGCTCATCACGAGCATGATGTAGGCTACCTTTTAAAATAAGGGGTCGGAAGGCGAATCGGGAAGGCTGCGTTATTTTTAATTAGCCTAACAGGCCTACTTGCAGTCAGGGTATATGCGCAATGGCAGGCCTGTGTACACGCCTCTCCGTCTCTTTCTCTCTGTGTGTGGGTGTGTGCGCGCGCGCGTGAACGAGAAGAAAGAGCACTATGAATGAACGGAACAATATGCAACGGAATTTTTTTTTTCAAAATTGCGAGTCTGATTGTGTGGCGATAGGAATCCATTGTGTGGCGCTGCGCCACACAATGGTCTATGTACGGGAAACCCTGCACTCTGCCATTTCATGTGCCTGGAGTACCAGGTTGATATCTGGATAGGGATTATCCAGATCATAATGATAGTATAAATACATCCAAAACGCATTTACAACAGATTTCTGATTGCTCAAAACACTTCCAGATGTGCATTTTATCCATAAAGTTATACAAGTGTAACTGCACTGGTCTCTCCAACACACCATTGAAACCCTTCAACAGCTGAATGCTGATGGTGGTTTTACAAACAGCGCGCACACAAAAAAAATCCACAGTTTTTTGATGTGGCAACCTTATTCACAGCAGCACAGTGGTGCGGTAGCAAGAAGGTTCTGGGTTCGAGCCCAGTGGCCAACGTGGGGCTTTCTGTGTGGAGTTTGCATGTTTACCCCGCATCTGCATGGGTTTCCTCCGGGTGCTCCGGTTTCCCCCACAGTCCAAAGACATGCGGTTTGGTTAACTGAAACTCTCAAGTGGGGCCATTCTGAGAAAATGTGACAAATTCAGTTTTAAACATGAAGTTTGTTTTTTCTCTAAAACCATTAATCCTGGCCCTCTATTAAACATTTATTTTAAGAAAGAATTTAACAGAGCATTAAAAAAAATTAAGACAATTTTTCTGCATTTGAAATATTTTTATTTAGCCCAAATATACCAAAATGTCATTACCGCCATGTGTCTAAATGAGGATTACTGAAATTTGAATTAAAATAATTTCTTTTTAAAATTTTATTTTCACTTTTCTTTCTGAAATATTACTTCTACACCTTTACTTTTTATTGTGGAAAATATCATGATCTTTGGTTCAACGGTTTTTGGTGTATAGCCTAAAATATATGCACAAGAACGTGTACTTTCTTAATGTCTTTACCGTTACCCAAATGGTAAAACCATGCTGTAACTCAGGGCTTTGAGAATAGAGGGCAGTGCAGCTACATGAGGAAGGACCAGGATGTTGAGCAGCCATTTTGGAGAAAAAACATCAACAACAACAACAACAACAAAACACTGGTGCATGAATGTTGGAATCCAGGGCCCTGTACTACGAACGGAGGTTAACCTACCCAGAAGTAACCCAGGGTTCCCCCGCTAAACCGGGGTTGACAAAACCTGGTTATCTTGTTTGGGGTTAAACGGTACTACGACGCCAGTTATGAAGTTGATTTGTTGAACCTGGTTTAACTTAATCAGGGTTAATGCGCGTTCACGTTAAAGGGGAGGTTATCAGCGCAAATCACCACTGTTCACAATGGCACGGTCGCCGTACTTCACGGAGGAAGAATGCGCTGTCATAATGCAAAGCTACGAGGAGTTCAAAACAACATTAAGAGCAAAATCTAACACAGCGGCTGCCAATAAGGAGCGGCAAGCATGTTGGCAACGAATTGCCGATCGGGTAAATGCGCAAGTACATTCTCCCTTCTATATGTTCCAGAACAGAAGTATAGGATGAGAGAAAGCTTCATGATCAATCACAAGTCACAGAAAATGGTCCTTCGACGTGGCCCCAGTCATATATAGCTTGTTTAATGTCCGAAAAATCCTGAATAAAATTTGGTATGGTAAATTCATGGAGTAGCCTACTTAAGCTGATATGTGCACAGAGTCACATGAATTAGGATGACTGACTGTTCAGTCCCTTTGACTAAGTTGGTGTATGTCCTGTGAACATTTCAGAGGCAACAGCAGTGCCAAACGCACCTGGCAACAGGTGAAAATGAAATATAAAAACATCATTCATAATGGTGTGTGTGTGCGCGTGCAAGCAAGCATTCATTTGCCTTTTATTTATTCAAGTTTTATCTGTTTGCCTAATAGTTCAAATTGTTTTGTATATAGTTTATAATGTTGTTGTGTGATATTAATGATAATATTGTGGGGAAACTACTTTGCACGGACGTTCATTTAATTTATTCTATCGTCATTTTGTTTGTTCTATTTTTGTGTATTTTATTTATTTATCTGTTTGTCTAGTTGTATCTATTTTTCTAATAATAATATATTTTTTGCATTAATAGTTTGTTTTTTCCTATTAAAATAATCTTGTGTTCTTGTTATAACTTTATCTATTTATCTGACTGTTTAGTTGTATCTATTTTTGTTACAATTTCAATATTTTTAATATAGAAAGTTTTTTTTCTATTAAAATGTTCTTGTGTGATAACTAGTTATTGTGTTATATTTATTGTAGTTGTGTCTATTTTGTATCTCAGACTTAAATATTTTTGTAAAACAAGTGTTTTTTTATAAAATATTCTTGCGTTCTTGATAACTATGTTCTTGAGTGGGTTCTTTTTTTTTTTTTTTTACAGAAAAGCCGTTCTGCATGGACATTCATTGAAGCCCTCATTGTTTTTTAATGGTTATTTATGAGCGTTTAGGGGTTACAATAATGTAAGTCTAGGTTGCTTTATATAAAAGGTATGTCCAGAAATATTGATGTCACTGTCTAAGCAGAGGGATCTGGCTTCTTTAGACGCTGTCTTCTTAAAACTGAATAAATATTTAAAAAGAGCCAAATGAGCCAGTCTTTTGAACGGCTCTTTTCAAAGAACGGATCACAAAGATGCGGATCCCATCAAAGAGCCATAAATCCCATCTCTAATCTGCGCTCCGATATCGCACGGGTCATCCAGGTACGCTGGCATTGTCTCTAGAGGAAATATCGGTGGAGAGGTGGTGTTTAAAAAGGGTGTGGTTAATCGGAAACCTCGGGTTAACCAAGAACATAACCTGAGACGAGCAGGTTTGAGATGCAGCGTAAGTTGCCATGGCAGCATACCTCGGTTTGAACATAGCCAACTTTCGTAGTATGGGTTAATCGGGAAGTTATGCTGCACGTGATCAAGTTACTCTCGAAGTTACCCTGGTAAGCCAGAAAACCCGCTTCGTAGTACAGGGCCCAGGATACTGATTAGGTAAATAAGAAATTTTGAGATGTCAGGGAAATCGTCTTTGCTGTTACCCCCAAATGATAAAGATAATGATGCTGCATGCTGAATACAGTGGTGCTTGAAAGTTTGTGAACCCTTTAGAATTTTCTACATTTCTGCATAAATATGACCTAAAACATCATCAGATTTTCACACAAATCCTAAAAGTAGGTAAAGAGAACCCAGTTAAACAAATGAGACAAAAATATTATACTTGGTCATTTATTTATTGAGGAAAATGATCCAATATTAAATATCTGTGAGTGGCAAAAGTATGTGAACCTGTAGGATTAGCAGTTAATTTGAAGGTGAAATTAGAGTCACGTGTTTTCAATCAGTGGGATGACAATCAGGTGTGAGTGGGCACCCTGTTTTATTTAAAGAACAGGGATCTATCAAAGTCTGATCTTCACAACACATGTTTGTGGAAGTGTATCATGGCATGAACAAAGGAGATTTCTGAGGACCTCAGAAAAAGCGTTGTTGATGCTCATCAGGCTGGAAAAAGTTACAAAACCATCTCTAAAGAGTTTGGACTCCACCAATCCACAGTCAGACAGATTGTGTACGAATGGAGGAAATTCAAGACCATTGTTACCCTCCCCAGGAGTGGTCGACCAACAAAGATCACTCCAAGAGCAAGGCGTGTAATAGTTGGCAAGGTCACAAAGGACCCGAGGGTAACTTCTAAGCAACTGAAGGCCTCTCTCACATTGGCTAATGTTAATATTCATGAGTCCACCATCAGGAAAACACTGAACAACAATGGTGTGCATGGCAGGGTTGCAAGGAGAAAGCCACTGCTCTCCAAAAAGAACATTGCTGCTCGTCTGCAGTTTGCTAAAGATCACATGGACAAACCAGAAGGCTTTTGGAAAAATGTTTTGTGGACTGATGAGACCAAAATAGAACTTTTTGGTTTAAATGAGAAGCATTATGTTTGGAGAAAGGAAAACACTGCATTCCAGCATAAGAACCTTATCCCATCTGTGAAACATGTTGGTGGTAGTATCATGGTTTGGGCCTGTTTTGCTGCATCTGGGCCAGGACGGCTTGCCATCATTCATGGAACAATGAATTCTGAATCATACCCGCAAATTATAAAGGAAAATGTCAGGACGTCTGTCCATGAACTGAATCCCAAGAGAAGGTGGGACATGCAGCAAGACAATGACCCTAAGCACACAAGTCGTTCTACCAAAGAATGGTTAAAGAAGAATAAAGTGAATGTTTTGGAATGGCCAAGTCAAAGTCCTGACCTTAATCCAATCGAAATGTTGTGGAAGGACCTGAAGTAAGCAGTTCATGTGAGGAAACCCACCAACATCCCAGAGTTGAAGCTGTTCTGTACGGAGGAATGGGCTAAAATTCCTCCAAGCCGGTGTGCAGGACTGATCAACAGTTACCGGAAACATTTAGTTGCAGTTATTGCTGCACAAGGGGGTCACACCAGATACTGAAAGCAAAGGTTCACATACTTTTGCCACTCACAAATATGTAATATTGGATCATTTTCCTCAATAAATAAATGACCAAGTATAATATTTTTGTCTCATTTGTTTAACTGGGTTCTCTTTATCTACTTTTAGGACTTGTGTGAAAATCTGATGATGTTTTAGGTCATATTTATGCAGAAATATAGAAAATTCTAAAGGGTTCACAAACTTTCAAGCACCACTGTAAATTTAGTTAGCCAAGTAGGAAGTTAGGATGGGATAATAAATGCATAATTTGTTTATCTTTTTTTCTGCACTCAGTGACCCAAAAATGCCACAAGATGTCTTTACCATTACTCTATAGGGTAACGGTAAAAACAACAACTGGGCATTATTTTTTCATAATAATGATCTATTGCTTTGTGAATTCATGAAATATGCTTTTTTTGTCTATTAAAGCGAGATGGCCTTTTGATTTCATAAAATTAGTGAAATGTAGTTCCCTCTGAAATTTGGTCATTGTAATATATGTTTATTTCTGTAATATCTCACAAAATATTGGGCAATTCTGTGGCTGGGAAGTTATTTAATTTGAGGGGATTACCGAGCAAACAATGTGCATGAAATCGCTCACTTCGTGCAGTCAAGCAGACAGAGAAAGTCCATGTGCGCATGCGCAGGTTTACCTTCTTCTTTTTGGTTTTATGGCAGCTGGCATCCACAGTGTTGCATTACTGCCATCTACAGGTTTGCCTTGATCGTGCACTGACAGTTACATCATTCTGTCGCTAAACGAACAGCTGATCACACCAAGGGGCTTGCTGACTGCCGATATTTATTAATTTGGTCCTGCGTTTCCTTTCCTTCGCAATATAATGTCTTTTCTTCTTGCTCTCTGTTACTGTAGTTGATCTTTAGCTTTTGGTCCACTAAACAAAAATAATTGGGTGTCAGGGAAAATTAGTTTGATTGACCTACACTTGAAAAATCTGAAAGGCAGTCTACCTTTAAATATATTTACAGGGATTAACTAAAATTAGTGTATACGAAATTTTTTGATGTCTTTACTGTTACTCGTCACATTTTCTGAGAATGGCCCATTGCCCATAGGTGTCAATGTGTGTGTGAATTGTTGTTTGTCTGGGAAGCCGCAACAAGCCTAGCAAGTCAGCAGTAGATGAAGTGTGCGCTTGATAGACGCAGACAGCCTCATAAGAGGTTGGCAACTGACAGGCCAATTGGTGTACAGGGTGTCAGGATGAAATAAATAAATAAAATATATCTTATTTACAACCAACTAAAAACCAAGACCCACATTAGAAGATGGTGTTCAAAGGTAAAGAGCTGCTCTGAATAACAACAACAACAACAACAACAACACAGCTCAGATTTCATTCAGTCTAACCAGCCTGGCCATGTTCAATAAAGGTGGAAGGAAGCAAGTAGTGTAGGAGGCAGGGTGGATGAGAATGTCCTGCAGAGCTGCCTGAACCATGTGAATGGCACTGAATGATGTCATGCTGGACATTAGCAGTGACATGGCCATTTTCCCCTGAAGTGAAATCACTCCTGAATGAGATTGCATAACTGTTTGCTTGTATTCACAGCACAACATTTGTGGCCGGAGTGTTCGTGTTTGCTGATTTTTGCATGTCCATGTCAAACCACAGTGGGTTTTTTTTTCACCCGGCTTCTCTTCTCATCGAGGTGATGAACAATGAAGGAGTACACAGTCAACTCAGGACTCATTTTAAGAAATTTTCATTATAGACAGTTTAAGCATGTATTTTATGGCGGAAATTTGAATAAACAATTGTTCAGTCCACCATTTTAAAACAAACAACTGCATTTCCCAGACTTCCTATTGTGCTGGAAGTACAGCTTTATCCATCAAGTTCATGGCTAACTTTAGGTATAACAGCATATATTATTAGTTAGTGGTGCCATGTTGAAGAGTTTCTGCAAAATTCAATAAAATTAGCTAATGTCAGTATATATGCTGACTTGTATTGTTAAGGGTTGTTCCAGGTTTGAACCTCACAGCTGATGGGGGCCTTTCTGTGTGGAGTTTGCATGTTCTCCCCATGTCTGCGTGGGTTTCTTCTGGGTGCTCTGGTTTCTTCCCACAGTTCAGACATGCAGATTAGGTAAAAAATACCCAGCCACTGGTGTTGCACAAGCCAGTGTATACTTGGTGCCAGTCCCAAGCCCAGATAGATTGGGGAGGGTTGCATCAGGAAGGGCATCCGCTGGAAAAGCCTATGCCTTATCAAATATGTGGAGCATAAACTTGGAAAGGAGGAAGATCTGCTGTGGCGACCCCTGACAGGAGCAGCCAAAAGAAGCAGTAGTATTGTTAAGGGTTGTAAAACCAGTCTATATAACGTACTGCTGAACAGCATCCTCAATTTAAATAAGCATACATTAGATGTACTGGAAATATTTACATGTTCAAATCACTTTAATACAAGTTTTCTTTAGTTTCAAATTCAAACTTACGACAACCTCATACTGTCTGAGATGGATAAAGGTAGTAAATGAGCTTCTCTCATTGCACAGCAAAGACATGATGTAATGGTTCCATAACTATAATCTAAAATTTAAAAGGGAACATGCTACAGGATGAACCATGTACATCGAGCTGTACATGTACAAGTCCTCCATCAGATGGATCCTGACAGAATGAAATGACATGACAAAGCAGTTTATATTATTTTAAAAATATCTAACTCAAGTCTCATCTCATCTCATCTCATCTCTTTATCTCTAGCCGCTTTATCCTGTTCTACAGGGTCGCAGGCAAGCTGGAGCCTATCCCAGCTGACTACGGGCGAAAGGCGGGGTACACCCTGGACAAGTCGCCAGGTCATCACAGGGCTGACACATAGACACAGACAATCATTCACACTCACATTCACACCTACGGTCAATTTAGAGTCACCAGTTAACCTAACCTGCATGTCTTTGGACTGTGGGGGAAACCGGAGCACCCGGAGGAAACCCACACAGACACGGGGAGAACATGCAAACTCCGCACAGAAAGGCCCTTGCCGGCCACGGGGCTCGAACCCAGACCTTCTTGCTGTGAGGCGACAGCGATAACCACTACACCACCGTGCCGCCCCTAACTCAAGTCAAGTTCCCAAATGTTTTCGAACCCCAATCCCTCACTACCAGTTTGCATTCAAGATTAAAATTTAGTTCTGTTGTAACATTTGAACATTGTGGCCTATGTCAGTAACATGTACAAGAATTTCCCTCGGGATCAATAAAGTTTTATCTTAGCAACATAAATGTCTAAAAACAAAGGAATACTGCTTGAGCTGACTTATCAGTCTAGTGAGAAGCAGAAGTTATCATTTCCCGACACAACTTTTCAAACTATCAGGACGTGTGCTTGAACAGGAAAATGTCATTTCTGCCATCACATCCAGGTTTGAGCAATGCATAAACACACACAGCTAGTGTGATGCAGCCCGACACAAAGAGGGGTTGCTGTTATCACCCCGAAGTGTATCATTTTCCTATAAATCACACAGTCTGAAGTGTGCTATTCTGAGTTTGCAAAGAGAACATTTTTAGGGCATGCAAAGAAATCTCTCTGTCCTCTGTGTGTGCAGTGCACCAAAAGTCTGCCACACAGGAGGCACTTTAGTTTCTCCTCATTATTTATCGTCACACTTTGTAAATCCATATTCAATCACATGTTTCAGCATAGTTTTGCTTTCATTTTCATGAGACTGCAGAACTGTATCAATTCTACAACCCCAAATCAGAAAAAGTGGGATGGTATGGAAAATGCAAATTTAAAAACAAAAAACAGTGATTTCTAAATTTACTTTGACTTGTATTTCATTGCAGACAGAATGAACCCAAGATATTTCATGTGTTGTCTGGTCAACTTCATTTCATTTATTAATATACATCCATTCCTGCATTTCATTCAAAAATAAAAATAAATGAGACACAAGCAATTGTAATGAGGTAAATCGATTAAAGAATGATGACCTGAAACAGGTACCGTCCCAACCATCCATTATCTGTAGCTGCTTATCCCGTCCTACAGGGTCGCAGGCAAGCTGGAGCCTATCCCAGCTGACTATGGGCAAAAGGCAGGGGGTACACCCTGGACAAGTTGCCAGATCATCGCAGGGCTGACAACCATTCACACTCTCATTCACACCTACGGTCAATTTAGAGCCACCAATTAGCCTAACCTGCATGTCTTTGGACTGTGGGGGAAACCAGAGCACCTGTAGGAAACACACGTGGACACGGGAGAACATGCAAACTCCACACAGAAAGGCCCCCGCCGGCCGCTGGGCTCGAACCCAGGACCTTCTTGCTGTGAGGAGACAGTGCTAACCACTACACCATCATGCCACCCGGTACCATCCAAACTTTTTCTGATTTGGAGTTGTACAAGAGCAGGGATCTTTAAGATCAGATCTGGAGCTTTTGTTTGCCTGCAACAGTCAGAAATCGCTGCAGGACAACTTTAAAAACCTACTAAACTTGCATAGGAGATAAAAATAAAGGAGTTCCTTTAATAAATCAAATCAATGTGGCCAAACAGTGGCACTGGAGGGGTTTTTTTGGATCAAGCATGGAAAGAGCAGACTCTGTTACTGATCAATAAAGAATGTGGAGCATTTACATTTAGCTGTGTGGCCTAAAACGGACAAAACAGATCATGTTGACTTTTTCCTGAATCAGGCCTGCCATTTCAATACCAAATTTCCCCAACACCGGCACCTACCCTCTATGCTTAGCTCGAAGCAGACGTGACAGAAGGACAGAGTTCCAGTGTCTGTGTCCAGCTTACAGATGGTGCAGATGTTGTCATCATTCAAGTCTATATTCACAAATTGCTCCTCTTCAACCATTGCACCTGTACAGAAGAAGAAGAAGAAGCCTTTATTTGTCACATGTACACTCAAGCACACAGTGAAATTCATCCTCTGCATTTGACCCATGTGAAGCAGTGAACACACGCACACACCCCCAGAGCAGTGGGCAGCCACACTACAGCACCCGGGGAGCAGTTGGTGGTTAGGTACCTTGCTCAAGGGCACTTCAGCCCAAGGCTGCCCCAAGTTAACCTAAACGTGTGTCTTTGAACTGTGGGGAAAACCGGAGCACCCAGAGGAAACCCATGCAGACACGGGGAGAACATGCAAACTCCATACAGAAATGCCCCTGTCAGCCACTGGGCTCGAACCCAGAACCTTCTTGCTGTGAGGCGATAGTGCTAACCACTACACATGAACATCTCCAGGTCCAGGCCTTATGTTTATACTTTGTACAACATAACACCCTTACACAGTTCTCTCTGAAAGTACTGGTACGGTAAAGCCAATTCTTCTTCTTCTTTTTTTTTGGCTATACACTGAAGACATTTGGGTTAGATATCAAAAGATAAATGAGATGACGGATCAAAATTTCAGCTTTTATTTCCTGATATTTACATTTCAAGGTGTTAACCAAAATATTAAGTGTTATTCACTATCTTTTCCAATCCGCATGTTAGATTTGGCACAGTTTTACACTGGATGCCGTTCCTGATGCAAACCTCTCCATTTATCCGGGCTTAGGACCGGTGCCAAGAGTATGCTTATGCACCCCCAATGGCTGGATTTTCTTACTAGTACAGCAGTAAGATTGGGATACTACTGCTATACTAATAAGAGAGGCAGCAAGGAAGGTGCTAGGGTGGTCATCGGGAAGGAGGAAGGAAGACAAGGAGACATGGTGGTGGAACAAAGAAGTGCAGGATATTATAAAAGAGAAGAGGCTAGCAAAGAAGAATTGGGACGATCAGAGAGATGAGGAAAGCAGGCGGTTATACAGAGAGACGAGACAGAAGGCAAAAAGAGCGGTAGCGAAGGTGAAAGCAGATGCATACCAGGAGTTGTATGAAAGATTGGAGACCAAAGAAGGACAGAAATACCTGTACAGACTAGCTAGGCAGAGAAACAGGGAAGCGAGGGATGTACAGCAGGTAAGCGTGATAAAAGATGTAAATGGAAATGTGCTGACAAACAAAGAGAGTGTATTAAGAAGGTGGAAAGAGTACTTTGAGGATTTATTAAATGAGGAGAATCCAAGAGAGAAAAGGTCAGATTTGCTGGAGACAGCAAATCAGGAAGTAGAGTTGGTTAGTAAGGATGAGGTGAGGGCAGCCATGAAAAGAATGAAGACTGGGAAAGCAGTCGGACCAGACGGTATCCCGATTGAGGCTTGGAGATGTTTAGGTGAGACGGCTGTGGAGTTCCTAATGAGATTGTTTAATAAGATCCTAAAGAATGAGAAAATGCTGAATGAATGGAGAGTGTGCTTGTCCCCATATACAAGAATAAGGGAGATATACAGAGATGCAGTAATTACAGAGGGATAAAATTGATAAGCCACACCATGAAGTTATGGGAAAGGGTATTGGAGGCAAGATTGAGAAGAGAGGTAGCAATCTGTGAACAGTAGTGCGGGTTTATGCCACAGAAGAGCACGTCGGATGCAATTTTTGCTTTAAGAATGTTAATAGAGAAGTACAGAGAAGGCCAGAGAAAGCTACATTGTGTGTTTGTAGACCTGGAGAAGGCATATGATAGAGTGCCGAGAGATGAGTTATGGTATTGTATGAGAAAGTGTGGAGTGAATGAGAAGTATATAAGAGTGGTGCAAGACATGTATGAGAACAGTGAAACAGCAGTGAGCTGTGCAGTTGGAACGACTGAATGGTTCAAAGTGAAGGTGGGACTCCATCAAGTATCTGCTTTGAGTCCTTTCTTGTTTGCCATAGCGATGGACAGCTTGATGGATGAAGTGAGGCAAGAGTCACCATGGAACATGATGTTTGCGGATGATATTGTGATATGTGGTGAAAGTAGAAAGGAGGTTGAGTTGGGTTTGGAGAGATGGAGGTGTACATTGGAACGAAGAGGAATGAAGGTAAGCAGGAGCAAAACAGAATACATGTGCATCAATGAGAATGGGGATGAGAGTGTAGTGAAGATGCAAGGAGTAGACGTAAAGAAAGTTGGTGAATTCAAGTACCTGGGGTCAACTGTGCAGGAAAATGAGGGCTGCAATAGTGAGGTGAGAAAGAGAGTGCAGGCAGGGTGGAGCAGTTGGAGAAGGATTTCGGGAGTCGGTATGGGCACATCCTGAGAAGAGATGAAGAGCATTTTGGAAGGAGAATGTTGAGGATGGAGCTGCCAGGCACACGAAACCGAGGAAGGCCAAAGAGGAGATACAAGGATGTGGTGAGAGAGGACATGAAAGTGGCAGGTGTGGTAGAGAAGGATGCAGAAGACAGGGAGCAATGGAGACGAAAGATCTGCTGTGGCGACCCCTAATCGGGAGCAGCCAAAAGAAGATGATGATGAGTCACTCTCTGTTCCAATATTTTTGCACACATAAAGATGGCTCTGATTTTGTTGTCTATTTCAACAAATCTAAGCAGTATTTTCAATCATATGACTTTTTTGTATTCAGCACAAATTCAGCTACAATAATATTCATGTAGTGTGCATCTTATGATTGTACTTTTAAAAAATAACAGGTAAATGAAGATGCTGTAAAAAGCAGTTTTCGAACTGTGTTGGAATGTGTGAAAAAACATGACCTTACCCATTTTGACGTAACCAAAACAGTGCTTGAGGTGATTCTGTTCAGTCTTAGGAATGTATCAAGCACAAAAACTTAAAACTGCTCTATTGACTTGGACAATTAACTGGCCATCAAAAAATGCATGTCTATTCTTGGGTTTCAGTCATGTGACTTTTCTTAGCGATTTCACTTCCGGTAATACAGCTAGTGGTCTAGCAAACCAAAATGGCTGCCATAGTGCAAACAACTAGCGATAATTTATCAGAGTATGCTCGTAATCTAGAAGCCACTGCTCGCTATAGATATATTCAGAAGATTGCTATGTGCAATGGAATCGACCCCTACAGTCTGGGAAAGAAGGATTTATAATACAGTCTCGAAAACTACCCTTCAGTCGAGTTCCCCAACATCTCGAACTATCTGGTGTTGCAGACATCCTTCTACACCGCAAAACAGATGAAAGTGTGGAAGAGTATGGAGGCTTACAACTGTTTTGTATGTGGCTGGGTAAAGGACCTCGGTATCAAGTTGCTGCCAAATGAATCCTGTATTGTTTTTGTCCGTGTAAGTACTTTTTTTTAAGCTTTTTGTTTGCATCTTTACAATGAAGCACTGCAAGTTGAAGTGTAAACAAACAACAGTTCACTTGATTCTCACTTGTGTTAGCTCTTATCTCTCAGGTAAATCGTTCACAAAGATCATCAGAAACCCCTTTAAAGACCTGGATCTTAGTTGAACAAGATGGAGAAGTGATCACGGCGCATTGTAAGTGTATGGCTCGGTAAGAATTTTGTCACGACCTTCATGCATATGGATTTTGTGTGGAGTGGGGAGTAAACAAAGAAACAGCTGGGGACTTTAGTGCTTCGTGACTAAAAAAAAGTACAGTAAAATAATGGCACATAGCAAGAAAAGTACTTGGAAAAGCACTAATGACATAGCTGAGAGGGAGATACAAACCTTTCATGAAGTGATCACTGCAATGTTTCGACTCGGCTCCCTTTGATTTCAGTGAGAGGTTCGAAAGCCACCTTTCTTGACGTTTGTTTGTGAAATCCTGTGTTCGTTCACTCTTTATCAGCTCATGGGGAACCCTGAAGAAACTTTTATCAGTTTCACGGTCTGATCGATTTGAACAACCTAAAACAACGCAAGCATAAGGCATTTTTCATGCGAGCAATGCACCTTCTTTGTATAAACGCTTTGTCAACTGAGCTTTGGTAGACCATAAGCTAAAGTTTTGAATAACTAATGAGGCGGATGTGACATCACGTGAAACCCAAGAATTGTTTTGGGATAAAGGGTTGGCAGTGGGAAGGGTAAAAAAATTCCATTCCATTCAATGAGAAGAGTGAAAACCCCTCCCACTGCCAACTCTTAATTCCATCAGGTCAAGTGATCAAAACGGTTCATCACAATGGGTAAGGTCATGTTTTTTCACACATTCCAACACAGTTCTAAAACTGCTTTTTACAACAGCTTCATTTATCGGTATTTAACTTTATTTTGGTATTTGACTCTTTTCAGTGTTTCTTGAAATTGACTTTTGCACTATTTCACTCAGTTCAGAGCCACAACCAACTCTGTTACACAATTACCCTAATTTTCCTCCCACTCCAAATTTTACTCTCTAAACTCAAAGTAGAGCAAAATTAACTATTTTTGAGGAAAATACTTTTAATTCTGGAAAAAAATGCTCAGTCATTTTTCCTGTGTATGCACTACAGTGCATGCATATCAACCGATCTGCTCATAAGAAATATAAGAAATATTTACACTTACTCAAGTTGATCTTTGGCTGGATCGAGTCGAAGAAAAAAAAACAAAAAAAAAGACACCGCTCATCATCAGTGTCGCAGTTCTCAAGACTGAAATGAATCGCAGTCCTGAATCATGAACTGATTCTCTGTCCTGAATCATAAACTGAATTGCTGTCTTGAATCATGAATTGAATTGCTATCCTGAATCATCTGAAGCGCATAAAATCTGTGTGTCATCTCGCAACAAGTCTTACCTCCAAATAGCTTAAACTATGTCTGACAGATTTTATCCTGTTTACGGTGGGCGTTCCCACTATGAAAGAGAAACCAATGGAAACCAAAAAAGTGACAGTGATTATCATGCCGCTACCATGTGAATAGTCTTTTATGAATGCGTGAGTGGGCGCCCAGTGCTCCGACTCCAGTGTGACTAAGGTGACAAGTTTTATGTTTCATCTAATTTAAGTAATTTAAAAAATATATATAATTTGGCAGTGGGCACATAGGAAAGTGTAAAGCATAAAGTTTGTCAATATGTTTATCATGCTTGTATGATAAAAACTCGCAAAGATATTTATCTAAATACATGCTCATATTCATGTTTTGATCTCAAACCCAAATGTCTTCAGTGCACAACCCAAAAAAGTATTAGCCTTGCCATTTTGAATCCTTTAGGACAGGACTGTCCCTGACGTGGCTGAATCAGAATGCAAGCAAACACTGACAACTTTTATGAATAAAGTATTTAATTAGATTATACTTCAATGATGGCACACATGGGAGTAATGCTACTTTTTACATTTATGTGAGTAAATTTGCAAAGGTGGAAATGGAGAGTATATTCTGATGGGGTGGACAGATCAGTAGACAATCAACATATTTTGTGCTCAGGATGATAGTTTTTTTTTCCTACATACTTGCCTGGACAAGTAAGACCAACAATCAAGATCTCTCATCTCATCTCATTATCTCTAGCCGCTTTATCCTGTTCTACAGGGTCGCAGGCAAGCTGGAGCCTATCCCAGCTGACTACGGGCGAAAGGCGGGGTACACCCTGGACAAGTCGCCAGGTCATCACAGGGCTGACACATAGACACAGACAACCATTCACACTCACATTCACACCTACGGTCAATTTAGAGTCACCAGTTAACCTAACCTGCATGTCTTTGGACTGTGGGGAAAACCGGAGCACCCAGAGGAAACCCACGCGGACACGGGGAGATCATGCAAACTCCGCACAGAAAGGCCCTCGCCGCCACAGGGCTCAAACCTGGACTTTCTTGCTGTGAGGCGACAGCGCTAACCACTACACCACCGTGCCGCCCACAATTATCAACATCCAGATGATTAGTAAATCCTCTAATACTGGCCTGTATTCCATTACTGGCCGGGACTCTAATATTGGCCGGTCTCGCTGTCGGAGGAGGTAAATAATGGCCGGACTCTAATACAGGCCGGGGCTATAACCAACGATGTTTCTGAGATCATAGTGGCCTTACACAATCGTTCCGATCTGAAAGACAATTGTGATCAGTGGCGCCGCCAGGCGTATGGCCGTACGCACTAGGCGTACCTTGGGGAGAGAGATATTTTTTTTAAATTATAATTGTTACCTGAATGCTTTGGCAATGCAACATAATTTGAGAAAGAGAGAGAGAGAGAGAGAGAGAGAGAGACGTGTGTGCCGGCGCATTTGTGTGCTTCAGGAGTGGGCGGGGTGTGCGTGATCAAGAAAGCTCATTGGTCAATGCAGATATACTTTTCTTGCACCACTGAGATTCTCTCCAGTTTTGAGAAACGGAGACAGACAATCGTCAGTAGTCAGAGCTTGTGCGAGAATTTATTGAGAAGCGAGTCAAAAATGAGTAAACGAACCCTGAAACAAATGAGCTTGTTTCAGACTTTTAAGAAAAAGTCCAAAAGCAGTGATCCAGGGGTGTCATCTGCTTGCCAGTCCTCTCCAGTATCAGCTAGTAACACGGCACCGGCAGCTTCCACTCCTCCGCAACCGAGCAGCAGTACGCTGCAGCTGGATGCTAGCTCAGTTCCTTTGAGGGAATTGCCTTCATCTACCTCTGAGTTTGAAACTAGCCATACATCCAGTGAATTTCATATAAGAACACCTACATCTCCCCATGTCCCTTACGATCAGAAGTAGATGGTTGCTCCACCTTGCTGACAAATGAGCCATCAGATAGCTTTACTAATGAGCCACGAGTCAGCCCGCTACCACTGACATCAGATTTATCAGACATAGGTAAACTTCAACCAAATGCCTTAAAATGTGCACCGGACTCTGTAAAGCTCAATGTCCTACAGAACCGCTTCAAACCAGACAGAGGGTGGGTGGCTCCTTCTACTCTGATTTTCGGTAAACTCAGAAAAATACCCGAGGAGTTTTTCAACGAGTCTATGTACCCCACGTTGCGCTACAGTGTGTGTCAGAGTCGTGCGTGCGGTAGTGCTGAGCAAGTTCACTAGATTCTAATCGAGGCTATAAAGAGTTTATTGTTTATTGTCGTGTGTAGTTCACATATGTTGTTCAAATATCAGCCTGTGTTCATGGAAGGCTATTGTTCAATTTCAAGTTAAAGTTCTATCGTTGTTTTGTGTATAAGCCTATAGATCGACTCTTCATAGAAACTGCAGCACGCAAGCGGTTTTTTTTTTTTTTTTTTTTTTGGGGGGGGGGGGGGGGGATTACACCGCTAGTGCGTACCTTACAGTTCAACCCTGCAGGCGCCCCTGATTGTGATTACCGGTAGGTCTGGTGGTAACCAGGCAACCAAGCATCAACTTGACTCGAACGTGAGACTTCAAATAGAAATAGAGGCCTGCCTCTAATTCTGGCCTCCTTCCAATAATGGCCTGGACCAAGATGCACTTGAGTGAAATAAAGGCCCCGGCCTATATTAGAGGATTTACGGTATTTATACAAAAATAATCTGTATGTGGGATTAAGTTGACAAAACATAGTTTTTATTTAAAATTTGATTAGCAGTGACATGGCCATTTTCCCCTGAAGTGAAATCACTCTTGAATGACATTGCATAACTGTTTGCTTGTGTTCACAGCACAACATTTGTGGCCGGAGTGTTCGTGTTTGCTGATTTTTGCATGTCCATGTCAAACCAAAGTGGTTTTTTTTTTCACCCGGCTTCTCTTCTCATTGAGGTGATGAACAATGAAGGAGTACACAGTCAACTCAGGACTCATTTTAAGAAATTTTCATGATAATTTAGACAGTTTAAGCATGTATTTTATGGCGGAAATTTGAATTAACAATTGTCCAGTCCACCATTTTAAAACAAACAACTGCATTTCCCAGACTTCCTTTTGTGCTGGAAGTACAACTTTATCCATCAAGTTCATGGCTAACTTTAGGTATAACAGAATATATTATTAGTTAATGGTGCCATGTTGAAGATCCATCCATTCCATCCATTATCTGCAGCCGCTTATCCTGTCCTACAGGGTCGCAGGCAAGCTGGAGCTTATCCCAGCTGACTACAGGCGAAAGGCGGGGTACACCCTGGACAAGTCGCCAGGTCATCGCATGGCTGACACATAGACACAGACGACCATTCACACTCACATTCACACCTACGGTCAATTTAGAGCCAACAGTTAACCTAACCTGCATGTCTTTGGACTGTGGGGGAAACCGGAGCACCCGGGGGAAACCCACGCAGACACGGGGAGAACATGCAAACTCCGCACAGAAAGGCCCTCGCCGGCCTTAAAACTTTTGCTGTGAGGCGACAGCGCTAACCACTACACCACCATGCCACCCCATGTTGAAGAGTTTCTCCAAAATTCAATAAAATTAGCTAATGTCAGTATATATGCTGACTTGTATTGTTAAGGGTTGTTCCAGGTTTGAACCTCACAGCTGATGGGGGCCTTTCTGTGTGGAGTTTGCATGTTCTCCCCATGTCTGCGTGGGTTTCTTCTGGGTGCTCTGGTTTCTTCCCACAGTTCAGACATGCAGATTAGGTAAAAAATACCCAGCCACTGGTGTTGCACAAGCCAGTGTATACTTAGTGCCAGTCCCAAGCCCAGATAGATTGGGGAGGGTTGCATCAGGAAGGGCATCCGCTGGAAAAGCCTATGCCTTATCAAATATGTGGAGCATAAACTTGGAAAGGAGGAAGATCTGCTGTGGCGACCCCTGACAGGAGCAGCCAAAAGAAGCAGTAGTATTGTTAAGGGTTGTAAAACCAGTCTATATAACGTACTGCTGAACAGCATCCTCAATTTAAATAAGCATACATTAGATGTACTGGAAATATTTACATGTTCAAATCACTTTAATACAAGTTTTCATTAGTTTCAAATTCAAACTTACGACAACCTCATACTGTCTGAGATGGATAAAGGTAGTAAATGAGCTTCTCTCATTGCCCAGCAAAGACATGATGTAATGGTTCCGTAACTATAATCTAAAATTTAAAAGGGAACGTGCTACAGGATGAACCATGTACATCGAGCTGTACATGTACAAGTCCTCCATCAGATGGATCCTGACAGAATGAAACGACATGACAAAGCAGTTTATATTATTTTAAAAATATCTAACTCAAGTCAAGTTCCCAAATGTTTTCGAACCCCAATCCCTCACCACCCTACATAGTTTGCATCCAAGATTAAAATTTAGTTCTGTTGTAACGTTTGAACATTGTGGCCTATGTCAGTAACATATGTGCAAGAATTTCCCTCAGGATAAACACCATTCCACAATTATCAACATCCAGATGATTATTACTTTTTTTAACATTCAAGATGACGTCACGGACGGTCGCCTTGGAGTTTTGGTGCGCTCTGTGTTGTCTTCTTTTGGTTGTAAATAGTGCTTTATGTAACTCTTCCCGGATTTCTTTCATGAGAGAAGAACTCCTGAACATCAGGGGAACGACTCCAGTGGACTTATTTCCTACATTCATTTCACCATCCGTGGATTTATTGTCCATTCTGGTCAAAGGTGCCCTCACCTGTGCTGCTGCTGCTAGAGTGAAACGCCGGAGGAGAGGTAAATGAGCTGGAGCGCTTGTGCGCCTTCATCAGCGCGGACACCGCACATCGCTGCCTGGAATATACAGTATCTCGCCAACATGCGCTCATTGAGCAATAAAATGGACGAACTCCAGCTACTTTTGGGAAAAAAACAGAGACTTTTCTTTGTCGGCAAATCTGTGCCTTACGGAGACGTTGTTGTGTGGATCAATACCAGACTCGGCGCTGCAGCTGGCAGGCTTCCCAACTCTTCAGAGCGGATCGTAACACGGAACTCTCCAGCAAAACTAAAGGTGGAGGAATCTGTTTTTACACAAATAGTGACTGGTGTAACGACGTGACTGTGATCCATCAACACTGCTCTCCTGATCTGGAATCTTTTTTCATTAACTGCAAACCCTTTTACTCCCCCCGCGAGTTCGCTTCATTCATTCTGGTCGGCGTTTACATTCTACCGCAAACTAACGTGCAGGAGGCACAGTGCTTACTCTCTGACCAGATACTGCATGTCCTTGGCGACTTTAACAAAGGTAATCTCTCCCATGAACTCCCCAAATACAAACAGTTTATTAAATGTCTGACCAGAGAGGAGAATGTTTTGGATCACTGTTACACAACAGTTAACAATGCTTATCATGCTGTCCCTTGTGCTGCATTGGGCCACTCTGACCATGTCATGGTCCACCTAATCCCTTCATACAGACAGAAGCTAAAGCTTAGCAAGCCTGTTGTGAGGACATCAAGGAAATGGAGCAAGGAGGCTGTAGAGGACCTTCAGGCGTGTCTGGACTCAACAGACTGGGACGTTTTCAGGACTGCCACAAACAGCCTAGATGAGTATACAGAGGCGGTGACTTCATACATCAGCTTCCGTGAGGATGATTGTATACCAACTCGCACCAGGGTGACTTATAACAACGACAAGCCCTGGTTCACAGCTGGACTCAGACAGCTGAGATGGCAGAAGGAGGAGGCGTTCAAGAGTGCAGACAGGGACAGGTTTAAAGAGTCCAAGTACAGGTTTAGCAAGGCGGTGAGAGATGCTAAACGGCTGTATGCTGAGAAAATACAACACCAGTTCTTGACTAATGACTCTGTATCTGTCTGGAGAGGGCTAAGGCAAATCACAAACTAAAAACCCAAACTCCCTCACTCTGTCAACAACCTTTGCCTTGCAAATGACCATAACACCTTCTACTGCCGTTTTGAAAAGCGATGGGACAGTCCTGATACCTCCTCCCACAATCACCACCTTCACCCCAACACCCCCACCTCCCCTCTCTCTTCAGGAAGCCACGCCTCCTCATCTCTGTCCACATCAAAGGCCCCCTCCACCTCCTCCCCCACTGCAACTCTCACCATTCAGGAGAGGGATGTTAATAGACTGTTCAAGAGACAGAACCCCCGTAAATCAGCTGGACCTGACTCTGTCTCTCCATCCACCCTGAGAAACTGCACCGACCAGTTGTCTCCAATGT
Source organism: Neoarius graeffei (assembly GCF_027579695.1). Classification (NCBI taxonomy): domain Eukaryota; kingdom Metazoa; phylum Chordata; class Actinopteri; order Siluriformes; family Ariidae; genus Neoarius; species Neoarius graeffei. The sequence goes on from NC_083593.1 coordinate 22,233,029, forward strand.
TCACAGACATTTTCAACACCTCACTGGAGACATGCCACATGCCAGTCTGTTTCAAGTCCTCCACCATCATACCCATCCTCAAAAAAGCAAGGACCACAGGACTAAATGACTACAGACCCATCGCCCTCACCTCCGTGGTGATGAACTCCTTTGAGCGCCTTGTCCTCTCTCACCTCAAAGTCATTACAGACCCCCTTCTGGACCCCCTGCAGTTCGCCTACAGACCCAACAGGTCTGTGGACGATGCCATCAACAGAGCCCTCCATTTTATCCTCCAGCATCTGGATTCCCCAGCAACCTACGCCAGAATCCTGTGTGTGGACTTCAGCTCTGCGTTCAATACCATCATTCCAGCTCTGCTACAGGACAAACTGTCCCAGCTAAATGTGCCTGACCCCACCTGCAGGTGGATCACTGACTTCCTGATTGACAGGAAGCAGCAAGTAAGGTTGGGGAAGCATGTCTCCAACACTCAGACAATCAACACTGGATCCCCCCCCAAGGCTGCATTCTTTCTCCTCTGCTCTTCTTCCTGTATATAAACAGCTGCACCTCCACCCACCAGTCCCTCAAGCTCCTGAAGTTTGCGGATTACACCACCCTCATTGGACTCATCTCTGGTGAGGATGAGTCTGCCTACAGGTGCGAGATCAACCATCTGGTGACCTGGTGCAGCCAAAACAACCTGGAGCTAAATGCTGCAAAAACAGTGGAGATGATTGTGGACTTCAGGAAGAACCCAGCTCCTCCTCTCCCCATCACCTTGCGAGGCTCACCAGTGAACACTGTGGAGTCCTTCCACTTCTTGGGCACCATAATCACCCAGGACCTGAAGTAGGAACTGAACATTAGCTTCCTCATCTCAAAAGCACAGCAGAGCATGTACTTCCTGTGGCAGTTAAAGAAGTCCAATCTGCCAAAGACAATGATGGTGCACTTCTATACAGCCATCATTGAGTCCATCCTCACCTCCTCCATCACCATCTGGTACGCTGCTGCCTCTGCCAGGGACAAGGGTAGACTGCAGGGTCTCATTCACTTGGCAGGGAAGGTGATCGGCTGCAGCCTGCCTTCACTTGAGGACCTGTTTGTCTCCAGGACACCGAGGTGGGCAGGAAAGATTGTGGCTGATCCCTCCCAACCCAGACATAAACTCTTTGAGACATTCCCCTCCATCAAGAGCAAAACCTCATGCCACAGAAACAGTTTCTTTCCTACCGCTGCTGGCCTCATAAACATGACTAGTAACCTCCACTTACTCTGCCCCCCATCCCCGCCAGTACCATTCCTCAGACTCCTGGTCCACTCTGCTCCCCCCCCAATAAACAAGACCAGTGACCCCCATTTACTCTGCCCCCAGCTGTTTACCTGATTTGCACAGTTGTTTATTTTATCTTATTGTTTACCTGATTTGCACAGTCATTTATTTATTTTATTACTTATTTCTTAATATCTTAGAATAGACCATTTTTATGTAACTCCTTTATTAGAATAAACTGTTTTTATTTAGTATTTATTTATTTAGCACCTTAACTCCAAGCCAAATTCCTTGTAGTTGCAATGATTATTTGGCAATAAAGCTTTTTCTGATTCTGATTTATAAAAATAAATAAATAAATAAATAAATAAATAAATTTTAAAAAATCAGTTTGTGGTACAGTATTAAGTTAACAAAACAGTTTTTATTTAAAATGTGTTTTACATAGACTTATATTTAGTACAAATTTTCTTTTATATAAATATATTGATGTTGGTGCTTACGTAAATTAGGACTTTTCCGCACAGAAGGGCCCTCGCCGGCCACGGGGCTTGAACCCGGACCCTCTTGCTGTGAGGCGACAGCGCTAACCATTACACCACCATGCCGCTCAATGTTTAACCTGTGTCAGAAAATTTTTGTTCCACTTTCTAAGTATTTTTGTAGATCACATTTTGTTAATCATTCATTGTTGTTTGTGTTAATTTCACATTTTGTAGTTTACCAATAAATATCAACAGGCAATTAACATTGTAACCACATGAAAATCCAGGTCAAAGGTTGATTTTTTTTTAAATTGAGATTTTAAATTTACATCTAAAAATATAAAATGTCTATGTAAATATGTGGTAGATATTTATTACAAACTACAAAAAAAATTCTGAATGGAACAGAAAAATCTGAATATTTCAAGCATGTAATTTTTTATATGCTAGGAATTTAATTCTGGTCTAATTCTATTTATTGCAAGAGGATTTCAAATACTCTATAAACATTCCATTCTGTTATGAATCAGAAAAAATTTATTATAAATCACAGCACTTTTATTTTTTTTAACTCATTCCCTACGGCAAGCCGCTGACAGCGGCTCGGGGAATTTTCCCATTCCCTACGGAAAGCCGGTACTATCGGCTTTGGTCACGTCATACGGAATTCCCTCGGAAACTCCCATAATAAAGCAGTACGTGTGAATTTGACCAATCAGAGCCGTAGAGGACTGCACATAGACCACATTTGGATATTATAATTAGCGGGAAACCCCAGAAGTCACGCGTAGGGAAGGTTTATTATAGCAGGGATAGACTGCTATAATATTATTATATTATTATAGTATTATAATATTATAATATTAAAGCCGCAAGCGGCCTCGACGGGCCCTCGCGCCAGCGGCCAAGGGGGGCGGGGGCATGCGTCCCCGCGAAAAACCTTCCACAGCTTCTTCGGCAAGAGACATTACTCCCACAATGGCGACAAAGCACAGAATTGGACACAGAGTACACGGTGCGCTGAGATGTTGTCATGGACAGAACATTTTATGCCATGGCTTCCCAACCAAATTAATGTATTTACCTCATCAGTCACCAAGCTATAGCTACATAGGATTGTCTTCTGTTAGACATCTATTAGTCTGTATGTAACGCTACAACACTTACTCCCGACTGCCCACCCATCCCCCACAAGTCATGTGTGTTTAAGGCAACCAAAACAACATACTCCTGGTGCCTCATGATTGTAAACACCTCTCCTGCAACTGCTACAGCGCAATGAGCGCCCCCAGTGGTGAAAGTTCACCAAATTTGGTATACATGTCAAGGGACCTAGGAAGAGTTGTTCTGTCAAGTTTGATCAAGTTTGACCAATCAGAAGCCGAGATATAAATTGTTGCCTGAAAACAGCGCCCCCAGTGGCAAAAGTTCACAAAATTTGGGAGATATGTCAGGTGACCTGTTAAGAGTGTGCGTGTCAAGTTTGATCAAGATTGAGTAAATAGAAGATGAGATATTGATTTTTGAAGAATAAATGTTTTGTTTTTTCCCATGTCAGTAGGTGGCGCTATGCTGTACATGAGCGATTATGAGTTGGAAAAATAAGTGTCTACAACAGCAACGTACTCTCACAAGGTAGTGGTGTGAAGGAAAAGAATTATGGAATTATTTACCAAAAACCCGTTTTGGAGCAATTGCGTCGGCCAAAAACAGCGCCCCCCATGGACGAAAATTCCCAAAATGTGGTATACATGACATGGGAGGTAGTAAGAGGGTGGCCGTGAAGTTTGACCAAATTTGAGGAAAGATTGGAATTTTTGCCCAAAAACAGCGCCCCCAGTGGCGAAATATCACAGAAAGTGGGTAACATGTCAGAAGCCCAATGCGTGATCTGCGGGTGAAGTATGAGCAGTTTTGAGCAAGTAGAAGATTTGTTATGAATTTTTAAGCATGTAAAATTTTGCATTGAAAATTGATTGACGAATAACTTCTGAACGGTTTATGCTACGTGAAACGTATTTAGGAACTTTTGTCAGCCATGTCTGTAGATGATGTGTATCAATTTTGGTGACATTCCTATGAACGGTCTAGGAGGAGCTGCGCCGTCTTCGTGGCCATGCATTTCGCACAAAAGTGAAATTACCTCACTTCCTGTTGGGCGTGGCTAATGCATTGGCATTACATTTTTGTCCGGCTTAGTGAGATACATATGCGTACCAAATGGCATGCCACTACTACAAACTACATGGCAACCAGGCACCTTAATGCGGGAGGCCAAAATCACAACGAGTTAGGGGGCGCTATAGAGGCCCGGAGGCCCGCCTGGATCTGGGCTTCTGGTTCTCAGTAGCGGTGGCAGTCTAAGAAAAAGGAGCCAAATTTCGTGCGTTGTCGACCATGGCAAGCGCCCCAATGAGGGTCTTGTAAAGAGTTTGCTTGCCAAGTTTGACAAATCAGAAGCTGCAATATCATTTTTGCCATAACCAGCACCCCCAGGGGCGAAAGTGCACAAAATTTGGCGTAGACGTCAGGTGAGCTATGAATAGTTCGCTTATGAAGTTTGATGACAATTGAGTAAATAGAAGATGAGGTATAGATTTTTGAAGAATACATTTTTTGGTTTTTCCCATGTCAGTAGGTGGCGCTATGCTGTACATGAGCGATTATGAGTTGGAAAAATAAGTGTCTACAACAACAACGTACTATCACAAGGTAGTGGTGTGAAGGAAAGGCATTATGGAATTATTTACCAAAAACCCGTTTTGGAGCAATTGCGTCGGCCAAAAACAGCGCCCGCCATGGACGAAAATTTCCAAAACGTGGTATACATGACATGGGAGGTAGAAAGAGGGTGGCCGTGAAGTTTGACCAAATTTGAGGAAAGATTGGAATTTTTGCCCAAAAATAGCGCCCCCAGTGGCGAAATATCACAGAAATTGGGTAACATGTCAGAAGCCCAATGAGTGATTTGCGTGTGAAGTATGAGCAGTTTTGAGCAATCAGAAGATTTGTTATGAATTTTTAAGCATGTAAAATTTTGCATCGAAAATTGATTGACGTATAACTTCTGAACGGTTTATCCTACGTGAAACGTATTTAGTAACTTTTGTCAGCCATGTCTGTAGATGATGTGTATCAATTTTGGTGACATTCCTATGAACGGTCTAGGAGGAGTTGCGCCGTCTTCGTGGCCATGCATTTCGCACAAAAGTGAAATTACCTCACTTCCTGTTGGGCGTGGCTAATGCATTGGCATTACATTTTTGTCCGGCTAAGTGAGATACATATGCGTACCAAATGGCATGCGACTACTACAAACTACATGGCAACCAGGCACCTTAATGCGGGAGACCAAAATCACAATGACTTAGGGGGCGCTATAGAGGCCCTGAGCCCCGGCCAAGTTTGGGCTTTTGGTTCTGAGTAGCGGTGGCAATTCTCGGAACTGGCGCCAAATTTCGTGCGTTTTCGCCCATGGCAAGCGCCCCGAAAATGGCCCAACAGCGGAGAAAAATAAAGAAGAAGAAGAAGAAGAAGACGGAAGAATAATTAAAGCCGCAAGCGGCCTCGACGGGCCCTCGCGCCAGCGGCCAAGGGGGGCGGGGGCATGCGTCCCCGCGAAATACCTTCCACAGCTTCTTTGGCAAGAGACATTACTCCCACAATGGTGACAAAGCACAGAATTGGACACAGAGTACACGGTGCGCTGAGATGTTGTCATGGACAGAACATTTTATGCCATGGCTTCCCAACCAAATTAATGTATTTACCTCATCAGTCACCAAGCTATAGCTACATAGGATTGTCTTCTGTTAGACATCTATTAGTCTGTATGTAACGCTACAACACTTGCTCCCGACTGCCTACCCATTCCCCACAAGTCATGTGTGTTTAAGGCAACCAAAACAACATACTCCTGGTGCCTCATGATTGTAAACACCTCTCCTGCAACTGCTACAGTGCAATGAGCGCCCCCAGTGGTCCACAAGTCATGTGTGTTTAAGGCAACCAAAACAACATACTCCTGGTGCCTCATGATTGAAAACACCTCTCCTGCAACTGCTACAGCGCAATGAGCGCCCCCAGTGGTGAAAGTTCACCAAATTTGGTATACATGTCAAGGGACCTAGGAAGAGTTGTTCTGTCAAGTTTGATCAAGTTTGACCAATCAGAAGCCGAGATATAAATTGTTGCCTGAAAACAGCGCCCCCAGTGGCAAAAGTTCACAAAATTTGGGAGATATGTCAGGTGACCTGTTAAGAGTGTGCGTGTCAAGTTTGATCAAGATTGAGTAAATAGAAGATGAGATATTGATTTTTGAAGAATAAATGTTTTGTTTTTTCCCATGTCAGTAGGTGGCGCTATGCTGTACATGAGCGATTATGAGTTGGAAAAATAAGTGTCTACAACAGCAACGTACTCTCACAAGGTAGTGGTGTGAAGGAAAAGAATTATGGAATTATTTACCAAAAACCCGTTTTGGAGCAATTGCGTCGGCCAAAAACAGCGCCCCCCATGGACGAAAATTCCCAAAATGTGGTATACATGACATGGGAGGTAGTAAGAGGGTGGCCGTGAAGTTTGACCAAATTTGAGGAAAGATTGGAATTTTTGCCCAAAAACAGCGCCCCCAGTGGCGAAATATCACAGAAAGTGGGTAACATGTCAGAAGCCCAATGCGTGATCTGCGGGTGAAGTATGAGCAGTTTTGAGCAAGTAGAAGATTTGTTATGAATTTTTAAGCATGTAAAATTTTGCATTGAAAATTGATTGACGAATAACTTCTGAACGGTTTATGCTACGTGAAACGTATTTAGGAACTTTTGTCAGCCATGTCTGTAGATGATGTGTATCAATTTTGGTGACATTCCTATGAACGGTCTAGGAGGAGCTGCGCCGTCTTCGTGGCCATGCATTTCGCACAAAAGTGAAATTACCTCACTTCCTGTTGGGCGTGGCTAATGCATTGGCATTACATTTTTGTCCGGCTAAGTGAGATACATATGCGTACCAAATGGCATGCGACTACTACAAACTACATGGCAACCAGGCACCTTAATGCGGGAGACCAAAATCACAATGACTTAGGGGGCGCTATAGAGGCCCTGAGCCCCGGCCAAGTTTGGGCTTTTGGTTCTGAGTAGCGGTGGCAATTCTCGGAACTGGCGCCAAATTTCGTGCGTTTTCGCCCATGGCAAGCGCCCCGAAAATGGCCCAACAGCGGAGAAAAATAAAGAAGAAGAAGAAGAAGAAGAAGAAGAAGAAGACGGAAGAATAATTAAAGCCGCAAGCGGCCTCGACGGGCCCTCGCGCCAGCGGCCAAGGGGGGCGGGGGCATGCGTCCCCGCGAAATACCTTCCACAGCTTCTTTGGCAAGAGACATTACTCCCACAATGGTGACAAAGCACAGAATTGGACACAGAGTACACGGTGCGCTGAGATGTTGTCATGGACAGAACATTTTATGCCATGGCTTCCCAACCAAATTAATGTATTTACCTCATCAGTCACCAAGCTATAGCTACATAGGATTGTCTTCTGTTAGACATCTATTAGTCTGTATGTAACGCTACAACACTTGCTCCCGACTGCCTACCCATTCCCCACAAGTCATGTGTGTTTAAGGCAACCAAAACAACATACTCCTGGTGCCTCATGATTGTAAACACCTCTCCTGCAACTGCTACAGTGCAATGAGCGCCCCCAGTGGTCCACAAGTCATGTGTGTTTAAGGCAACCAAAACAACATACTCCTGGTGCCTCATGATTGAAAACACCTCTCCTGCAACTGCTACAGCGCAATGAGCGCCCCCAGTGGTGAAAGTTCACCAAATTTGGTATACATGTCAAGGGACCTATGAAGAGTTGTTTTGTAAAGTTTGATCAAGTTTGACCAATCAGAAGCCGAGATATAAATTGTTGCCTGAAAACAGCGCCCCCAGTGGCAAAAGTTCACAAAATTTGGCACATATGTCAGGTGACCTGTTAAGAGTGTGCGTATCAAGTTTGATCAAGATTGAGAAAATAGAAGATGAGATATTGATTTTTGAAGAATAAATTTTTTGGTTTCTCCCATGTCAGTAGGTGGCGCTATGCTACAACACTTGCTCCCGACTGCCTACCCATTCCCCACAAGTCATGTGTGTTTAAGGCAACCAAAACAACATACTCCTGGTGCCTCATGATTGTAAACACCTCTCCTGCAACTGCTACAGTGCAATGAGCGCCCCCAGTGGTCCACAAGTCATGTGTGTTTAAGGCAACCAAAACAACATACTCCTGGTGCCTCATGATTGTAAACACCTCTCCTGCAACTGCTACAGCGCAATGAGCGCCCCCAGTGGTGAAAGTTCACCAAATTTGGTATACATGTCAAGGGACCTATGAAGAGTTGTTTTGTAAAGTTTGATCAAGTTTGACCAATCAGAAGCCGAGATATAAATTGTTGCCTGAAAACAGCGCCCCCAGTGGCAAAAGTTCACAAAATTTGGCACATATGTCAGGTGACCTGTTAAGAGTGTGCGTATCAAGTTTGATCAAGATTGAGAAAATAGAAGATGAGATATTGATTTTTGAAGAATAAATTTTTTGGTTTCTACCATGTCAGTAGGTGGCGCTATGCTGCACATGAGCGATTATGAGTTGGAAAAATAAGTGTCTACAACAGCAACGTACTATCACAAGGTAGTGGTGTGAAGGAGAAGCATTATGGAATTATTTACCAAAAACCTGTTTTGGAGCAATTGCGTTGGCCAAAAACAGCGCCCCCCATGGACGAAAATTCCCAAAATGAGGTGTACATGACATGGGAGGCAGTAAGAGGGTGGCCGTGAAGTTTGACCAAATTTGAGTAAAGATTGGATTTTTTGCCCAAAAATAGCGCCCCCAGTGGCGAAATATCACAGAAATTGGGTAACATGTCAGATGCCCAATGATTGATTTGCGTGTGAAGTATGAGCAGTTTTGAGCAATTTGAAGATATGTTATGAATTTTTAAGCATGTAAAATTTTGCATTGAAAATTGATTGACGTATAACTTCTGAACGGTTTATTCTACGTGAAACGTATTTAGGAACTTTTGTCAGCCATGTCTGTAGATGATGTGTATCAATTTTGGTGACATTTCTATGAACGGTCTAGGAGGAGTTGCGCCGTTTTCGTGGCAATGCATTTCGCACAAAAGTGAAATTACCTTACTTCCTGTTGGGCGTGGCTAATGCATTGGCATTACATTTTTGTCCGGCTTAGTGAGATACATATGCGTACCAAATGGCATGCCACTACTACAAACTACATGGCAACCAGGCACCTTAATGCGGGAGGCCAAAATCACAATGAGTTAGGGGGCGCTATAGAGGCCCTGAGGCCCGCCTGGATCTGGGCTTCTGGTTCTCAGTAGCGGTGGGAGTCTAAGAAAAAGGAGCCAAATTTCGTGCGATGTCGACCATGGCAAGCGCCCCAAAAAGGGTCTTGTAAAGAGTTTGCTTGCCAAGTTTGACAAATCAGAAGCTGCAATATCATTTCTGCCATAACCCGCACCCCCAGGGGCGAAAGTGCACAAAATTTGGCGTACATGTCAGGTGAGCTATGAAGAGTTTGCGTATGAAGTTTGATGACAATTGAGTAAACAGAAGATGAGATATAGATTTTTGAAGAATAAATTTTTTGGTTTTTCCCATGTCAGTAGGTGGCGCTATGCTGTACATGAGTGATTATGAGATGGAAAAATAAGTGTCCACAACAGCAACGCACTATCACAAGGTTGTGGTGTAAAGGAAAAGCATTATGGAATAATTTACCAAAAACCCGTTTTGGAGAAATTGCGTCGGCCAAAAACAGCGCCCCCCATGGACGAAAATTCCCAAAATGTGGTATACATGACATGGGAGGTAGTAAGAGGGTGGCCGTGAAGTTTGACCAAATTTGAGGAAAGATTGGATTTTTTGCCCAAAAATAGCGCCCCCAGTGGCGAAATATCACAGAAATTGGGTAACATGTCAGAAGCCCAATGAGTGATTAGCGTCTGAATTATGAGCAGTGTGGAGCAATTAGAAGATTTGTTATGAATTTTTTAGCATGTAAAATTTTGAAGTGAAAATTGATTGACGTATAACTTCTGAACGGTTTATCCTACGTGAAACGTATTTAGTAACTTTTGTCAGCCATGTCTCTAGATGATGTGTATCAATTTTGGTGACATTCCTATGAACGGTCTAGGAGGAGTTGCGCCATCTTCGTGGCCATGCATTTCACACAAAAGTGAAATTACCTCACTTCCTGTTGGGCGTGGCTAATGCATTGGCATTACATTTTTGTCCGGCTTAGTGAGATACATATGCATACCAAATGGCATGCCACTACTTCAAACTAAATGGCAACCAGGCACCTTAATGCGGGATGCCAAAATCACAGCGACTTAGGGGGCGCTATAGAGGCCCTGAGCCCCGGCCAAGTGTGGGCTTTTGGTTCTGAGTAGCGGTGGCAATTCTCGGAAGTGGCGCCAAATTTCGCGCGTTTTCGCCCATGGCAAGCGCCCCGAAAATGGCCCAACAGCGGAGAAAAATAAAGAAGAATAATAATAGTGAACTCTTACAAGAACAATAGGGCCTTCGCCCTATAGGGCTCGGGCCCTAATAATAGTGAACTCTTACAAGAACAATAGGGCCTTCGCCCTATAGGGCTCGGGCCCTAATAATATTATGACTGATGCTTGTGAAACCTACCTACTTCAGAATTATACAAAAATAATCCCATATTTAGAGAGGACAGGTTTCAAGGACTCGGTAAATGTATACTTTTCTACCTCTAAAATAATTTGTTATGGAGATAGAGACCTTTAACTGAATGCACCTATTAAATTCGTGATTTTCACAAAAAGTATTCCGTCAAAACGTGACTGAAAAAAATCGAAGTATTCCATAAGGAATGGGTTAAAGTACCTCATCTACTTCAACAATGTTACACAAAGATTGACACATAACAGTTGTAAATGTCACTTAATTCCACAGGGTGTCGATAATGGTGGACACCGGTGAAAGTGATCACTATTATCGACACCTCACGTGACTTCGCAAACGTGCGTTTAGATACAAAATGCTGACTGTCAAATGAAAGAGTAATGTAGAGGCTCGTTCGTAGTGAGACCTTGAGAAAAGTGCTATAGCTTACGCTGACGAAGTCTCTGTCCCAAAGTAACTGTTTCCACTCTGTGTCCGTGTGCCTTGCAATAAATCCACTTGAAACGTCTTGAAAGTTGAACTTTAATCCTCGTTTAACAATTACAAAGGTTCTAAGATACAGAGAGTCGGTGAGTCAGAGAGTCAGCGAGTCAGAGAGTCAGGTAAGAAAAACTGTTCGCTTCCACGGCTTCTCGAGATCTACCCTGAGAAGCGTGAGACCGTTCTTATATAGCTGAATGAATTCTAATTCTAATTCTTGAGAAGCATGAGACAGTTCTAATTCTTGTTCTAATTCTTCACATATGAATTCTTAAGGTGAGACAGTTCTAATTCTTAACATATGAATTCGGATTCTACTTCTAATTCTTTTAACCTTGCCACATATTATTCATCATCTTAATCATGAAATAAACTACTTATATGAAATTACACACTCAAATGAAATTATTTATACCTTTTAACATAAATTGTAATTCACGTCTATATGAATTCTACTTTGGCCGCTACAAGTAAGAAACAAAATAGGTTTCGACAAGGAGATCATGAAATATTGATGAATTTGAGAAGTAAAAACATGCCCATGATCTTTCCACCATGCTTATCTGTGATGACAACGTCCGGATTTTCCTCAAATTGCTGATCGTGCTAAAAAAAAATTCCATCTCAGGTAATGAGCTGTGTCATCAGACGACGGGGAGGGTCCTTCCGGTTGATTAATTAACCAATAATTACTGTTGTAACTGAAACTCACCTTTGTAACATTGCTTTTTATTGGTAAATCTGAAAAGGTGTTGATAATTATGGACTGTCGATAATTGTAGCCACCGCTTTACTTTTTTTAATTGTATTTTTTTTTACATATTGCCCGGCACGGCATGGTGGTGTAGTGGTTAGCGCTGTCGCCTCACAGCAAGAAGGTCCGGGTTCGAGCCCCGTGGCCGGCGAGGGCCTTTCTGTGTGGAGTTTGCATGTTCTCCCTGTGTCCGCGTGGGTTTCCTCCGGGTGCTCCGGTTTCCCCCACAGTCCAAAGACATGCAGGTTAGGTTAACTGGTGACTTTAAATTGACCGTAGGTGTGAATGTGAGTGTGAATGGTTGTCTGTGTCTATGTGTCAGCCCTGTGATGACCTGGCGACTTGTCCAGGGTGTACCCCGCCTTTCGCCCGTAGTCAGCTGGGATAGGCTCCAGCTTGCCTGCGACCCTGTAGAAGGATAAAGCGGCTAGAGATAATGAGATGAGATGAGATATTGCCTGGCACAGTGGTGCAACACCTCAATGCTGTAACTACAGTACAAGCTACTTGCTCCGAAACCCCAAATCCTGTTGCACTTCACATCAGACGAGCTGTGTATAATCTGTTGCAGGATAAAATTACAAGTTCATTAATATTCAAAAGCATTCAAAACTAAACCTTTTATGTAATTAACAAGTAACATGCCACCTGAGTAGTTTCCTTCCTACTCTATGTGGAACCTACTGAACATAACAGACCCAGTGCATTATGGGTAAAAGATATCTATTTCAGGACAGAGGACACCGAAAATACAAAAAAAGTCAAACCAAAACATTATTACTGAATGAATCTGTGATACATGAAGTGCGGTTGCAGTGTTTAATTTACAAGTTTTCAAATACAAGTAAATAGTCTTTGTTAGAACAGGAGAAATTGTCCATGAAACGTTGACTTTAAAGTGACAAATGTGAGGAGAAGAAAAAACCCCAACAAATATTATTCTGGACACGAAAGCAAAGAGCAAAAACACAAACAAACGTTAAAATAAAAAAAAAGACGAACACGAGACAACTCGTTTGTTTACTTTAGTTGAAATAGTTACAATAACAAGAGTTTACTTATTCCTGTGCTTTTGGATTATTGTAATTATTTTTGTATAAGAAATTGCATTACTGCTTGTAGAGATCTCTATAAATCAGATTATTAGGCTGATTTTTAGCCGCTTGGTGAAAGATAAATCAATCAAAGCAAAACTGTTTACCAGAAACAACTAGTGCCCGTTAGTTCAAGTTAGCAGTGTTAGTAAACTGGCAGTATTAAACAATGCCCAAAAATATTATCACAGTGAATAAATCAGATAACTAACTTAGCATTATGCGTTCTTTTTTTTGTTGTTGAAATTATTGCCATTATTCAATAATAATTATTATTTTTTAAACCTAAGCTAAAGTAAACTATACTGAGCTAACAGGAGCGAGCCCACACATTATTTGCTGATTTGAGAATGTCAATCTAGAAACATCGGCTGCCGACCAAAACAACGTGTTACCAGAGAACAGCTAGCGAGATGGCTAAACTAACTTGTTAGCCTGGTTGCTAGCACCGTTTCACCGCTACGGGGACGGACACTTGTTCGTGACCGTTATTTCGCCGCTGTTCACCTGAACTGAACGTCGAAAAGAAGTCATTTCCGAGCAGCATTCTCTTCAAATACATCTCTCAAGAACAAGGAAGACAAACGAATATTACCTTATTTGACGTTGTCAATAAAGTCCTCAAAACGAACCGAAAAGAAACTGAAAAGATACAAACGGTTATCCTCTTCAAAGCCCACGCTCGCGCGCTCTCTCTCTCGCCTGAGAGCTCGATGTTATTGAAGAGCAGCTGAAAGGACAGGGTTGCCAGATCTGCCTCAACATCAACACAATACTAAAACTTCGAGTATCCTCGCTCTATTTTAAATATCACAGTAATGACTAGGGCCGGCACGGTGGTGTAGTGGTTAGCGCTGTCGCCTCACAGCAAGAAGGTCTGGGTTCGAGCCCCGTGTCCGTGTGGGTTTCCTCCGGGTGCTCTGGTTTCCCCCACAGTCCAAAGACATGCAGGTTAGGTTAACTGGTGACTCTAAATTGACCGTAGGTGTGAATGGTTGTCTGTGTCTATGTGTCAGCCCTGTGATGACCTGGTGACTTGTCCAGGGTGTACCCCACCTCTTGCCTGTAGGGTCGCTTGCCTGGAGAACAGGATAAAGCGGCTAGAGATAATGAGATGAGACAATAATGACTCATTAGCACTGTGTCCTCATAGCAAGAAGGTTCTGGGTTTGAGCCCAGCGGCCGGCAAGGGCCTTCCTGTGTGGACTTTGCATGTTGCAGACGTGCAGCTTGTGAACAGGCAAGGGGCCCCCCAAGAGTCGGGGCCTGAGGGCTTATTTATTTTGTTTTTTATTGTTTTTAATGTTTTTATTTTTCTTTACCATTGTATTTTCACATTTGTAATTTAAAAAACTTTGGTTTCATACATTTTTCGTTGGTGTCAGATTCTCATCTCATTATCTCTAGCCGCTTTATCCTTCTACAGGGTCGCAGGCAAGCTGGAGCCTATCCCAGCTGACTACGGGCGAAAGGCGGGGTACACCCTGGACAAGTCGCCAGGTCATCACAGGGCTGACACATAGACACAGACAACCATTCACACTCACATTCACACCTACGGTCAATTTAGAGTCACCAGTTAACCTAACCTGCATGTCTTTGGACTGTGGGGGAAACCGGAGCACCCGGAGGAAACCCACGCGGACACGGGGAGAACATGCAAACTCCACACAGAAAGGCCCTCGCCGGCCCCGGGGCTCGAACCCAGGACCTTCTTGCTGTGAGGCGACAGCGCTAACCACTACACCACCGTGCCGCCCTGGTGTCAGATTATTTATAACATATTGGTGATGAACACTGGTCAGAAGGGCCCCCTGGAAATTTTTGCTTGGGGCCACAACAGACTCTAGAATCGCCTCTGTTGCCATGTCTGCATGGGTTTCCTCCGGGTGCTCCGGTTTCCCCTACAGTCCAAAGACATGCAAGTTAGGATGCAATTGACTGTAGGTGCAATTGACTAATGGTTGTTAGTCTCTGTGTCAGCCCTGCAATAACCTGGCCCATAGTCAGCTGGGATAGGCTCCAGCTTGCCTGCGACCCTGTAGAACAGGATAAGCGGCTACAGATAATGGATGGACGGCCATGACCAAATGGTATACTGTAATTGCTGGATTTCAGTCACGTAACCTTTCTTAGCGGTTTTACCGGAAGTGAAATAGTTGGTGGTCTAAACGGCTGCCATGGTGCAAACAACTAGTTTAACAGATTATGCTTGTAATCTAGAAACCACTGCTTGCTTTAGATCTATTCAGAACATTGCTATGTGAAATGGAATCAACCCCTGCAGTCTGGGAAAGAAGGATTTGTCATACAATCTTGAAAACTACCCTTCAGTTGAGTTCCCCGACATCTCGAACTATCTGGTGTTGCAGACATCCTTCTACACTGCAAAACAGATGAAAGCGTGGAAGAGTATGAAGGCGTACAACTTTTTTTGTTGTATGTGGCTGGGTAAAGGACCTCGGTATCAAGTTGCTGCCGAATGAATCCTGTATTGTTTTTCCCCGTGTAAGTTTTTTTTTAAGCTTTTTGTTCGCGTCTTTACAATGAAGCACTGCAAGTTGAAGTGGAAACAAACAGCAGTTCGCTTGATTCTCACTTGTGTTGGCTCTTATCTCTCAGGTAAATCATTCAAAAAGATCATCAGAAACCCCTTTAAAGACCTGGATTTTAGTTAAACAGACGGAGAAGTGATCACGGCACATTGTAACTGTATGGCTGGAGAAGAATTTTGTCACAACCTTCATGCATATGGACTTTGTGAGGAGCGAGGAGTAAACAAAGAAACAGCTGGGGACTTTAGTGCTTCATGATTTAAAAAGTACAGTAAAATAACGATACATAGCAAGAAAAGTACTTGGAAAACACTAACGACATAGCTGAGAGGGATATACAAACCTTTCACAGAGTGATCACTGCAAACTCGAGCATGCTTCAACTCGGCTCCCTTCGATTTCAGTGAGAGGTTCAAAAGCCACCTTTTTCAACGTCTTTTTGTGAAATCCTGTGTTTGTTCACCCTTTTTTATTAGTTCACGGGGAACCCTGAAGAAACTTTTATCAGTTTCATGGTTTGATTGATTCAAACAACCTAAGGCGAGTTTATATGAATGATTCACCACATTTCGTGTCAATTAAATCTTATTAATAGTAACAGATCTAGATAAATCCAGTGACTATAGACCAAACTTTAATATGCCGAAAGTCAATGTTAATGTCAATAATGACTATTATAAATTGCCAATGGTAGACCCTCTGATGATAATGTTCTTCTAATAATATTCTATTTCTAAGTCTAAGTTAGTAAAAGTCAGACAAAAAAAGTCAGACAAGTTCATTAGAATCTAACATCTGGTCTGGCGATCTAACCTTGTCAGATATAGGGTCGTCTTGCTGTCGTCCAAAATAGTCCGCCATTCATCCCTGGCGACCATCGCGACGGGCGATCTGAACTTTATCTTGGTGATTTTCTGATATTTTTTCTTCATAGTTTGGCTTTCGGCGGCACGGTGGTGTAGTGGTTAGCGCTGTCGCCTCACAGCAAGAAGGTCCTGGGTTCGAGCCCCGGGGCCGGCGAGGGCCTTTCTGTGTGGAGTTTGCATGTTCTCCCCGTGTCCGTGTGGGTTTCCTCCGGGTGCTCCGGTTTCCCCCACAGTCCAAAGACATGCAGGTTAGGTTAACTGGTGACTCTAAATTGACCGTAGGTGTGAATGTGAGTGTGAATGGTTGTCTGTGTCTATGTGTCAGCCCTGTGATGACCTGGCGACTTGTCCAGGGTGTACCCCGCCTTTCGCCCGTAGTCAGCTGGGATAGGCTCCAGCTTGCCTGCGACCCTGTAGAAGGATAAAGCGGCTAGAGATAATGAGATGAGATGAGATGAGTTTGGCTTTCGCCATTTCCACCAATGGAACTTTGTTTCATTATCTCATTCAAGAGAACATAAAGTTAAAAATGAGCAGGCGATAAATGCAGATGAAATGCAGATGCGAAAAAACAAACAAAATGGTTGAGTGTCCCGGGTTTTCTCGTTCTCTCGCGCGTATCATTAATAGCGCCATCTGTATGCTTTATCAGTAACTGCTAAGACATTGGGTGGCTCAGTGTGACCCCGCGGCGTACCGAATTCTGCTTGATTCATATGCGTGCTAGATCTGCGCGCATGCCTCTGGCATTCACTCTAATCCCCCTGTTACGCCAATCGGTGTAGCGACCGGGGAATCGGCATATACCGTGGGGTACACACTTGAGTCCACCCATACAATGTCAGACACACGAAAAGCGGAAAGTCAACTATTAATTTTCGTCAACATAAACGTATCAAGTTATATATTTTTTAATAAGGGCGGGCGGGAGATTTTTATGTTGTCAGCGGGAGGTCGGGAGGATTTTCTAAATGTTCCCTAAAGCAGGAGATCTCCAAACAAGCCTCTGCAAACGCTTTGTCAACTGAGCTTTGGCAGACCACCTGCTAAAGTTTTGAATAACTAATGAGGCGGATGTGACGTCACGTAAAACCCAGCAATATTTACAAAGCAGATTAAACTATACAGATTCTATCGTTAAACTCTTTTCAACACATTCCTGAAAGGGTCTCGGATTATTAAATATTATCATAAATAAAGAATAGGAATGAAAACAGTCATTTCCCTGACAGACATCACACGAATTCATAAGTAAAAATGGCCTTTATTCAATATGCATATAGATTAGATTACACTTTATTCAGATTCTAAGTCCCACATGGTTATCTGTTTGGCTTGCTAAAACTCGCATGTGAGCAAAATGCTCAAAAATCAGGCTTCAGCGAAAAGATCAATGGCACAATGAAGGGAGTAAAAACGCGGACTTGGCAACATGAACTACAAGAACAGCAGCGCTGACGAAGGGGCTGTTTCCGTTTACGGAAAGTACGGAATGATCCATTATCACATCGAAGAGGGTGGAGGTTTCGAAACAAAATATGAACGACCAGCTTAATTCACTGCATCCAGCTGTACTTGTTAATGTTGATAACATGTAATCGTTATGGTGGTGTGACAAGCAAATAACTACATCGTATATAGAAGACATTTCTGGGCTTTTAATTAGTTGTGTACAGATGGTACAGTCGATACTTTATTCCCTTGAACCAGCAATAATTGGTCACTTTTAACAATTTGTAAAATATGTATATTAATTGTATCTATATACCACCCAAATACCATTGTGACTGTATTAATGTAAAATGTAATTGTTCTTTAGCTCACAAGATGTTGAGTGGGGAATCCCAGTGTCCACAGGGGATTTTCTCCAGGGAAAATACTGTTCCGGTGTTTCCTGAATGAGCGAACTTTGGCCTGAAAGGTTCAACTGAACCCTAAATCAGCAACAAAGGAACAGGAGCTGAAGGCATTCGATACCAAAGTATGTACAGTGGTGCTTGAAAGTTTGTGAACCCTTAAGAATTTTCTATATTTCTGCATAAATATGACCTAAAACATCATCAGATTTTCACACAAGTCTTAAAAGTAGATAAAGAGAACCCAGTTAAACAAATGAGACAAAAATATTATACTTGGTCATTTATTTATTGAGGAAAATGATCCAATAATACATATCTGTGAGTGGCAAAAGTATGTGAACCTCTAGGATTAGCAGTTAATTTGAAGGTGAAATTAGAGTCAGGTGTTTTCAATCAATGGGATGACAATCAGGTGTGAGTGGGCACCCTGTTTTATTTAAAGAACAGGGATCTATCAAAGTCTGATCTTCACAACACATGTTTGTGGAAGTGTATCATGGCACGAACAAAGGAGATTTCTGAGGACCTCAGAAAAAGTGTTGTTGATGCTTATTAGACTGGAAAAGGTTACAAAACCATCTCTAAAGAGTTTGGACTCCACCAATCCACAGTCAGACAGATTGTGTACAAATGGAGGACATTCAAGACCATTGTTACCCTCACCAGGAGTGGTCGACCAACAAAGATCACTCCAAGAGCAAGGCATGTAATAGTCGGTGAGATCACAAAGGACCCCAGAGTAACTTCTAAGCAACTGAAGGCCTCTCTCACATTGGCTAATGTTAATGTTCATGAGTCCACCATCAGGAGAACACTGAACAACAATGGTGTGCATGGCAGGGTTGCAAGGAGAAAGCCACTGCTCTCCAAAAAGAACATTGCTGCTCGTCTGCAGTTTGCTAAAGATCACATGGACAAGCCAGAAGGCTATTGGAAAAATGTTTTGTGGACGGATGAGACCAAAATAGAACTTTTTGGTTTAAATGAGAAGTTTTATGTCTGGAGAAAGGAAAACACTGCATTCCAGCATAAGAACCTTATCCCATCTGTGAAACATGGTGGTGGTAATATCATGGTTTGGGCCTGTTTAGCTGCATCTGGGCCAGGACAGCTTGCCATCATTGATGGAACAATGAATTCTGAATTATACCAGCAAATTCTAAAGGAAAATGTCAGGACATCTGTCCATGAACTGAATCTCAAGAGAAGGTGGGTTATGCAGCAAGACAACAACCCTAAGTACATAAGTCATTCTACCAAAGAATGATTAAAGAAGAATAAAGTTAATGTTTTGGAATGGCCAAGTCAAAGTCCTGACCTTAATCCAATCGAAATGTTGTGGAAGGATCTGAAGTGACCAGTTCATGTGAGGAAACCCACCAACATCCCAGAGTTGAAGCTGTTCTGTATGGAGGAATGGGCTAAAATTCCTCCAAGCCGGTGTGCAGGACTGATCAACAGTTACTGGATACATTTAGTTGCAGTTATTGCTGCACAAGGGGGTCACACCAGATACTGAAAGCAAAGGTTCACATACTTTTGCCACTCACAGATATGTAATATTGGATCATTTTCCTCAATAAATAAATTACCAAGTATAATATTTTTGTCTCATTTGTTTAACTGGGTTCTTTTTATCTACTTTTAGGACTTGTGTCAAAATCTGCTGATGTTTAAGGTCATATTTATGCAGAAATATAGAAAATTCTAAAGGGTTCACAAACTTTCAAGCACCACTGTATGTCCACCATTTAGGGTCCTACACTGACATGGCCTGAAAGGCTGTCATGCAAGGAAGAAGCCCATGCTCCAAGACTGGTAGAAAAAAGCCAGAGTAAAGTTTGCAGGTGTTTACCAGTATTTCAGAGGAGTGTCCTCTGGTCAAATGAAACAAAAATACATTTGCCGTAGTGATCAGGGCTATTCATGGAGGAGAAATGGCGAGGCTTTTAATCCAAAGAACACCACCCCAACTGCGAAGCATGGGGGTGGCAGCATCATGCTGTCGGGTGTTTTGCTGGAAAAAGGATTCAGTGAAGATGGGGGATTATCTAGGAATACTGAAGCAACACCTCAAGACATCAGCTAGAAAGTGAGTTGCAACTGGGTCTTCCTCAAGAGCTTACCTGAAAACTGACCTGAAAAAGCAACCTTGAGCAAGGAGGCCACCTTAACACAGCACCTCCAAGTGCAAGGTCATGGTTCTCTCTCAGAAAAGGATAGAATGCAGTATTCAGGTGAGGGAGATTCTAGCTAGATGGATATGAATTGATTTATCTCAGCAGGAGTCGCAGAGGATGAGTGGGCAACAAATGAATAACACACCTGTGTGTGTGGTTAACGATGATCTATTTATACACTGTGTCTTGCAGTGAGAGGTTGAAAAGATGGAATGAAAGAGCTTGTCCAGATCTGAGCTACAGTTTCCCCAACAGTGTTCTGCTGAGCCTGTGTATGCTTTATAGTTTGAATGTTCCATGGCATTGATGAGAATGCTCTGCAAGAGAAAAGTCTGAATTCATACTGCACCACTGTTTCTCATTTAAGAACCAGCAGCAGAAATGATGTCCTTCTGCAGGGTTGCTGGGCATATTTTCCATGATAGAGTCAGGAGCTTTATAGTCTGGGACAACCTTGGAGTAGAGCCACTCTGGGTGCGATTTGCTGGGGGGGATGGTGGGGATAATCCCCCCCTCTGGTTTTTATCTCTGCTGAAAAAAAATCCTCGGGGACAACCCCGTCAATAAAACAAACAAACCAAAAAAAGTTGACATGACAGGCATGTTGTGACACAGTTTTCTATGGTCTACATTGCACTCACTTTCAAAATGACCCGAAGTGGCAGCTTTGATGTTCACGAACGTCTAGGGTTGCCAACCGTCCCGTATTGGGCGGGACATCCCGTTTTTTGGGTAATTTTAATTTGTCCCGTCAGGGACAGATCCTGCCCCTCACTCCAATGCTGTGGTGTAAATCGCGTAATTGCCGTGAGAAGCGCTATTACCGCGAGTCGAGGTCATCTGCGATTTAAAACCATTCACTGTTGCCATATCCTGAATTTTTAAGCTATACTGACAAAATAGGCATCAAATTAAACTAGAGCAGATGGTGCAGCTAGTGGATACAGCCTAACTGTTCGATAAGGATAGCAGATAGCTTAAAAAAAAAAACCTTCCGAAACAGGATAGACCTCAGCCTATAGAAGGGGAGCTTTTCTGCCTCACTCCTGCCTTTGTGATGTCTTTCTCTCTTCTTCTTCTGCTATGAAGCATTGCAGAAGGTTCTTAGGGTTTTCAAATGGACAATTAAGCAAATATCAGGGTTTTACAGCTACAGCAAATCATTTTTCAGTTTATGACATTGCCTTCATAAATATGGCCTGATGAATTATTTGGCCAAAGTTTAAAAGAGAAAAATGAGACAATAATATTAGAATTGTTTGTTATTTTGCATTAAGTTACTTAAAAATATCCATTAATTGGTCTATTAATTTTTAAAAGCTCTATTTTAGAAATGAATTTGTAGTGGCCTACATTTGAAACACTCACCTAAAGGCGATTCGGTACTGTAACTATTTTGGGGCGCTGGGGTGCGCGTACAGGGCCTGTACCGGTACTTGTCCGCACCCGGAACAAAGTGTCCCTCATTTGGATATGAGAAAGTTGGCAATCCTACGAACATCCCCAGCAAATATCTACATTGTAGATAATAACCAGAGTGTGAACGTGGATTTAGCACCATGAATCACATCCTTACTGATGAGCGCAACAGAATGAATGTATCCACACTGACAGCCTTCTTTTCCTCGCTGTCAATGGGCCAGACGTGCGTTCCTTCCCTGCTGAGAAATTCGCAGAAATGTGGATTAAAGAAGGGCGAAACGCGGCGGATAGCGCACCGATGGGAAAGCAGAAAAGGCCACATGAACTGCGCCATCAGAGCAAACTGTTCATTTAGTATTCATGTATTTTAGTGATTTTCGAGTCACTGTCCATTTAATCTGGAGGGAGAGAAACATCACAGCAACGCGACAAGCAATGCGAACTTTGTTGTGTGTTAGTGTTCGTGTATTTAGTCAGAGAGATAGGAAGATGAATTTACTATCTCTGGTTTAGTGTTGGGCGGCACGGTGGTGTAGTGGTTAGCGCTGTCGCCTCACAGCAAGAAGGTCCTGGGTTCGAGCCCCGGGGCTGGTGAGGGCCTTTCTGTGTGGACTTTGCATGTTGTCCGCGTGGGTTTCCTCCGGGTGCTCTGGTTTCCCCCACAGTCCAAAGACATGCAGGTTAGGTTAACTGGTGACTCTAAATTGACCGTGAGTGTGAATGGTTGTCTGTGTCTATGTGTCAGCCCTGTGATGACCTGGCGACTTGTCCAGGGTGTACCCCGCCTTTCGCCCGTAGTCAGCTGGGATAGGCTCCAGCTTGCCTGTGACCCTGTAGAAGGATAAAGCGGCTAGAGATAATGAGATGAGATGGTTTAGTGTTCATTTTCATTTAGTGTTATTCATTTGATATCATCGGATGTTATTGAGCTGTTAGCCTATTGTTACCTTAATTTTGTGACGTTTCATGATTAAAAACAAAACAAAACATCCCCCCTTCTGGTTTTTTGACAAATCGCACCCTGGAGCCACTGATCCTTCAAATTGAGAGGAGCCAGATGAGGTGGTTTGGACACATTATAAGTCAGTGGCCACTAGGACTTTATTGGCATGTCCCACTGGTCAGAGACCACGCTACAGACCCAGGACCCACAAAAGAGATTATATCTCATACTTAGCTTAGGAACACTGAGGATCACCCAGAAGGAGATGGAATTTGTGGACAGAGATAGAATAGAATAGAATGCCTTTATTGTCACTATACACATGTACAATGAGATTAAAGCATCTCCAATAACAGTGCAAACAGCGTGTAGAGAGGGAGAGAGAGAGGAAGGGGGGAAGGGAAAAGAGAGAAAAAAGGGGGGGTAAGGTGCACAGTCTGAGGTGTATGAGTTGTGTTACACATTATGGAGTGAGGTATTGCACATATAAAGTATTGCACAGAGACAGTCACATTGTAAATTATTTCACGAGAGAGTCACATTATAAGATAAAATATTACACGTTATGAATTATTGCAAGGTAAGGTAAGGTGCACAGACTTGAGGTACAGTGGTGCTTGAAAGTTTGTGAACCCTTAAGAATTTTCTATATTTCTGCATAAATATGACCTAAAACATCATCAGATTTTCACACATGTCCTAAAAGTATATAAAGAGAACCCAGTTAAACAAATGAGACAAAAAATATTATACTTGGTCATTTATTTATTGAGGAAAATGACCCAATAGTACACATCTGTGAGTGGCAAAAGTATGTGAACCTCTAGGATTAGCAGTTAATTTGAAGGTGAAATTAGAGTCAGGTGTTTTCAATCAATGGGATGACAATCAGGTGTGAGTGGGCACCCTGTTTTATTTAAAGAACAGGGATCTATCAAAGTCTGATCTTCACAACACATGTTTGTGGAAGTGTATCATGGCACGAACAAAGAAGATTTCTGAGGACCTCAGAAAAAGTGTTGTTGATGCTCATCAGGCTGGAAAAGGTTACAAAACCATCTCGAAAGAGTTTGGACTCCACCAATCCACAGTCACACAAATTGTGTACAAATGGAGGAAATTCAAGACCATTGTTACCCTCACCAGGAGTGGTCAACCAACAAAGATCACTCCAAGAACAAGGCATGTGATAGTCGACGAGGTCACAAAGTACCCCAGAGTAACTTCTAAGCAACTGAAGGCCTCTCTCACATTGGCTAATGTTAATGTTCATGAGTCCACCATCAGGAGAACACTGAACAACAATGGTGTGTATGGCAGGGTTGCAAGGAGAAAGCCACTGCTCTCCAAAAAGAACATTGCTGCTCGTCTGCAGTTTGCTAAAGATCACATGGACAAGCCAGAAGGCTATTGGAAAAATGTTTTGTGGACGGATGAGACCAAAATAGAATTTTTTGGTTTAAATGAGAAGCGTTATGTTTGGAGAAAGGAAAACACTGCATTCCAGCATAAGAACCTTATCCCATCTGTGAAACATGGTAGTATCATGGTTTGGGCCTGTTTTGCTGCATCTGGGCCAGGACGGCTTGCCATCATTGATGGAGCAATGAATTCTGAATTATACCAGCGAATTCTAAAGGAAAATGTCAGGACATCTGTCCATGAACTGAATCTCAAGAGAAGGTGGGTCATGTAGCAAGACAACGACCCTAACCACACAAGTCATTCTACCAAAGAATGGTTAAAGAAGGATAAAGTTAATGTTTTGGAATGGCCAAGTCAAAGTCCTGACCTTAATCCAATCGAAATGTTGTGGAAGGACCTGAAGTGAGCAGTTCATGTGAGGAAACCCACCGACATCCCAGAGTTGAAGCTGTTCTGTACGGAGGAATGGGCTAAAATTCCTCCAAGCCGGTGTGCAGGACTCATCAACAGTTACCGGAAATGTTTAGTTGCAGTTATTGCTACACAAGGGGGTCACACCAGATACTGAAAGCAAAGGTTCACATACTTTTGCCACTCACAGATATGTAATATTGGATCATTTTCCTCAATAAATAAATGACCAAGTATAATATTTTTGTCTCATTTGTTTAACTGGGTTCTCTTTATCTACTTTTAGGACTTGTGTGAAAATCTGATGATGTTTTAGGTCATATTTATGAAGAAATATAGAAAATTCTAAAGGGTTCACAAACTTTCAAGCACCACTGTATATGTGCTGTGTGTAAGGTGCACAGACTTGAGGTATATGAGCTGTGTGTAAGGTGCACAGACCTGAGGTGCATGTGTTGTGTGTAAGGTGCACAGTCCTGAGGTGCATGTGCTGTGTGTAAGGTGCACAGTCCTGAGATGTATGTGTTGTGTGTAAGGTCCACAGTCCAGATAGAAAATTCTGGATTGGCCTTTTCAGGCTGTTGCCATTGTGACCTCCACCAGTCCATCAGTGAAAACAGAAAGAAAATGAATGTATGATGATTTTATCTCATCTCATCTCATTATCTCTAGCCACTTTATCCTTCTACAGGGTCACAGGCAAGCTGGAGCCTATCCCAGCTGACTACGGGCGAAAGGCGGGGTACACCCTGGACAAGTCGCCAGGTCATCACAGGGCTGACACATAGACACAGACAACCATTCACACTCACATTCACACCTACGGTCAATTTAGAGTCACCAGTTAACCTAACCTGCATGTCTTTGGACTGTGGGGGAAACCGGAGCACCCGGAGGAAACCCACGCGGACACGGGGAGAACATGCAAACTCCACACAGAAAGGCCCTCGCCGGCCCCGGGGCTCGAACCCAGGACCTTCTTGCTGTGAGGCGACAGCGCTAACCACTACACCACCGTGCCGCCCATGATGATTTTATGTTTATTGTAAATACCAGTTATTTTGCAACTGGTGAGTGTGTGTGTGTGTGTGTGTGTGTGTCTTAATTTCCCTGAGGGAACCCTCCCTTTATCTAATCTAATCTAATCTAATATATATATATACACGTATCACTTATTCTGGGGCGGCACGGTGGTGTAGTGGTTAGCGCTGTCGCCTCACAGCAAGAAGGTCCTGGGTTCGAGCCCCGGGGCCGGCGAGGGCCTTTCTGTGTGGAGTTTGCATGTTCTCCCCGTGTCCGCGTGGGTTTCCTCCGGGTGCTCCGGTTTCCCCCAAAGACATGCAGGTTAGGTTAACTGGTGACTCTAAATTGACCGTAGGTGTGAATGTGAGTGTGAATGATTGTCTGTGTCTATGTGTCAGCCCTGCGATGACCTGGCGACTTGTCCAGGGTGTACCCCGCCTTTCGCCCATAGTCAGCTGGGATAGGCTCCAGCTTGCCTGCGACCCTGTAGAAGGATAAAGCGGCTAGAGATAATGAGATGAGATGAGATCACTTATTCTGTGCAGGGTCGCAGGCAAGCTGGAGCCTATCCCAGCTGACTATGGGCAAGAGGCAGGGTACACCCTCGACAATTCGCCAGATCATTGCAGGGCTGTCACATACAGTGGCGCTTGAAAGTTTGTGAACCCTTTAGAATTTTCTATATTTCTGCATAAATATGACCTAAAACATCATCAGATTTTCACACAAGTTCTAAAAGTAGATAAAGAACCCAGTTAATCACATGAGACAAAAATATTATACTTGGTTATTTATTTATTGAGGAAAATTATCCAATATTACATATCTGTGAGTGGCAAAAGTATGTGAACCTTTGCTTTCAGTATCTGGTGTGACCCCCTTGTGCAGCAATAACTGCAACTAAACGTTTCCGATAACTGTTGATCAGTCCTGCACACCGGCTTGGAGGAATTTTAACCCATTCCTCTGTACAGAGCAGCTTTAACTCTGGGATGTTGGTGGGTTTCCTCACATGAACTGCTCACTTCAGGTCCTTCCACAACATTTCAATTGGATTAAGGTCAGGACTTTGACTTGGCCATTCCAAAACATTAACTTAATTCTTCTTTAACCATTCTTTGGTAGAATGACTTGTGTGCTTAGAGTCATTGTTTTGCTGCATGACCCACCTTCTCTTGAGATTCAGTTCATGGACAGATGTCCTGACATTTTTCTTTAGAATTTGCTGGTATAATTCAGGATTCATTGTCCCATCAATGATGGCAAGCCGTCCTGGCCCAGATGCAGCAAAACAGGCCCAAACCATGATACTACCACCACCATGTTTCACAGATGGGATAAGGTTCTTATGCTGAAATACAGTGTTTTCCTTTCTCCAAACAACACTTCTCATTTAAACCAAAAAGTTCTATTTTGGTCTCATCTGCCCACAAAACATTTTTCCAATAGCCTTCTGGCTCGTCCATGTGATCTTTAGCAAACTGCAGATGAGCAGCAATGTTCTTTTTGGAGAGCAGTGGCTTTCTCCTTGCAACCCTGCAATGCACACCATTGCTGTTCAGTGTTCTCCTGATGGTAGATTCATGAACATTAACATTAGCCAATGTGAGAGAGGCCTTCAGTTGCTTAGAAGTTACCCTGGGGTCCTTTGTGACCTCGCCAACTACAACCCCGATTCCAAAAAAGTTGGGACAAAGTCATCTCCTCTCATCTCATTATCTCTAGCCGCTTTATCCTGTTCTACAGGGTCGCAGGCAAGCTGGAGCCTATCCCAGCTGACTACAGGCGAAAGGCGGGGTACACCCTGGACAAGTCGCCAGGTCATCACAGGGCTGACACATAGACACAGACAACCATTCACATTCACACCTACGGTCAATTTAGAGTCACCAGTTAACCTAACCTGCATGTCTTTGGACTGTGGGGGAAACCGGAGCACCTGGAGGAAACCCCCGCGGACACGGGGAGAACATGCAAACTCCACACAGAAAGGCCCTCGCCAGCCACGGGGCTCGAACCCGGACCTTCTTGCTGTGAGGCGACAGCGCTAACCACTACACCACCGTGCTGCCCTTGGGACAAAGTACAAATTGTAAATAAAAATGGAACACAATAATTTACAAATCTCAAAAACTGATATTGTATTCACAATAGAACATAGACAACATATCAAATGTCGAAAGTGAGACATTTTGACATTTCATGCCAAATATTGGCTCATTTGAAATTCCATGACAGCAACACATCTCAAAAAAGTTGGGACAGGGGCATTAAGAGGCTAGAAAAGTTAAAGATACAAAAAAGGAACAGCTGGACGACCAAATTGCAACTCATTAGGTCAATTGGCAATAGGTCATTAACATGACTGGGTATAAAAAGAGCATCTTGGAGTGGCAGCGGCTCTCAGAAGTAAAGATGGGAAGAGGATCACCAATCCCCCTAATTCTGCGCCGACAAATAGTGGAGCAATATCAGAAAGGAGTTCGACAGTGTAAAATTGCAAAGAGTTTGAACATATCATCATCTACAGTGCATAATATCATCAAAAGATTCAGAGAATCTGGAAGAATCTCTGTGCGTAAGGGTCAAGGCCGGAAAACCATACTGGGTGCCAATGATCTTCGGGCCCTTAGACGGCACTGCATCACATACAGGCATGCTTCTGTATTGGAAATCACAAAATGGGCTCAGGAATATTTCCAGAGAACATTATCTGTGAACACAATTCACCATGCCATCCGCTGTTGCCAGCTAAAACTCTATAGTTCAAAGAAAAAGCCGTATCTAAACATGATCCAGAAGCGCAGACGTCTTCTCTGGGCCAAGGCTCATTTAAAATGGACTGTGGCAATGTGGAAAACTGTTCTGTGGTCAGACGAATCAAAATTTGAAGTTCTTTATGGAAATCAGGGACGCCATGCCATTCGGACTAAAGAGGAGAAGGACGACCCAAGTTGTTATCAGCGCTCAGTTCAGAAGCCTGCATCTCTGATGGTATGGGGTTGCAGTAGTGCGTGTGGCATGGGCAGCTTACACATCTGGAAAGACACCATCAATGCTGAAAGGTATATCCAGGTTCTAGAGCAACATATGCTCCCATCCAGACGATGTCTCTTTCAGGGAAGACCTTGCATTTTCCCACATGACAATGCCAAACCACATACTGCATCAATTACAGCATCATGGCTGCATAGAAGAAGGGTCCGGGTACTGAACTGGCCAGCCTGCAGTCCAGATCTTTCACCCATAGAAAACATTTGGCGCATCATAAAACGGAAGATATGCCAAAAAAAAGACCTAAGACAGTTGAGCAACTAGAATCCTACATTAGACAAGAATGGGTTAACATTCCTATCCCTAAACTTGAGCAACTTGTCTCCTCAGTCCCCAGACGTTTACAGACTGTTGTAAAGAGAAAAGGGGATGTCTCACAGTGGTAAACATGGCCTTGTCCCAACTTTTTTGAGATGTGTTGTTGTCATGAAATTTAAAATCACCTAATTTTTCTCTTTAAATGATACATTTTCTCAGTTTAAACATTTGATATGTCATCTATGTTCTATTCTGAATAAAATATGAAATTTTGAAACTTCCACATCCTTGCATTCCGTTTTTATTTACAATTTGTACTTTGTCCCAACTTTTTTGGAATCGGGGTTGTATTACAAGCTTTGCTCTTGGAGTGATCTTTGTTGGTCGACCACTCCTGGGGAGGGTAACAGTGGTCTTGAATTTCCTCCATTTGTACACAGTCTGTCTGACTGTGGACTGGTGGAGTCCAAACTCTTTAGAGATGGTTTTGTAACCTTTTCCAGCCTGATGGTGGTGGTAGTATTATGGTTTGGACCTGTTTTTCTGCATCTGGGCCAGGACGGCTTGCCATCATTGATGGAACAATGAATTCTGAATTATACCAGTGAATTCTAAAGGAAAATGTCAGCACATCTGTCCATGAACTGAATCTAAAGAGAAGGTGGGTCTTGCTACAACAACCCGAAGCACACAAGCCATTCTTCCAAAGAATGGTTAAAGAAGAATAAAGTTAATGTTTTGGAATGGCCAAGTCAAAGTTCCGAGCTTAATCCAATTGAAATGTTGTGGAAGGACCTGAAGTGAGCAGTTCATGTGAGGAAACCCACCAACATCCCAGAGCTGAAGCTGTTCTGCACAGAGGAATGGGCTAAAATTCCTCCAAGCCAGTGTGCAGGACTGATCAACAGTTATAGGAAACATTTAGTTGCAGTTATTGCTGCACAAGGGGGTGTCACGACCTTGTCTGTTTTGGGGTGTCTTTAGCTCCACTCTGGTCCGTGTGTTGCTTAATGTGCAATCAATGGGTGACTGGTCCAGGTGTGGAGGATTGCAGATAATGGGGGCGTGGCCTATAAAAGGTCTCCCGAGAAGGCAAGAGGGAGCTTCCTCCTTCATTTTGGTTTGGTTAAACTCATTGGCACCCAGACCACAACACATTACACTTTTATTTTACATATTACTGACATTCTTTCATTACTTAAATAAATATCGATATATCGAATGTACTACTTGGTGTGGTCACCCTTTATATTGCACTTGCCTTGAGCCAGCAGGTGTAACATATGGGGGCTCATCCGGGAGAGATTTGGAACCGGTAAGGTTAATTGATAACTCGCTGGTCATTTTGTAGGGTGACCCACATAGTATTATTGTACGTTTGATACATTGTTTCAGTTTTTTCGTTACATTAATTGTTTCCGGTTAATTCGCTTGATTAATTGTTTGTTTGGTTGGTTGGGAAGGAGGAAGGCTCATCGTCCTGTTATCAATTGTTTTGATGTCGGGACGAAGCTAATTGCATGTCTGGTGCTGTTTGTACTTGAGGTAATTGTCCCTTGATTGGTGAGGCAACGCGGGTGGATTAGATTCCACCGGAGTAACGTGCCAACCCTGCGGTAGGAGTAGAGTGCATAACGCTGTTTGTTTTATTAGTTTGTTATTTTAGTTTTTTGTTTTGGGGAGTCGAACGCGGGGGGGGGGTTCTTTTGAACTCAGTCGTATGAGGGCTCCTGAAGACTAGTTTAGTCTTAATTAGGGATTTGTGTTGAGTTAGATGCGGGGCTACTCCTGTGCTGTTGGTCTTTCGTTGATTATGGGACATGCGCTTCAAGGAATGGTGATCCAGCATGCATGCGGTGTGGTGAGTAATTAGGCATTTGTGACAATGAACTTTTTGTGGAGTTAGTTTGATAAATTTGGCATCTGGTAAGAGTTTGGATTTTTGGTCAGGTATTTGGCATTTGGGTCTTGTGATGGAAAGTGTAAATGCATTTGTGGCATTTCCTTCGGAGGAGACATTGAATATTTTGACGAAGGATCAACTTCGGAAAGTTGCAGGTCATTATGGGCTTGAGACTGACTTGGCAAAAACTTTACGTAAGGCTGAGTTGAGACTAGCCGTTAAAGATAAGTTGCTTGAGTTGGAAGTATTAGATCCTTTAAAATTGGTACCACCTGCTGGCTTATTGATGCCGCAGGGTGCAGCACCAGTGGTTACTCCACCGGCGGCTTATTTAACTTTCGACCAGCAGAAGCAATTGCTGGAAATTCAGATGGAGAAGGACCGGCAAGTTGCGGCAGCGCAGTTGGAGAGAGAGCGGCTGGCTGCTGAGAGAGACCGGCTGGCTGCTGAGGTCCGTGCAGGACCGGCAGCTGGAGTATGACAAGTTGCGTGAGGAGGTTAAAAGGCGAAAGCAGTTGGAAGAACGGGCTTCCCCCATTGTTGGTGGATCTATGGAAGGTAATTTATCAAACATGGTTAAACTTTTGCCTAGATTTAACGATCGTGACCTCGATACGTTTTTTTTCATTGTTTGAAAGTCTTGCTGATGATTGAAGGTGGGGAGACTCGGAGCGCACTTTGTTGTTGCAAAGTGTTCTCACGGGGAAGGCTCAGGATGCCTATGTTGCTCTGAGTGCTGAAGAGCAGAAAAAGTATGCCTCTGTTAAAGGAGCCATACTGAAGGCTTATGACCTGGTCCCAGAGGCCTATCGTCAGAAGTTTAGAAATTGGAGGAAAGGAGAGAGACAGCTGCATACCGAGTTCGTTCGCGAACTCACTACATTTTTCAATCGGTGGTGTACGGCTGTGGGGGTGAGTACATTCCAAGGTCTTTGTGATTTGGTCTTGTTAGAACAATTTAAAAACACCATACCTGACCGAGGGCGGCACGGTGGTGTAGTGGTTAGCGCTGTCGCCTCACAGCAAGAAGGTCCTGGGTTCGAGCCCCGGGGCCGGCGAGGGCCTTTCTGTGTGGAGTTTGCATGTTCTCCCCGTGTCCGCGTGGGTTTCCTCCGGGTACTCCGGTTTCCCCCACAGTCCAAAGACATGCAGGTTAGGTTAACTGGTGACTCTAAATTGACCGTAGGTGTGAATGTGAGTGTGAATGGTTGTCTGTGTCTATGTGTCAGCCCTGTGATGACCTGGCGACTTGTCCAGGGTGTACCCCGCCTTTCGCCCATAGTCAGCTGGGATAGGCTCCAGCTTGCCTGCGACCCTGTAGAAGGATAAAGCGGCTAGAGATAATGAGATGAGATGAGATACCTGACCGAATTGCAACTTATATAACCGAGCAGAAAGCTAAAACTGCCGCTGAAGCTGCTGTGTTGGCAGATGAGTTCGTTTTGACTCATAAAGGTAATGTTATGCCGCTTTTCCACTACAAACGCGGCTGAGCCGTGCCGTGCTGAGTCGAGCTGAGTCGAGCTGAGCGGGGCTGTTGGAGTTGCATTTCGACTACAACCGCGCTGAACCGTGCTGGCTGGAAGTGGGTGAACACATTGGGTGGAGTTAGCGAAAGTGGGTGGACGTCACGTGATGTCGTTAAGCAGCGCAAACAGTGACATCAGTGACAGTGGCGGAACAAGTCAGAGCCGGGCCGGGGGCGGGGCAAATGACCGGGCCCTTTATTAAAGCTTATCATAACATCATTTTAGGCTACAAAATGTCCGCAACTGCGGTGTTTACCAATTTCAACACTACCGGGTGCAACTATGTTATTTAGTACATCAAGTCCTTCAAACGAACATGTAACTCAGAAACAAAAAACATTAGGATACTGTACATGGCTCATAATAAAACATCAATAGCCTATACTGCGCACATTATTTGAAGGGCATACGAATGAGCGCTCAGAGGTTGCAACGGTGACAGGAAGAGTCAGAAATAAAAGGAGGGCGGTGCAAACCTCACTGAATGCACTGTTTACCAATTTCAACACTACGGGGTGCAACTATGTTATTTTGTACATTAAGTCCTTCAAACGAACATGTAACTCAGAAACAAAAAAACATTAGGCGACATACTGTACATGGCTCATAATAAAACATCAATAGCCTACTGCGCGCATTATTTGAAGGGCATACGACGAGCCTTGCGCTCCGCGAACTCGTCCACGATGCTCTGTATGTCACTGACTCAGTGAGCTTTTAAGCGGTAGTCTCACGACCCGAATAGTAAACAATAAACATGGAGGACATGGAGTCGTTAGTGTTGCTGGTCTTGGTGCTGTGGCTTGTTGTCACCGACAACGCCAACAGATACTGGCAAGAGCGTATAGATGAGGCGAGGCGCATAAGGCTTCAGAAATTCTCGTAATTCGTAATTCTTCTTCTTCCGGGTTTGCGGTGTTTACAGATCCCAGCGCGCTCGCGGGGCGTGTGTGGGCATGTGAGGACACGCCTCCTCACCAATCAGTGCACAGGGGAGTGTCTGCTCACGCCCCTAGCCTCACTCGGCACGGTTTGGCTCGCTTCAGCCCCACTCCAAAACGGTGCGAGTTTTAGGGGCTAAGCAGGGCTGAAACAAGCTGAGTCGTGCTGGTTTTTGGTAGTCGAAACGCGAGCCGTGTCGGGCTGAAGTGAGCTGAAGCGAGCTGAAGTGAGCTGAAAAAGGGTAGTGGAAAAGGGCCATTAGTGGTACGTCTTTGGGCAGTCGTGATTCTTGTTATAATCGTCCGGCTGGTCCGAAACAGCCTGCCTATCCGAGTATAACGGGGGATGACCGGTGTCGTTATTGTAATGAGCGGGGTCATTGGAAGAAGGAATGTCCCATGTTGCAGGGACGGGGTAAAGGTAGAAATACTTCTGCTAAATCTGTGTGTGCTGCTTCTTCCAAGGGTGTGGATACGCCAGTGGAGGGTGTGAGCGGTATGAAGTATAAAGATGTAGTAACTGCTGTGTGTAGCACTTCAGGGAGTTTGTCGGGTGGTGAGAGCTCTGACAAGTCTGAAGTGGCGATAACAGCCACAGGCCATAGTGAAAGCTATGGGCCGTTTATTTCTACAGGTTCTGTGTCGTTGTTGGGTAGCCTGGAGAAGGTGCCTGTAAGGATATTGCGCGACACAGGGGCATTTGAGTCATTTATTAGACAGCACATACTTCCATTTAATGAACAGTCCGACACGGGAAGTTGCGTTCTTATTAGGGGGATAGGAATGCAAACTTTTTCAGTTCCATTGCATGAGTTCAGTTTGGATTCAGATTTGGTTAAAGGGGAGGTTACGATGGCTGTTCGGCCCGATTTGCCAGTAGAGGGGGTTGATGTAATTCTGGGTAACAACCTGGCAGGTGGACGTGTGTGGGCTGAGTCCTTGCCGTCACCTGTGGTAAGCGTGGTGCCATCACCTTGTGTCCCTGATGACTGCGGTGAGCGGTTTCCTGATGTGTTTTGTGCCTGTGCTGTAACTCGTGCGCAGAGTCGCAGGCAAGCCGTAAAGTCCAGTTCAGTGCCTACTTTGCCTCTGTTGCCATCAGTGTTGTCACAAGATGACCTGATTGTAGCTCAGCAGGGGGATGATGAGTTGGCAGATGTGCTGAGGAGTGCTTTATCTGTTGATGACATGGATTCTAGTGAGAGTGGTTATTTTGTCATTGACGGGATATTAGTGCGTAAATGGTCTGCCGTGGGTGATGAGCCTGTGTTGCAAATTGTGGTTCCGGTGAAATACCATGATTTGGTGTTGCAGACAGCTCATGGTGATGTCGCGGGGCACTTTGGTGTACGCAAGACTTATCAGAGGCTGTTGCGGCATTTTTTTGGGCCAAGAATTAAACGGAGTGTGGCTGAGTATGAGAGAACATGTGGTGTGTGCCAGTTAATGGGTAAACCTAATCAGACAATAAAGCCTGTGCCGTTACATCCAATTCCTGTTGTTGGGCAGCCGTTTGAGCATCTTATTGTTGATTGTGTAGGTCCATTGCCACCCTCAAAGTCGGGGTGTGCATATTTGTTGACCGTTATGTGTCAGGCCACACGGTATCCAGCTGCTTATCCATTACGCGCAATTACCACTCGTTCGGTCATGAAAGCATTGTCTCAGTTCATGTCGATATTTGGAATACCGAAGGTTGTGCAGAGTGACCGGGGAAGTAATTTCACTTCAGGTCTGTTTAAGGAAGTTTTGAATCAGCTTCATGTAACACATTGCGTAAGCAGCGCATACCATGCGCAGAGCCAAGGTGCTCTTGAACGGTTCCATTGAATATTAAAATCTTTACTGCGCGCTTACTGCGTTGAGTTGAATAAGGATTGGGAGGAGGGTCTTCCCTGGCTTTTACTAGCTGCACGCGAAGTAACACAGGAAAGTATGGGATTCAGTCCCAATGACCTGGTGTTTGCACACAGGGTTTGGGGCCCTCTCTCTGTGTTAAAACATGAGGTGGAACCAGTGCAACCACCTCAGAACCTAATTGATTTCGTGCATGGGTTTAGATGGAAACTTCTTCTTGTGTGGAAGTTGTCCAAAGAAAAGCTGTCTAGAGCACAAAGGAAAATGAAGCGGCTGTATGACCCGTCGCGCTGTGGAGCGTGGGTTTAATGTTGGGGACCAGGTCCTGGCTTTGCTTCCAGTGCCCGGTTCGCCTTTTTGTGCTAAGTTCTCTGGTCCGTATGTTGTTGTGCGTCAGGTAACTGATTTGGATTATTTATTGTCTACTCCTGATGGTAAAAGATCTACCCAGTTGTGCCACATTAATTTGTTAAAGCCATATTATGCCCCTGCTGTGCAGACAGGCTTGAGCGGTGAGAGTGCCAACTCTGTCGGACTGGCTACGGCGAGCGCATTGAGTGTGAGTTCTGATGTGATTGCAGACCCTGAGGATGCATTTTCTTTTGGTGTGGTGCTGCAACCTCGTCTTAGAAATTCTGAGTTGTTGTCCAATCTGGATAGGTTGTTTGGTCACCTTTCTCTTGGACAGCAAAGCCAGTTGAAGTCTTTAATTCTTCAGTTTGATGTCATGTTTTCTGATGTTCCTAGTTGCACAAATTTAATTCAACACGACATTGTGGTTGAGGATGTACAACCCATTCGTCAACATTTTTACAGAATTCCACCCGAGAAAGAGAAACATTTAGAGGCGGAGGTGCGCTATTTGTTGGATCATGGTTTGGCTAAGCCTTCTTATTCTAGCTGGTCCTCACCTTGTTTGTTGGTAGCCAAGCCGGATAACACTTTTCGGTTTTGCACCGACTATCGTAAGGTGAACAAGGTGACAAAGCCCGACTCGTTCCCTCTTCCACGGATGGAAGACTGTATTGATCGGGTGGGTTCGGCATGCTTTGTCAGCAAGTTCGATCTATTAAAAGGGTACTATCAAGTCCCACTGACATCGCGAGCACAAGAAATTTGTGTTTATTACACCGTCAGGTTTATACTCTTATAACGTCATGAGTTTTGGTTTGCACAACGCTCCTTCCACTTTTCAGCGGTTAATGAATTATCGCTAGGTTAGAAGGTTGCGCAGTATATCTTGACGACGCAGTAGTTTATAGTAACACTTGGGAGGAACATCTGTCCCACATCCGTGCATTTTTTGTTCGTTTACGTGAGGCAAAACTTACAGTGACTCTCGCAAAATGCGAGTTTGCCCAGGCTACTGTGGTGTACCTTGGTAAGGTTGTTGGACAAGGGCAGGTTTGTCCAGTTAGAGCCAAGGTGCAGGCAATTGATGAATTTACCCCACCTACCACAAAGAAAGAGTTGATGAGGTTTTTGGGGATGGTGGGTTATTACCGCAGTTTTTGTTAGAACTTTTCCACTATCATTGCTCCGTTGACTACACTGCTTAGGAAAGAGGCTAAGTTTGAGTGGACGTTGGAATGTCAGTCTGCATTTGAGAATTCAAAGTTGCTTTTGAGCACCGTGCCTGTTCTTGCTGCCCCCCGGCTTGATATGCCTTTTGAGTTGCAAGTGGATGCAAGTCAAGTGGGCGCGGGAGCGGTTTTGTTACAGTCTGACCACAGTGGCGTTCGTCGTCCAGTTTGTTACTTTTCCAGAAAATTCAATAAGCATCAAGTAAATTATTCGGTTATAGAAAAGGAAGCATTAGCTTTGGTTTGGGCATTGCAACATTTCGACGTTTATGTGGGGGGAGAAGTACGGCCCGTGGTGGTCTATTCTGACCACAACCCGCTAACATTCCTTCATTCGTTGCAGAATCCCAACCAGTGCCTTATGCGTTGGGCGTTGTTTCTACAGCCGCATAATTTGGATATCCATCATATTAGGGGGGGTGGAGAATATCATGGCTGACGCTTTGTCGCGGTCCCCTTGTGATGTGTGATTGCTCTGTCATAATCCAGTGTGTTCTGTGTTTCTCTTATTTCAGCCCGTCTTAAATTGCTGCCTGGCGCCAAGGTGTGCTGATTGGTTGGGATGGGGAGATGCAGGACAGTGGAAAGTGGATGGGTATTTCAGTCACTGTAGTATGACTGATTTAAGTTTTTGTGGTGTTTTCACTGTGCCCTGTTGTATATGTTCTGTATATGGATATTTAGTTTTTTGTTCAGTTAAATTGTGCAGAGACTCACTGAGGTGTGTCTCTGTTTTAAGGAGGGGGGTGTCACAACCTTGTCTGTTTTGGGGTGTCTTTAGCTCCACTCTGGTCCGTGTGTTGCTTAATGTGCAATCAATGGGTGACTGGTCCAGGTGTGAAGGATTGCAGATAATGGGGGCTTGGCCTATAAAAGGTCTCCTGAGAAGGCAAGAGGGAGCTTCCTCCTTCATTTTGGTTTGGTTAAACTCATTGGCACCCAGACCACAACACATTACACTTTTATTTTACATATTACTGACATTCTTTCATTATTTAAATAAATATCGATATATCGAACGTACTACTTGGTGTGGTCTCCCTTTATGTTGCACTTGCCTTGAGCCAGCAGGTGTAACAGGGGTCACACCAGATATTGAAAGCAAAGGTTCACATACTTTTGCCACTCACAGATATGTAATATTGGATCATTTTCCTCAAATAAATGACCAAGTATAATATTTTTGTCTCATTTGTTTAACTGGGTTCTCTTTTTCTACTTTTAGGACTTGTGTGAAAATCTGATGTTTTAGGTCAGGGGTGTCAAACCTGATCCATAAAGGGCCTTGTGGCTGCAGGTTTTCATTCCAGCCATGCAGCAGCACACCTGACTTGGCTCATTCAATCAACTGAACTGTCTTCACACAGTCAAATACTTGCAGCCACACCCACCCTTGATTAAAGGGTGGGTGTGTCAGTTGATTGAATAAGCCAAATCAGGGTGCTGCTGCATGGCTGGAATGAAAACCTGCAGCCACACGGCCCTTTATGGATCAGGTTTGACACCCCTGTTTTAGGTCATATTTATGTAGAAATATAGAAAATTATAAAGCGTTCACAAACTTTCAAGTGCCATATATATATATATATATATATATATATATATAAAAAAGGGGCAGCACGGTGGTGTAGTGGTTAGCGCTGTCGCCTCACAGCAAGAAGGTCCAGGTTCGAGCCCCGTGGCCAGCGATGGCCTCTTTTTGTGTGGAGTTTGCATGTTCTCCCCGTGTCCGCGTGGGTTTCCTCCGGGTGCTCCGGTTTCCCCCACAGTCCAAAGACATGCAGGTTAGGTTAACTGGAGACACTAAATTGACCATAGGTGTGAGTGTGAATGGTTGTCTGTGTCAGCCCTGTGATGACCTGGCAACTTGTCCAGGGTGTACCCTGCTGGGATAGGCTCCAGCTTGCCTGCGACCCTGTAGAACAGGATAAAGCGGCTAGAGATAATGAGATGAGATATATAAATAATAACAACTGGTGGAAGGAACTGCAGGCCCATGTAGGTGCTCACAACATTAGACTATGATGGTCTCAAAACAATCTATGGTCCAAGGCATCGTGGCCAAATCCAGTCCTCAGTGGTGATGGAACAATTCTTCTCTCCACTCCTGATAATATTCTCAAACGCTGGAAAGAACACTTTCAACAGCTGCTCAACAGACCATCCACCATCAAAACTGATGCCATCAGCAGTCTACAACAACAACTCACTAGATATGACCTAGATGAACCACCCACTCTCAATGAGTTCAGATGGGCCTCAAAAGCCTCCCCCTAGGCAAGGCGTTAGGTGCAGATGGCATACCAGGTGATGTGCTAAAGATGGGTGACACAGAACTAGGAAACACATTACTAGAACTGTTCCAGGACTGCTAGGATTCAGGCACACTACCACAAGACTACAAAGACTGCACAGTTGTAGACATCTACAGTACAAACGCAAAGGAGATCATAGAGATTGTGGCAACCACTGGGGCATTTCACTTCTGAGTGAAAAAGCAAAATTTCACTTGGCAAAATTCTTGGCAAGATCGTCTTATGGAGGTTGCAGGCTATATCAGAACAAATACTCCCAGAGAGCCAGTGTGGCTTCCATGCTGAGAGAGGAACCACAGACATGATATTTACTCTGTGCCAGCGCCAGGAGAAGGCAGTAAAACAAGTGCCATTATACATAGTCTTTGTAGAGTTCATCGTGAGTTGGCCTAGTGGTTAGCGTGCCTGCCTCTTGACCAGGAAATCGCGAGTTCTACTCGCGGTCAGGTCATACCAATGACCATCATAAAAATGGTACCTACTTCCATCCGGCAGGGCGCGCTGCAATACAGATGCAAGTGGGGAAGTCAAACTCTCGTGGTTACCAGAGGACTAGCCCCCCACTGTAACCCTGGCTGTATAGGTGAGAGGCTGAGGGCTATTGAAACGGAGATTGGCGCCACACCCACACACCTTAAAGAGTTGGTTAGTATTGGGACAGGACACTGCCTGGGAAAACCAGATTCTGGTGTGGGAGGTACTTTGTTGTTGTTTGTTGTAGACTTCACCAAAATCTTTGATTCAGTTGGGCAAGAAGGACTGTGGAAGGTTCTTGATAAGTATAGCTGTCCATCAAAGTTGTGTACTATCATCAAGGCCTTTCACACCAACATGCATGCACATGTGTCAGTAAATGGGGAAGCCTTTGAGATACTACGTGGTGTGAAGCAGGGTTGTGTTTTGGCGCAACCTCTTTACCCTTTTTCTAGCTGCAATGCTAGAACACTTGGCAGCTACAAACAACTTGACTCAAGGTGTCTACATCTGAACTAGATTCGATGGTGGGCTTTTCAGCCTCACTTGCCTCAGAGCACATTGCAAGACCCTAATGAACTGCATTCAAGAACTACTCTATGCAGATGACTCCCCTCTTGTGGCACATTCACTGGCTGACATACAGGAAATACTGAAAAAATTCCATCACTCAGCTATAGTCTTTGGTTTCACTATCAATATAAAAAAGACTGAGGCACTATACCAACCACCACCCAGACAACCATACCATCAACCCACCATCTTACTTGATAGCACCCCACTCAATGATGTTAAGACTTTCAAATACCTGGGTTCCACTGTTGCGGTAGGAAACTCTGGATGCTGAACTAGACTGTCATGTGGCAGCAGCATCTGCTGCCTTTGCATGGCTAAAGGACCACCTCAGGATCTATCAGGCTCAGCACAAAATGCAGTGTCTACCATGCTGTGGTTCTCAGTGCTCTGCTGTATTCAGCCAAAACATACACCTTTTATAGCAGACACATTCAACGGCTGTCAACACTTCAACAGTGTCACCTACGCACCATCATGAGGATTACGTGGCAAGACTGGGTAACAAATGTTGAGGTCCTGTGCCATGCAAACATGCCACCCATTGAAGCAATACTAGCCTAGATGCTAGTGGTGGGCAGAGCACATGACCAGGATGCCAAATGACCGACTACTGTTGCTTTTGTTTGGTAAATTGATGGATGGCGCACGTTCCCGGGGTCGACCACGGATTCACTACAAGGCCACCCTGAAACGACAATTTAAGCATACACAAATCAACCCAGCAAACTTTGAGCACTTGGCCCAGGATCACAAGGGATGATGCAGCACAGTTCACCAGGGTTTTATAGCAGTGCAAAGAAGCTGGCAGCTACTACAAAAGGAGTGATGCACCTGCAGACATGCAACAGCTGCCAATCAGGATCAACCCATACTCTAGGCTACTCACGGATGGTATCATCTGCCAAGATGGCCTGACTATGATGATGATGATGATGATGATGATATGATGATGATTGTATATATAGTCAGGTCCTTAAGTATTTGGACAGTGACACAAGTTTTGTAATTTTACCTCTGTACACCATCACATTGTATTTGAAATGAAGCCACCAAGATGTGATTGAAGTTTAGACTTTTGCTTTAAATTAAGGGATTTAACATAAAATATTGCATTAACCGTTTAGGACTTACAGCCATTTTTACATAGTTCCTCCATTTTCACAGGCTCAAAAGTAATTTGACAAACTAACATAATTATAAGCATTGTTTTTAATACCTGGATGCAAATCCTTTGCAGTCAATGAAGTCTGGAACCCATGGACATGGAAAAATGTTGAGTATCCTCCCTTGAGATGTTTTGCCAGACCTTTACTCCAGACATCATTAGTTACTGCTTGTTTGTGGGTCTTTCTGCCTTTAGTTTTCTCATCTCATCTCATTATCTCTAGCCACTTTATCCTGTTCTACAGGGTCGCAGGCAAGCTGGAACCTATCCCAGCTGACTACGGGCAAAAGGTGGGGTACACCCTGGACAAGTCGCCAGGTCATCACAGGGCCGACACATAGACACAGACAACCATTCACACCTATGGTCAATTTAGAGTCGCCAGTTAACCTAACCTGCATGTCTTTGGACTGTGGGGGAAACCGGAGCACCCAGAGGAAACCCATGCGGACACGGGGAGAACATGCAAACTCCGCACAGAAAGGCCCTCGCTGGCCATGGGGCTCGAACCCAGACCTTCTTGCTGTGAGGCGACAGCGCTAACCACTACACCACCGTGCCGCCGCCTTTAGTTATGTCTTCAGTAAATGAAAAACGTGCTCAGTTGGGTTGACTAACTCAACTATTTAAGAACATTCCATTTCTTTGCCTTCCATCATCAATAAACACCACTGAACCAGTTTCAGCCATACATGCCCATGTCCACCATGTTTGACAGATGATATAGTATGCTTTGGATCATGAGTCCTTTCTTTCCTTCTCCATACTCTTCTCTTCCCATCATTCTGGTACAAGTTAATCTCGGTTTTATCTGTCCAAATCTTGTTCCAGAACTGGGCAGGCTAGCAAAGTCTAACCTGGCATCTCTGTTCTTGAGTGTTATCAGTTGTTTGCATGTTGAGGTAAACCCTCTGTGTTTACAATTATGAAGGTGTCTCTTGATTATAGGCTTTGATAATGATACATCCACCTCCTCAAGAGCATTCTTGACTTGGCTAGATGTTGTGAAGGTGTTTTTCTTCACCAAGGAAAGAATGCTATGATCATCCACTTTAGTTGTCTTCCAGGACTTATGGTGTTGCTGAGCTTGCCACTTCTTCCTTTTTTTCAGAATGTACCAGATTGTTGATTTGAAGTTTCTGCTATCTCTCTGATAGTTCTCTTGTGTTTTTTCAGTCTAAGGCCAAGTTTACATTAGACCGTATCTGTCTCATTTTCTTCGCGGATGCACTGTCCATTTACATTAAAACGCCCGGAAACGCCGGGAAACGGGAATCTGCCAGGGTCCACGTAT
Organism: Neoarius graeffei; assembly: GCF_027579695.1. Lineage (NCBI taxonomy): Eukaryota > Metazoa > Chordata > Actinopteri > Siluriformes > Ariidae > Neoarius > Neoarius graeffei. Next base: position 22,275,471 of record NC_083593.1, read on the forward strand.
TCAATCCAGATCGTGTCTGGTCCGGTGCTGTGTAAACATTGAGAATACACGGATACGCTGTGCTGAGCTCTAGCTGGCGTCATCATTGGACAACGTCACTGTGACATCCACCTTCCTGATTCGCTGGCGTTGGTCATGTGACGCGACTGCTGAAAAACGGCGCGGACTTCCGCCTTGTATCACCTTTCATTAAAGAGTATAAAAGTATGAAAATACTGCAAATACTGATGCAAATACTGCCCATTGTGTAGTTATGATTGTCTTTAGGCTTGCCATCCTTCCACTTGCAAGTGATAAGTGACTTGCGCACAGCGGCTCAGTCCCAAATCACTGCTCGTGCACTTCACTCGCGCGCTCTGTGAGCTGCGCAGGGCCGGAGTGCGCACCCTCCAGAGGGCACTCGCTGTTCAGGGCGGAGTGATTTGGAGCACAGCCGCTGAGGAGGAAGCGATGAGCCGCACTGACACATTTCAACTTACGTGCCGAATTAGTCATGTGATTAGCGTATCCGTGTATTGGCGTTGCTGTGTGCACGCGAATCGTGTATTGGCGTTGCTGTGTGCACGCTAATCGTTTTTAAAAATGTTAATCTGATGATCCGCTGATACGGTCTAATGTAAACCCCACCTCAGGATGGCCTCCTTCACTTGCATCGACACCTCTTTGAAAGCATATTGAGAGTTCCCATGAATAGCTGCCAAATGCAAATTACATCCATCCATCCATTATCCATAACTGCTTATCCTGTGCAGGGTCGTGAGCAAGCTGGAGCTTATCCCAGCTGACTATGGGCCAAGAGGCAGGGTACACCCTGGACAAGTCACCAGATCATCACACGGCTGACACATATGGCCCTTTTCCACTACCCTTTTTCAGCTCACTTCAGCTCACTTCAGCCCGACACGGCTCACGTTTCGACTACCTCATTGCAGCACGACTCAGCTCGCTTCAGCCCTACTCAGCACCCAAAACTCGCACGGTTTTGGAGTGGGGCTGAAGCGAGCCAAACCGAGCCGAGTGGGGCTAGGGGCGTGAGGAGACACTCTCCTGTGCACTGATTGGTGAGGAGGAGTGTCCTCACATGCCCACACACGCCCCGCGAGCACGCTGGGATCTGTAAACACCATAAACCCGGAAGAAGATGAATTATGAAGCCTTATGCGCCTCACCTCATCTATACGCTCTTGCCAGTATCTGTTGGCGTTGTCGGTGACAACAAGCCACAGCACCAAGACCAGCAACACTAATGACTCCATGTCCTCCATGTTTATTGTTTACTATCCGGGTCGTGAGACTACCGCTTAAAAGGTCACTGATGTCACTGTTTGCGCCGCCTAACGACGTCACGTGACGTCCACCCACTTTCGCTAACTCCACCCAATGTGTCCACCCACTTCCAGCCAGCACAGTTCAGCACGGTTGTAGTCGAAATGCAACTCCAACAGCCCCACTCAGCTCGACTCAGCCCAACTCAGCACGGCACAGCCCAACTCAGCCGCGTTGGTAGTGGAAAAGCGGCAATAGAGACAAACAACCATTCACACTCACATTCACACCTACGATCATTTTAGAGTCACCAATTAGCCTAACCTGCGTGTCGTTGGACTGTGGGGGAAACCAGAGCACCTAGAGGAAACCCACAAAGACATGGGGAGAACATGCAAACTCCACACAGAAAGGCCCCTGTTGGCCACTGGGCTTGAACCCAGATATGTAATACTGGATCATTTTCCTCAATAAATAAATAACCAAGTATAATTTTTTTCTCATTTGTTTAACTGGGTTCTCTTTATCTACTTTTAAGACTTGTGTGAAAATCTGATGATGTTTCAGGTTGTATTTATGCAGAAATATAGAAAATTCTAAAGGGTTTATAAACTTTCAAGCACCACTGTAATTAATTATGACAGATAAAACTAATACACGTATCCATATTATTCAGGGATGGTTAGCTGGCCAGCTAGTTCTCTGGGATGGAGGAGGATATGGGGATATTTCTACATTGCATATGAATCATATTACTCTATTCAGCCATTTGTAATGAGATGAAAGTGGAAAGATTTTATTAGGCATTAATTTTCTACCTTCATCTTAAGTATACTGCCTAGATTATTTTTATGTTTTCACTGCAACCCTGACCAGGATAAAACAGTTACTGAAGATGAATAAATTGAAAAGTTACACATTCAGGGGACATCTCTCTAAAAGTAGGTGTGTGCTGCCACCTGGTCGATTGGATATGCTTATTATTATCCTTTAAAAAAAATCCCTAAAACCATTATGTTTGAAGTTCATCATTTTAATTGTTCACGTAAAATGAAACTATACTGAATTGATTCTTCAACAGCAAACATGTTGCTGTTTAATTGAGCCAAGCCACATAATGTTTCTTGTTAATTTAAACCTGAAAAGTATCTCTTTTTTCATCGAATCATATTTGTATTACTGTATATAACTCACTTGATCTGAAAGTAACATAAAAGGTGATACAACTATCCAACCTCTTTAACAATGAAGAAAAGATGATGTAGTCTGTCACATGGTCTCCAAATGCACACATAAACCTGTCATCAGTAAAATTTTAACTCGTAAAAAAGGGGTTTGCTTTGATAAATGTCACTATTTTTAATATCTGTAATGAAAGTAAAATATACTCAGAATTTTCAACAGATTGAGTGTTTTGATCTCCATTACTGTGAAATAAAATTGGCACCTGAACTAAAACATCCAGACATATAAGGTGTACAGAGGTGAATGTGTGAATAATGTGCTTTAAACCAAAACAAGTATAATTGGATTAAGACTGTCCAAAATAGACATGACAAAATGGGTGATAAATAGCCATAGTGTTAATCAACTCCAGTTCTAGTAACTTAATTTGCAAGTTTATGTGCCTTCTCTGTTAGCCCTGCGATGACCTGGCGACTTGTCCAGGGTGTACCCTACCACTCGCCCATAGTCAGCTGGGATAGGTTCCAGCTTGCCTGCGATCCTGTAGGACAGGATAAGCGGCTACAGATAATGGATGGATGGATGTGCCTTCTCTAATCTAATGCAGAGGATGGAAATAATCAAGTAGCTGGATTCTTTGCATTTAAGGGGGAAATATAAAAAATATGCAGAACATGGTCCAGGAAGGAAGGTATTATTTAGTATTACAGTCCACAATCAGCCAGTAGTTGTTTCATTCATTCATCCATTTTCTGTAACCGCTTATCCTATGCAGGGTCACGCACAAACTGGAGCCTATTCCAGCTGACTATGAGCGAGAGGTGGGGTACACCCTGTCCAAGTCACCAGGTCATGACACATAGAGACAAACAGCCACTCACATTCACATCTACGGTCAATTTAAAGCCACCAATTAGCCTAACATGCATGTTTTTGGACTGTGGGGGAAACCGGAGCACCCAGAGGAAACCCACACAGACACGAGGAGAACATGCAAACTCCACACACAATTGGCCACTGGGCTTGAACCCAGAACCTTCTTGCTGTGAGGCAACAGTGCTAACCACTATACAACTGTGCCACATTCATTCATTCATTCACCTATATATCCAATAATCCTAAATTAATTTTAAATTGTTTGATAAACTGTGAGGCGGCACGGTGGTGTAGTGGTTAACGCTGTCGCCTCACAGCAAGAAGGTTCGGGTTCGAGCCCCGTGGCCGGCGAGGGCCTTTCTGTGCGGAGTTTGCATGTTCTCCCCGTGGCCGCGTGGGTTTCCTCCGGGTGCTCCGGTTTCCCCCACAGTCCAAAGACATGCATGTTAGGTTAACTGGTGACTCTAAATTGACCGTAGGTGTGAATGTGAGTGTGAATGATTGTCTGTGTCTATGTGTCAGCCCTGTGATGACCTGGCGACTTGTCCAGGGTGTACCCCGCCTTTCGCCCGTAGTCAGCTGGGATAGGCTCCAGCTTGCCTGCGACCCTGTAGAAGGATAAAGCGGCTAGAGATAATGAGATGAGATGAGATAAACTGTGAGGTGACCATACAGGAAGTATTGCAGTACTGTCCACATGGAACTAGAGAACATGTCCCTTCATGTCACTTCAACTACTGTACACAGGATGGCGCCATGGAAGGGTGCCACGGAAGGGTCTAAAGCTAACTGACATTTGCTAAGATGGAAGGAATGCACTTCAAGTTGAGTCATGCAGGTAGCATCACATGACACATTTGCTTCAAGAAAACATCTGCGTGTTGTAGAGCTTAGTAGACCATTAATCACAACTGTGCTATTTATTTTGAGGAAAGCTGTCTGTATCAAGAGTTTACTGCCAATAATTCTCATGATTGTAAAATCAGCTGTTCACTGTGAAAGGGGGTGATACAGACACCTGACACAAATGTTAACACACACACAACACACACACACACACACACACACACACACACACACACACACACACACACACACACACACACTTACTTTTGGAACAGATTGTCCTAATTGTGACTCACTAATTCTCCGAATTCTAATTTCTCATTCTAAGCCTGGACTAAAAGTGAGTCACCCTCGACAGTATAGTTTATGCCAGTATGAATTTATTGCCATCTGGGATTATGTTTAGGGTGGATGAGTGTTTTTATAGCAGTGGAGACAAATGATTGATATCTAAAGAAACAAAAAGGGAAGAAGGAAGTAGGCAGCAATGCATCAAGTAGAAAGGATCAAGGGCAACATGCCCACATTAAATTGTTTGTTAAGTCTGTCAATGGATAACTTTCAGTGGGATCAGCAGCACACATTTGTGTATATATGTTTACTTGTACTCTCCAAAACTAACTGTAAAATCCCTGAGGTTGAGCATCGTCAACTCCTTAAACACCCGCTGAACCATTACTAAATATTGCATGCGTATGTGTTTGTGTGCATACACATGTCTTAGCTTGTTCCTGTGCACCATCTCAGAGGTTGTGAGACGAGTTTGGCCAGTTTTGAAGAAAAGACAAAGAGGCTCTAAGATCTTCTCCTTGACTTGGTCTTGAAAAAGCTACGCAGATGCCCATGGCACACTAAAGTATAAGAGGTCACATGCTGCTTTGTGTTTTTCTACTGTATATGAGAAATGCATATTTGCCACATTTGTTTATTTAATTAAAAAATTTTTTTGAAAAAGGAAACTGCTTGGATCATGCGCTTAGGTATGATTTTTAGAAACTGGATATGGTTGGGTATGAGTTTTAGAAACTGTAAATAAGTGCTTTTAATATAAAAATAAAATACAGCGAAGTAAAAGAAGTCCATTTACTAAGGATTTCAGAGACACAGTAAAAATAGTGTTCACGGAAGACTGTTGACTGATATCTCACACACACATGCACACACATGCATGCAATGCACACACACAGACTTTCATCCAGGGTGGGCTATAGAGTGAATCAAAGTTGCAGGCAATACTTCAGAAAAGGTATGTCACAAGTCTGGAAATAGTGTCATTTAGTGTTTGAGTCACTGACAAGGTGTAAATGCAGGGTGTGTGAGTAGTGTGTATCAGGAAGGAAGTTATAAAGAAACACCTAGATCTCCAGGCTTGACTAAGTATAAAAACACAATGTAAGCTAGCCTGTTCTGATGTGAAGAAGAAGAATTATTCGACAACTTTGTATTAGTTGAAATGTTGCTCATGATATGCTTTTTTCTTTAGTAGTTACATATATCTTTTTTTTTTTTTTTGTCACAGTCGTCATTCTAAAACTGTTAAGCAAATTCCATTATTTTAATCCTGAATTAACTACTGTTTTTTTCTGGAATTTTCCAAAAGTGTTTTGGAAACAATTTTGGAAAATTTTGAATATTAATTTTCTAAATCCTTCATAGTAAATAAAACATGGTACGCATGGATGCATGAACATACAGATCAGAATATTTTAAAGCAAAAAACAACCAATACAATAATATTATAACATCATTGGCATCAGTGCTATATTGTTCTTTTAAACCCCTCAAATTCTAGTGAGTGGATTTTTGAGTAGCAGTTGAGTTGTAGGAAATTTAAATTCCAATTTTTTTTTTGTTATATAAAATCAGAATAACCATTATCTGACCTGAAAAGGTAATTAAAAAAATGCACTCTCCTTCAACATCAGAGATTTATAACTAAGCTTATTAAACTGGTATTACAGTACAGTTTGTTAAAGAAATCTAATTTAATTAAGTACATACAGTATTCTAATCATTTTATGATCACTGCAGTGTATATTTACTCCTAATTGATGGTGTATAATAGGGTGCATCAATTGCCCTCACTTTCATAAAATCTGATGCATTTTTGTTTGGGTGTTCTTTTTCACCAATAAAGACATCCTGTAAAATTTTTTGACCATATTCAAAAGTCTAATGGTGGCATCATGAGGTTCATTTTTTGCCAAAAAAAACCGCTTATGTTTTCGTTTAAGGTTTGAATCACAATGTTGGACTCCATTTATTGATTTCTTGTGACCCAGAGGTCATGTTAAGAACCTTTGCAAGGGATTGAGAAGCATTAATGTGATTCATAATACATTTGTATTGTTTAAAAGTAGTTGAACAATGATTCAATGAACAGCTAAAACTCAAACTGTGCTTGATAATATATTTAGAATATGTACTAAAAATGTGTATCTAAGATATTTGGTATACTCTATAAGGTGCCATAATATTTCATGAAAAGTGATCGAAATTTTGTCATAAAAGTCATAAAATGGCAGCTTTTTCCAAAACTTTGAGCTCCTGGTGCCACCATTAAACTTTTGAATTTTGTCAAAATATTTCACCCAGTGTGTTTTCTTACCAAAAGGAACATGAAAACAAAAATGCATCATGATCGGAGGAACTATTCATTTTTAGGGGGCAACTGATGCACCCTAGTGTATAATCTAAAATGATTCCTTCTAGAGTAAATACAATTTTCATGGAAAATTTCCAGCCAGCACGAACCTTTAACTCACTTTACATGAAACATGAATCCTGGCCTTGTGTTAACCAGTTTGTTTAGTCAGTACTCATATATGACAAAGCAGCTCCAGGAATAGTGGCATTCCTATGCCACACAGCCTCACTACATGGATATGGCGCATCTTCAGTCTACTTGGATGCCACCCCAGCTGTGGTCATTTCCCTGCTGGATGCTACACCTGGATCCCAAGGGCCACAGTTATCATCAATGCCATGATTGCCAGAGAATGGCATACTAGCCTGGGCACAACTATTATGACATGAGAAAACAAGCTGCCAATTTTCATGAACTTTCATTAAATACTGACTTTTCCTGGAGTTGTGATCATGACCATATGGCTGCGCAACCCAAACCAGGCCATGCTGTTTCCCAGCAAGTCTATCTTGTGAAGCTCACTTCAGTGATCTAAGCCAAATGCACTTCCCTTCCCCTAAGCCCAGGGCTCCTGATGCTACAGTGTTTTTAACCACAGTCTGCACTACTTTGGGCTTAAGGTAAGTATTTAGGAAGAAAGCTACCCAGAAGTTACATCTCTGAAGGATGCCAATGAAAGCCTGAAAAACACAGACACCGTTAAAACCAGAGTAGCCACACTGGACACAAGGTCAGGTAGAAGTCATTTAGCTGAGACTAAAGATCATACATTGGACATGAATATAAAAGCCTGTGTGAAATGGCTCTTGAAGGGTGTTAAGCATTGTAACAGTCCTGTCTCTGCCACAGAAGGCGACCACATGTAGTATTTTTACCTCCGCCAACTTTGTTGGAGGAGGATATTTTTTCACCTCCGTTTGTTTGTTTGTTCACAACGTAACTCAAAAAGCAGCGAACGGATTCTGATGAAATTTTGAGGAAAGGTGGGCCATGGACCAAGGAACAATTGATTAGACTTTGATGCAAATCTGAATATGTGGCTTAGCGGAGGTATACACTCTAGCGAGTGCTCTTCTAGTTACCTCGCCTGCGATGGAGTAAGCGAGGCGAGGTATTGTAATCAGTGCGGTTTGTGTGTCTGCCTGTTAACAATCTAGCGTCTAGACGGTTGTACCAATTGGTTTCAAATTTTCAGGGTAGGTGGGCAATGGTCCACAGATTAGGTGATTAAATTTTGGGGTTAATCGGGTCAAGGTGAAGGTCAAGGTCACCTGAAAGGCTGGGCGAGGTTTGTTTTGCCTGGCAACACTTGTTTCTATGATATACAGATTTATAGTCAAATGTGTGACTCAGTTATTTGGGAAGACCATCAGTTTTAGATCTGATAACATGGTTGATGACATGAACAAGAGTCAATGCCTCTGATCTGGTTTATCCATCCATTATCTGTAGCCGCTTATCCTGTACAGGGTCACAGGCAAGCTGGAGCCTATCCCAGCTGACTATGGGCGAGAGGTAGGGTACACCCTGGACAAGTCGCCAGGTCATCGCAGGGCTGACACATAGACACAGACAACCATTCATATTCACACCTACGGTCAATTTAGAGCCATCAGTTAACCTAAGGGTAGTATCCCACTGGGCTGCGACAGCTTGCGACAAATTGCGAACGTCATTCGCGAGAGAGTTTCAAAAGTGTCTTGAAACATTCGCGGGGCTTCTCAATTTCCTCACATGAGTCGCAAAGTGTTGCTCCTTCATCGCTGAAATTTTGAACATGTTCAAAAAATTCGTGTGACAAAATTTCTCTCAAAATAGCTGCAAATGCATCGCTGGTGTCGCAAAGCCATCGCAAACCCTTCTCAAGTCAGTTTCCGTGAGGCTTCCTCTACTTCCCTGCCTGCCGAGGGAAAGCCAGGCTGCGACAGCCTGTGACTAGTTGGAGACACAACAATTGCGGTAAAATATGCGAATATCAATTCAGTGTGATTCCAAGTGAAAATTGTCACTAATTCTTATATTTTATTGCAATTATTGTGTCTCCAAATAGTCGCAGGCTGTCGCAGCCCAGTGAGATACTGGCTTAACTTGCATGTCTTTGAACTGTGGGGGAAACCAGAGCACCTGGAGGAAACCCACACAGACATGGGGAGAACATGCAAACTCCACACAGAAAGGCCCCCGTCGGCCACTGGGCTCGAACCCAGGACCTTCTTGCTGTGAGGCGACAGTGCTAACCACTACTGATCTGGTTTAATTCATATTAATCATTATATTATTAAACTTTACGCATCTTTACAGACACTCAACCATCCACTTTAATAGGAACACCTGTACACTTGCTAATTTATGCATTTAACCTATTCAGCGAATCATGTAGCAGAAGTACAATGCAAAAAATCATGCAGTTCCAAATCAAGAGCTTTGGTTAATGTTCACATCAAACATAAGAATGAAGAAAAAGTGTGATCTCTGTTACTTTAACTGTGGCATGGTTGTTGGTGCTAGAGTGACTGATTTGAGTATTTCAGAAACTGCTGATCTCTTGGGACTTAAACACTCAACAGTCTCTAGAGTTTACACAGAGGGTCTGCAGGCTGAAACAGCTTGTGGAGGACAGCCCCATATGGACAGTCGAAAGTCACACTTGGAAGACGCTCTGGACACTTACAGTAATGCTTTTATGGCTGAGGACTACAATTGACTTGCTAACTTTAGGACTGCGGTTGTCATGAACAGTTTTGCACTCAAGTTTCCATCAACGAACAGTTTATAACATCAACAAGAAGACAGAGTCATCTATATCCCCTGCCCTATATACCAACTATATACCAAGTTTCAAGATATTGTCACATTTTTCAAGTTCTGCTGCAGGAAACCAACCCTACCTCTTTACATTGACCTCAGCAGCCCATGGCATAAGCCCACTGGACCTTTGGTCCAGGTGAGCTAAAACTTCTCATCTCATCTCATTATCTCTAGCCGCTTTATCCTTCTACAGGGTCACAGGCAAGCTGGAGCTTATCCCAGCTGACTACGGGCGAAAGGCGGGGTACACCCTGGACAAGTCGCCAGGTCATCACAGGACTGACACAGAGACACAGACAACCATTCACACTCACGGTCAATTTAGAGTCACCAGTTAACCTAACCTGCATATCTTTGGACTGTGGGGGAAACCGGAGCACCCGGAGGAAACCCACATGGACAACATGCAAACTCCACACAGAAAGGCCCTCGTCGGCCACGGGGCTCGAACCCGGACCTTCTTGCTGTGAGGCAACAGCGCTAACCACTACACCACCGTGCCGCCCAAGCTAAAACTTAAAATTTCTCATATTTCTTAGTATCAAAAGGCACATATACATTATTTAATCAACACATATACCAACTTTCAAGACCATACCACTCGTAGTTTTCAATTTCTGCTCCGGAAACAAAACCTACCCCTAAGAATAACCTGAGAGACTAAGTCTGAAATTGTTTCCATGGAAACATGAAAAATTAAAATTTTTCAAATTTCTTAATATGAAAAGGCACATCTACATCACCTTGTTAACATGTATACCAAGTTTCAAATCTGTATCATGAATAGTTTTGGATATACGCTCTGGAAACAAACATTGCTCTTAGAAACCAAGTCAAAATCTATTTATGTAAAAATTTGAAAAATACTTTTTTTTTTCAAAAATCCAAAATAGCAAAAGGCACCAGTTCACATGTTGCTTGATATGTATACAAAGTTTCTCGAAGATATCTTCAGTAGTTTTAAAGATATGGCCCGGAAACGAAAACGTAACCGGACAGACGGAAGGCGTTTTTATATCCCCCGTCAAACTTTGTTTGGGCGGGGGATAACAAAACAGACTTCATGTTAAAACTGTTAAAATGTTATAATCATGCTATCTGTTATGACCTAATATGAGGATGGGTTCCCTTCTGAGTCTGGCTCCTCTCAAGGTTTCTTCCTCATGCCGTCTGAGGGAGTTTTTCCCCTTGCCACCGTCGCCACAGGCTTACTCATTGGGGATAGACTAGGGATAAAACTAGCTCATATTTAAAGTCACTAAAATTCTGTAAAGCTGCTTTGCGACAACATCTATTGTTAAAAGCGCTATAAAAATAAACTTGACTTGCTGATGAGAGAAATCAGAGGAGAATGAACAGACTGGTCTGAGCTGACCAACAACCACGTCACAGTTAAAGTCACAGAAATCACATCTCCCCCCTCTAATGTTTGATGTGAACATTAACTGAAGCTTGACCTATCTCGCCATCATTTTACGCATTGTGCTGCTGCCACATGATTGGCTAACGGCATGAATGTGCAGGTGTTCCTAATAAAGTGGACAGCCAGTGTATATGTTCTGTGTTTTTTATTCTTAGTTGAAGGTATGGGAGGTCAAGTGCTGCTTGTTTTCCTATCGTGTTTAAATGTATGAAAGACAACACAGAGTCAGCCTTTTCATTTAATACACATGATGTACTTTAATTGTCCATCAAAATACAAAAAAAAAAGAAACTGTTTAAACACTATAGGTATTTAATTCTGTATACAAAAATACGACAATTTCTTTATCAGATTACAAAGGAATGTCAAAGCAAAAGACTAAAGTCTCTTGGATCTCATGGTAGCAAAGGAAATAGTGCTACGCAAATACTTATTTGTTGTATGTGAGAGAGAGATTGTGCATGCAAGTAACACACACACACAGCCTCATCATACAGAGTTCACTAGTAAGTAAATTCTGTGTCTCTCTACAAAAAGAGAGTATGAATACCAAGGAAAGAAACATGCTGCAGTTTCTTTTTCGAGTAAATTGTGGGTTGTGAAAACTCTGCTCCAGGCGGCATCAGTTAGGCACCATGCTCTGCTTTTACAAAGTGATGAATAGATAAGGTGGTCTCAGGAGCTGGCCAACCATCTTGACATGGTGGTATTCACAATGTACAGTTACCACCCCCATTTCCACTACCCAAACACACATCACCTGTGATCCCCCTCAGGCCCTGTTCCCATGGTGGGAGCCAAGTGGTTCAAATACTCTGTCATACAACCAGAGGTATTAAATGGTATAATTAGCCTTGTGGATTTGAAACAGCCTTGAAGTACTGCCAGGATGTAGGCACTGGAGTAAGAGAGTATAGGTGTTCACAATCTGACCTCAGCATTATGCAATGGCCTGCCATTTTAGCTTTTTTTAGCCTTTTTTTTTCTTCCATTTATCATCTTTAAGTGTACATTTTATTTTCCCGGGGGGCTCCAAGGATAAAAAACACATATGACATGGTTAAAAACAATACTAAAAACAATGAACATATAAATGTAAAAAAGAACAATGACTGGACAATAAGTTCATGCTGAAGATGGCAAAGCAAGAATAAGTCCAGTTTCTATTTACAATGCTTGTATATACACATCATCCATCCATCTATCCATTACTATACTGTTTATCCATCAGGGGCACGATGGAAACTGGAGCCAATTCCAGAGATGAATAATCATTCACACGTAGGTGCAAATTACAGTAGCCAGTTGACCTGATCCACACGTCTTTGTACTGTGGGAGGAAACCCATGCAGACACGGGGAACATGGAAACTTCACACAGAAAGGCTCCAGTCAGCCACGAGGGTCAAACACAGAACCTCATCTCTGTGAGACGAAAGTCCTAACCACTGCACCACCATGCTGCCCTATATACATCATCCTTTTGCTAATCAGGAATATTGTTATTAATTTTTTTTTCTGGAAAAGTGTTCATGAGCCCACAAAGTCCACAGAAATAAAACTATCCAAGAGGTAATTATATTCAAAGGGCCCCAACCAAATAATTACATTATATATACAAACCAGAAAGAGAGATAAACGTCTCTTTACCAGAAGGATGTAACAGTCCATAATTTGTAGATACTTTTAAACAACATGGCAGTCAGAGACACTGAAATCTAGGTCTCTGTGCTAGTTTTTCTAGTGTGCAGAGGGCAACTGTGTGTCTGTTGAGTCTTGCATGGAGTTGTTGCCCTTGGGCTCGGTGAGTTTCAGGATTAGTACTTTCCTATGGAGCCCCTCAACTGTTTTAGTGTTCGGAGTCTTGGGTTCTGGCTGCAAAAGATCAGCCTCTGAGTTTCCATGGCTGAGCAAGAGACGCGTGATGTCCATGTGTCCGCTGCGCAAGGCTAGGTGCAATGGTGCTAATCCATCCTCATCCTGCACTGTGATGACCTCAGGCCACCTCTCGAGCAGCTCGCTGACCACCTGGCCATGACCAGCTTCAGCTGCCAGGTGGCACGCAGTGCGAAGGGCACGGTTGGCACTCCGAACATCAGCACCCTCCTCCAGGAGCATTCTTGCTGTGGGCAAGTGGCCACGCTGAGCCGCTAGGTGCAAGGCAGTGCAGCCTTGAGCTGTGCGTCCTTGGATATCTGCACCATGCTTCAGCAGCAGGCGTGCAGTGCTTGTGTGGCCTGTCTCGGCTGCAACGTGTAGCGGCGAGCGTAGGTCTGGGTTGGAGATCTGTTGCACGTTGGCACCCAGCTCCACGAGCACACGTGCCACCCTGTATCGACCGGTCTGAGCCGCCAGGTGCAGTGGCGTGCGCCCATCAGCAGTTGTTGCATCCACATCAGCACATGCCTGCTTAGCCAACAGCTTGGTGATGGTGGAGTGACCACGCCAGGCTGCCAGATGCAGTGATGTCCACCCATCCTTGGCAGTGGCATGGGCATCGACAACACCTCGACTCAAGAGCACACGCAGAACGCCCTCACACCCATGCTGACATGCCACGTGGGCTGCTGTACGTCCCTGTGTGTCTGCCTCACTGGCTGATGCCCGTCGCTCCAGAAGCAGGCGTGCCAGAGCCTCATCGCCGTTCTGAGCAGCAAAATGCAGGGCTGTGTACTGGTCCTCATCCTTAGCATTCACATCAGTTCCTTTGCGGCTCAGTAAGACCTCAGCAACACCTCGGAGATGCTTTTCTGCAGCAATGTGCAGAGGTGTGGCGCCACGCCAGTCAGCCAGGTTAGCACTGCAGTTATTAAGTAGTAGAAATTTCACAGCCTCCTCATTGCCCAGTGCTGTAGCATAGTGAAGTAGGCTACCGCCACCTTCTAGGCGGAGTTCCACATCCTGTGGCTGCAGGAGCTTCATTAGTTTTGCTGTGTCCTCAGTGCGAATGGCTTCACACAGCTTCTTCTTCTGGATCTCGCTTGACTCTAAGTGATTAAAGAAAAAAAAAACCCACACGTTTGAAACGGCATATAAAGCCAATAAACAACAACAACGAAAAGACCTAGGGTTTTTCTGGCCATAAAATATTTCACATTTATTTTTAATGAAATTTTATTTTTCAGACTAGTAAGTAGGACTAAAGATTAAACAGTTAAAGTGGGACAATCATATTGAATAATGAACTGATATGACCACCATTTCTAAAGCTGCTATTATTTTTTATGCACTGTAATGGAGCTTACCTACCACTCCAAAAGCCAAAGTTAAACTTGACTGCCATTATTAATTATGTACATAATTAATTATTAATTATGTACTAGGCAGGGCTGAAATAAAACTGATAACAGTAACAACAACAAAAATACGAGAGTACAAATTGGATTCTACAAATAAATGGTATGATGGTCATTAAATGGTGTATATTCAAATTACTCCTTTGTTCTCGATGACACCATATTGTCATAGCGCAGCTTAAAACAGCCCAAGAATCAGTGTTGAATAAAACTTTGTACCATTGACTGAATTCTCCCTCTCAAAGGAGAGTGTGATGGAGCCTTGGGATGAGAAGGCCGAGTCCACAGAGGAGATTCCGGACAGTCTCTTGCTGGTGTTGTCCTTGCTCTCCAGGCAGTCCTCTTTAACATGGTCAAAGCTGCGAGAAATCCCAGAGTCGATCTGACTCAGCAGCTCAGAAAGGCTGTAGTCTTTCTCTGGTAACATAGCTGACTTTGGCCTCACTGGTTTTTGCTCCTTAACCTAAGACGACAAGAACGAACTTATAAATATAATGCACTGATATAAACTGATGATCATAAACTTAAATTTAAGTAATACTGCTTGTACAAATTAACTTGATTTGTATATGGATTTTGACAGTTTATTGTGAAATGTAACATTAAAAAATTACAATCAGAGAAACAAGAAGAAACCTTTATTCGTCACATGCACACGAATTCAAGCACAGTGAAATTCATCTTCTGCATTTAACCCATCTGAAGCAGTGAACACACACACACACACACACACACTCAGAGCAGTGGGCAGCCACACCAGAGCGCCCAGGGAGCAGTCAGGGGTCAGGTACCTTGCTCAAGGAAACCTCAGCCCAAGGCCGCCCCACATCAACCTAACTGCATGTCTTTGGACTCTGGGGGAAACCGGAGCACCCGGAGGAAACCCACGCAGACACGGGGAGAACATATAAACTCCACACAGAAAGGCTGTGTGTTACAGCCGGTCGCTGGGTTCGAACCCGGAACCTTCTTGCTGTGAGGCGACCGTGTTAACCACTACACCACCGTGCCGTCCCATCGATCCAGCCATCTGTAGCCACCTATCCTGTGCAGGGTCGCAGGCAAGCTGGAGCCTATCCCAGCTGACTATCAAAACAGATTTAGCAAATGGCTCCATAAACTCATTTAAGGCTCACCTCAAAATACTAAATTTTTAGTTTACTCATCCATAAAATCATCCTGTGACTAAGGGTAGTTTATAGTTATGTATATAGGAGAAAACAAAAACAATCTCGTATTTACAGTAATATTCTAAGGCATTCTGTTCATTCAGGAAATGAGTTTGCACATAAACAAACAATGCTGCCCAGTTGCATTCCCTTGCTCTGCTCTAATGTCACTAGATGCATGAAACATTCATGGTATGGTACAGTACTGTATGTGCTGAAAGAACACAACACGTGCCATACAGTTGCTTAATGACTAGCTGTGATTGTGACAGTCAGATATCCTTCAACGCTCACAAAGATTCTTTTCCATGTTGCACAGTGACAAAGATCTTTACACAATACTTCATTTAGGGAGTTTTGAGAGAAAGGAACTTTGAAGGGAAGAATCAGAAGATGAGCCAGAGAAAAAGGCAATAAATAGAGCAGATGGCTCAGAAATAGGAAAACATTTTGGGGTTACCCGTTCAGAGCTTGTTGGAGCCGGACAGGGTGAGGAGTCTGGCTCAGACACTGATCCTCTGGACTCATCATGGGGTTTGGAACACAGCTCCTCTGCCTCAGACGTAATCTCTACAAAAGAAAAAAAAAATTATATATATGGACATGAGTGTTTTACTGGGAAATATACCACTCATTTTTTCATACAAGCTACATCTGGTACATGGAGAACCAAAACCGTGACAATCTCTATATGTCACTCGTGAGGCTATCAGTGAATGTTTTGATAAATTTGGGTACTTTGTGAAATGTGTTGATGTAATAAGAAAAAAAAAAAAAAATCACACATTGGCTTAAAGATATGAAGTTTATCTTCTCGTGTTAAAAAACTCTTATTTTTCACATGAAATATATTGTCATCTGAGTGACCTATTTCACTCTGATGATGTCACTCCTAGTGTTTCCCTGCTGATTCGACGCACGTTGTCAAAATGGCGAACTGGTTCAAAATTAAAATTATTTTCATTAACTTACACACGCACACATTACATTTTTTTTTGTATGTGTGGATGTATCCATATAGTATAAAGAACATTACATAGTGACACAAAGATATGAAGTTTATCTTCTCATGTTGAAAATATTTTCACTTGTTCACTTTGCTCACTCGTGAATATGTTCACCACTCAAAGATAAACTTCATATCTTCGTGCAACCATGCAATATTTTCTCGCTCCTTCATATATTATGTAAGCAGTTCAATGTTATTATTGATTTACTGAAAATACCACTGTACCAACCTCATGTAATTACTATAATTTTACTATATTTAGCAGTCAAAAGAAAGTCTTCTGCATGTTGGAAAAATAGTTTTTCTACTCTGCAGTGTATACATATCTCTAGTGGAAAAGTTAGTATTAAATAATTTATGACCACTGTGGGACATTCACCCTGGAAGCTTGGCCTGGCATCAGGAGATCCACTCCAGCATTTCTGCATGAGGGCTATAAAGCCTGAACATGCCTGGGGTCGACTGCGGGGCACAGCGCTCAGGTCTGGACGAACCCCTTTCACCACCTTCACCATGATATGCAGAATATTGTTCTCCCCTATAAGAGACAGAAAAATAAACAAGGTTTCAATTCACTGCTCTGATATGCTCAGAAACACAGCACTAACTTTGCTTCAAAAATGGGGGCAATCTTGGTTTCGGTTTACATGACCGATATGCGATACATGCACAACACTAACTCACACTAGGGGTGGGAGGTGGGGGTAATGCATACATGTGGCAAAAAAAAAAAACAACGAACTGTCAAAGATTAACTGTTCTGAATTTAAAGCACAGAAGAATGGGAAATAGATTATGGAAGTGTTCTTTATAGTCCTAAATCCCTGTATCAACAATGAAAAAAAGATATTGTTTCTTTTCCGGAAGACTTTTGGTCACACAAACTCTCGTGTGCCAACCAGTGACAGAACAAACACAGACAGCTATTTTGGTTTCAAGCAATTTTGACAGTCATTATTCACAAACGGCAGTTACTAAAACCGCAGTCAATGCCAAACGTGTGATTTTTATTCTTGTCTTACAAAATCCTATACTGTATTTGACAGACATGAGAAAAAAAAAAATCAAAAGGATCATTCTGGATCAAGAAACAAAATAATAGAATTAGAGCAGTGTAATGTAATACTATTAAAATATGACAGGAGAACCCTTAGAAATTAAAAAAAACCAAAAACAAAAAAAACAAAACAACTTAATAGCATGGAACATTTAATGAGACATGTAGAGCATGAAGGACTGACTGACCTCTAAATTCTACTGTAAATATTCCTTAGATTAAGGAGTCCTGACATTAGCCTGTTAATCAGTAGCCCTAATTACCAAAGCATTAGGAAATGGGCCAAGCCAGAAACTTGAATCAATGACAAACAGAATCACGATTCTCTATCTTACCTTGATATGGCTTTTTCTGTGTGAGAATTCCCCAGATAACAATCGAGAAGCTGCATAAACAGAGTAGAGGTAGGTTGAGTACCGATGCCCCCTTATAAAAACACAGGGCTAACACTGAGGCCATCTTATATTGTGTTATATTTTGTAGTGTATGTACAGAAATGCTATAAAGTTGATCATATAATTCTTGAACTTTCACACTCTTAAATATTGCCGAGTCAAAACAAGCTGACCTGTACACATCGTGCTTGGTATCAGAGACTCTTTCCTTCTCAATGATCCTTTCAGGTGGTAGGTAGGCAATAGTACCACAGAATCCATCACGACTGATGTCATCATTCCTGGCAAAGCCATTCCACCTGGCAAGGCCAAAGTCTGAGATCTAAGAATAAACAAACAAAAGTGTGTCACATCAAGGCTGTCTGGCTGGTAATTTTCCATCATACATTTTAAAACCACCTGAGAGGTGAATGTGATCTTCCATCATACATCTTAAACTGACTGGGAACCAACTAGTGATGAAATTTGATCTGCTCAATGCTAAACACCAAGGTGTTTTGGTTTTCTAAAATTTGTTAAAAATACATAAAATAATCTAGATATAGCGGGTGGCAAGGTGGTGTAGTGGTTAGCGCTGTCGCCTCACAGCAAGAAGGTCCGGGTTCGAGCCCCGTGGCTGATGAGGGCCTTTCTGGGCGGAGTTTGCATGTTTTCCCCGTGTCCACATGGGTTTCCTCCGGGTGCTCCGGTTTCCCCCACAGTCCAAAGACATGCAGGTTAGGTTAACTGGTGACTCTAAATTGACCGTAGGTGTGAATGCGAGTGTGAATGGTTGTCTGTGTCTATGTATCAGCCCTGTGATGACCTGGCGACTTGTCCAGGGTGTACCCCGCCTTTCGCCCGTAGTCAGCTGGGATAGGCTCCAGCTTGCCTCCGACCCTGTAGAACAGGATAAAGCGGCTAGAGATAATGAGATGAGATCTAGATATAGCAGGCTACGCATTGCAAATTAAGCTTACTTTATTTTTTTATTTATTTTGTGACTAAAAAAACCCCTTTTAATACAGTAAGGAATTATCAAAAATAGTGTGGTGTTAATTTGTGTACTCATGTTAAAGCAGTGGTTCTCAAACTGGGGACTGCAGGGGGCCCTGAAGGTGCGGCAGAAAATTTATTGTACCTCTAAGTCGTAATTTGTTATTTTCCCAATTTACTAAATCTGCCTTGCCAAAAAAAAAAAAAAAATGTGGTACATGTTTAAAAATAATAGATGTTAAACATTATTAAAATTGTGTGTGTTGGCCAATCACAATTCATAGCCATCCTGTGGCCACTTAATGAGTTAGCGCTAACGACGACATCAGAATGGCACCATGTTATTTGTACTTGCAGCCCAGTGAAAGCTGTGGAGCGAGAGTAGGTGCTGTGGGTTTGGCACAATGTCATTTTTCACAAGAAGCATGAAAACCGTGGGTTTATTTTACACAGTCACTGTTTCTAGGAAGGTAGGTTGGGAGTTGGAGTGCCCTCAGCATGCCTTGTGAGGTGGGAAGGTCCTCTTGACGGAGTGTGTGTGGACATGTACAGGTGTGTGCCTGCTATGTATTAAGGCTGCTTAGCCAACTTGTTCAGGCTGGCCCGCGATGGATGTATTTACATCCAGCCTATTCAATCCAGAGAAGTGATTTCCCACCCATCCTCCCACTCCATGCTTACTCATCCACAAGGAGGACAGGCAAATATGGGAAAACGGCTTGGAAAGTATTTCTGCCTTTGGGGAATTACAATGAACTGAAGGTTTAAGGCCATTAAGGAAAAACACAAGTAATTGCCCATTTCCATTCTGTTGCAACTAACAAACTCCTGTTAATGTCCTAGAAATTACTGTGTATATTCCGAATTCTGGAAATGTTATATCTAGGTTTAATAAAATGGCATATATCACCTATAAAAAAATATGCTAGAAATGTTAGACATATACACTTTTTAGCAAACTGCTTCATTAGAGCTACTTGTAAAGTAATTCATACCTACATATGACCCTCCAGGAAACATCAAACTTACTTTGACGTGGTGATGGGCATCCAGCAGTATGTTCGCAGGCTTCAGGTCCAGATGGAGCAGCGGTGGGTTCATGCAGTGCAGGAAGTTCATGCCTACTGCTGTCTCATGGATAATACGGAAACGCAGCACCCATGGCAGTGGCTCTGCAGCCAAGAGCGTCTCCAGAGAGCCTGTCTCCATGTACTCCATCACCAGGCCCAATGGATCGCTGCAGATGCCATATACAGGCAGGATGTAGCGGAACTTTGCTGCCTCCATTTTATTGGCCTCTTCAAGGAGCTCGGCACGTTCTCTTTAAACGGGGGGGAAGAAAACTTCAAATCAACTTCAAATGATGATCAATTACTTCAATATTACTGACCAAGAATATGAGGTCTTATGAGCCTAAATTTGAAAATAAACTTGTAGGCATGAATAAATATTTTTGGACACGGATTAGCAATATATGAGCACATACATTCGAAATTAACATTGTGCAACCTAGCATTTGATTAGCCGCTAGGCGGGTGGGTCTAGTTTACTAGGCTAGCATTTGATCAGAAGGCTCAAACAAATCCAAAAGCATTCAGAGGAAAAATGGATTGCTCAAATAGTTGGTAGTTTGGTTCAACTGAGAAATGTCAACTGAACATTGGAGAGACAAAAAAAAAAAAAGTATAGATACCCATGGTAAAAATCTGGTTTGACTCAAAAGAAAGTCTATACTTGTACTAAACCATGATATAATTTAACACATTATTGCCATGCTAGTGTGATTGCATGACTAGTGTGATCTCAGCTGAGTAACGACTCTGGGAATCTGATTATAAACATCAGTGCATGTAATGGGATAATTTGAATGGCAGACATATTGGGCCTAAAGGATGTAAATCTATAAACAATGTAATTGTGATGAATGTATGAGATACCTTTGCAAACGACTGCCTGCTTTTCATGCATCACCTTGTAATCCCAGATTTAATGGGATAATGGAGGAGGAATGCCATTATATGTAACGCGAAATTAAATAGTGTGAGCAGATAACATGTTCCTAAGCAGCCTACACAATATCAAAGAATCCTTATCAGTTTTAGCCTCTTGATGTTTGATGTGAGCATTCACACATTAATACACACCCTATATAGAGCTCAAGAGAGACTCTTCAAAGTGAATCTGGTTTAATGCAGACAGTCACATCAATTGTATCACAATATATCTAAAGAATAGGGCTACCTGGGGGTTTCCTTTAGGTGCACTGTAATTATATTCCATTGTAGCATTTTCAAGAAATATTCACACACTGATACAGTATCTGATCCAGACACAGATATATGATATGTACAAAGAAAAACTAAATCAATTGAAACTATTATAGCTCCCTCATGGAAAGCATAACTCACTACTGTTAAGGGTCATCCTTATACAAATGTCTTATGATCAATGTATCACTTTTTGTTGTGATCTAAACGTAACCCGGTGACAATGAAGACGTGTAAAATGTAGTGGCAAGCACAGGGGTTTAAACACTTAAAGCGGTACACATTTGTGCACCTAACCAATCTCATGCCAACACTTAAGACACAATCCTGTACTAAGTTCCTGAAGCAAAAAAGAAAGCTCTTTGTGGGTGACAAAAAGCGGATGGTGAAGAGAAAAGGGGGACAGGGTGAATAGGAAGGAGAGGAAAAGAGAGAGGTGTACACTGCTTCGCTAATCTCTTGCTTCAAATCATTTGCAATCAGACAAAAGCTCCTCTTAAAAGAAGGCCTGGTGCAACCGGTTTTTCAGCCACACACATTATTATTATAAAACGTAGGCCAGTCTGAGCTAATGGAGGACAAAGCTTGCTTTTGCATTTATGGCTTAGTCAAAGGACAACTGGAGTAAAGTGGCAGATGTTATGAACTGATAGTATGCTTGGCCTGCACTGAATGCTTGCAAGACTAACATTCTTCTATCAACAACTGATCTTTAGATTTTACACACAGTGATGCATCGACTCATACATGGGTTAAAACATCACGCAGTGCTCTTACAACAAAAACACTGGGTTATTAAATGACAACTTATCCCTAGTCACACAGTGTAATGTTTTAATGGTGTCCCTAAAATAGTCACCAAGGTAGTAACTGTTTATATGGCCAAAGGTGAATAGTCAAGAAATAACTTGAGTAAAAATAATCATAATAAAATATACGTACACATATACATCTACACACACACACCTCAGGGTCAAGCAGAGACCGAGTACTTCACTCTACTGTGTTATTTATTACCGTACATTATAACGTGCTAATTGAGGCCTAAGGAACTGTTATACAAGGTTACTTCCTGATAAGTCAAAACAGAACCAGCTGTTCACATATGAATGTCTTCTTCATGCATAACGAAGTCTTGTGGCAGTTCATACAGAGGTCATCACATACAGTATTAGTATAGTCAGTGGCAGATTACTAGGAAAAAAAAAAATCTGTGAAACAGATCGTGATTATATTTTTCTGTCCTGCTGTACATCCCATACACGGTAATTCACAGTAGTTTGAGTGTATACGTGTGTGGAGGCAGGTGCGTGCATAATCATGCCCCAGTACAATATATTATGTAATCGAATCTCTGACACACAAAAAAGAAGTTAATAACATCAAGTCTCTCAACTATGGATTTCTCTCAAATATGGATTTCAGATGATAAATAATTAGAGAGCATTGAACATCATTGTTTGTATTCATCCGAAAAGTCCTGGGGACTAGGTGTAATCTAGACGTCAGTGGTAGAAATTCACCAAGTGTACACATTATTTTATCACAAACCACAAATTCTGTTATGATCAAGAAAAATGGGTGTGAGATACAGTCTATTCATTTCCATAATGATCTGACCCAGGAGACTGGCTTGTCTAGTGGTAGACTCCATAATCTCAAAAACAAACTCAACTCACTCTTCAGAAAAGTGGACTTATTAAACAGATGTTGAGCCACCGTAATTTCTTTGTTCCTCAAACACACACTGGACATATTATAAAACAATACATATGTGAAAGAATTTTACTCACTTTTCATCCACATGAAGACTGGGAGGACATTTAATAGCCAGCCATGTTTTCCACTGTACATGCCGTACTTTGTACACTTGTCCAAATCCACCGGAGCCTATCTTCTCCCAGCTCCCAAACTCAGAGGAGTCAAACGTTTTCAGCAACCCCATAACTCCTGGGGAGTTCTCTTGGACATCCATCTTGAAAACCTGTTAAATGCTAATGTTTCTTTTTCCCCCTTCTTTACATAAAGACTATAACTGACTCACTCACCTGAGTGTTTCCTTGTTTTTTTCTCTTTCTGTTCAGACAACTTCTGTCTGGCCCTTCCCTCTGTTCAGGTGAAGGGTAGGTGGGGCTTCAACTGGTGACATCACTTCCTTTGTTAAACAGCATGAAGCAGTACCAGTCCAAGGAATGCTAGTTTGTAGCAAACGTGGAACTTTCAAAGCAACTATTTATCCAGTCTTCAGAACATGTCAGCAAATTTATGAAGCAAAAGCAATGTGACATGGAACTTTGGAAGTCAACACTTTATAGAACCAGTGAGCAAAATTCTGGTGTGAGCGAGTGTACTTCCCTGAGTAGAAGCTGAAGAATGTTTGCTAACATCACCCAACAAGTCTTGTTACATGATCCAGCTAAAATGACCCCAGTGTGGAATCTGTAAAGTCATCTCTGAAACACAATAACCTATTCATGGCAGCAGTTTATGTTACCCTCTGCTCTTGTTCAACCGTTTTGTCTCATGTGAGGTAATATCATCATCATTCAGTTACCTGTCAAAGAATGTCACTGACATTTGATAAATCATTTTGTAAACATTGAACAATTAATCTCAGGGGAAAAGTCTTGATTTATAGCACAGACAACATCAGGGCACACTATACTGTGTTTGTTTAATTGGTGTGTAAGCCTACCAATTATATAATAATGATAAATTTCAAATAAACCCATTCAAAAATCTTTCAGTTTCTAATTTCCATTGAGCTCTGTGTGTAATAGACTAGTACGTTTATAACAGTTGGACATCAGCACCAAAAGGTCTACTAGCCAGATCACCCATATTTCCCCTCCAGTCCAAGATAGCAGAGGTACAGATAAGTGCAAAAGTTACATTCCTTTTCATTGATTGGTATTAAAAAAAAAATCAGTACAGCTACTGGACAATTTATCTACAACCCTAAATCAGAAAAAGTTGTTTTCTAATTATTTTACCCCTTTACTAGCCCTAAATTGCCCCTGTCCCAACGTTTTTTGGAACATGTTTGTTACAAGCCTGAAACACAGGAATTATTAATAAATGAAATGAAGTTCACCAAACAATATTTCAAATTTTGTGGGCTCATACTGTCTGCAATGACATACAAAAAAGTAAATTTAGAAATCACTACTTTCTTTATTTGCATTTTCCATACCATCCCAACTTTTTCTGATTTGTGATTGTACAAATCAGAATCCCATGTTTATCCATGTACTGTGATGTTTCCTATGGAAAACAGCAATGCAGTCCAAGTCAGAAGTTATCTTATTATAAAAGCACCAAAGCTGGTATCCCTGCTCAAAAGCTTATATTAAATGTGTCCTATAAATCAGGCTAATTATGAAAACAACTAATCACTGAATTCAGGTTTGTTCTGTTCATTTTTATTTAAAGCCTAGTTAACGAAATCAGAAGATGAAAATGAGGAAATACTGACCTTTCCCAGAGCTGAAGAAGGGAGTTTAAAAAAAGAAAAGAAAAGACAGCAATGTGTTAGGAATGCCTGAAAAAAAAATGTAGTAAATGAAAGCATCTATTCCAAATTGGCATCTGTTTGTGTTTCAGGTCTTTCAGGTCAGGGACATGAATATTACTTGAGGGTGTGGATCTCATTTGCAATTGTTTCTTCTGTGATGGCCCAGTCCCCTAGGTGAGGTGTGAATATTCAGGTATTCAGTGTGAAAGATAGGATGAAATCACAAACTATGATAGACTTAGGCCCTGTCCACACGGCAACGGATTCAGGTGACTCCGATACAATTGCTTATCGTTTAGGCCTGGCGTCCACACGGCACCGGCGTTTTGGGTGCCCAAAACGCAATCTTTTTGAGAACGGGTTCCAGAGTGGAAAGATCTGGCAACGTTGCCGTTGTGAAGTCGTCTGGATGAGTAAAACGGATTTGTTTACGATGACGTCACAACCACATGACTGAGTGCTTCACGCCGGGTAGAAGTGTAACGAATATCACCAGGAAAAAGCCTTACAGAGCACTAGTGAGAGTGAAACATGAGCTTAGATATTATTTATTATTATTATTATTATTATTATTATTATGTTCAGTGTTAGTTCACAGTAGTAATGCAAGAAGCAGAATAGTGACAGTAATAGTGAAGCAAAAACATGCAATTGTACAAACACTGCAGCTCTACAGCAAAATATTCATTTATGAAATGGTCTGATTCTTAACACCAGTAGTGCCAATGATCTTCTCATTGCGATGCGAGTTGTCAACAAATCCTATAACTTGGTTCATGAAACGCGCTTACAAAATATTTTCACTGTGAATATTTATTGTGTAATGGTGCAAAGTGAGAGAGAGAGAGAGAGAGAGAGAGAGAGAGAGAGAGAGAGAGAGAGTCAATCCCGCCAGCAAAAATAGAGAAAAAAAGAGCGATCTCACCTCTTCAGATGTGGGTTTAAGTCCTACAATACATTCCTCAAAAAGGGCGTAGAGGAGCAAATTAATCATTATTTAATTAGCATTCAATTTATTCCGGACCATTAAAGACACCGCCTTCCGCGTAGAATCATAGGTCATCCTCGCCGCCATTTTGGAGAGGTCAAAGCGGAGAATAAAGATTAGCTGCGTTTAACTGTACCAACAGGTTTGCCATCCAAACGAGATCACATGGGATTACCTTTCACAGGTGAGACTGGAAAAATACTTTTCATTGTATTTGGTCATTATAATGTAATTTTACAAAGAGATTTTCCTGACTTTGTGGCTAATATGCATCCTTACTACTTCTATTGTTCTGGTGTCTCCGAAGGGACCGTCTTACAGCGCCCCTAGAGGTGTGGCATGTGTATTGCATCGTTTTCAGCAAGCGTTGCGTTGCCATATGGACCTGATATTAGGCTACATCCACACGACAACGGCAACGAGATGTTATTTAAAAATATAGCGCGTCCAAATGGGCAACAATCAGTAAAATATCAGGTCCATATGGCAACGCAACGCTTGCTGAAAACGATGCAATACACATGCCACACCTCTAGGGGCGCTGTAAGACGGTCCCTTCGGAGACACCAGAACAATAGAAGTAGTAAGGACGCATGCGCATAAACTATTATGCGCGAGACTTCATATTAGCCACAAAGTCAGGAAAATCTGTTCGTAAAATTACATTATAATGACCAAATACAATGAAAAGTATTTTTCCAGTCTCACCTGTGAAAGGTAATCCCATGTGATCTCGTTTGGACGGCAAACCTGTTGGTACAGTTAAACGCAGCTAATCTTTATTCTCCGCTTTGACCTATCCAATATGGCGGCGAGGATGACGTATGATTCTACCCGGAAGGCGGCGTCTTTAATGGTCCGGAATAAATTGAATGCTACACGTTGATGGATTAATTTGTTGTTTCTCACCTGTGAAAGGTAGTCCCATGTGATCTCGTTTGGACGGTAAACCTGTTGGTACAGTTAAACGCAGCACATGAATCTTTATTCTCCGCTTTGACCTATCCAATATGGCGGCGAGGATGACGTATGATTCTACGCGGAAGGCGGCGTCTTTAATGGTCCGGAATAAATTGAATGCTACACATTGAAGGATTAATTTGCTCTTCTACGCCCTTTTTGAGGAATGTATTGTAGGACTTAAACCATCATCTGAAGAGGTGAGATCGCTCCTTTTTTCCCTATTTTTGCTGGCAGGATTGACTCTGCCCTAAGGGCAGAGTCTCTCTCTCTCTCTCTCTCTCACTTTGCACCATTACACAATAAATATTCACAGTGAAAATATTTTGTAAGCGCGTTTCATGAACCAAGTTATAGGATTTGTTGACAACTCGCATCAAGTTCGTTACACTTCTACCCGGCGTGAAGCACTCACAGTCATATGGTTGTGACGTCATCGTAAACAAATCCGTTCTACTCATCCAGACAACTTCACAACGGCAACGTTGCCAGATCTTTCCACTCTGGAACCCGTTCTCAAAAAGACTGCGTTTTGGGCACCCAAAACACCAGTGCCATGTGGACGCCAGGCCTAAACGATAAGCAATTGTATCGGAGTCACCTGAATCCGTTGCCGTGTGGACAGGGCCTTAGAAGGTCAGCAAAAATCCAGCAGTATCATTCAGTGAAAACAGATCCAGCTTTAGTCTCAATGTTTGTGCTCAGCATTTACATTGACAGCATTTGGCTTGCACCCTTACACCCAGAGCACCCTCATCCACACTCACACACTTATCCAGAGCACCCTTATCCACACTTGCTCTGCGATCTCCATCAAGATTTTTTTTCTTCTTCTTTTGGCTGCTCCCGATTAGGGGTCACCACAGCGGATCTTTCGTCTCCATTGCTCCCTGTCTTCCGCATCCTTCTCTACCACACCTACCACTTTCATGTCCTCTCTCACCACATCCATGTATCTCCTCTTTGGCCTTCCTCATTTTCGTGTGCCTGGCAGCTCCATCCTCAACATTCTCCTTCCAACATGCTCTGCATCTCTTCTCAGGATGTGCCCATACCATCTCAGTCTCTTCTCTCTTAGCTTAATTCCCAAGCTCTCCACATATACTGTCCCTCTGATGTGCTCGTTGCTTATCCTGTCCAACCTTATCACTCCCATCGCAAACCTTAATATCCTCAACTCCGCCACCTCCAACTTTGCCTCCTGTCTCTTCGTTAAGGGTACGGTCTCCAATCCATACATCACAGCTGGCCTCACTACTGTCTTATACATCTTACCTTTCACTTTTGCTGGGACTTTCCTATCACAAACAACTCCCAAAATCCTTCTCCAACTGCTCCACCCTGCCTGCACTCTCTTTCTCACCTCACTATTGCAGCCCCCATTTTCCTGCACAGTTGACCCCAGTACTTGAATTCACCAACTTGCTTTACGTCTACTCCTTGCATCTTCACTACACTCTCATCCCCATTCTCACTGATGCACATGTATTCTGTTTTGCTCCTGCTCACCTTCATTCCTCTTCATCTCCATCAAGATCCTGATACTAATTCACTAGGACTAAGAATACCATCAGTCTAAAACTCGGTTGGGAAGGTAATATAGTTAAAAAAAAAAAGCACAAGGACAACACAGTGTTTTTAAAATGAAAATGCTAATTTCAGTATTTCAGGAAGAACTCTTTAGTCATTTGAAGACAGCCAGTCGATTGATTGATTGATTGATTGAGAGAGACTTCAAAACACGTCTGTGAATCGCTCTGGATCAGGGCGTTTACCAAATTCCCGAAATGTAAATGTTTTGATGCCCGCATATCTTCCTATACTCAAGTCTTGCGAGTGTCGGTTTACATTTGACGAGCTGATAAGAACCACTGACTCTAAATTACCCACAAGTGTGAATGGTGGTTGTTCTCTGTTCTCCCTCAAAGTCAGTTGTTACTAGCTCCAGCTCCCCCAGTGACGCTGATGGATAATGCACTCATTTACGTGTGTGTTTCTCCCCCTAAAGGATTGTCAAGGCAATTGCAGAAATTGCCGTAAGGCAGGACGATTTACGACTGCCGAAAAGCGCGTTGCCTGTTTGTCGGCAACTTTTCCCAGAAGCGTGGTTTTCACCTGAAAATACATGTAATAAAGGTATGCCTACATGTTAATGGTTAATATTCTGATTTAAATAATTAACATGGCACTTTATATGAAAGCAGCAGAGATCCTCGATAAAGTGGAGCAAAAGAAGGGAGCTGTGAAAACTCTAGTCTACGACAGTAAATTCCAGGTAATCATAGAATTGATGCAAACAGAGCCAAAGCGTCTGTTATATAAGCATCAGTTGACGTGTTTGGTTTTTCTTTCAGAATATAAAGCAGCTCTTTGCCCTCGTGTGTGAGACTCAGAAATATTCCCCAGTGCTTCAGGAGATTATCGAGAACACCAGGCTTCTGAAAGACACCAACCTACGACGTAATTTAGCAAAGGTAGGGGAGAGCGGGGAAGTTTGGGACAAGTTTTCAGCTTTTGTAGATTGTGTGAAATTCTTTGCAGGTAGCGTCCGCAACATTAGTTTCTCAGTTTATTACATATAGTGGCCTTTAGGCTTCACTTTTTCTGTCATTATTTTTTGCAGGGAGATTTGGGACATAGTGGGGAGACATGGAACAAAACTAAAATACCGAGGCTTACATGTTTAATTCTTATTTATTATCAAAACTCTATGAACACACAATGCTGGTACAGCTATAGAACAATGCCAGTTTATCCACACCTGACTAGACAAAACAGTTCCATTCTCAAGAAGGAATGAAATAAGCTTAATCTTCATGCATATACACTCTCACATTTAAAAAAAAATTACAAATTAATTATATTTGTAAACCACAAGGAAGGGGCAGCACGATGGTGCAGTGGTTAGCGCTGTCGCCTCACAGCAAGAACGTCCGGGTTCGAGCCCTGTGGCCGGCGAGGGCCTTTCTGTGCGGAGTTTGCATGTTCTCCCCGTGTCCGCGTGGGTTTCCTCCGGGTGCTCCAGTTTCCCCCACAGTCCAAAGACATGCAGGTTAGGTTAACTGGTGACTCTAATGCTGCTTTTCCACTACAAACGCGGCTGAGCCGTGCCGTGCCGAGTCGAGCTGAGTCGAGCTGAGTGGGGCTGTTGGAGTTGCATTTCGACTACAACCGCGCTGAACCGTGCTGGCTGGAAGTGGGTGGACACATTGGGTGGAGTTAGCGAAAGTGGGTGGACGTCAGGTGATGTTAAGCAGCGCAAACAGTGACATCAGTGACAGTGGCGGAACAAGTCAGAGCGGGGGCGGGGCAAATGGCCGGGCCGGGGGCGGGGCAAATGACCGGGCCCTTTATTAAAGCTTATCATAACATCATTTTAGGCTACAAAATGTCCGCAACTGCGGTGTTTACCAATTTCAACACTACCGGGTGCAACTATGTTATTTAGTACATCAAGTCCTTCAAACGAACATGTAACTCAGAAACAAAAAACATTAGGATACTGTACATGGCTCATAATAAAACATCAATAGCCTATACTGCGCACATTATTTGAAGGGCATACGAATGAGCGCTCAGAGGTTGCGACGGTGACAGGAAGAGTCAGAAAGAAAAGGAGGGCGGTGCAAACCTCACTGAATGCACTGTGTTTACCAATTTCAACACTCCGGGGTGCAACTATGTTATTTTGTACATTAAGTCCTTCAAACGAACATGTAACTCAGAAACAAAAAAACATTAGGCGACATACTGTACATGGCTCATAATAAAACATCAATAGCCTACTGCGCGCATTATTTGAAGGGCATACGACGAGCCTTGCGCTCCGCGAACTCGTCCACGATGCTCTGTATGTCACTGATTCAGTGAGCTTTTAAGCGGTAGTCTCACGACCCGGATAGTAAACAATAAACATGGAGGACATGGAGTCGTTAGTGTTGCTGGTCTTGGTGCTGTGGCTTGTTGTCACCGACAACGCCAACAGATACTGGCAAGAGCGTATAGATGAGGCGAGGCGCATAAGGCTTCAGAAATTCTCGTAATTCGTAATTATTCTTCTTCCGGGTTTACGGTGTTTACAGATCCCAGCGCGCTCGCGGGGCGTGTGTGGGCATGTGAGGACACTCCTCCTCACCAATCAGTGCACAGGGGAGTGTCTGCTCACGCCCCCAACCTCACTCGGTACGGTTTGGCTCGCTTCAGCCCCACTCCAAAACGGTGCGAGTTTTAGGGGCTAAGCAGGGCTGAAACGAGCTGAGTCGTGCTGGTTTTTGGTAGTCGAAACGCGAGCCGTGTCGGGCTGAAGTGAGCTGAAGCGAGCTGAAAAAGGGTAGTGGAAAAGGGCCATATATTGACTGTAGGTGTCAGGGCTGTGAAAAATCCGCGGAATTCCGCGAATTTGGCCGCCAAAAATATAATTTTAGTAAATCATCTAATTCTGCAATAAAAAATTGGGGGGTGGGGGTTGTTGTCTACCGATCGCTAGTAGTCTCGTACAGCGAGTGTCACCGAACCAGTGAGTCTGGGAAAGAGCCTACCGCAAATTGTTCTTTCTGTAACGACATCGTAATTTTTTTGGTATCTTTTTTTTCTTTTGCAACAATGACAGACCAGTTTACGGCATTTGTGCCATGCTTACAAACCACGGCGTGAATCTTGTGTTCTTTTCGTTTTACCATTGTGCTCTTTAAACATGCTTTCGATATCAACGGTTTTGAAAAGGAGAATTTCGCGGTCTGTCCGCGTCACGGAGGGACATTGTTCAGAGGGAGGACGGTGAGACAGACAATGTCAAAAACACTGACAAGGAAAACGGCATCAAAAATCCATGGAATTGGCGATGGCTGGAGTTTAAAGCCGGTAGTGAATATCTCCATGAGCACATACGGAAGATAAAAGAACCGGGGAAAGCTTACTGCATCTTGTGCCATCAGGATGTGAAGTACGGTTCTGGTGGAAGAACATGTTTGGTTGACCATGTTAAAGGAAAAAAACATGCAGAATTGGTGAAATTGAAGCTGTCGAACTATAGATTACCAGGTAGACCATCTTGTTCACATTTATTATTTATGTAGTTTTAACTTATGTTATTGTTCATAATGTTCATTGTTATTATGAATACGTAATGAAAGAGAGACCAAAAGAGCAAGGAAAAGCCATATAAAGTCAGAAAGAAAAGAGTAGGCTTTCTAAGCTGAAGAAACTGCTAACAAAGAAAAGGAAATAAATATAAATATTGACTTGTAAATAGTTGTATATAGTTTTTGACTAGAATCTGTCTAACATGAACAAGAAAGACATTTTGGTATTGAATCAGTTCAAAAACAAGAACATTAATGACTATTATTTAATAGTCAGTCTAGAATTTCCCCCTGGAAAAGACATTATGGTACCCAATGAATTGATACGAATCGACACAAGAATATAAGTGAATTTACAATATGAGGTATGTTATTGATATATTTTCATTCTTCAAGTGAACCCTTATCAGTTGAAAGGTAAATCAGTTCATATTGTATTATTTCAACATAATAAATAATAACAGTTCAAATTAAATGGCATGGTTGAGAAAATATTTGCTTTCAGGAGATGCTTCAAATCTATCAATATGCACAAAATCTGTTCAGCTTCTGGGGCCCTGTGCCCCCCAGACCCCCTGCTAAAATTGTTTTCTCAGATTTTGTCATTTCTATTTCACAGTCCTGAGGTGTGAATGGTTGTCTGTGTCAGCCCTGTGATGACCTAGCGACTTGCAGAGTACACCCTGGACCTTTCGCCCGTAGTCAGCTGGGATAGGCTCCAGCTTGCCTGCGACCCTGTAGAACAGGATAAAGCGGCTAGAGATAATGAGATGAGGACCACAAGGAAAAAAAAAACCTGTAACGTGAACTATCCTAAGTCTCCCTGCTCTTCATCATCATCATTGACTTGTAAGTGACGTCAAAGCAAAATAGAAACCCAGATGTCGGCCATGTTGGTGGATATACAAATACGGGGTCAAGCGACATTCCATGCAAAACAGTCACGTGCGTGACTCTGTTTTTCCACTGCTTTAAACGTTCTTTTAGCTATACCATATCTTTTTGCTGTATATGGTTATAGTCACAACAGTACTCGTGACTGTGGCACGTTCCAGTTTTTTTAGAATTCCATCTGTGACTCGGAAAGAGGGCGAGGAAACTAAAGAGACTTAGTAAAGAGAGGACGCACTGTCCAATGACCATTTAGTCCAGTAGTTAAGACATTCTGTCCAAAGCCTTTTTCACATGCATGATCAATTATTTTATATTTCAGGTATTCCGGTGTTCGCGAAGGAAAGCCCTGCTCAATGCCTAAAGATTTAACATGATCCAGCTGGCTTTAAAAATTAATAACTCGGCCAGGGGAGCTCCCAGAGAAGCAATATTTTAAATAATATGGGTCAAAACCACATATGTCTTCGCTTGATCATTCAAATCGTGGTAATACTGAGAAAATTCAGCGTTCTTTACAGACACGCTTTCAGTGGCTGCCATCCTAGTTTCTTTGTATATCCACCATCATGACGTAGCACGTTTTTATCACGTGGTTGTAAGTCATCTATACTTGCGGGTCCATGCATTATCTAGGACGGCATTGCTTGTTTCGCTCTTATCGCTCTAAAACTCGATCTGGAGAAAATAGTAAAGACATGGTCCATTTTTCATGTGTAATTTTGTTATATGCTAATAATGGTCGCTGCAAGACTTGCCCAGTGTTATTACCTTGCATTTTGGAGCTTTTTGTAACATTAGATTTGGTAAAGAAGTCAGTAATGTTCACTTGCTGCTTTGACATGTTGGCTGTTGTGAGCCGAACGTGTGCGGTTGTTTTCGTTTTATGTAGAATTTTACCTGCATGATAAAACCTTGATTATGGGACCACCATGGAATACGTTTTTATAATTTTCTAGAGCTATCCTATTGTCATTTTTTATGTGTCTATTAACTTTATATTTCATTAATGATGACAAAAATCTCAACCAATCAAACCATGTGATTTTTACTGGCAACAAAAGACATGAATCAACAGACTTCACTTTTATGAAACGCGACTCTAACTCGGCTAATCTGTACTGACAGATCTACTGCAACCCTTTTATAACGCATTCTTTTGCTATGAACTTTTGCATGTAACAAACTGTTTGTGTCCCCCACCTTTAGTGACAGAGTTGAAGTTTTCAGAAAAAAAAAATCACTGAGTTATACATTCCTCTTCCCACCAGAGACAATAAGTAATTAGGTTAACAGTACATGTTAACGCCATAAAACAAAGGCTTAACTAGCCTAGCTTCAGTGTCGATCACTAACAATTATCGAGAATGATGATCAAAGGATCGATAAAAGGATGAAATGATTGCTGATATCATTGGTGATTTGCAACACATAAATGAACTGGGGTGAGTTTCCTGAAAGCCTCTTAAGGCTAAGAGTGTCTTGAATTACCTCCTAAGATCCATCGTCAAGATAACATGGTTTTCCCGAACAACATCGTAGCCCAAGTAGTCCTTTTAATTGGCTGTGAATTTACAAGGGACCCGGACCACTCTTTCAAAACAAAGAGCAACTCGCTCACAGCCCGAATACACAGAATGTGCATGCGCATCCGAGGGACTCCCACAGTCAACGGCGGAAACCAGTGTTGAATCTGCTGCCAGTGTTCAATTATTTTTCTTGTACGTTGCAAGTACATTGAATTAAATATTAAATAAATATACACAAAGCATTATTAAAATATTTCAATATGTTATGGAATCATGTATGGATATCGCAATGTCATGTTGATATTGCCACATTTTCATCAAATTTGACTCCATTAGGCGAGTGAGTCTCATTTAGTGTCATAAATGAGACACATTTCGGTAACTGTGTGCGCGCGCGCGCGCGCGTGAGAGAGAGAGGTAGGTTTTGATCTGTGTGTACTTAAGGAGGTTGAATTGACCTTTTTTATATACTGTATATAAATAAAATATACATACAGGGCTAGTCACAATTGTTAACGTTAATGGATTATTTTTCTCCTGCAGATAGACTCACGCCATGGATGACAGATTAAATGGTACTGTTGCTCGCTGGTTTTTGTGTGTTGAACACGATGGCGAACCGGTTGAGACCGTCCTGTAAATAATCTTGCACATATGATGTACGTTTTGTGAATAAATGGTTTCTACCATTTAAGTGTTAACATAATTCTGACTAACCCTGTGTGTATAAAATATGTATAATATTTCATTCTCTCTCTGCATGTGCACATGTAAGGGAGAACATTATCGACTTGGCATTGTGGATAACACTTGAAATAATCCTGACTGCATGTCTGGGTAACAGTGAAATGAGTCAGGGATGAAAGTCTTCCGGATATTTGACAAAACTCTTGAAAATCTCCGGTTTCCTGAATGGAAAAATTTATTTTTCGGATTTTTTGCGTTCCTAGATGCGTCGTAATACTTCGCATCGTCCTTGCATGGGTGTGGTCCTTAAATAGCCCAAACATAGTTCATTGATTAAAGACAGGTGTTCTTTGTTAACGGCGCGCGTGCCGGAGCTGGTTAGGCGCGCGCGCCCACGGCGTGCTTACAGGTGCACATGCTAAGGCACGCAGGATTGACACCGTTCTGCGCAAGCGCAACACAATCGCACTAGAAAGCATGCTCAAGCTGCCAGTGTAGCTGCAGTCTTTTTAGTTGCAAATTACAAGTATTTCCTCTTGTGTTAATAATTCGCCATGTCACAACAAGCAAAACTTTCCTCCTTCTTTCGATGTGAAGAGAGGTAAGCAATTTATATATATATATATATATATATATATATATATATATATATATATATATATATATATATATAAAATTTTTTTTTTTTTATCAAAGTTGCATTTTGTGGTTTCGAAGCTAAGTTTTAGTGCCGTTTCTAGAACACATCAAGAAAAAGTGGAAGAAATAGCAATAATGGAAGACCTGGTTTCTAAGCTACCTAAAACTAGCAATGGTAACTTATTTTTTGTTACGTAATGCACTCAGGCTGCCAGTCAGTGTGTGACACCCCTGATTTACATGAGAAATTTGGTATTCATTGGTGTGTTTTAAATTTACAGACAATATGAACTAATGTAAACAATTGGCTTCAACTCGCATAAATATGAATTGGAAATTTTTAGTTCACTTTAGCTTATGCAAATGCACAACTCTACTAAAAGATTGATAAACGAGGCTCAATGTCCCCAACATTGAAACCTGAAAGCTTTAGAAACTCTAACAGACCTTTACTTTTTAACAGTACTGTTTTGGGATTTTGCTGAGTTTACCTTCAACTGTCTGATTTTTTTCAAAGTAATTAACTGTGTAGCCAGGAAAATCACCACGTTTTCTAAATGCACTCCTGAAAATTACTCATTAACTAGGGGAATAAAATTAGATATTTTTGACACGTTAATCATTAATGTCATCACCATGGCTTGACTTCGCGAACGAAGATTCTAAGAAGGACGTCCACGTCATCCAGACGACTTCGCAACGGCGCCGTTGCCAGATTTTTCCACTCTGGAACCCGTTCTCAAAGAATATCGTTTTGGGACACCCAAAACGCCGGTGCCGTGTGGACGCCAGGCTGAAATGATAAACAATTTTATCAGATTCACCTGAATCCGTTGCCGTGTGGACAGCCTCTCAATGATGATGAGGATTTAGAAAACGCAGTGAGTCAGGTGGGGTTTACATTAGACCGTATCAGCGGATCATCAGATTAACGTTTTTAAAACGATTAGCGTGCACACAGCAACGCCAATACACAGATACGCTCGGCTCTGCAGGCATCCTGCGCTCCAAATCACTCCGCCCTGAACAGCGAGTGCCCTCTGGAGGGTGCGCACTCCGGCCCTGCGTAGCTCAGAGTGCGCGAGTGAAGCGCACGAGCAGTGATTCGGGACTGAGCCGCTGTGTGTGTGATCCCAGTGCATATCGGGCATGCGCGTCACTTACCACTTGCAAGTGGAAGGATGGCAAGCCTAAAGACAATCATAACTACACAATGGGCAGTATTTGCATCAGTATTTGCAGTATTTTCATACTTTTATACTCTTTAATGAAAGGTGACACAAGGCGGAATTCCGCGCCGTTTTTCAGCAGTCGCATCACATGACCAACGCCAGCGAATCAGGAAGGTGGATGTCACAGTGACGTTGTCCAATGATGACGCCAGCTAGAGCTCAGCACAGCATATCCACGTATTCTCAATGTTTACACAGCACCGGAGCTGACACGATCTGGATTGAGTACGTGGATGCTGGCGGATTCCCGTTTCCCGGCGTTTCCAGGCGGTTTAATGTAAACGGACAGTGCATCCGCGAAGAAAACGAGACAGGTACGGTCTAATGTAAACTTGGCCTCAGTGGGGGGACATTGACGATACACTGGTAACCCCTGTCATTTCCATAACAAAGAAATAGATCACTGCCTCTTCATGATCCTTTAACTCATGCTGTGTTCACACTTATACCGGTACGAAAGTGGTATAACTGTATCGATACAAAGTATACCGGTACAGTTTAGTGGATCTGTCCACACTAGCGAGAAATGTTTGTGGTTTTCTTTCACGGTAGTTGAAATGCGCGTGCGCAAAATGTTTCCGTGGTTACCGAGTAACTTCCTTCTGAGAATATGGCGGATGAAACAACGTGTGTGTGTGTGCTTTTTGTTGTCAATGTACAGTCTGTATTTCTGGTGGCCATTTATTCAGTTGAATTGTCTAAAATGCGCGAGGCAGTTGAGAAAGAAACAAAGAAAATGAATCTCCCTTTCTCCCCCTCCCTTTCTCCCTCTTCCCTTCTCTTCCCCTCCCTTTCTCTCCCTTTTCCCCTCTTCCTCCTTTCTTCCTCCCTCTTTCCCCCTCCCTCCCTCCCTCCCTCCCTCCCTCCCTCCCTCCCTCTCCCTTTCTCCCCCCTTTCTTTGCTCCATGTAGCTCCACGGTCGTTTTGTTTTCGCATGCGCATTATATTTGTATCGATACAGAGCCGCTTCACCTGTCCACACTACAGCGAAGCGCTACAGTACCGATACTGTACCAGTACGAAACCCATACATTTGTGGGTTTTGTACTGATACAGTTATACCGCTACAGTACCGGTATAGTTGCTAGTGTGGACAGGTGTTGCGGTATGAAAGTAGTTTCGTATTGGTACAAAATCCCTAGTGTGGACAGGGTATAAGTCAGTGAACTGCGATCGTGACTCGGAAGGAGAAATTTGTGATCAGGAGAAGGTGCCTAAAATTAATACAGTCCAGTATTACAAGTTTCTTTGGCTAGTAAAACTGATGGGACACTAGTATTGTACTTTTACTAACTGAAACTTTTTACAATATTCGCGTTGTTTTTATGACATTGTGTCACGTGTGCATGCAGTGGCTCGCCTCAAACCGCGACTCGCATGCATGTTGCGCTCAAGCTCATGAGGAATAATTTTGCTGCGCACCTATTCCTGACCAGAGTGCAATCACAGCATGTGTATTAGGACTCTGAAAACACACAGACTTTGCAAATATATACGCTGTACCTTGTGTCTCTGTATTGTTCTTCTGGTTTTGACTTTGTTTTGTATATTTGGATTCTGCCTTTCATTCTTGCCTCAACGATTGTTTGTACCTCGCACGATCCTTGCCTGTTTCTTCACTCTGCTTTCACATAACGTTTTGGATCTGTTCACCTGCCTGTTTGTAAATAAACACACTTTCTGCAATTGCATCCATTCATCCCAGCCACCTCCTTTACATGACGCATAGAAGAGAGTGACCTATTTCCTTTACTTCATAAATGTCAGTGAATTAACCATAAATATAACTTGAACACGGTTGGTCTTGTTTTACGCAAGAGTGAGTGTTTGATGTGACAAGTGGGTCCATTTCAGTAT
This sequence comes from Neoarius graeffei, assembly GCF_027579695.1. Taxonomy (NCBI): domain Eukaryota; kingdom Metazoa; phylum Chordata; class Actinopteri; order Siluriformes; family Ariidae; genus Neoarius; species Neoarius graeffei. The sequence continues at coordinate 22,314,067 of NC_083593.1, forward strand.
TACAAGCTTTTCGGTATAACAAACTATTTGGACATCCCTCAAGGAGTTCATCATTGCAGTGCACTCGTAAAGTGGCTATCATCATAGCACAAACATGATTTTTGCCATCTACAAAGATCACGTTTCTCAGTGAATAAAAACAAATAAAGCATGTTGCATAAAAATACATGGAAAATTTTATTCGTTTAAAAAGACAAAAAAAAAAACCCAAAAAACTGAACACTTGGAGTAGCCGGTGATGGAGCGTTTAGTGTCCAACTCGCTGGTTGCTAGCAGTTGTTGACAGGGCTGATATCTGTAAGGTGGAAACAACTATACTTAAAGGTCCCATGGCATGAAATTTTCACTTTCTGAGGTTTTTTAACGTTAAAATGAGTTCCTCTGACCTTCTTAAGTCACCCCAGTGGCTAGAAATGTCATAATGTGTAAACCAAACTATGCCCACCCTTTGTCAACATTTGAGAATGCCGCGTCAAAATGGCGCGTTGATAGGCTCTTCCCTTTACTACGTCAGCAAGGGAGATGATCCCCACGCCCCCCTCTGGATTCCCACCCACTGTATGGATTGCCCGCCCAGCTCAAAAGTTGCCACCAAACATGGAAGTTGCGCTGTACATGGATGTGACAACACAGAAAAGAGTCTGTTTTTACTGCCGACGGGAGAGCCCCTGAAGACGCTGTGGCTTAATTTTATTTACTCCAATAATACGCCGTCGAGTCTACCTAAGACGGTGTATGTTTGTCGGAAGCATTTTCCTGATGAATGTTTCCACAACTTGGGACAGTACAGGGCAGGTTTTGCACATCAACTGTCACTGAAGCCTGGGTCCGTACCAAGCATCCCTGCCGCATCAGCCACAAACGGCGAACAAGTAAGTGTATAACTGTCAAGTCGTTTTGCCGTGTTTTAAAATCGGTGCGTTAGCCTTGCAATGGCTACATTAGCTGTGCAGCTAACCGCTTCCTGCAGTTAGCCAGGTACTCTGCGCTACAAAACCAAAAAGCATGCAGCATGCTCTGTTATAATAGCCAATCAAAACAGTTTTTACAAAGACACCCACATTCTTTTTTTTTTTTTAAGTCACTCATTCATTTTATTTGTTTGTTTGTTCAGTAAAAACCCAAACATTTGTTGAATTTATTTCCTCGCGTCGCACCTTAATGATGTCAGCGCGCGGTATTTTTCCCTTCGCGGTTTGTTTCTTCTCTCTTGCTATAGTAAGACACCCACATCCGCTTGTTCTGACCCACTGGAGGTAGCGTCACAGTGCTGTTAGCCAATCAGAGGTAACACGTTTACATGTCATGAATATTAATGATAAGAGCTGAAATCCTGTCGCTCTCCCGCCACCCTCTCCTCCACCAAACTAGAACAGCCTGAAACAGGAGAACCACAGCATTTTTTTCACCAAAACCGGCTCACAGGGCATTCATTCATACTAGAGACCACTGCACAATTAATGAAAAAACGATGCCATGGGACCTTTAACACTGTTCCAGCAAGCAATGTAGAGTTTGTCAAAAAAAAAAAAGGTTCACATGGACACGTTGCCAAAGATTATTTTTGCGTTCATCGTAGAATGGATTTTCTGTTGTAATCTGGTCAACAAAGACAAAACACCTGTAAGAGCTGGACTTTGTGTGGTTTCAGCTGAACTGGCTGATCTCTTGGCAAAAAGAGCAAATGCAGTGATGAAACTAGAATGAAATTATGTCCAAGATATCACTCTAATAACCCAGCAGAAAACAGTACGGAGGTAGAACAAAATTACTTTGAAGTAGAGACTTGGGAGATGTGAATGAAGAATGCATCAACAACTTTAATGGGAAACATGCTTCAGTTACATTGTGGTCACTATAATTTCCAGGGTTTCCCATAATAGTGACATGTATTTTTGTTGAAAATAATTATTTCTTGATGAGGGATTTTTTGTTCTCTGAATAAATTTATTTCTATTAAACGTGGGGTGTTTTTTTTTTTAAATAAAAATCCCCCGCTGGCCGAAAGGCCCGAAGGGGGATTATGTCATGGCAATTTCCATTCATCCATCCGTCCCGGGAAGGGTGCTCACCTTCTGAAATCAACTCCTCTCTCCATTTTTGGAGGAATTTCACGAAACTTGGCAGGATTCTTTGTTATATGTCGGTAATGCGCGCATTGTAATTTTGTTAAATTTGGTCACATTTTATCAGAGTTACAGCCCTTGATTAACAAAATTATAATTTGACAATTTCATGAGAGTGTTTTTCTTCTGAAATCAACTCCTCTCTCAATTCTTGGAGGAATTTCACGAAACTTGGTAAAAGGCATTGTTATAGGACAGTTATACGCATATTGAAATTTTGTTCAATTTGGTCACATTTTTACCAGAGTTATGGCGTAGTTGCCAGCGGGGGATATTGTGCTTTCAGAGCACTCTTGTTTTAATTTTTTTCAGTGTGAAGGAAAGCTACTTCACCAAACGTGTGTGTGTGTGTGTGTGTGTGTGTGTGTAACCCTAAGGATGCCAATAATCATGGAGGGCATTGTATATACTGTAGTATAGGGAAATTGATCAATTGCAAAATACTAGTTGTGAGTAGTAAAATGGATGATTTTCTTAATTTTAAACCTTATATTTAAGAGTATAAGCATTATTTGGAGCCAGTGGTATCAGTGAGATCGGAACCAACCACTATAAATCAAGTTTAAATGTGTAAATACTGGTGTTTCTGTAAGCATCTAAACAGTGGTTTGAAATTAATATTGAATGCAAATACTGCATTTTTGGCTCTCTTAAAGGGCCTGGGTCTTTTTTTTTTTTTTTTTTTTAAGAGAATAAGACTGACACAGCCTTGCTATTATATGGTATCTTTTGAGAAGTACCTCAGTTCTGGCCATAACATTTTACAAAAGCACAACTTTTTTGGATCATTTAAATAAAAGCCAACAAAATGTGAAGAAAGCATAATTTGTACACAAGATCTGGCACCCCTCCAATATAAAACCAGCTGTATTTTCTGAAGTATCAATATCTGTCCAGCAGTACTTGTTTGAAGACATCAATGCAAACAGCTTTTTGGGATTTGGTTTAGTTGACTTTGAATGACCCATGCTAATTCTTGTTAACATAAATGTCATTGAATGTGTAATTTTAAAATATTTTAACTTGGAAAAAATTCAAATGTGTTCCAAGGAGGTGTTGGAGTTCTCACGGTGAATGGTGGAGACATGGTCATTATTCAGTTTTATTTGTATAGTGCATTTTGCAATAGAGATTTGTCACAAAGCAGCTGTCCAGAAATGTATAAATTCTCATCTCATTATCTCTAGCCGCTTTATCCTTCTACAGGGTCGCAGGCAAGCTGGAGCCTATCCCAGCTGACTACGGGCGAAAGGCGGGGTACACCCTGGACAAGTCGCCAGGTCATCACAGGGCTGACACATAGACACAGACAACCATTCATACTCACATTCACACCTATGGTCAATTTAGAGTCACCAGTTAACCTAACCTGCATGTCTTTGGACTGTGGGGGAAACCGGAGCACCCGGGGGAAACCCACGCGGACACGGGGAGAACATGCAAACTCCACACAGAAAGGCCCTCGCTGGCCCCAGGGCTCGAACCCAGGACCTTCTTGCTGTGAGGCGACAGCGCTAACCACTACACCACCGTGCCGCCCCTGTATAAATTCTGGATATAAAAATTAAACATATATGAATTTATAAATATCTATTATAAGTTTAAGGTGAACCTTGCACTACTATCTGTATACCTGCACAACATAATGCCTTCTCCATCCCCTGACCATTGATAATCCTGATTTCTCTGTCTCTTTGGAAACATTAGGTTCTGGTTTATGACTTGCTCATTGGCCAGGGCATAAAATGTGGTGGAAGCTGGAAGGCGATGATGCTGAAACATCGCTCCAGGCTACAAGCTGCTTTGGCGCGAATTAAAGTTAAGCGGAAAGTCAGTCGAAATCAGGACCTGCTTCCTTCCAGCCTGCAGCATAACACTGGTATTGCCAAATTCAAGTCATGACAGGCCAGAGTTCATCACATTTTAAAAATAAAACATAGTTGTGTATTTTGATGTCTTACCCTGATGTTTAATACATAGGTGTAGATATTCCACGTTATGTACGTGTTAACACACTGAAAACAACTGTGGAGGATGTCATTGACTATCTGAAGAGAGAGGGATTTTCATATCAAGGAAAAGCAAGCCAGTAAGGTCCCCCCCTTTTTTTTTCCCTCCCCCATGAACTGACTGTACCGTTTTATACTTTTGAGTTAATATTGAGTGAGTAAATTAGAAGAAATATCCCCTGGTTTGGTTATTATTGATTTGGGGAAAAACAAAACCGAGTTACAACGTATTTGTTTGTGTTTTTTTTTTTTTTTTTTTTAAATTTATTTTATTTTTTAGGCTTGAGGATTTATGCTGTCTCTCTGGGAAGAATTTTATGAGTGATCTTCACCTCAGAGATCTTCTGGTTTTCAGTACGAAAATGGACTTCCATGATCATTACCTCTATAAAGCAGGGCACATTATCTTGCAAGACAAGGTGAGAGATGTTTTCACACCACTCTATTGTCGTAGGTACTTGGTGTATAACAATGGTCAAAAATCCACAACATAATAAATTGTATGTATGTATTATTGTACCTGCTTACAGCTTCACATTTTCAAATATGATGGCACTAATTTACAGAACACTATCGAGGAAGGGTAAGCAAAATACTATTTGAATGGGATAAGCTTTCCAGACACATGTCCGTTAAGTTCTCGGTGTAAATAATAGGGACACGAATGTCTACACAATGTACAGTCTGTCGTCGTGTTTTTAAAAAAAAAAAAGCAGTCAGTTTAGAATAAGCAACAGTTGTGCAGGTGTTTTGAATTCTCTGATATTAATAGATACCCTGGAAGACTTACCTCCTTCCCCTCATGTACAGTGGATATATAAAGTGTACACACCCCGTTAAAATGAGAGGTTTTTCTGATGTAAAAAAATGAGACCACAATAAATAATTTCAAAACTTTTCCCACCTTTTAATGTGACCTATAACCTGTACAATTAAATTGAAAAACAAATATGTTGGGGAGGAAAACATAAATAAAAAAAAAAAAGTACAATAAGCTGGTTGCATAAGTGTGCACACCCTTAAACTAATACTTTGTTGAAGAACCTTTTGATTTAAATACAGCATTCAGTCTTTTTGGGTTCACACCTGCCATCAATTAAAATAATTCTGATTGATTAACCCCAAATAAAGTTCAGCTGTCCTTGTAGGATTTTCCTGACATTTATTCAGTTGCATCCTCCAGCAAAAGCCAGGGTTCGCAGAGAGCTTACAAAGCATCAAAGGGATCTCATTGTTGAAAGGTATCAGTCACCAGAAGGGTGCAAAAAAAATTCCACAGCATTAGATATACCATGGAGCACAGTGAAGACAGCCATCAAGAAGTGGAGAAAATATGGGACAACAGTGACATTACCGAGAACTGGACGTCCTTCTAAAATTGATGAAAAGACGAGATGAAAACTGGCCAGGGAGGCTGCCAAGAGGTCTACAGCAACACTGAAGGAGCTGCAGGAATTTCTGGCAAGTACTGGTTGTGTACTACATGTGACCGCAATCTCCCGTATTCTCCATATGTCTGGACTACGGGGTAGGGTTGCAAGATGGAAACCTTTCTTACAAAGAAAAACATCCAGGCCCGGCTAAATTTTGCAAAAAAAAATGCATCAACTCTCCCAAAAGCATGTGGGAAAAATGCGTTATGGTCTGATGAAACCAAGGTTGAACTTTTTGGCCACAATTCCAAAAGGTATGTTTGGCGCAAAAACAACACTGCTCATCACCAAAAGAACACCATACCCACGGTGAAGCATGGTGGTGGCAGCAGCATGTTTTGGGGTTGTTTTTATTCAGCTGGAACAGGGGCTTTAGTCAAGGTGGAGGGAATTATGAGCAGTTCTGAAGGTTTTGGGCGAAAGTTGACTGGTATTTAGGTGTCTGCTAGAAAGCTGAAGAGAAACTTCATTGTTCAGCATGTCAATGACCCCAAGCATACATCGAAATCAACAAAAGAATGGCTTCACCAGAAGAAAATTAAAGTTTTGGAATGGCCCAGCCATAGCTCAGATCTAAATCCAATTGAAAACCTGTGGGGTGACCTGAAGAGGGCTGTGCACAAGAGCTGCCCTCACAATCTGACAGATTTGGAGCGCTTTTGCAAGGAAGAGTGGGCAAATATTGCCAAGCCTAGATGTGGCAGGCTGATAGACTCCGACCCCAAAAGACTGAATGCTGTAATTAAATCAAAAGGTGCTTCAACAAAGTATTAGTTTAAGGGTGTGCACACTTTTATGCAACCAACTTATGTTTATTTTTTGTGTTTTGCCCCCCCAACAGATATGTTTTTCAATTGAATTGTACAGGTTATAGATCACATTAAAGATGGGAAAAGTTTTTTTTTAAATTATTTATCGTGGTCTTAGGTTTTTCTGATGTAAAAAAAAAAATTTTAACGGGGTATGTACACTTTTTTATATTCAACGTAACACTAGTAGTCTCTTGTCTCATTTTGATTTTTCCCGCTTGAAAGAGATGCTGATGCAGTGCCCTTGCTTTGTTATGGTAAATGGAGAATGTTTCAAGTTCACTAATTGGACAAGGATATAGGTAACATCAGTTCATTATATTTACTAAGGATGCCACTGAAAATGGTCACAGACAGCATGGGGGGGAACGAAATAAAGATTAACTAGACCTGCGACAAAGTGTACAATCTAACTGTGTGACACATTCATGGATTGGGGAATGAGGAACTGGGAGACAGGCTTAACAACTCAAGGTCTTTTTTTTTCTCCTTCACTTTCATCTTTCAGTGATTTTATTTTCCCATGTGCATGCGCACAGACGCTACACGTGGGGTGACGCAGCTCTCTCTCTGGTTACTGGCTATTTGAAAAACACAAGTCACACCTTAGTAGACAGCCAGTAATTAACCACAGTTGCAATTCATCACGTTACCTGCTGGGGACAATTTTGTCCCCAGCCGTCTGTCTGATGTGTCAGTCTGCAAAACAGAAGGGAGAGAAAAGTCAGGTGAATGCAACAGTGGGACCCCACGCAAAACCTCTAACTTGTGCAAAAGCTTGTTAGCATGACTCCATCCACTGGACTGGATCTGGTGCCCCCTTTTTAGTGAGGTCTGTCAGCAGGCTGGTGATATCTGAAAAATTAGGCACAAACCACGTATAATAGCCAGTCAGCCTCAGGAACTGCCTCATCCCCTATTTGGTCTTGGGTCTCAGACAGGCTGCAATTGCTGCTGTCTTATCAATTTGGGGATGCACCTGCCCATGACCCAAGTGAAAGCCCAGATACTGTACTTCCACTCACCCAATTGCACACTCCCTCAGGTTTGCTGTGAGTCCCATGCACCTCGGCGATCTCAGGATAGTCCTCAGGTGTTGTAAATGCCGATGCTAGTCATTACTATAAATAATGATGTCATCTGAACGGGCAGTGGCATACACACTGTGGGGATGGAGGATTCTGTCCATGAGACACTGGGGCCCCAAATGGAAGGGTGATGAATTGGTGTAACTCAAAAGATGTGGAAAAGGCCATTTTTTTTCCCCACGGGATAATGCAGTTAAGGGGATCTGTCAGTTTCCCTTAGTCAAATCCAGGGTTGAATAAAAGTGAGGTGTGCCTAACCAATTGAGCAGTTCATCAATACAAAGCATCGGACATGTGTCAAATTTAGACACCGCATTAACTTTTTTTCTAGAGTTTACACAGAACCAGACCGTCCCATCGGTCTTGGGAACTAAGACAACCCGACTGCTCCAGTCGCTCAATTATCTCAGTTGCCCCCATGTTGAGCATTGCTTTGAATTCATCCCAAACCACTTTTTTATTTTTATTTATTCATTTTTGTGTGCACGTGTGCGTGTATTCAGGGAGCTGATATGGGTGGCTCTGCACCACCACCCTTGGGAAAGTCTCTGTGTGGTGCCCTATGAGGTTTGTGTGACTGGAAAGAGGCAAAAACACCATTGCAGAATTCCTCCTGCAACCTGATAACCTGTGCTCTTTGACTGTGAGAGGTGGTCTCCATAAGGGACCGGGGTGAATTGGGCTGCACTTTTTGGACTTGCCTCCAGTCCCAGCTCCACCCTCTTGGGAACTACCAGAGCCACAGGAACCTCCTCTCTCCATGGTTTCAGGAAGTTGAGGTAGTAAATTTGACCAGTATTTCCCCATCCGTGTGCTTGACCTCATAATTGACTTCCCTGATTCGCCGTGTGACCTCAAAGAGCCCTTGCCAGTTGGTGAGTAATTTTGACTCAACATGGGCAGTAAAATGAGCACTTTATCTTCTGGTGCAAATTCCTTTAGCCGTGTCCCTATGTTGTCCAGGTGGGATTGATGTTCTTGCGCCTGTAGCAAATTCTCCTGTGTTATGTGACTCAGTGTGTGGAGTTTTGCTCTCAAGTCAAGAATGTACTGAATTTCATTTTTTTTTTTTTGAGAACGTCCTTCCCAGTTTTCTGTAATGATGTCTAAGATGCCACGAAACTTGCACCCATATAACAATTCAAATGGGGAAAACCTGGTGGAGGCTTATGGGACCTTGCCCACTGCAAACAGAGGGTCAAGCCACTTCTCTCAGTTTCTAGCATCCCTGTGAACAAACTTGCAAATCATGTTTTTAAGTGTTTGATTTAATCATTCTATCAGTCTATCCTTTTGCGGATGGTTAAAACTAGTACAAATTGATTTAATCCCCAATAGTTTGTACAGTCAGCATAGTGTACATGACAAAGTAGTGCCTTGATCAGTCAGGATTTCTTTTGGAATCCCGACTCGGAAGCGAATGCAGAAGAGTGCCTCTGCAAAACTACGTGCAGAGAGATTGCGGCGAGGCATTGCTTCCGGGTATCGTGTTGCATAATCCACTATGATGAACATAAGCGATACCCTCATGCAGGTTGATCTAATAACCTGACTAGATCCATGCCATTTCTCTTGAAGAGGATCTCTATTAGAGGTAATGGGTGCAGTGGCTCTTTTGGAGTAGCTGCTGGATTCACCAGCTGGCATTCACGACAAGCCCACTTATAGACATCTGTGTGAATTCCTGGCTGATCGAAGTGGGTCATGAGAAGTGCTTGTTTTATTCTGATCTAAATGCCCAGCCCAAGGATTATGATGAGCCACATGGGAAAAAAAGTTCCCTATGGCATTTTGGGACCAACAACTGTGTTGTCTCTTCTTTATTCTGAGGGTCCTGCACCATTCAATATAGCCTGTCCTTAATAATGGCAAGGCAAGTTTATTTATATAGCGCATTTCATACACAGTGGCAGTTCAATGTGCTTTACAGAGGTAAAAGCAAAACAGTAAACAATAGAAAATAAAATTACATAAAATAAAGGGGGAAGAAGAGAGAAAGTTCAGTAAAAACAGCAGAATAAAATGGAATAAAAGTTAAGTAAAGTTTAAGACATGCAAAGACTGTAAAAGTTAAGTAAGGTTTAAAACATGTAAAGATGATGATATTTATCAGTTAGCAGAAAGCATCTGAAAACAGCCTGGTCTTAATCTAGATTTGAAGCTGCCAACAGCAGGAGCATTTTTAATGTCCTCTGGGAGTTGGTTCCATAGCTGTACTGCATAGTAGCTAAAAGCTGCTTCACCACACTTTGTTTTAACAGGTTTTACCAGTAAATTTTGCTGCTGCGATCTGGTAGATCTGATTGGGTTAGGCCGCTGCAACATATCAGAGAGGTAATTGGGCCCTGTACCATTTAGAGATTTGTACACCAGCAGCAATACTTTAAAGTCAATTCTGTAGCTTACTGGAAGCCAGTGAAGGGACCTTAGAATTGGAGTAATATGCTCTGTTCTTTTTGTTCGTGTGAGAACCCTAGCCGCTGCATTTTGAACCAGCTGAAGTCGTTTGATGGTCTTTTTTGGCAGGCCTGTGAAAAGGCCATTGTAGTAATTAGACCCCGAAGCCGTTTGTTTTCAGGATAATGGCTGGCTGATGAAATTATTGGCTGGCTAGCTGACTCAGCTAAAACCTTAATGGCTGCTGCAGCCACCAAAATGTTTATGGCTACAAATGGCTGATACTGGACGTCACTGTGTGGCATATATCCGGGCGAACGGATCAAACAAACGGGGGGAATAAATAGCAAATTACCACAGGTACCCTGGTCTCTTACTTCATTGTAAATATAAATCTAGCAAGATTGTAGTTCAATGCTAATAATAAGCTAATCTGGATTGTTCGAGGAAGGCATCTAGCTATCTACTCTCACTAGCAATGACCAGTGAAGGACTGGCAGCTATCTTACTATGATGAAAGTAGAGTGGTGGAGTACTTTTTTTTTTTTTTTTTTTTATCAATCTCGAAGTATGTGAAACAAACAAACAAAAAAATACCTTTACACTTTCCCTCAGCAGCGGCAAAGAATGCAGCCATCTCGTCGATATCGGAGTCGATTGATGCTCTGGGTGGGTTCCCGGGTTCCCCAGTGTATCGTGGTAACGGTGTGAGGGGCGGGAAGCCAGACAGGTAGTCACAACGGCAAGCTTGTGGTAGCTCTCTGTGCTGTGATATCAGTTCTAAATCTCTACAGTGTATGCCTATACATCTCTATTGTGTTACTACTAGTGTGTACAGTTGATCATGTTTGTGTCACTTTTCTTGTAGCTCATGATGTGGATAAACCCATTATTTGATGTACACAATTCTTAGTGGCTCAGCCAAATTTTATTAGATAGCGGCTCAAATTGGCTTACAAAATTATTGGCTGGCGGCGGCTCAAATTCTAAATGGCGGTTCTGGCGGCGGCTTTGGGGTCAAGTAGTAATCAATCCTACTAGAGATGAAGGCATGTATAAGTTTTTCCAGATCATTTTTTGACATAAGTCCTCTTAGTTTGGAAATGTTTTTTAGGTGATAAAATGACGATTTAGTGATTGCTTTCATGTAACTGTCAAAGTTTAGCTCGCTGTCAATGAAAACACCAAGATTTTTAACCATATCTTTTGTTTTAATCCCCTTTGTGTCAAGAATAGTGGTAATCCTGAGTCTTTCATCTTTTTTTCCCAAATAGAATTACTTCTGTTTTATCTGTGTTCAGCTGGAGAAAATTTTGTGACATCCAGTTGTTGATTTGGTCGATACACTGGTAGAGACATTCAAGGGGGGCATAATCATTAGGTGATTGAGCAAAATAAATTTGGGTGTCATCTGCATAGCAGTGATACAACACTGAGTTGTTCTTGATAATTTGTCCAAGTGGGAGCATATGAAGGTTGAATAGTAATGGTCCAAGGATCGACCCCTGGGGGACACCACAGGTCAAGGACATTGATGTTGAGGTACAATTTCCCATGGTAACAAAGAAGCTTCTATCTTTTAAGTATGATTTTAACCAATTGATAACTTTACCAGTCAACCCAACCCAGTGTTCAAGTCGATATGGCAGTATGTTGTGATCAACAGTATCAAAAGCTGCACGGAGTTCCAGTAACCCCAGGACCGATGTTTTGCCTGCATCAGTATTGAGACATATGTCATTTATAACTTTAATGAGCGCTGTTTCAGTGCTATGATTAGCACGAAATCCTGACTGAAAGTTATCAAAGCAGCTGTTTGATATCAAGAAGGCAGTTAATTGATTGAAGACAATTTTTTCAAGGATTTTCCCGATGAATGGTAGATTTGATATTGGCCTGTAGTTGTTCAATACTGAAGCATCTAGATTATTCTTTTTAAGTAGGGGCTTTACAACAGCTTTTTTCAGGGACGCAGGAAAAATGCCAGTCTCTAGGGATGTATTTGTGATCTGAAGCACATCTGTAATTATAAGGTGAAGAACAGACTTAAAGTTGGTGGGCAGAATGTCCAATTCAGATGTTGAGGAACTGAGATTTTGTACAGTTTTTTCAAGAGTCTCATAATCAATCAAACTAAATTCTGACATTGTGTTGAAATTCTCTGTGTCACTGGTGAAGAAGATGGCAAAGTATGGGTAGGACAGTGCAACATGAGGCTGGAGGTTTGACCATCGATTACTCTCACTTGGTTGTTGTGAGGTCCCATCTTGGTGAGGGTGATGGGAGGGCAGCCCACGGATGCGGTGATTCCTGCTGCTGGGGTATCCTCCAGTGTAACTGGGCTCCGGAACACCTGACAAGCCTCCTATTGGCCCCTGAGCCGGGCTTGTAAATGCCGGTCCTGCCCGGTGCACAGGGTGACCAGCTCTTGGTGCTGAGTTTGCTGGGTGACACCGAGGGCGCACATCAGTTCCCTGAGTGGCGAGGACTCCATGGCAGCGTTTGTTTCTCAGTCCTGGGTTTTGGCACAGTGTGACACACTCATGGGTGAAAAGCAAAAAAGTTAATATAAAAGTCTGGTTTCTTGCCAAGTGATGAAAGGTTAATATATTCTCATTACATGTAAACTAAAATGTTTTCAAACTATTTTGATGATTATTCGTCAGGCGGTATTTATTTATATTTGGAGGCTACTTTGCAAAATTTGCCAAGTCTTGTTTTTGGTAATATACAAGTTCAGATATAAATTCATAAATCTGGACTTGTAATGTTTGTAGGCTGCTGTTTCATAGTTAATTATGCAGGGGAACTTTGCGCATAAAAAGATCCCTGAAACCTTATGTAGGAAATTGGTATAAAAGTATTACATCATTAATATGCAATTATTATATCCATAATGGAGCACTTGCATGTGACGTCACAGCCGATCCAGATTGTGACAGACGCCATCTTGTCGGTCAAACGCCATATTCCGCCTTCTACTTCTGGTTCTACTTCTGCTTTTACTTCTACCTTTTCTTCTGGAAAACCCTACTATATACAATTCTACTACAATGGTTGCGGCTACAAGCTCTCCCTACCTGTGCACGTTTGTTTTTTGTGTGTATTTTTGCGTGTTGTTCGTCTGTACCGGACTTCAATATCCACTACAACCGTATGGACTTACTGGACATTGGTTTCCAGCAGAAAATGACGGTTTGTAGCGATTTCCATCGCATGCACAACATTCCGGACGAGAAAAAAAAAACATTCTGGACGAGATAGCGAGACCAGCGGGGTCTCCGTGGATTGTTATCGGAAGCAAAGCGAAGGAGGCGGCGCCAGGAGCGGAAGCAAAAGAGAGACTGCAGAGCCGGCCTGTTGACTAAGCTCAGAAAACAGCCACTCAAACCTCCACTGCTAAGCCTCTACCTCTCCAACGCCAGATCCATGTAAACAAGACGGACGATTTGGAATTACCTTATTCTATTCTATAATCGGCTGGTCAGTGTATCTAGTATCAGTACTAGTAATACTTAAGTGACTTACCCATCCAATGAGGATTCTTGTTTACAAGATGCCACATCTGAGTCGCTGACAAATCCTGAATTTCTGTAAAGATAACTGTCCAGAGATTTATAAGCATGCAGTGCTTCACCACTGAACAGCGAGGGAAAGTTAATGAGGTAATTATACACGTCTGGGTATTCCGCTGGCAGTTCAAAATCCGGTCGTGAAAACTCCGTCCGGTAAGCCATAAGGGTTACAAATCTGTAGATCGTTTATTTTAGACATATATCTAGTTATCTGTTCATTAGAAAAATGAGCCGTGTAGTCCGTCGGTTGAAATTGATCCATTCTGTACACGAGTGCAGCAGTATTCAGCGGTGTTTTTGACCGACAAGATGGCGGTTGTGTACTTTCCGGTCACGTGACTGCAAGATCTCTATAGGTGTTATGTGTGGCACACAACCTTTTTTACTCGGGTCAAAAGCATGGTTCATACATTAGAATACCCATTTAACCCTAAAAGGACCTCAACTACTGAGTGGGATCAGTTCGAACCTCAGAGGTGGTGTGCCGCTCAGTCTAAAGCACTATTCGCACGGGATTAGTATTACCTGTGAACCTCTGGCGATTTGTAATAATTGCAGATAATGTCTGAGATGTTAGTCCCGTGTGAATGCGCCATGTCTATAATTTGTAAAGTAATAATTCCGCCGCAAATTACCTACTATATTTTGTCAAACACAGACGTCCAGTGACAATACTAGTCCCGTGCGAATACGCATGTCCGTGTTTGTTATTGTAATTGCGTGCGTTTTATATCTTTTCCGGTTACTGTGAGTAGGCTAATGGAGGCTACGGTTGAAATTTTCATGAGTACTGTTTTAGGGGCAAGTGGTAGTCGTGCCCCATACCACACTACATGGAATCTGCTTCCCAAAAACAGCAAGAAATCCAAGAGGAGAGCTCGGAGATTTTTGACCTGGATGACTTGTGTGGCTGCTTTCGGTAAGGAACATTTTTAATATTTCATAGCTATAGCCAGGCCATATCCTCCATGGACATAGCAATATTGACGGCTATCTGAAGTTGTGGCCTATGACTTTTTGCCTATCAATGACGGGCATTTCTTATTAATTCCTAATAGGTTGGATACTTGGTGCTATTTTTATGCCAACTGTTTTTAATCCTTATTTGTTAATTTATCCATATACTTACTACAGTAATATGTCAACACTGCCAACATGCTTGTACTGAATTGTTAGCAGACACCTTTACACTACCTACCCAACCTCTTCCTTTCAGCTGATGTATGGTACCCTCAAAGAACACCACGGGACAGAGGCCAGTCTTTCTGGGAAATGGAGGTGCTTGGGAACTTTGTGGAGAAAGACTGGTACCTGAACTTCAGAATGCCCCAAGATGCCTTCAGGAAACTGTGTGACCAGCTGCGCCCATATGTCAACCCCAAAACCACTAACATGCTGGCACCAGTACCTTTAGAGAAGAGGGTGGCACTCACCATTTGCAGGCTTGCTAGTAATGTGGAGTTTCACGACGTTGCCAACCTGTTTGGTATTGGGACCAGCACAGCCTGCAACATCATCTGGCAGGTGTGCGAGGCGCTGAGCGAACTCAGGAAGATTTATGTGAAGAGGCCAAAATCTGTCCCAGAACTCACATCACACATTGCTGGTTTTGAGAGGAAGACAGGATTCCCCATGTGTGTTGGTGCTTTGGATGGCACACATATTCCAATCATTGCCCCACAAAGCTATCCTCCTGATTACTACAACAGAAAAGGGTGGTATAGTGTTGTACTACAAGGGCTTGTAGACCACACCTACAAGTTCATGGACTTTGATGTTGGGTGGCCTGGAAAGTGCCATGACGCATATGTTTGAGTGCTCCCGTCTGTGCCGCAAGCTGGAGGATGGCACCTTTTTCCCTCCAGTCACCAGGACCATCCAAGGGGTCAACATACCTGCCCTGATTGTAGCAGATTCTGCGTACAGCTTAACCAGCAACATTATGAAGCCATTCCCAGATGGAGTAAGGGGACCAAGAGCAGCCTACAATGCTTGCCTAAGCCACGCACGCATACACGTGGAACATGCATTTGGTTGTCTCAAGGGTCGCTGGCGATGCATAATGAAGAGGTATGATTCCGAAACCAAAAGAGTGAAACACGTTGTAGCTGCTTGTATAGTGTTGCACAACTTTTGTGAGATGCAGATTGTTGCTTACCAGGAAACCCAGGAAGAAATGTTTGAGCAGCCAGAGGCAGGACCACAGCAGCAGGGTGCACTTGATGACTTCTCCCCAGCAGAGCGCATACGAGAAGCATTGGTAGCCCATATCAACACTTTACAATGACAATTTGTATCAAATACAATGGCTGAGCTTTC
Source organism: Neoarius graeffei (assembly GCF_027579695.1). Taxonomy (NCBI): domain Eukaryota; kingdom Metazoa; phylum Chordata; class Actinopteri; order Siluriformes; family Ariidae; genus Neoarius; species Neoarius graeffei. Next base: position 22,329,823 of record NC_083593.1, read on the forward strand.
CTGAGAAGTTTTTTTTCAAATCTTGTTAAAATAATGCTTTCCTGTTTTAACCATGCAATTTCTCTAGGTTTACATTTTTTAAAAAAGTGCAGAGGCTCATAGTTTCAGTTGTATTCAAACTTTTATTCAAATGTATCTTAACTTTTTCTCTAAAATAAAGTGCAAATGTTTCAGTTTTTAAAAATTGTTTCAAGTGTTGTCGACATTGACAAGTATAAAACAAAGAATATCAAGATGTATAAAGAAAAGGCTTGGGTTCACTTGTCTTTTACACATTAAGTGCAAATTAAATATGCTGTCAACATTGACAAGTATAAAATAGAAAAATACAAAGATATGTATGGAAAAGGCTCACTTGTCTTATAAACAGACTTCAAATGTGCAAAAGGATTCATTTAAAACACAAGAACAAAAATAAACAAATGACTGCCTAAAACCTGATAGAATAGGTGAAGGAGGTGCAGAGAAACCCTATGTATCCGTCTCTAGGGGGAGTCATAATATTGGACCTGGTGTGCTGCTGGAGCAGGGGGGTTCAGGGGCTGTAGGATAGCACTCCGTAGATGTGCCTTGGTGGGGTGGTGGAAATGGGTGAGGTGCCATATGTGGTGCCATGTAAGAGAAGGGGGCTGGGGGCCTGATGCACTGGAAAAGTTGGGCCATGAGGTCTCTGTTATCCCTAGATCTATGTTCATCAGCTTCCATACGCTTCATTTCAAATTCTAACCTTTTGTTTTCTAGTTCCATCCGCTTCCTTTCCACCACCTCCTCCCATTCCAGGCGCTCTCGCTCATAGGCATAGTCATGTTGACACAGCCGGTCCAACCCCTTCTCAAGGGCCTCCATCATTTGAGTTTTACGGCCCTTTCTTCGGCGCTGTGCTGTAAAAACATTTCATTTTTCAAATAACATACTTGATACATACTACATATGAAATTGCATGTATGACTATTTTTAAAATGCATTCTGCTTCAATTACATTCCTCAAATATAGTCTTTTTAATTCACTTTTTTGTAGTGGATAGGAATATATGACATAACTGATTCAGTCAGCATATGCACTGGGGCCTCCTGACTTTTTTCCTCTGTGAGCTACTCTGCCAGCAGTCAACATGGCCAGGAGAAACTGTACCATTTTGGCATTACTCATAGGCCTGGAGATAAAGGTACTATCTCGCATAATGTAATTTAAATTAAAATATTATTGAAAACACACCACAAACACTCATCCCAAGCGTCATCTAACTGAATCTATACAGATCAATCAATTTTACTACCAGTACATTAATACACAGATCTCACCTTGAGGATCAGGTTCAGCAATTGAAGGCTCATCCACCGCTGGCTCATCCTCTGCCACCTCATCCTCCACCCCCTCTGTACCATCTTCACCCAGTTGATGCCCACTTGGTGACTCACCAGCTGAACACAGACAATATTGGGCAATGTCCGTCACCTCTTGTCCTCTACTGTCTGACTGTTGTCATTAAGATACAAAAACGTCTAAATTAATCAAACACAATATGTGATTACAACATTGGATTGTCTACCAACCTATTGTAAGTTAATACTGTACTTACAAGACTCCTCATTCTCCTCCTCTTCTGAACTCCCCCTGTCCAGTCGATGATCCCCTGGGTTGTTCATGGGTCTGCACCCTAACAGCACAATGAAAGAAACAGTAAAGTTAGTGTGCTAGAAAACAGATTAGCATGTGATATATCAAACGAAAAGGGAATTCTGTTTGTCAGGTAGCAAATTCCTAAACGTGTGTTAAACGTGTCATATGTTATCCTTAATGTTAGTGAAATTAACACTAGCATAACGAGCTAACAACTACATGCTAGCAGCTAATTTGCTAACGTCGCAGGTGAAAGTCAATGTTTTAACTTGCCCAAAACTGCGTCCAATTCCTCATAATAGGGACACCGACTCGGTGTGGACCCAGTCTTCTTATTTTTGAGGCATTCCCTGTACTTGCGTTTGAGGTAATCCATGCGGTCTTTCATTTTGGCCCAATCGCCAAAATCGTGAACCGAAGGACAGCGGCGCACAAGCTCTTCATATATTTTCTCCCACACCGTGTGGTTATGCACCAACGACTCAAACTGCCTTTGATAACGTGGCTCAGCCCAAACAGATATCAAATTCACGGTCTCTTCACGGGTCCAATGGCGTGTTTTCGCTTGCCTTCTTCTGGCTGCTGCTCTGCACGTAGACGAAGCGTGAGCTGAAGTTGTTGCCATTTTGTCACTCAAGTGCAGCAGAAGTACAGGATGTTACGACATATCTGGTCATGATGTCTGTAAATTACGGACTTTGTTTATCCCGTGCAAATGCAAGAGATTTAACACAGAGGTTGGGTAGGAATTTACAAATTACTATAGGTTCACAGGTAATACTAATTCCGTACGAATAGTGCTTAATTCAACTGACACCTTTTTGCTTTTAGGAGTTTGTTACTCTATAGATTCTTTATCTAAAAGTATGTTTCAAGATTGATGAAAAAAAGTGTTTAACAAGGGTTTTCTGTTGGGGTCCCATAACTCTGAGATTTGTTGCAAAAATATTTCAGCAAGTTAGTCGCTTCTTTGTGTCTATCTTTGCCTATCTGTATGTTTGCATGCTTGTCTCAGATGTCTGCCATAATTAAGAATATAACTCTTTTTCTTACAAATTGTAGCTAACTAGTGAACCTCTTAGTTATAGAGTTACTGAAATATCTGATGTCTGATGCTTATCTGTCCATGCACTCTCCATACAGAACAACAGACAGTCCAGCAGATACAGAGGAAACTGACATTGTCTAGTTGTGAAAGTGACATTGTTTACTTTTGAAAATAGTCCAGTGGCTGTTCTGGTCATATGTGTTACCAATAACTGCTTTTATCTTCATGTTTTGTGTTTGAATCCTTAGGCAAAGTGTTACTTCTTGATGTAGTTTGGACGTTAAAAAAAAACAAACTGCTAGCAGCTTAGTAATAAATGCATCACGGAAATTTCTGAAATGAGAGATTGTGACCCGAGTTCTGGAATGCAGATAAGCTACAAATATTCTCAAGTTCTGTAGCAGTAGTGTAAAATATTTCTGGCTTTATGTTCTCTATGTACTTAAATGTCTCATTTTTAAACTTAACTTGATATGTAAATATATGATTTCTATTCACAAAGTTAGTAAACAGGTAATATTTTTTA